>NC_058081.1:254573322-255304258 GCF_014858855.1 Bufo gargarizans | reverse complement strand
GTATGGCACCCCTAAATCAGTATTTTGTGGAAGCAGGTGTATCGTAGCCCTCAATCAGTATTTGGCGGAAACTGGTATATAGCACCCCTCGATCAGTATTTGACCAAAACAGGTATATAGCACCCCTCAATCAGTATTTTGTGGAAGAAGGTATATAGTGCCCCTCAATCAGTATTGACTGTTGGCTGTTTCCGCCAAATACTGATTGAAGGGTGCTATATACCTGTTTCCGGAAGTAGGTCTATTGCAGCCCTCAATCAGTATTTGGTGGGAGAAGGTATATAGAAATAGCACCCCTCAATCAGTATTTAGTGGAAGAAGGTATATGGCACCCCTCAATCAGTATTTGGCAGAAACTGGTATATAGCACCCCTCAATTAGTATTTGGCGGAAACGGGTATATGGTACCCCTCAATCAGTATTTTGTGGAAGCAGGTGTATTGCAGCCCTCAATCAGTATTTAGTGGAAGAAGGTATATAGCAATAGCACCCCTCAATCAGTATTTTGTGGAAGAAGGTATATGGCACCCCTCAATCAGTATTTGGCAGAAATAGGCATATAGCACCCCTCAATCAGTATTTGGCGGAAACAGGTATATAGCACCCCTCAATCAGGGTTTTGTAGAAGAAGGTATATCGCAGCCCTCAAGCAGTTTTTTTTGGGGCAACAGGTATATCACACCCGTTGCAAATAGTTACTTCAATTGCGTTTTTCCCTCTATCTAGCTGCAGGATTGAAGTAGAATTGCACACAACTGCTGCACAATCCAAATATACTATAATATATTTTCTATGTTAGAAAGTATATTATAAGCATATCACACCCCTCTATATCACACCTATCGATAGCACACCTATGCCAGGCCTTAAAAGAACTATTGTGGCCCTATTAGGTAGCGTTTGGTGTCCCTAACTGTTCCTGCTCTAAAATGCAACCTCTCCCTACACTGGCAAAACACATAATGTAAACTGGCTGCCAGATCGGGTTCTGTTATAGGGTTGGGGGTGTTGGGGGGGGGTGTCAATGTGCTGAAACATCTCAATTTGCTGTCCTGTCCCACCTGATGGATGTGTCATGGGTCAAAGTTCGTTCGCTAAGGCGCGTGCGAATATCACCATATGTTTGCATGTTCGGCGAATCGCGAACTAGCAAAGTTCACTGCGAAGCGACAGCCGGGCAAACTACAAGGCCATCTCTAGCTCCTATTACATTGTGCGATTTTCAGGCCAATTACTGGGAACAAGTGTTCATAGGATCGCTCATTTCTGATAACTGGTCTGTATAATCGTGCCACCGATCAACTGAGCAATCACTGGTTTGTCAGCTGATTTGCATATTTCATCAGAATGAAACATGCACGATTATTGTCAGCACATCTTCCTGTGCAATCAGGGATGCACTGCATAAACAATAGAACTGAATGAGGGAGGAATGACTACAGTAGCGATCATTGCTCCACATTCACTTTGCATCAGACTCTGTGACATGCCAATGTAAACAAGTGCTGACAAACATTTATTTTTATGGCCCTTTGAAACCAAAAAGTTGTGAATGTCTTTTTTTTTTTAAGAATCACTAAGGCTTCTTTACAAGGACAGATTATCTGACAGATCATTGGGGAATTGATTGTTCCTGATAATCTGACAGTGTAAAATGAGCAAATACTTATTGATCAGGTGATCAAGTTGTTTAACTGGCACGGCAAATCATTGATGTAAAAAAACTGCTGCGCTGGAATAATGATTTTCTATGGGGTCAAGTGATAAACGTGTAAACTCTGTAGTCACCTCCGCAGGTTCGTTTCTAGTCATCTGTCAGATAATACGACCGTGTAAAAGGACCCTAAAGTCCCATACATGAACTCGATGTTACAAAAAGTGATTATAGTGTTCCTTCCAATAGAAGATGCAGCAGTGAATGGGTTTACTAGAGCAAAATGTGAGCATGATCTCGATTTTATACCAGGTTAATGAATACTGAAGTGAAAGGCAATAAGACAGTTAATTAGATATACTGATTTATGGCAATATACAATGTTAATGGTCTGAATCTAATTTTTTTTTTCTGCAACGTTTAATGAAAAGCTACAGGCTACAGTTTACTTACCTATTTTGTTCTGTGCAGTAGATTTTATGTTTTATTTCTGAAATCTTGGCACTTCCTGCTAATTTATGTTGCAGAGTTCATTTGAATGCCAAACTAGGAGAAATATTCAAATTTAGTCAACGAGCAGAATGTCAACACCACAATTTTACATTTTAAGGTCGTCTTTTTGGCTCACATTCCTCTTGCTTATTTATGTTTTTCCGCAGTCTGTGGACTTTATGAGTTCATGAAATCTATTACTTACATTCACAACATGGTAAATGCAACAGCTTATCCTTTTTTAATAAGTAATTAACAGCACCATGCTAGATGCATTTTCTGCATAATGCATTCCACTTGCTCTGTAGGGTTTTCAGAAGAGATCAGCTATTTAATGCTTACAGGCTTGATAATTTAAAAGTACTTAGTAACCTAACCTCAATTTTCCTTCTTGTGAGTGTATTTAAAGTTAGATTTGTTTAATTTAATTAACATCTAAGAAATGACCTTTATTGCATTAAAACTATTTGTTGACTGAACAAAATGCAAACTGCTCGTAGAGCGACTGTGTATGAGTATTTTTGTGAGAACAGCCAAATGTTTTATGAATGCCTTCAGTTTTGATTATTCCAGCAAATAAATGCAATTGGAAAGTTTACTAAATGAAACTGAATTAAAAGAAGGCCTCAGATGCTCATGTCCGCATTTTTATCTGCAAACAACAGAGCTACAAAATACGGAATGCTTCCTGCATTCCATAATTTTTCGCAATCCTATCAATAGAAAGGGCTATTCCACTGTCATGTTCTACCTGGGGTCGAAAATCTCTCAGGCATACGACCACAAGGCAAGCAATCAGAGAAGGCAATGCCCAAAATGAATACTTTTATGGACATGAGATATGGATATGACAGAAATTGGCAGATAATACCACTGAACCAAGTGCACTCGTTTGACTTAGAGCCAAACCCAGAGGGTGGAGACTAAGTGAGCTCCATTCTTCACAGGGCCCCTGATGGTGGGGATGGTCCCGGTGTACTTATACACACACCTGCAGAGACTGATGTTGGTGCAAGCACCAGCGGTCCCAACAAACATGAGACTAGACTGGAACCCAGGCACATGAAAAGGAACCCAAGTTAACCCAATAATAGATGTTCTGGGTTCTGAGCAATCAGCCTAAACTTTCATATCTTCTTATACTCTAATACATCTTCACAACCATCAAGACCATACAGCCCTGCTACTAAATGAATTTGAAAATGAGGAAAAAATATGGTCGTTCATTCTTGATGTGAGGGAATTCCCTGCTGGCTGTAAAATTAACTGTCACCCTGCAGTCTGTGAATTAACCCTTTCCTGCACTTGCTGGTCAGGAAAGAGTTAAAAGGGGTTTTCAGGCCTTCACAACTAATGACCTATCCTCAGGATAGGTTACCAAGCACAGCACCATACATTCTATAGCGGCTCTGCTTGGTATCGCACTCAACCCCATTCCACCTCAATTGGGTTGAGCTGCTGCTAGGCCATGTGACTGATGAACAGGAAACAAAACAGGCTGCTTTTGAGAGCTCCATTTATATAAGCAGGAATATAACGTGAGTTTGTGCATCACATGTTTGAATTAAGTGTGTGTTTGCATAAGTGTGCGACTTTAGATTAAGTGACTTCAGATTCAGGGACTTCAGTGGGGGACTTGCAGTAAATTAGTTTCTTATTACTGCATTATATTGTATTTTTCGCTTTCATTGTGTAATCCTCATTAGTATGTGTTCAATAATTGACGGCGCAGTCCAGTGCACATCTTGTCGGATGTATGCAGTCCTGGAACAGCCGTTCGAGGGTGTATATCATTGTTCAAGATGTGAGCAAACTACCCTTATGGAATCACAAATTGAGTATCTAAATGGGCAAGTTTCAACACTGAGAGGCGTTAACAATTTGGAAAAGAGTTTGCTTCTCACTGAGCAAGCACTCTTTGGGGTAGTTAAGGGGGAGGGTGAAAGCAAGGAAGCTAAGGAAAGTGGGGTAGCTAGCTGGGTAACAGTTAGAAAACGGGGTAGAGGGAGGAGTGCCAGGGAGGCTAGCCCTGATCTGTCACACCCCAACAAGTTTTCACGGTTGGCAGATGAGGGGGATGTCGGTTCAGGAACAGCACTGCTGCAGCCGGACACTTTCTCTGCCTGTCAGGGGAATGTCAGCTCCAGTAAGCAGGGGACCAGGAGAGCAGGGGATGCCAGACAGGTGCTGGTAGTGGAAGACTCTATTATTAGGGGTACAGAAAGGGCAATCTGTCACAAAGACTGCGATTGCCGAACAGTGTGTTGTCTTCCTGGTGCTAGAGTTCGACACATCACGGATCGGGTTGACAGATTACTGGGAGGGGCTAGAGAAGACCCAGCGGATATGGTCCTTATCAGAACCAATGACAAAGTTAGAGGTAGGGGGAGAGTCCTTAAAAATGATTTTGGGGATTTAGGTCAAAAGCTTAGGGCAAGGACCTCAAAGGTAGTGTTTTGTGTGGCTTGTACCACAAGCCACACAAGAAAGGCAGCGGGAAATTAGGGAGGTTAACAAGTGGCTCAAGAACTGGTGTAGGAAGGAGGGGTTTGGGTTCCTGGAGAACTGGGCCGACTTCTCTGTCAGCTACAGGTTCTATCGTAGGGATGGGCTGCACCTCAATGGGGAAGGGGCAGCTGTGTTGGGGGGGAAAATGGCTAGAAGGTTGGAGGAGTGTTTAAACTAGGGACTGGGGAGAGGGTAATTACGTTATAGGATGGGAAGATAGTGCAGATAGAGACCGGGGGCAAGGTAGTGGGAATGGGGGAGGAATGGAAGGAGGGACTAAAACAATTTAGAAGGAAAGGTGTAGGGTAAAAAATATACATAAACCTCTTAATTGTATGTATACTAATGCCATAAGCCTGACTAATAAAACTGGGGAACTGGAATTAGTGATGTGTGAGGAGGACTAGGACATAGTGGGAATAACTGAGACATGGCTGGATGATAGCTCTGACTGGGCAGTTAATGTACAAGATTACAGTCTGTTAGAAAGGATTGTCAAAACTGGAGAGGGGGAGGGGTCTGCCTTTATGTAAAGTCCTGTCTAAAGCCCACAGTCCGAGAAGATATAAGTAAGGGACATGAACATGTGGAGTCACTGTAGGTAGAAATACATGAAGGCAAAAATAATAAGTCCACAGAAAATCTACTACTAAACAAGATAGACAAGGCGGCAAATCATAATGAGGTGGTTATTATGGGGGACTTCAACTACCGAGATATAGACTGGGAAACTGAAATCTGTACATCTCATAAAGGAAACAGGTTCTTGGCAATAACCAAAGACAATTACCTTTCCCAACTGGTTCAGGACCCGACTAGAAATAGTGACCATAAAGTAATAACCTCCCAAATTTATTGCGACAGGAGGCTCCCATTGTGCATTAACTTTCTTTACTACTCCCATTAGCAGCAAGAATAAGTATTACAACAGGTAAATGATTTTTTTCAAAACAGGTAGTGAATATGTAAATGAGGAAGTCCAGGAAGCCAATCAGTGATCCTCTTAGTATATAAATGATGGTGCTGGTATAGATTCTGCCTCTTTCTTGCTGCTCCCAACCAAGGAAAGATATGTATTGGTATCATTTACGTTTTTCAAATGCATAAAATGTAGTTTCATGTTTATCTTCCATATCTACATGCGGTGCTTTACTGGCGCATTTCCCCTGTCAGGTACCGTATCTTCAGCCACCGCTTGTCATTGCGGTACTGCATTTTTCCTCACTGACTTAATAAATCTTCCCTGCGCGCTTTATATACACATTTCGGCCTTCCACCCATTATTGTACCCACAAATCTTACCTCCGTTTCCTCCTTCAGTCCCCAGACACCATTTCCTCCTATTCTAGCCGAAGTCTCATGTATCGCGAGACTTCGAGCGCTCCACTCTCTGGTCTGTGAGGTGATTGCGCGCGCTTTTCAAATCTCCTCAGCGCAGCTAAATCACCTCACAGTGATAAAGCACGTCCATACAGTTTTCTCCTCCTCAGAGTAAAACAACGATTACATATACACATATATATACACATTTTTACATATATCTACCTCATCTATCTAATTGTAAGTATACTTAATATATTTACTGTGCATGCATTCAGGGACTTATACTGGTCTGTATATATTTATGCTGACTAAGTATATGTACCTGAGTGCGCGTACTTGTGTTCATACAGGTATAAAACACTGATTTTTCTCCCATTTTCTCTTCCATTTCATATACACTTATTTAGCAATATGAATCCTTCTGAGGAACAAACTAATACCCAATCCATTCAACCCATTCCCATTGGATATGAGGTATTAATTTCGGATTCTATCCAACAAATGGTGGATCAATCCGTCTCAAAATCTGTATCTGAGGCGATACAATCAGCCATGGTATCCATTCAGGACTCCATTGCTAAATCTCTTTCCCTAGTAGTAAACCAAAGGTCCCCTCAAAATTATCCATCTACCCCAACTGACAACTTCCTCTCGGCGGAAGATTCAATTACGGAGCTGGCCAAAGATGTTAAACAACCGGGCAAATCAGCCAAAAAGAGAAAGTTTACAGAAGACCCAAAATCCTATACACTGGGAAAGGGTCAAAATTTTAAAGAATGTCCGCACAAAACTTGCGGAAAAGGTAATGGTGGCGAAAATCCCCACAAAGGACCCTCCACCCGGGAGGAGACTAACAATAGCCGGGTTATGACAGCCAGTAAGAGGGCTAAGTTCATCTCTTACAAAGATATATCTTCCTTTGCATCATCAGATGATTCAGATTCAATCCTGAAAGACGAACTCCCATTTTATTATGAGGATGACTATCCCGAGGACCCTGAAGAATCCCCTTCAACCAGCCAAATCCCAGAATCCTTAATTTTAGATAGTCAGGGTATCCTTTTCTTTAATCCCGACCAGATAAAACACCCTAGATCTGGAGAATGGGTTCCCCAACCCCAAATTTCAAAATTTCTGACGCACTGGGTCAATAAATCCCTGGATAGATCCTCTAAAAACAAATTAAAAGCAGAATGTCCAAGACCAACTTTACCACATAAAAAATCCCTAACTCCTGAGCTAGACCCTATCATTTTTAAATATTTAAATAAAACGGCTAAGAACCCCAAAAGAGGTCTGGACAGATCTTTTAAAATTTGCCAGGACAAACTTCTAGACTTATTAGGGCCCCTCACAAAAATATTAGATCTATCAGAGCAATCCGCTATTACAGGCCAACTGGTAGACACCGCGGTCCTTCGGGGCTGGGCCCAAAGAGCCATCTGTTTCTTTGGAAATGTTAACTCTGCCCTGAGTGCGGAAAGAAAACGCAATATACTAATGAAATTAGACCCACAACTCTCTCATCTGGCCAATTCAGACCCTGATGAGTCGGCTGAAGGCCTCCTGTTCGGAGACTCCCTTATCAAGGAGATAGGGAAATTTGTAGGAGTATTTTCCTCCCTTGACAAGGCCAAGACATCCCTAAAGAAAGTGGGTCAACCCAAAATTTTTGGCAGGGCTGGGAAAGGCAGGGGCCGCTTTCCCAGCCGAAATACACAATTCAGACAAATTCAACAGGCTCCCTTCCAACAAGACAGACCTTTTACCTTCACACCATCCACTACACCATTTTTCCCTACCAGAGGACGCCCATGGAGAACCCGAGGCCAGCGAGGTTTCCCTAGATTCCAGACCATCATCAGGTAAGCTCTTTTACCCCAAACTGTTCCCACATTCCTCTAGGGGGAAGACTGAAACATTTTTTCCAAACATGGTCTTCTCTAACCTCAGACTAATGGATCCTGAACACCATCTCAGGATATCAGATAGATTTCCAATCCTCTCCCTCACAGAACCACATTCCTCAACCAATACATTTCTCCACTCTAGATCAAGACCTCATAGAGTCAGAGATACTAGATCTTTTCCACAAGAGAGCTATCATTCAAGTACCCCCTCTATCTCCAGGCTTTATCAGCAACATCTTTCTAGTAAAAAAGAAAGACAGAGGTCACTGACAGATCATAAATTTGAGAACCCTCAACGATTTCGTGACTTATCATCACTTCAAAATGGAGGGAATTCACCTTCTCAGGGACCTATTACTCCCTCAAGACTGGCTAATAAAAATAGACCTGAAGGACGCGTATCTCACCGTACCCATACATCCTCTCCATCAACCTTTTCTACAATTTTTCTGGAACAACCAAAAATGGCAATTCACTTGCCTTCCATTTGGCCTATCATCAGCCCCTTGGTGTTTCACCAAATTAATGAAACCAGTGATATCATCCCTAAGATCCCGAGGGGTACGTCTAATCATATATTTGGACGATATCTTAATTATGGCACAATGACTCTCTTTAATTCTTACCCATTCACAATGGACCATTTCTCTTCTAACCAGTCTGGGTTTTCTAATCAATTACAAAAAATCCATCCTATCCCCATCCAAAGAAGTAGAATTTTTGGGATTCAATATCAACACCGACTCTGCTCTACTGAGTCTTCCTACCAAAAAACTCACTTTGATTCGAAAAGAAATCCGTTCAATACTAAACAAACATCTAGTCTCACTACGAACCATTGCACGGATTGTGGGCCTCTTGTCGGCCTCCATACAAGCAATCTTCCCCGCCCCATTACATTACAGAGCCCTACAACGTCTAAAAACTCAACATTTAAGGGAGGGCCTACAATATTCGGACAAAGTCCCACTATCCTCGGAAGCCAAAGAAGAACTTCTTTGGTGGCTTCAACATATTCAGATATGGAATGGGAAGATGATATTCAATTCCCTACCAGATCTGATTCTGGAATCAGACGCCAGCCTTTCGGGATGGGGCGCTCGTTGTGGTCCTTATTCCACAGGAGGGAAATGGTCAGGTTCAGAATCTCAGCTACACATCAATTGTCTGGAACTACTAGCCGCCTTTTTCGCCATGAAAAGTTTTGCGAAAGACAAATCACATTGCTGCATCCTTCTACGTATGGACAATATTGCGGCAGTTCAATACATCAACCGTTTAGGGGGCACTACCTCCAAGATACTAACCGACGTTGCCAAAGAATTTTGGCACTTCTGTCTAGACAGGGATATCATTTTAAAAGCAGAATACCTTCCAGGTCTAATAAACTCAGTTGCCGACTGGAATTCCCGATACCTTACGGATTCCAGCGACTGGCAATTGAACCCGTTCATCTTCAAACAAATCAACAATCTATGGGGTCCCCTCCTCATAGATCTATTCGCATCACGACTGAACACCCAACTTCCCACCTTCTTCAGTTGGCGCCCGGATCCAGAAGCCTTAGCCCTAGATGCTCTCCGCCAAATTTGGCCACAAGGACGCCTTTACGCCTTTCCCCCCTTTGCACTAATCTCCAGAGTTCTACTTCAGACAATCACTCAGAAATCCACACTGGTGATCATCACCCCATGGTGGCCGTCTCAAACATGGTTCCCCACACTACTCAGTCTGACGATAGATATCCCGAGAATTCTTCCCTCTCCACAAGACCTCCTCCGAGACCCTTCGGGTCACCTACACCCTCTAATCCTATCGGGACACCTAACACTAATAGCTTGGCTGATTTCAGGCAACAAACAATCGATCACGACCTTTCACAATCTGCTATTGACATCCTCTCCGACGTATGGGCCCCGGGTACCAAAAAGGCTTATAGATCAGCCTGGAAAATTTGGCTTCATTGGTGCACTCAATGGAATCTGGATCCCATTCATGCACCTGTTACCCACATATTAAATTTTCTTTCCGAATCTCTTAATATGGGGAAAGCTTATAGGACCATAAACCTCTATCGTTCTGCAATATCATCGGAACATGCCCCTATTAATTCAATCCCCGTGGGCAAACATCCCTTGGTTTGTAGACTTATGAAAGGTATTCGCTTTAGAAACCCCCCGAGACCTAGATATCACTCCACTTGGGATGTTACCTCCCTTCTAAATCTTTTTTCTACGTGGGAAGATAATGAACATCTCCCATTAAAATTACTCTCCTTCAAAATCACGACCCTCTTATGTCTTATATCCATTAAAAGGGTTTCAGATGTTAGAGCCTTAGACATTTCTCACAGATTCTTCACCCCTAACGGTGTAACCTTCCAAATCACCAGAAGAACCAAAACCAATCTCCATACGGTCTCTTACCCGGCCTTTCCTTCTAACAATAAACTATACATCGTCCGTTGTTTAAAAACATACGAATCCATGACCCAATCTTTACGCTCTCCTCAATCGTCCCAACTCCTTATCTCCTTTTGCAAACCACATCTTCCAGTATCTTCCCCTACATTAGCGAGATGGATTAAACTGACTATGCAAATGGCAGGAATTGATACGGCAATCTTTGGCCCACATTCTCTTAGAGGGGCGGTTTCCACTAAAGCATTCCAAAAAGGAGCTTCCCTCTCTGAGATTTTGAAGGCCATGGATTGGTCTTCAGAATCCACTTTTAAAACCTTTTATTTTAAACCAGATTCTCATGTATCCATGTCTAGCATATAAACTACTTTTGTGACTTTAGATATATATTTTAGCTTTAAACTTGCACAATGGGAGCCTCCTGTCGCAATAAAATTGGAGATTTTCCTAGCTACTGTAACGGAAAATATAGATTTTATTGAAGACAGGAGGCGAGCATTGTCCCCCCCTATTAACCCAACCCTAATCGTGTATATATTTTCTGTTTTCCATAGCATACTAGAATATCTTCAATTTCCTCAATCCTTCAGCGACCATCGAACGTTCCTGTTACTCCGGTTTTGTTCCCTCCAGATTTATTCTACATTCCGTTTATACTCAAGATCCATTTAATTCTACTTACTACACCTCAAGCCATCAAGAAAGAGGCAGAATCTATACCAGCACCATCATTTATACACTAAGAGGATCACTGATTGGCTACCTGGACTTCCTCATTTACATATTCACTACCTGTTTTGAAAAAAATCATTTACCTGTTGTAATACTTATTCTTGCTGCTAATGGGAGTAGTAAAGAAAGTTAATGCACAATGCTCGCCTCCTGTCTTCAATAAAATCTATATTTTCCGTTACAGTAGCTAGGAAAATCTCCAATTATCATTCAAAAGAGAGTTTCTTCAGGGAGGAACAAAAATACCAAACTTCAAAAAAGCAAACTTTAGCCAACTAAGACAAAGTCTTCAAAAATAAAAAATACAGCCACAAAATGGGATATTTTTAAAAGCATCCTAAAATCTAATTGTGAGAGGTACATACCTTATGGGAATAAAAGGTTAAGGAACAAGAAGAAACCAATGTGGATAAATTGAACTGTAAAGAAGCAATAAATGATTAAAAAAAAAGTATTTAAATCACTAAAACAGGAGGGTAGCGAGGAAGCACTGAAAAACTATAAGGAAAAAAATAGAATATGTAAAAAACAAATAAAAGCCACCAAATTAGAGACCGAGAGATTAATTGCCAAAGAGAGCAAAACTAACCCTAAAATGTTCTTCAATTATATAAATGGCAAAAAGTATAAATCTGAAGGTGTTAGCCCTCTACAGAGCAATGAGGGGGGAGTCACAGAGAGCGACGAGGAGAAAGCAAAGCTATTAAATATTGTTTTCTCCACTGTATTCACTGACAAATATAAACTGTCAGATGACATGCAGAATGTAAAAGTAAATTCCCCATTAAAAGTGCCCTGTCTGACCCAGGAAGAAGTAAAACAGCGACTTAAAAAGATTAAAATAGACAAATCGCCAGGGCCAGATGGCATACACCCCCGTATCCTAAGAGAATTAAGTCATGTCATAGCCAGACCCTTATTTCTGATATTTACAGACTCTATACTGACAGAGAGTGTTCCACAGGATTGGCGCATAGAAAATCTGGTGCCAATATTTAAAAAGGGTGCAAAAACAGACACCGGAAACTATAGGCCGGTAAGTTTAACATCTGTTGTGGGTAAACTGTTTGAAGGTTTTGTAAGAGATGCTATCTTGGAGTATCTCAATTAAAACAAGCAAATAACATCATATTAGCATGGCTTCATGAGGGATCGGTCATGTCAAACTAATTTAATCAGTTTCTATGAGGAGGTAAGTTCTAGACTTGAGAGAGCCGTATATCTGGACTTCTCCAAAGCATTTGAAACTGTACCACATAAAAGGTTAGTATATAAAATGAGAATGCTCGGACTGGAAGAAAATGTCTGTATGTGGGTAAGTAACTGGCTCAATGATAAAATACAGAGGGTGGTTATTAATGGTACACACTCAGATTGGGTCACTGTCACTAGCGGAGTACCTCAGGGGTCAGTATTGGGCCCTATTCTCTTGAATATATGTGTTAATGATCTTGTAGAAGGTTTGCACAGTAAAATATAATTTTTTGCAGATGACACTAAACTGTGTAAAGTAATTAACACTGAAGAGAACACTATACAGCTACAGATGGATCTGGATAGATTGGAGGCTTGGGTAGAGAAGTGGCAGATGAGGTTTAACACTGACAAATGTAAGGTTATACACATGAGAAGGAATAATGCAAATCACCCGTACATACTAAATGGTAAAACACTGAGTAACACTGACATGGAAAAGGACCTAGGAATTTTAATAAAAAGCAAACTAAGCTGTAAAAACCAGTGTCAGACAGCTGCTGCCAAGGCCAATAAGATAATGGGTGGCATCAAAAGGGGCATAGATGCCCGTGATGAGAACATAGTCCTACCACTTTAAAAATCACTAGTCAGACCACACATGAAGTACTGTGTACAGTTCTGTGCTCCTGTGAACAAGGCAGACATAGAAGAACTGGAGAGGGTTCAGATGAGGGCAACTAAAGTGATAACTGGAATGGGGCAACTGCAGTACCCTGAAAGATTATCAACATTAGGGTTATTCACTTTAGAAAAAAGCTGACTGAGGGGAGATCTAATTACTATGTATAAATATATCAGGGGGCAGTACAGAGATCTCTTCCATCATCTATTTATCCCCAGGACTGTGATTGTGACCAGGGGACACCCTCTGCGTCTGGAGGAAAGAAGGTTTGTATGCAAACATAGAAAGGATTCTTTACGGTAAGAGCAGTGAGACTATGGGACTCTCTGCCTGAGGAGGTGGTGACACTTATTGGAGTCGGGAAGGAAGTTTCCCCCCCTTAAGGGAGGAAAATTGTTGTTTTTTTTGCCTTCCTCTGGATCAACTTGCAGGATAACAGGCCGAACTGAATGGACAAATGTCTTTTTTCGGCCTTATATACTATGTTACTATGTAACATGTCGCCACTGGCCTAAAAAATAGCTGAAAGAAGACCGCCGAGCTACTGCAAGCACCGCTGCCTTCTCAAACAGCTGATCAACAGGGGTCCAATGTGCCGGACCTGCACAGATCATATACTGATGACCTGTGCTATTTTCCTTACCCAGGCCCACCTTGGTAGTCCTTGCACTTTTATCTTGTCCAGGTACTAGATTTCTTTGATGCCACATCATTATTTACTATGATACCAGTGTGGATGTGTTAGTCAATGTTTGTTGTACATTTGGATGATGCTATTTTGGACTACATACATTTTGCCCATATTTGTGTTTTTTAGTGGGAGCTGGGTAGGTGCCTGGTTTTATTCTGTACCAGCACACGCTTTATTGTATACAATTTTTTATTATGTTTGTGTGTCTTTTGTAGCCTTATTACAATTCTTGTATTGTTTTTATAAATAGTGGATGTGCATTTCTTTGGGGTTTTCTTGGGCCATGAGGTGTCTCTGTACCTTCTGTGACAGAGGTTAGAAGATCTGAAATACTGACTGCACGTGAGGATAACTGAGAGTCTCTTGATTCTCAGTGTTGTTGTTTGATAATTACCACACCTCTTGTCAGGCGCAACTTGTGGTCATTACTGCTTCCCTAATTAGTTTGGTCTCACACTTCATACCATGCGGTTGATATTCTCTGATTGGATTTGGAAGAGATGGTGTGTGGACCTTACCTGTGTTCCTGCTCATCCATTTTCTATAAGATAAGATGTCCTGCTCTTTGCATTTGGATGTCCCCTTGTGCTTGTTGTTTCTAGGCCTCAGGGAGACACTGGTTCGTTATCCAGTAGTCTCATTCCCTGTCACTACGTCTAGGGCATTTCAGGGCTCCTAGGGTTTAGGTTCCGGCATATGTATTTTTACACCTTTAGGGTCTATACATACTGACAAGATTCAGGGCCAGTTCTAGGGGTTTCCTAGGAGGTGACCTTTCCCCTCTCCCTAGCCTTGAGGTCTAGTTCTTTGTCTTTTCCCTTCTGTTGTCATTCTGGTGTTCCTACCCTCCCCATTACTCGTGACATGCGGCCAGTGATACAGTCCTAACCTCAGTATCTGAGGAAAGGGATTTAGGGGTCATTATTTCAGAAGATTTAAAGGTAGGCAGACAATGTCATAGAGCAGCAGGAAATGCTAGCAGAATGCTTGGGTGTATAGGGAGAGGCATTACCAGTAGAAAGAGGGAGGTGCTCATGCCGCTCTACAGAGCACTAGTGAGACCTTATTTGGAGTATTGTGTGCAGTACTGGAGACCATATCTCCAGAAGGATATTGATACTTTGGAGAGAGTTCAGAGAAGAGCTACTAAACTAGTACATGGATTGCAGGATAAAACTTACCAGGAAAGATTAAAGGACCTTAACATGTATAGCTTGGAAGAAAGACGAGACAGAGGGGATATGATAGAAACTTTTGAATACATAAAGGGAATCAACAAGGTAAAAGAGGAGAGAATATTTAAAAGAAGAAAAACTGCTACAAGAGGACATCATTTTAAATTAGAGGGGCAAAGGTTTAAAAGTAATATCAGGAAGTATTACTTTACTGAGAGAGTAGTGGATACATGGAATAGCCTTCCTGCAGAAGTGGTAGCTGCAAATACAGTGGAGGAGTTTAAGCATGCATGGGATAGGCATAAGGGCATCCTTCATATAAGATAAGGCCAAGGGCTATTCATAGTATTCAGTATATTGGGCAGACTAGATGGGCCACATGGTTCTTATCTGCCGACACATTCTATGTTTCTAAGTAAAAAATAAAATAATAAATAAAAATTTATAAAATTTTTAATAAAATAATAAAAAGTGAAATAAAGAAAATGAAAAATAAACATTTAGAGCAAAAGTTACTAGTTTTAGCAATAGTATAGCAGACGTACGTACAGTACACACATACACACATTTCCCCCCTTTTTCCGTTTATCAAAAAATATATTTATTAGTTTTAGCAATAGTATAGTGCAGGGGTAGGCAACCTCCGGCTCCCAGCTGTTGTGAAACTACAATTCCCAGCATGCTCCATTCATTTCTATGAGAGTTCTTAGAAGAGCAGAGCAAGTATGCATACTGGGAGTTGTAGTTTCACAACAGCTGGGAGCCGGAGGTTGCCTACCCCTGGTATAGTGTGTAAAATAGTATAGTGTATAAAATATACAAACATAGATAATTTTTTTTCCTTTTTGCTTTAATGAAAAAAATGTTAAATATAGTTATGTATTTTGGCGATATTCAGTACAGCAATAGTGAAATATACTCGCCTATTGTTTTCTATTATAAAAGAAATGTAAAAAATTGCAAAAAACTAAAGATTAAAATATCTGTAAAATGAGAACCTTCACAGACATAAAGATTAAAATGTCCAAATTTACCCAAGAGAAATATCTTAACCACCTCCCGTCTGCCTGTTGACTATAAACGTCCGAGAAGTGGATCTCTATCTCTGAATGGACGTTTCTGAACGTCCATTCAGAGATGGCAGCTGAACGCTAATCATGCAGCTGCAGAGCGGGTTGCCGCTGTCAGTGAGAGCAGGGCAACCCAGAGAGAAGGCAGGGACAGTTCCCCGATGTCCCTTCCTTCTAGATCGCTGTATACACGCTATGTGCTTCCTGTCCAGGCACGGCGGTCATGTGACCACTGGGCCGGGAGAGTGCAGGAGCTGTTGGGTCTCGATCAGCCCTGCACTGAGGCTGTACGGCGTTGTAGAGTGCTGTACAGCCTTTCTGGGAGGTTTATTTCCCCTGTAACTGGGGCTACTATGTCAGCCCCAGTTACAGGAGAAATCAATAGTGGAAAAAAAAAAGGTAAGTTAAATGTCCCCCAGAGATCTTGTATGACTTTATGGGGGACACAAAGCGTAAAATAAAAAAATAAAAAATAAGTGTTAAAATAAAAAAATAAAAAATAAAAAAAGGTTTCACATGTAAAACAAAAAATTCCCCAAGTAAGGAATACATATTTTTTTTTTAAATTGAAAAAAATTAATAAAATAGACATACTGTATTTGGTATTGCCGCATCCATGACGGTTGCCATTTTTGTCACCTTACATCACAAAAAGTGCAACAGCAAGTGATCAAAAAGGCATATGTCCCAAAAAAGGTACCAATTAAACCGTCACCTCATTCAGCATCCCACATAAGAAAATCGCCTAAAAAATTTTGCTTTCAGATGGATGGAACCTTTGTGCTCTGGAGAAGATAAGGTGTTGTCTGTGAGCTAAAGTATGTGGGAGCTTTTTTAGCTGAACCAATGACTGTAGTCCACATCACTATCAGTCCCCCCTTGGACCTCATTCTTTCCTTAATGAAAGCCTAGTACATCAGTCCCCATGCTTCAAATCCTCTTCGCCAGCTTCTATGACAACCTATCCTAGTGTATAGCCTCCCATGACACTGGAATTAGCATGGGAAAGTCAGATGTCAGTTTCTATGGTCGATGATCTCCAGGTGGTGTCTTAAGCAGGGGTGGGTAACTGACAGAACTAAGTGAACTTTGTCTCCCATCCTCATGGAATTCTCTCATGATCCTCTCTGGGGTAGCCCCAGCTAAGGCTTTGAGCAGAAGCCTTCTAATGCAGGGGATGACACAACAAACAATTACTGCAAGGATCAATAATACCATGATTATAACCATTCCAATTGGTCTGTTTCCGATTTTTTAACCCAGTTTTCGAACCAATTTTCCCATGAACTATCCACCCCAGAATTTCTCTTTAATTCTTCTGAAAGAGAAGTAAGTCCCTTCAGGGCATTCATGGCCTGACCATTTGGTCCTAAGTTATCAGGAATTACAGTACAACAGGTTTCACCAATCATTTTGCACACACCACCTCTTTCTGCTAGTAGCATGTCCAGGGCCATTCTATTTTGGAAAACCTTAACAGTAGTGGACCCTAGCTGCTCCACTATACCCTTTAATCCTTCTCTGGTGTAATTCACAAATCTCTGCTGATTATAATAGATATAATTGATCCAATCCACATTTTTATTTATAGTAACTATAGGGATTAAAGATTCAAACCCTGCTGCCACTTGACTTCTGGCTTTGAACTCATCTGGGACCCCCCTGGGCACTACTATAGCATCTATATACACATGGGAATCTAGGCTGCCTCCTGGGCTGGTTTTCCGCCTTCTCCTTACCATTGTCTCTCCTTGGGCATAACCAAATCCTAAGGGTTTCTTATTTTCTCAATAGTTTTCTACCAGTCAAGGGGATTAAATACATGGAAGGGCATCAACACTAGGGTTAAGGCACATTGCCCATGCAAGACAATTGTCAACGTTGTCCTCAATTTCATATCTGCACACAAGCAAATCACATTCCCTAATGCTTGAGTCTGGTTCATCAAGTGACTTTGATAGGGTTCACTGGTGGTATTCACCACAGTTCCATAATATCCTTCAGGAAACCTGTCCATGTTTTCCCTTTTTTGCCCTCTATCTCGAAACAGTGTTTTGTGCCTTGTCTCTATGGTTTGTGTCAGGCACCTTCATAATTAATGGTTAAGCAGAGCAAGAGATTTCCCCCGGCTGGGGGGCGGAGCTGCATTAGGGGCTACTAAATTATCTGTCCTGTTCAGACAGAGGGTGTATCCCTGGGGTGCTCAGTGACGGGGCTTGTTTTAGGAGTTACTGATTTATCTGTCCTAGTGACGAAGGGTGTGACCCCGGGTAGCCCGGGTGGGACTCAAATTTGGGGCCATTAAATTATCCTAGAGATGGAGGGTGTGGCCCCAAGGAGTCCCGGGAGGACTATAAATTATCTGCCTGGAGTGGTGGAGGGTTAGTTCTGGACTGGCGGAGCAGACGTGATAGCCAGGGAATATACCCTGCACAGGGGTGAGCCCTGCTTGGGAGTGTGAAGGAGAAGGTGCCTGCTTCTGTCTTGGTTATAAGTAGATAAATCCATGGGGCAGTCAGAGTCACTGCCCGAGGGCGAGTATACAGCTTATCAGCTGGTAGCCTGAGAAGAGGGGAGCAAGCATGTCAAACATTATAAAAAGCTGTTGAAGATATCTGGTAGTCATGAAAATGGAGAGTTAAACTCTGTAATATGGAGGAAAGTTTTAGCACAGTGCCGTGGAAAATTGCGTGGCGATGGCTTTATGAGTGCTGCGCAAGCTTGGTAGCGAACAGCAGGCCGCTTGACAGCTAACAGATAGGATCAAGGTCTGAAAACGTATGTCTAAATGCCACAAAATGGACACCACTGCCCTATAATGGCGCCGGTGGAGCAGCATCTGGTGATTCTCACTCTGGGGTGACAGTGAGGGGACCAGCAGAATGGATGTGCGTACATTGTGGGCAGAAGAATCTGATGCCCGAGATATGTGTCTTGCTTGTGGTGCCCCCCGACTCCACCCTTCTAGAAGTGGGAGGGCCTCTGTGACGACCCAGCTCTGGTCCGTAGACACAACCCCCCCATTCAGACGGTCCTCTGCCCTGTCCAGCCCCCACTGCAGGGTGACAGACAGTCCACTCCGAGTTGCCCCGACCCTCTGTTGATAACATTTGAAAAGACAGTGCAGCCCTGTGAAGATTCAGCCAGACAGACTACAGGGACAATGCTGAAGCCATTAACTTCCTTTTATCCTGTGCTGAATCCAGATGGCACATATTAGGTGCCAGGGGGTCAGGTTACCCGTTCTATTGCACCCCTAAATCACATGAATATGCCCATCATGATGGGAGTGGAGACGCGGGGACAGAAAGAGCAGCAGGAGGAGGAAGAGACAAAACCTACTCAAGACCCAGCAGTCAGTATGTTAGCCCCCCTTCCTTCATGCACCTGCCGGGAGAAGCAGGAGGAGGAGAGACAGGGGAAGTGTGGAGTGCAGAAAGGGAGGGGAGATGGAGAGAAAGAGAAAGAGACAGAGACAAAGTTAGCCGGACAAATAGAGGTCCTGACCAGACAAGCTCAGATGAAATGAGCCATCAGGGGGGATATGTGACTTTTAACCCCACACAGGCCACCAATCTGGAGAACTCTCTCCCCGACCCCGAAACAACATCCCATGCCCTTCTATAGGGCATTAGAACAGATCAGAAAAAAGCATTCTGCCACATAAAGAGACCTCTCTGGACTTACTCAAATTAAGGCAGGGGATTCTTTTTGGCCAACCATGGCTAAGAAGCTGCCAGCCCGAACCATGGGGATGAAGAATACCAAAAAAAACTATCAGTCTGGAGTGCATTTCTGTGATTTATTTGAGACTTGGGCTAGGACCAGACTGGCCGATTAGGCTATCCAAATTTAGGATATGAAACAAGATAAGGCAGAGTCAGTGGAAAAATGTGCAAACCAAATGGAGCAAATGTTTAACCACCTGGTGTTCTCTAAACAGGACCCAGTGCAAACCAGGATGCTGTCTAGTGCTGTCTAGGAGGGAGATGTTTATTCTGATGATACTTTTTAGATAGGCCCATTGCTGAAACTGAAAAATTGCCCTGTTAAGGAAGAGGGGTAAACACTGAGGTAAGAAGCAGTTAAAGATATTTCTTAAATACCTACAAACTCATTTATATTCTTCTTAAATCTTTCTTTATGTCTAGATGTTGCTTAAAGTGGTTGTCTCACTTCAGCAAATAGCATTTATCGTGTAGAGAAAGTTAATACAAGGCACTTACTAATGTATTGTTATTATTAGAGATGAGCGAATTTTTCAAAAGTTCGATTCGGCTGATTTGCCGAATTGTGATAAATTACTTTGTCACGAAGCACATTTTTTTGTAAGTAGTGGGTGCAATGACATAGAGCTGCGATAGCACCGCCCCCCGTCATTGTACCCCTCAGGTGCCGTGTTCATACATGAACCGCGTCCATTTGCTCACGACAGGCCAGTAGCCGCCATCTTCCTTGAAGATCTGCCATGAAATCTCGTGTGGCACGAGATTACATCATCATGCCGGCCAATGTGATGACATCATACGTCACCACGCACTGGATTTCGGTCGAGATCTTCAATCAAGACGGCGGCTGGTGGCCCATTGCGAGCAAATCTAGGAGGTAACAATGAATTTTTTTGTTTTTTATACAATTTCAGGTTAAATTGATTCGCTTACACGAAGCACGAGAAAATTCGGCTTCAAGGCAAATCGAATTTATCGTGGAATTCGATTCACTCATCTCTAGTTATTATACATATTGCTTCCTTTGCTGGCTAGATTTTTCCATCTCATTTTACACTGCTCGTTTCCATGGTTACAACCACCCTGCAAACTAGCAGTGGTGGTCGTGCTTGCACACTTCAGAAACAAAGCTCTAGGCTATATGCTCCCTCACAGTCCCAGCCACAGGGGAGGCCGGCACTTTTTCCTATAGTGTGCAAGTACGAGCATCAGTGATAGCTTTCAGGGTGGTCGTAACTATGGAAATGAGCTGTGAATCAACCCAGCAAAGGAAGCAATATGGACAATCATAATACATTAGTAAGTGCCTTGTATTAACTTTCTCTACATGATAAATGCCACTTGCTGAAGTGACACCACCCCATTTAGGTATTCGCTGGTAGATACATAGGGGGAGATTCATAATTTCCCCTGTGGCAGAAATGTGGCTTTAAAAAGTCACAAGCTGTGTGTTTGCGACATTTTACGAAAAGTTGCAAATGCCTCTTTTTACGACAACCTTGGCCCTTTTCCAAAAAGGGTGTGGGAAAGGGGTGTGATCAACAAATTTATCTTCATTTACACCACCTTTCTGGTGCAAATAAAGCCGGAAGTCTATGACAGCTCTTAGCTGTCGTAGATTTCTGTTTAGGCACATGGACTGCAGGAGGATGCGCCTAATTTATGATAAGGCCTGTCATAAATGTGGTGCATGGGATATCAATTACAGTGCAGAAGGTGTCTGTCTGATTAAATCTCCCCCATAAAGTTATAATATTACAGCGTTTAGTAAGTTGATGAAGCAATTTCTGTAAGTTGAATAGAATGATTCTCAGAAATCTATTGTCCCTACCGAAGAAAGAATTGTCACCCCGTTTGTCCAGAGAATAGTCTTTACCTATATCTGACATCCTTGCTGTTTTGATGGACAGAGCACCATAGTATGAAAAAAATAATATTATTTTGCCGTACTCTGAAGTTTCAATTTTCAAGTTTCATCAACAGAAATTGAGAACTAGTGCCTCATAAAAAAAACAATTTTCATTTCACTGCCCATATAGCATAGCATGAAATGAGCCTGGAATGCTTCATTTCAATGAGACTTTTTTCTGCAGCCACATATTTTTCAGTAAGGGAAGTTCCAAACAATATTTAAGTGGAAAAAAATGTAAATAAAGGAATTATAATCTGAAATACCTGTTATGAGCACAAAAGTTGACAAAAAATAGCAGTTAAGCGTAATTTATGTAGTAAGTGAATAGAAATACTATATGTTGTGTGAACACAATAGACATCATAAAATGGATTTATATGCCTTAAAAATGTAAGAGAAAATATGCTTAATAGTCAAATGTCAAAGCCAAACTTTATGACTTTCTGTCTTCAAGCCATCTTGCAAGATAAAGATGTCTAATTCTGATTTTATAGTTATACAGAAAAAATCCTTTATTCTGGGACTTGATATGTGATGGATTATCAAATATTCATCGCATATTTCATTGGAATTCTGTTGTTTTTCTTTCCTCATCAGTCTTCTGGTTTTAATTAATTTAATATTATATCACAATTTTGTGCTGAGTTATAAGACTTTCTGAATTCAGATTACATATGTTTTAGACAAAGTTCACATCCATCTTGACTGTTCTGTTATTCCATTCCGAGGAACAGAAAAACAGGGATGCAAAAATAGGCCTGTTTGGTGAATCAAATGTATTATGTTTTTTTCTGTCACTCGTCTTCAATGTTAAAAAAGGAAAGCTACTTTCAGTCAGGTTTTTGTGTGTGACAGAAATAAATGTACAACACAGAACTAAGATAAATGAAATATGATGGAATGTGCACAAACTGAGCATAGCTGATGCTCAAAATTACCCATCTAAACAAATGTGGACTAAAATGGATTAGATTTTTGGTTTTCCTGTTGCTCTGATGATACAAAATAATGGAAAAATAAACACAGATTTTAAATCAGCCTTCCTTATAGGGGTTCTCTGCTTTCGCTATATTGATTACCTATCCTATAGTATGGTATGGCTACTAGGACCCCACTAATCCTTGGTAACAAACCCAGCACCCAACCCAGCACTCATAATGGAACTCTGCTCCATTCACTTGAATGCGGCTGTGTTGCAAGTTGTGAAGGTCTCAATAGTAGGGTCACCCCAAATCTGTAACTGCTGGCAGAACTTACAATAGTGGGAAAGGGGTTGACCACTTTTTTGTATTGAGGACCTATCCTCAGGATAGGTCATCAATATTAGATGATCGGATGGCTGATTGCCAGCACCCCCGCCAATCAGCTGTTTGAAGAGAATGAACGCGGGCTTCTGTTCACTGTTTACTTACTGACCATCGACATTGCAGTGGTGAACATCTTCTACCTCTCCAATCTAAGCATTGAAAGTGTGATCTCTGAAACTTACAGTTGTGATGAGATAGCAGTAACCATCAATCTTAGCTGAATTGGCTGACAATGACTCGATCCAAATGACACCTTGTAGATTATGAAGAAGTTTATTCCAAACTGTGCAGATCATACACTGATGAACAAATGGATAGGTCAAAAAATCATGGTGTGAGCAGATAATAGGATACATGTGGCTGAGATGAAGAGTGAAGCCAGAATGCAAGGGAGCGAGGGGAGGAGACTTTACAGAGAGCACAGCAGGAGGGGAAGAGAGAAGGGACACACAGAATAAAAAGGCAAACCATGCATGTGTAACATGACAGAGCAGATGTAATTACAACTCCTGCATTCCCATTCACTTTAATGGGACGGCTCCTTCCTTTTCAAGTGAATAGCACAGAGCTGTCCCAATGAAGTGAATGAGACGGAGTGTTGTGTTATCTTCAAACAGCTTATCAGCTGGGGGTGTTGGCACTCTGCCCCCCAGTGATCTGATATTGATGACTTATCCACAGGGCAGGTCATCAACATAAAAATGTGGACAATCCCTTTAATCTTTAAATATTACTTTATGTAAAATTTAAGAGTAGGTCCACATAGGTCTGAAATGCTGCAGATTTGCCATGGCAGATTTGCACATGGCAAATCTGCAGCCTTTTACAGCAGCAGGAGAGTGGATAAGATTTTAAGAAATCTTCAGTGTCATACTTGAAAAATCTGCATGTAAATTAAGTTATGACAGGATAGATAGATAGCTAGATAGATAGATAAGTTATGACAGGATAGATAGATAGCTAGATAGATAGATAAGTTATGACAGGATAGATAGATAAATAGATAGATAGATAGATAGATAGATAGAATATAAAAACGCTAAGAAAAGCCACAGTGCAAGTAGGACTGAGCCGGGTTGTACAGGTGGTGTGCCTCCATTTCCTGATTTGTGTCAGTATGGTGCAGCACCTAAAAACACTGTTCCATCATGTTCATGAGACTGAACTAGCTGCTGCTGCTGTGGCTTCTGTTTCTTGTGGAAGCAGAGACAGCAGATAGTGGATGACTTGGTGGGGGACAGAGAGGGCCGTCCTAGTCAGACACACAGGCAGCAGGCATATGCTCGCTGAAAGTTGCGAAAAGCTGTGTACACAGTATATCCTGGTAATACAGCAATTTTGCCTCTTTTTGCCTGTTTGGCCAAAGGAAAATATTCCCCGATTTTGCTTTGACATTGAGGATCTAAAAGCATGGCGATCCAGTAGTCATCATATTGCTTGATGCTAGGTTGCCAGCATGCCTGAGGACCCAGTTTTTTCAGCTCGACTCCCACTGCGATGATTTGTCATCATGGCAAGTGTCATCATTATCATCAGCCTTGTTTCCCTCCACCACCAACTCCTACTCCTGCAGAGGTATCTCTAATCCTTCTCCATTACCTCCTTCATGGGACTTTGTCCATGTGGGTCCCAAACAGCTACTGTCCTGCCAGCATGATGCAGAAGCTGTCCTTTTTCTTCTATTCTTTTTCTCTATTCTTTAAAGCATCAGCGTGAGCATTTGCTGTAAAATAAATATCAGGCTGACAGTGTTGATGCAGCACTTATCCCTACTGACAAATCTGTTGGCCTCTTTAAAGCGCCTGAGTATGCGACACCCAAACCTGATGAGCTGCAACTACCTAACCTCAAAATAACACATGGTTGCTTTATTCCTTTTTATCTTGGTGCCCACTTCATGTGTTTTTCTTTTACCATTTGCAGCACTTATTTATCAACTAAGTGCTGAATGTCCCCTGATGAACCATTTGGATACCTCCTTTTGGGGAAATGCGTCGGGAAAAGTGTAAAAGCTAGCAAGGACACCCAGGGTTTCTGAGGGTTTAGCCACCGATAAGTGGGGTCGCCCCTATCGGGGCAGGTGCTCTGCTTCTAGGCAGGAGTAGCCGGTAGGGACAATTTAGGGAGATTACACCTTCACCTGGTGTCAAGTAACCGTGAATCTTTCAATACCTGGAGACTATCTGGTGTCAAGTAACTGTTAGTTTTACAACAAACTCTGGTCATTTAACTGCATGTACTTTGCTTTATCAAATACAAAAGTGTCAAATTGTCTATTGTCCCTGTTCCTTTCTAATATGCTATATGCACTACACTGAGTGTAGGCATAAGACATTAAGTTATCTACATTATCCATATATTATATATGTTTTTGGTGTTTGTTTTTTTATATTCTAATGATTATATTAAAAGTTAAATTTTAGGGGTTTTCTTGTTCAGTGATAATTCTAACTCCCCCCTATACAATTGTATCTCATATTCCTGCAAGAATCGTCCCACATTCTCCACCACATGAGAATACAAGACAGGGATGTTTGGCTTTTTTGGAGAAATAACGGTGGCCAAGTATGTTTCGTTGAGGCTGAGTGTACGCCATCAGTTCCTTAAAGGCAGCAGATTCCACTAAGTGGTATGGCAGCAACTGCATTGTCAGCTAAACTTTTACCTGACCAGGTTTCTTACTCACCATTTGATTGCTGGGCATGTAGAGTTGTTTCCTCCACTTCATTATCAATGACTGTCATTGGAGAGGAGGACTCTAAATGGGAGTAATGGTAACGGATGATGACAATGAAAAGGAAACTGTACCTCATGTGGATGTGGCCTAGCTCCTGAAAAGGAGATGGGAGAAGATCTTTTACTAATTGTGGGCCAGTTCTATTTTCCCACTTGATCTGGTGATACTCCATTATATGCTGCAATAGAGCTGTGGTGCCTATGTTTGAGGTTGAATGCCCATGGCTTATTTTCATCCTGCAGATCTTGCACATGGCAGTGTTTTTGTCTGCTGGCAATGTGATGAAAAACTACAAGACAGGAGATACTCGCACAAAGGTAGCAGCAGCCGAGCTTGGCCTAGGACGGCATGTTTTGAGACTGCACCCATAGTATCAGCGGCATCACCAGATCCTGAGCTGATTGCAATAGAAGCTGATCTGGCCTTGGCAATTTTTTTTTAGGTTTTGGTCATACGTAGCCTCTGCTCTTTCTTGCTGTCGTGGCCACTGATTTCCTCTTCTGATGTCACCTCACCTGTATTTGCCCAGAGTGCCACTGTCGCTAAAACTGTCCCTACTGCCACCACTGTGGATACAAGTGCCACAACTAATACCACTACCACTAATACAGCTGTGCATCTGGTCCCCCACCTCTGCCTAAATCTCCTGGCAGTCCAAATGCTGACTGTTTGCACACAGTCAACAGGAATACCATCTTGAGTATCTTCCATAGCATATGAAGTGTTCTTGGCTCTTTTCAGGAAAAAAAGAAGTCATCACAATAGGAGGGGATAGCTGCGGCAGGACTGTGCAAACTCCTGGTTCCAAGTTACTGTGTAAAACTCAAAGGTGACCTCAACATCATCACAACATTACAATGTCATCTTCTTTGCTATCAGTAATGCTGTGGTGCCTACCTGAAGTGAGGGAGAACTGTGGCCTGCTGCTACTGCTACTATTAGTACTGGCTGGATGGCTGGGGCTGCTACAGCTGTTTGCACTACAACAGCCACCCACATTCTGACTCACCGTTGACGAGGCACAGGTCTTTTGTTTTTCACTCTGTTTACCAGATATTTTATTATGATTTATTATAATTTACAGACAAAGGCATAATTAAACACTCTTCCTTTCTACAAACACACTGCACATGCAATACAATCCATTGAATGAAACTGGTATATTAATGTAGTAGATTGCAGTAACTAAAACTGCATGGTATATTGATGCATTAAAATGCGTTGGGTGAAACTGGAATATGAATGCAGTACAATGGTTTAACAAAACTGTATACTGACGCAATGCAATGTGTTAGCTAAAACTGCATGGAATATTGACACAATACAATGTGATAACTAAAACTGTATGTTATATAGATGTAATACAATACATTAAATGAAACTGGTACATTAATGCAGTACAATGAGGTAAATAAAACGGCGTGGTATATTGACACAATAAAGTGAATCAACTAAAACTGCATGGTATCTCAGCATAATAGAATGCGTTGAATGAAACTGGAATATTAATGCAGTACCCAGCATTAAATAAATTGCACGGTATATTGATACAATGCACTAAATAATACTGCACGACATGTTTACGCAATACAATGTGTTAACTAAAACCACACAATAGATTGATGTAATTCAAATGGTTTATTATTCCAGTACAATGCAATAACTAAAACTGCATGGTATATAAAAGCAATGGAATGCGTTAACTAAAACTGCATAATATATTAAAGCAATACATTGTATTAAAGGGGCTTTCCAATATCTAACAACAGCACCCCCATGTGCTGGGCCCCTCAGAGGGAATATACTTACCCGGGTCCCCGCTCCCTGCGCCACTCCTGGTCCCTGCACTGCCACTGCTGCTTTTCCCTGTACAGGGATGAAAACATCCAGTGACGGGGAAAGCATATAATGGCAGGTGGGGTCAGGGACGAGCTTCCTTAGCGTCACCTGTGATGCTAGGGAGGCTCGTCCCTGTCCCCGCCTGCTACATGGGGGGGGGGGGGGGGGGCTGTTGTATGATATTGGATAACCCCTTTAACTAAAATTGCACGGTATGTTGACATAAAAAAATGTGTTGATTGAAACTGGTATATTGATGCAGTACAATGCGCTAAATAAAACTGCACGGTATAGTGACACAATACAATTTGTTAACTAAAACTGCATGATATATTGACACAATACTATACAATGCATGATATATTGATGCACTGAAATACGCTGAAATGCTAAATTACAAACGTAGCTAAATTGAAATGCGTTTTTAGAAAAAATAGGGTGGTTGCACAGCATTTGCAACAAAATGTATGCTAAGAACTGTAGAAACTAGACGTTAAAAAAACTAGGTTGTGCAGGATCTTGGTGATTGCAGAATTTGGAGTTCATACATGAACTTTCCATGAACTTTCAACTTGCCATCAGCAGCTGCCCTTATTATGAAATACACATCCCACAAAAGCTTTCCCTGATAAAACGCTGACTTTTCTACATATTATTTCAATCTACCTAATTAAATATGTCCCCAAACTGCCCTTACAACACCTCGATTGCTGCCTTGTGTCTGTAATTGCTTTCTGCCAGACACATCCAAGACACTTGCTCTTAGATCACAAGCTAAACTCAGAATGGTGTCTCTGACTTCTGAGCAAGCCTAGGGACTAAAGGATCTGCCAAAATCCTGTCCCCTGATTGGCTCACAGCCTGTCTGTCATCCTCTGAGCCAATCAAAGCAAGCCCACTCCCTCCCAGGGTAATGTAATCCTCTATCTTTATTCTCTTTGCTCTTTTTCCAGTCAATTTTCACAGTAAAACGGCGCATGCGTTGTTTTGTGTGATTCGTTCAAAGTTAATCGTCAAAACTTTTATGGCAGCTGAATTTTTGTGAAATCTGTAACAAATCTGATTAATTTACAATCAATTTGCCCCTCTCTTGTTTAGATGCCTTTCTTGAATGTAAAAACATTGCGGTTTATGTGTACTGGATTTCTGAAGAAGGGACGTTGATCCAGGGATTTATTCTGATCGCTATATTTGGAGTTGGAAAGGAAACCCTAATATACTGTAGTGCAAATGGACTATTGCTTTCGACTGGATCAACACTGTAGGATTATAGGTTGGGCTTGCTAGACCTTTGTCTTTTTCCAACCATACCAACTATGTGCGTATGCATAGAGAAATGTACAGTACTTTAAAATTAGATATGGTCGAATTTTTTTTAAATTTGATTTGACCTATTCGCCGAAGTTCACTAAGAAATTCGATTTGTTCCGAATTAATTTGTCACGAATTGTTATAAACCAGCTATACCCAGACCACTCTGCCTAATCATATTATTCCCACTTGGTGGCCCAATCTTTGTGAAGGCTTGGAAGTTACTCCTTTCCTGACCGCCCATAGTAAATTTATGTCGCCCTGCTGGCAAGTGCAGTGGGCACCATGGCTGCTGGGTGTCTGATATTTTAAAGTGCCCCTGTCCTCTTGTGTGATGGTACCAGAGATTGTACACAGCATTGAGGCAAGAAAACGTTCCTCAAAGCAATAAAATTGAGGAATCCACAACAGGTATGACCTTAAAGTCCGTGATCCCTCCCTACTATGAACCTACTATTAAGGTTAAGACTAGATAGTCGAACATGGTGGAGGGATCAAAAATGGGTGCTGGATTATTGCAGCAAAACTGCCCCTAGCACATGAGCATTTGCCACGTCTCTCACTATGCTCAGCTCACATGACAATGGCTTAGACCGCGCAAATAGTGCTGTGACATCACAGGGGATGGCGGATTAGCTGGCTGCATGGCAGTATGGGTCATATCATGTTTTTGGGCTTCCTACTATCACTTTGTAGCTATCACGGTGGGGAGTGGCAGGAAACTACACACCGTACAATGTAGGTTGGCGGGATATGCCATTTAGCCTGGAAACAGGAAGAAAGGGAGCAGGTCACCTTCCAGCACATCCGTAAATCCTAGCCCTGATCTAACTATATGAGCGAACCCTAATGGTGGGAGGGCTCATACCCAGAACCTCGGGTCCTACTAACCCTAGAGATCCCTGGTAATAATGTCAGGGGTAGGAGACTGCCTTTTCATCCACGACACAGATAAACTAGAGTCTCCAGCAGGCCTAGCAACAAGAAAGGAACAGACAGTAGCATAAACCAGATTGGCAGGTAAGCACCCAGCGCAAACAACACACACTCGAACAACAGCACTTACCTGCCACAACAACTGGATGAAACAACTGTTACTGACTAGTGGTTCCCCCTCTGGGAAACCCTGGAGCCCACTTCCGCAGGCAGGTGGTCAACACGGTTCCCCCTCCGAGGAACCCAGGAGCCCCTCACCGGAGGAACAACACACAGGGAAACGCCTTGCATACATGCTGGACGAACAACACCAAAAGACCAGACATGAAACTATAACAAGACATACACCACACCCTGAACATAAACCCACACCAAACATCAACACAGGTAAGGTAGGGAACATGGAGGATACATTAAGGATGACAATCTATGTCCAACAAGGTCACCCTCAAACTGGACAAATGGTAAGATTCAGGATGGCAGCTGTCACGGCTGAGCATGAGGAAAACCCTCAGCCGTGCGGTATCAGCAGATGGAGTCGCTGCAAGGCCAGGACAGAGAATTAGGGAGCTGGTCACCTCCTACACATCCCTAATTTGACCCTAACTCCTAGCGGCATGAGCCGACCTTGAAGGTAGGAGGACTCATGCTCCGGAACCTTGGGTCCCTACTAACCCTCCGCAGGTCCCTAAGCTAGGAGCTGGGTAAGACGACCCGTTCCTCCTAGACACGGAGGAACAGGAGTCTCACTGGCCAAGCTACATGGAAAGGGGAAACATAAACAGACATATGAGACTAGTACCACACTTACCTGCCACAGACACACAACCTGGAACCCACGTGCAAGTGCTGTTATCCACAACCAACACCAAGGACACAGCACACAACAGACATCACACGGGAACCCAGTAAACCATATGCTGCAATAACACATAAACCATAAACTAACACCAGACATAAAGTTTATGACCACCAGGGTGGCCCTCACTGGCAGATGGTAAGTAACCAGGAGGATGTCTAAGCAAGCATGGCTGAAGCACCCTCTCTGACTACTGCCTTCCACTGAGGCTTTATAGGGCCAAGTAGCCACACCCACAGTCAGACACACCCACACTAGGAGGGAAGTTAACCCTTCCAACACCAGGGAAGGGAAGACATCAACTTAAAGGGGACGTGCACACAACACATATAACACCCCATGCACACCGATAAAAGGCACACCTATAGGAGAGGTTGCCAGGTGCAACCTCATGCCTACTGCAGCAAGCTGCCTAGCACCGCTCAGGCTGCTCTGCTGCCACATACCCAATGTTGCCAGCGGCAACCACAGGTGAGGCAACATACAATAGCCCTCACCTGTGATTGACAACAACACCAAGACGGCAGGCAACTGCATGCGGCCACAAGAGTCACGACCATGAAAAAGGGTCGTGACAGCAGCATAACTCCAGCTCCACAAGAAGCTGAAGTCCCACTAATCTCACGCTCCAAGCCCAAGTACTATAAGAGCCCACCCCCAGCTCCACCTTGCTCACACTTTAACTCCATACCCACCAGAATGAGAAGGGACAACAACCTTAAAGGGGAAGTGTGAATACATGCTAAAAACTACACGTTGCCTCTAGCAACAAGCATTCTCGGCTAAAGTGTCACTGTCCACTACGATCAGACCATGACACAGCCGTGACAGTAACACATGCAGATGCCATTTTAGGATGAACTGATTCGTTATCACAAAGCAAGAGAAAATTTGGATTCAGGACGAATCAAATTTTTTCTAAACTTCAGACCAAATTTCGCTTTGGATTCTTCTACTCACTCAACACTATAATGTTTGAATCTAATATTACTTACATTTATTAAATTTGTCAATACAAAAAAAAAACTAACCTGGCCCTTGCTAAAGTGATAACATAAATAAAAAATACCCTTCACTCCAGGACTGCCAATCATAGTTATTTTGTTGGTTGCTGAAGCTGTGATGTGCTGTGATGTGGCCTCTCCAGCCAGCGACTATAATGGTCATGTCAGTATGTAGGGTATTTTTTTCTATGGTATCACTATTGCATCTATAATGCCATCAATAATTGCACATATATAATAGCTGTGCCCTAGTGATCAGAGGGGGAGTGTTGCCATGATTGACAGCCACCTTCCCCCTCTAACAGGGTGTCTAATAATAATCTCTGTTACACTATATCTTAGGTAATGCTCTTACAGTTGATTGTGCATTTTAGATTTCTGTGCAGTAATGTGCTGTCATATAGACATATATAAATTACATACTGGTATATACATTATGATTAAAAAGTAAAAGTTCAATAATGGGTCTAAAAATGAAACCTACTCAAATTGCATCACATAAAATTTGAAAAAAGACATATTTTTTAATAAATCAATAAGCATTTAGTAAAAGTCACAAAAACATACAACACATACACATTATACATCCTCACAATCACCTTGATTCGAACAACAGTAATGCCCTCCATTACTGTAATTTTATCTGCGAACACTGTAAAAAATTTAACAATAAAACAAAAGATTGATTTTGTATCTATTCTTCCATACTAACCACATATAAAAATTATTTTTCATGTAATTAGTTATCTTTCTAAATTATAAGATACAGACTATATGGGATAGTAAAATCTCGATAGTGTTCTAATTAGATGATAAATCTATTTTACTTTATACATAAGTAAAGCTGGGCAGCAGATAGGTATACCTGCTTTCAGAGCGGAGGTTTATTTTAAAGAAAGTACAGAACAGTATGGAAAATTATAGAACATTCAGGCAAAACTAGAACACAGTGAGAACAAAGTCTTTGGATTATTCTGAGCAGCAAGCAGTGAAAATAAACCCCCATATCAAATGCATGTGCTGAAAATACATGGAATCTTGCTCTGAAAAGGCTTCTTTATAACATCCATTTATCTTGATATTTTACTCATAAATACTGGTAGTCTTATTACACTGACTTTGTTAGGGCTGTCATTCCATTCTCTTGACCAAAATAGTATTTATGGAAGTTTCCTGACCTCATTTATAACATTGTGTAGAATAATGCTGTTCATATCCATCATATTCCTTATGCTTAACTGTCAGTCAATATCGTGGGGGTAAAACAAGCAATAGACATATTTCTGTCACTGAATCCTACAAAGGTGACACCTTTTAAAAATGGGATTTATATTACACATCAATAAACATCACAGAATATAATTACATAGTGCTGCTTCACTGCAATAGATGTTTAGATAACTCATTTTAGAATAGTATCATAAATATAGTGGGGTCACATAATTTACACTGTGACCTCTCTGAATTTGAAGAAAGATGAATTTCGTCATAGATTTTTTTTCTTATTTAAAGGGGTTGTCCCACGTAAAATATTCCACAGTTTTCAAACCAGCACCTGGATCTGAATACTTTTGTAATTGCATATATTTACAAATTTTGTATAGCTACTGAGTTGTTCAATAAAATGTATCTTTATAGTGCCACTAAATTTCTTATTTCTTTGTCCTGCTCACTGAGATGGCCGCACATGCTCAGTTTCATCTTTCAACTGCCTCCTGAGCTGTGATAGGGAGAACTGAGACACCCCCCTTAGCTACAGCAGAAAAGACACTCCCCTTCAGCTGTCAGCTTGATATAAATCTAACAAACAATGAATGTGAATCAATTCTTCTTAATAAGATTTCACTTCCGTGCATACAAGCAGAGCAATTAGCTACACTTAATCAGACTATTACGATTGAGGAAGTGATGTCAACTATACGAACACTGAAATCAGGGAAGGTGTCACAACCAGACAGCTGAGAAGCTCTGACAGAAGCCTTTCAGAACCTCCTCCTTGAGTTTTCTTTGTTGTGCTGTTCAGTTCCTCATCTCGTTAGCCTCTCTCAGCTGTCATGTAGTTGGACTGATTGCTTCCCTTTAAATTCCTCCCCATAATGCATTACTGGGCGGCTTATACTACTTCCTGGAGTGTGTGTGCATGCTGATCCTGTTTTCCAGTCTGCTACAAAGTTAAGTGCTGAACATTTATCTGTTATTTTCTGTTTGCTGGATCCCAGGTGACCCTGACTCCCTCCGTGTCTGGTGTAGGGAGCCGGTGGTCGTGTCCCCTCACTATTGTAGGGTGTTCAGGGGTTATATAGTCGAGGTACGTGGATATGCAACCATCCACCTCTGGGATCTTTGCATACGCTGAGCAGCCAGGGAAAGTCTCAGGTCTTGTGCAGGGGTCTCACTTTTGGTTCCTTAGCTTTGGATCCAGTGAGTCATATATTCATGTTGCTTTGTCTTGTTTCCTGTACACCGTCCGTGACATTATAAGCCGCCAAAACAGTCTCAAGCATGGATCCGGTTTCACTTTTGGCTGAACGCTTCCAGGGTCTTTCATTGGAGGTAGCTGATCTCCGTAAGACTTTTTCTCAGCTTCAAGTGACCGGTTCAGCTTGCGTTCATGGAGTTTGTTCTGAGCCTAAGATCTCGCTCCCGGATACGTTCTCCGGGGGTAGTGAGAATTTTGTGCGTTTTAGAGAGGCTTGCAAACTCCATTTTCGCCTTCTTCCCCATTCCTCTGGTGATGAGAAACGGAGGGTGGGGATCATTATATCGCTGCTCAGGGGTAACGCTCAGTCTTGGGCCTTTTCGCTGCCGGAGGGGGCACGGCCTCTCCGTTCAGTGGATGAATTCTTTTTAGCCCTGGGTCAGATATATGATGATCCGGATCGTATTGCTCTGGCTGAGTCTAGACTACGTCTATTATGCCAGGTTAAACAATCCACAGAAATATACTGCTCAGAATTTCGGAGATGGGCAGCTGATACTGGTTGGAATGATGCTGCACTCCGAAGTCAATTTTGCCATGGTCTTTCAGAGGGATTGAAAGATGCATTTGCCTTTCATGAGAGGCCTATTTCTTTGGACTCTGCTATGTCTCAGGCCATTCGTATTGACAGGCGTCTTAGAGAGAGAGGAGAGATGTCCCCTTCCTGTCATACTCAGTCCTAGGACAGTGCAGCGGTCTCATTCTGTGCGCAGGGGTCTCAGTCGCTGTCAGCCCCTTCTGAGCAGGAGCCCATGCAGCTGGGGTTGATTGCTTCTGACAATAGGAGATTCAGCTCGCATGGGAGGGTTTGTTTTTGTTGTGGAGGTATAAATCATTTGGCAAATGTTTGTCCCTCTAGGAGATTCAGGCAGTTTTCTGGGAGTAATAAAGAAACAAACAGGAAAAAATCTTTTAAAAATGTTCCGTCTGTTACTATTGGCAGGGTTGAGGCGGAAATTGAAGGTTTTCCGTTTGCTTGTAGTTCCCATTTTGTCCTGCCGGCTATGGTGGCGCTAGAGAGCAAGAACTTTTTTTGTGAGATTTTTGTGGATAGTGGAGCAGCTGTCAATCTCATTGATAATCAATTTGCAATAACTCATGGTTTCCAGGTGCGCACTTTGGGAAGGGATATTCCTGTTTTTGCTATTGATTCCGCTCCACTTTCTCAGAAATCATTAAAGGGCATAGTTCACAATGTCCGTTTAATTGTGAGTGATGCTCATGTTGAGGATGTGTCCTGTTTCGTCCTTAGCGGTTTGCCTACTCCTCTAGTGTTGGGGCTACCCTGGCTCACTAAACATAACCCCACCATTGATTGGCAAGCGAGGCAAATAAATGGTTGGAGTGACTTTTGCAGAGAGAATTGCCTCACAACATCTGTTTCTGAGGTTACTACTAAGACTGTACCATCTTTTCTCTCTGAATTTTCGGATGTCTTCTCTGAGAGTGGAGTTCAGGATTTGCCCCCGCACAGGGAGTACGATTGCCCTATTAATCTCATCCCAGGCGCCAAACTGCCTAAATCTCGTTTATACAATCTTTCCCAACCTGAGAGGATTGCTATGCGTGCTTATATCTCTGAGAGTCTGAGAAGAGGACACATACGACCATCGAAGTCACCTGTTGCCGCTGGTTTTTTCTTTGTTAAGAAAAAAGATGGTTCTTTAAGACCTTGTCTGGATTTCAGGGAGCTGAACAGTATCACTATTCGTGACCCTTATCCGCTTCCTCTGATCCCGGACCTGTTTAACCACTTAAGGACCACAGGTTTATACCCCCCTAGTGACCAGGCCCTTTTTTACAAATCGGCACTCCACAACTTTAGCGGTTTATTGCTCGGTCATGCAACTTACCACCCAAATGAATTTTACCTCCTTTTCTTCTCACTAATAGAGCTTTCATTTGGTGGTATTTCATTGCTGCTGACATTTTTACTTTTTTGTTATTAATCGAAATTTAAAGAATTTTTTGCAAAAAAATGAAATTTTTCACTTTCAGTTGTAAAATTTAGCAAAAAAAACTATATCCATATATAAATTTTTCGCTAAATTTATTGTTCTAAATGTCTTTGATAAAAAAAAAATGTTTGGGTAAAAAAAAAAAAAAGGTTTAGGTAAAAGTTATAGCGTTTATAAACTATGGTACAAAAATGTGAATTTCCGCTTTTTGAAACAGCTCTGACTTTCTGAGCACCTGTCATGTTTCCTGAGGTTCTACAATGCCCAGACAATAGAAAAACCCCACAAATGACCCCGTTTCGGAAAGTAGACACCCTAAGGTATTCGCTGATGGGCATAGTGAGCTCCTAGAACTTTTTATTTTTTGTCACAAGTTAGCGGAAAATGATGATTTATTTTTTATTTTATTTTTTTCTTACAAAGTCTCATATTCCACTAACTTGTGACAAAAAATAAAAAATTCTAGGAACTCGCCATGCCCCTCACGGAATACCTTGGGGTGTCTTCTTTCCGAAATGGGGTCACTTGTGGGGTAGTTATACTGCCCTGGCAATTCAGGGGACCATATGCGTGAGAAGTAGTTTGAAATCAAAATCTGTAAAAAAATGGCTGGTGAAATCCTAAAGGTGCTCTTTGGAATGTGTGCCCCTTTGCCCACCTAGGCTGCAAAAAAGTGTCACGCATCTGGTATCGCCGTACTCAGGAGAAGTTGGGGAATGTGTTTTGGGGTGTCATTTTACATATACCCATGCTGGGTGAGATAAATATCTTGGTCAAATGCCAACTTTGTATAAAAAAATGGGAAATGTTGTATTTTGCCAAGATATTTCTCTCACCCAGCATGGGTATATGTAAAATGACACCCCAAAACACATTCCCTAACTTCTCCTGAGTATGGCAATACCAGATGTGTGACACTTTTTGGCAGGCTAGGTGGGCAAAGGTGCACATATTCCAAAGAGCACCTTTAGGATTTCACCAGCCATTTTTTACAGATTTTGATTTCAAACTACTTCTCACGCATCTGGTCCCCTAAATTGCCAGGGCAGTATAACTACCCCACAAGTGACCCCATTTTGGAAAGAAGACACCCCATGGTATTCCGTGAGGGGCATAGCGAGTTCCTAGAATTTTTTATTTTTTGTCGCAAGTTAGTGGAATATGAGACATTGTAAGGAAAAAAATAAAAATAAAAAAATCATCATTTTCCACTAACTTGTGACAAAAAATAAAAAATTCTAGGAACTCGCCATGCCCCTCACGGAATACCTTGGGGTGTCTTCTTTCCAAAATGGGGTCACTTGTGGCGTAGTTATACTGCCCTGGCAATTTAGGGGACCATATGCGTGAGAAGTAGTTTGAAATCAAAATCTGTAAAAAATGGCTGGTGAAATCCTAAAGGTGCTCTTTGGAATGTGTGCCCCTTTGCCCACCTAGGCTGCAAAAAAGTGTCACACATCTGGTATCGCCGTACTCAGGAGAAGTTGGGGAATGTGTTTTGGGGTGTCATTTTACATATACCCATGCTGGGTGAGATAAATATCTTGGTCAAATGCCAACTTTGTATAAAAAAATGGGAAATGTCTTTTGCCAAGATATTTCTCTCACCCAGCATGGGTATATGTAAAATGACACCCCAAAACACATTCCCCAACTTCTCCTGAGTACAGTGATACCAGATGTGTGACACTTTTTGGCAGCCTAGGTGGGCAAAGGGGCCAACATTCCAAAGAGCACCTTTAGGATTTCATCAGCCATTTTTTACAGATTTTGATTTCAAACCACTTCTCACGCATATGGGCCCCTAAATTTCCAGGGCAGTATAACTACCCCACAAGTGACCCAATTTTGGAAAGAAGACACCCCAAGGTATTCCATGAGGGGCATGGCGAGTTCCTAGAATTTTATATTTTTTGTCGCAAGTTAGTGGAATATGAGACTTTGTAAGGAAAAAAATAAAAATAAAAAAAATCATCATTTTCCGCTAACTTGTGACAAAAAATAAAAAATTCTAGGAACTCGCCATGCCCCTCACGGAATACCTTGGGGTGTCTTCTTTCCAAAATGGGGTCACTTGTGACGTAGTTATACTGCCCTGGCAATTTAGGGGCCCAAATGCGTGAGAAGTAGTTTGAAATCAAAATCTGTAAAAAATGGCTGGTGAAATCCTAAAGGTACTCTTTGGAATGTGTGCCCCTTTGCCCACCTAGGCTGCAAAAAAGTGTCACACATCTGGTATCGCCGTACTCAGGAGAAGTTAGGGAATGTGTTTTGGGGTGTCATTTTACATATACCCATGCTGGGTGAGAGAAATATCTTGGCAAAAGACAACATTTCCCATTTTTTTATACAAAGTTGGCATTTGACCAAGATATTTCTCTCACCCAGCATGGGTATATGTAAAATGACACCCCAAAACACATTCCCCCACTTCTCCTGAGTACGGCGATACCACATCTGTGACACTTTTTTGCAGCCTAGATGCGCAAAGGGGCCCAAATTCCTTTTAGGAGGGCATTTTTAGACATTTGGATCCCAGACTTCTTACGCTTTAGGGCCCCTAAAAAGCCAGAGCAGTATAAATACCCCACATGTGACCCCATTTTAGAAAGAAGACACCCCAAGGTATTCAATGAGGGGCATGGCGAGTTCATAGAAAAAAACATTTTTGGCATAAGTTAGCGGAAATTGTTTTTTTTTTAGTTTTTTCTCACAAAGTCTCACTTTCCGCTAACTTGGGTCAAAAATTTAAAACTTTCATGGACTCAATATGCCCTTCAGCGAATACCTTGGGGTGTCTTCTTTCCAAAACGGGGTCATTTGTGGGGTGTTTGTACTGCCCTGGCATTTGAGGGTCTCCGCAATTATTACATGTATGGCCAGCATTAGGAGTTTCTGCTATTCTCCTTATATTGAGCATACAGGTAATGAGACTTTTTTTTCCGTTCAGCCTCTGGGCTGAAAGAAAAAAATGAACGGCACAGATTTCTTCATTCGCATCGATCAATGTGGATGAAAAAAATCTCTGCCCAAAAAAAAAAAGGAGGGGAAAGGCGTCTGCCAGGACATAGGAGCTCCGCCCAACATCCATACCCACTTAGCTCGTATGCCCTGGCAAACCCGATTTCTCCATTCACATCAATCGATGTGGATGAATAAATCATTGCCGGGATTTTTTATATTTTTTTTTATATATACAAAGTGTTTGCCAAAGCATAGGAACGCCGCCTCCTCCTCAGCTCGTATGCCTTGGCAAACGTATCTGTTACTGCAGAGGAGAAATCTCGTCTTGCAGCGCCGCATACACTGACTTTTGTGTAATCTGACAGCAGCGCAATGCTTCTGTCAGAATGCACATGAGTGCTGCAGCTGCTTGATCGCTTGGTCCACCTAGAAGGTAAAAAAAAACAAAAAAAAACAGGCCGCAACGCAATAAATTTATTAACATTAACTTTTATAAACTTTTGAAACAGAACAATAACTTTTTTGCTTACCGGCGATTTTTTATTTTTTTTGTTTAGTTTTTTTTTACCTTTATTGAACAAACCTCTCCTTCCCCATGGGACAATGTGCAAAGCGCAAATCGCCCAGAGATGCGGCGAAGTACATTATGCACTTTGTCCCAGGTGAAAGGAGAGGTTTGTGGCAGCTCTGTGTGAAAGGGCCCTAAGACCCCTGTGTGCCTGTCCTGTGTACGCAATCCCTATGCTAATAGTGTACCTGAGTGTGGAACTTGCGGAAACACTCCCCTATGCATAGGGCAGGCTGGTCAGGACAGTCAGGACAAAAAAAGGTGGTGTCACGCCTTATTCCACCCCTGCTACAGACACGACATCTTTTTCTTGGGGAACGTTGAGTTGGGGTACCAGGATAGACAGACGGGAAGTGTCTGCCATGTAGCCGGCTCACTACATCAGGGCCTTGGGGCACGGATCCTCCTGGATACAGGATTTCCGAAATGATCTCTTCCTGGAATTTTAGGAAGGATCCTGTTCTCCCAGCCTTACTGTAGAGAACAAAACTATTATACATCGCCAATTGGATCAAATAAACAGACACCTTCTTATACCAGCGTCTGGTTCTGCGGGAAACTAAATAGGGAGCCAACATCTGGTCATTGAAATCCACCCCTCCCATGTGAAGGTTATAGTCGTGGACAGAGAGGGGTTTCACAATGACTCCAGTTGCCTGTTCAATTTGGACAGTCGTGTCTGCGTGAATGGTGGACAGAAGGTAAACGTCCCTCTTGTCCCTCCACTTCACCGCAAGCAGTTCTTGGTCACACAAGGCAGCCCTCTCCCCCCGTGCAAGTCGGGTACTAACGAGCCGTTGGGGGAAGCCCCGGCGACTAGGTCGCTCGGTGCCACAGCATTGAATTCCGACTAGATGTAAGTGCCGAAAGAGGGCCACGCTTGAGTAAAAATTGTCCACGTATAAGTGGTACCCCTTGTGGAGAAAGGGTGACACCAAGTCCCAAACAATCTTGCCACTGCTCCCCAGGTAGTCAGGACATCCGACCGGCTCCAGTTTTGAGTCTTTTCCCTCATAGACCCTAAAACGATATGTATAGCCTGTGGCCCTTTCACAGAGCTTATACAGTTTGACCCCATACCGGGCGCGCTTGCTGGGGATGTACTGTTTTATGCCAAGGCGCCCGGTAAAATGAACTAGGGACTCGTCTATGCAGATGTTTTGATTAGGGGTATACACATCTGCAAATCTGGATGACAAATGGTCTATGAGGGGTCGAATTTTATGGAGCCGGTCATAAGCAGGGTGGCCTCTTGGATGACAGGTGCTATTGTCCGTAAAATGCATAAAGCACATGATGGCCTCAAAACGTGCCCTAGACATTGCAGCAGAGAACATGGGCATGAAATGTATTGGGTCTTTAGAGCAATATGACCGCAATACATTTTTTTTAGTAAGACCCATGCTGAGGAGAAGGCCCAAAAAAAATTTAAACTCGGAAACGGTGACTGGTTTCCACCGGAAAGGCTGGGCATAGTAGCTTTCCGGATTGGCGGTAATAAACTGTGTGGCGTAGCGGTTGGTTTCTGCCACAACTAGGTCATAGAGATCCGTGGTGAAGAACAGCTCAAAAAACTGAAGGGCCGATCCTAAATGAGCCGTCTCCACGCGAACTCCAGACTGGGCGGTGAAAGGGGGCAATACGGGTGCGGCGGAATCAGGGGATTGCCAATTAGGATTTTCCAGCACCTCTGGGAGACTAAGGGTTCTACGGGCCTGTGAACGCGGTGGCTGCGACGGGGGAGTTATTGCACGTGCCACCGTACCAGCTGGAACTGCCCTTCTGGTGCTCGCCACTTCACCAGGGAATACGGCAGCGATTTTACGGTGTTTTTGCAGTGATCAGAAAAAAAAAATTCTGTCACTGCGGCGGGGCGGACTGAACGCAAGTGTGCGCACAAGATCAGGCCTGATCGGGCGAACACTGCGTTTTTTGTAGAACCTAAGGTGACCCTAATGTACTTATATAGATCTGATTGCGATCAGTATTGATCACTTACAGATACTATATAGTACTAGTGCTGATTAGCGACAGCGATGACGCTAATCAGCGACTAATCGGTGACTGCGGTGCGGTGGGCGCTAAACTACCTAGCAAGTAGCTAACTACCTGGCAGGGATGAGGGACCCTTACAGGGGGGGTGATCAATGACAGGGGGGTGGACAAGGGGGTGATAAGGGTGATCAGGGAGTCTAATATGGGTGATCAGGTGCTAAATAAGGGGTTAATAAATGACAGGGTAAAATCTAATGTGTAGTGTGGTGTTTGGTGCTACTTACTGAGCTGCCTGTGTCCTCTGGTGGTCGATCCAAGCGAAAGGGACCACCAGAGGACCAGGCAGCAGTTATATCAGACGCTATTTTCAAAATAGCGTCTGACATAACCATTTCATTGGACGATTCAAAAATCTACAGCCTGCCAGCCAATGATCGCGGCCGGCAGGCTGCAGATGAACTTGTGAACTGCGCGATCCTGTGAACGCGCGCTCCTGTGAGCGCGCATTCACAGGAAATCTCGGCTCACGCGAGATGACGCCGATCGGCGTTAGCGTAGCCTGGGAGCGCCGCACAGATGACGCCTTTCGGCGTTAGAGTAGCGGTAAGTGGTTAACCAGGTTGTTGGGGCTAAAGTCTTTTCCAAATTAGATCTAAGAGGGGCATACAACCTGGTCAGGGTCAGAGAAGGAGACGAATGGAAGACGGCCTTCAATACCCCTGAGGGCCATTTTGAGAATTTGGTTATGCCTTTTGGTTTGATGAATGCCCCAGCCGTTTTTCAGCATTTCGTGAACAGCATTTTTTATCATTTGATGGGAAAATTTGTATTAGTGTATTTGGATGACATTTTGATTTTTTCTCCTGATTTCAAAACTCATAAGGAACATTTACGTCAGGTCTTGCTCATCCTGCGGGAGAATAAATTATATGCGAAACTGGAGAAATGTGTGTTTGCGGTTCCAGAAATTCAATTTCTGGGGTTTCTTCTCTCCACTTCTGGTTTTCGCATGGACCCCGAGAAGGTCCGCGCTGTGCTTGAGTGGGAGCTTCCTGAGAATCAGAAGGCGCTGATGCGTTTTTTGGGCTTTGCCAATTATTACAGGAAGTTTATTTTGAATTATTCCTCTATTGTTAAACCACTCACTGATATGACCAGAAAGGGGGTAGATTTTTCTTCTTGGTCAGTAGAGGCGCGTAAGGCTTTTTCTAATATCAAGGAGAGTTTTGCTTCCGCTCCCATCTTGGTGCAACCTGATATTTCTTTACCCTTCAGAGTTGAGGTTGATGCTTCTGAGGTGGGTGTGGGGGCGGTCTTGTTTTAGGGTTCCTCTCCTGCCAAATGACGACCGTGTGCCTTTTTCTCGAAAAAACTCTCCTCCGCAGAGAGAAATTACGATGTGGGAGATAGGGAATTGTTGGCCATCAAGTTGGCTTTTGAGGAATGGCGCCATTGGCTAGAGGGAGCCAGACACCCTATTACCGTATTTACTGACCATAAAAATCTGGCCTACTTGGAGTCAGCCAAGCGTCTGAACCCGAGACAGGCCAGATGGTCTTTGTTCTTTTCTAGGTTTAATTTAGTTGTCACGTTCCGCCTTGGAGTTAAGAATGTGAAGGCAGATGCCCTGTCACGTTGTTTTCCGGGAGGCGGGAATTTTGAAGACCCGGGTCCCATTTTGGCTGAAGGTGTGGTGGTCTCTGCTCTTTTTTCTGAATTGGAGGCAGAGGTGCAGGCAGCCCAGTCAGAGGCTCCTGATCTTTGTCCTCCTGGGAGGTTGTTTGTGCCTCTCGCTTTAAGACACAAGATTTTTGAGGAACACCACGATACGGTCCTTGCTGGGCACCCGGGGGCAAGAGCTACACTGGATCTCATCGCTCGGAGATTCTGGTGGTCTGCGCTTCGTAAGTCGGTTGAGGGTTTTGTGGCAGCCTGCGAGACTTGCGCTCGTGCCAAAGTCCCTCATTCACGGCCATCAGGTCCTCTCCTTCCCGTCCTTGGACACATCCGTCCATGGACTTTATAACGGACCTGCCTCGTTCCTCGGGGAAGACTGTGATTCTGGTGGTGGTGGACCGTTTTAGCAAAATGGTGCATTTCATCCCTTTTCCTGGTTTGCCCAATGCTAAGACGCTGGCGCAGGCATTTATTGATCACATTGTCAAATTGCACGGTATTCCTTCAGACATAGTCTCTGATAGGGGCACGCAGTTTGTTTCCAGATTCTGGAAGGCTTTCTGTTCTCGCTTGGGGTTTCGGTTGTCATTTTCTTCTGCTTTCCACCCGCAGTCGAATGGCCAGACAGAGCGCGTCAATCAGAATCTGGAGAAATATCTGCGCTGTTTTGTGGCGGAGAATCAAGAGGATTGGTGTTCTTTTTTGTCCCTTGCTGAGTTTGCTTTAAATAACCGTCATCAGGAGTCCTCTGATAAGTCACCATTTTTTGGTGCATATGGGTTTCATCCGCAGTTTGGGACTTTCTCGGGAGAGGGGTCTTCTGGTTTACCTGATGAGGACAGATTCTCCTCGTCTTTGTCATCTATTTGGCAAAAGATTCAGGATAATCTAAAGAGCATGAGTGAGAGATATAAGCGTGTGGCAGATAAGAGACGTGTGCTTGGTCTGGACCTGAATGTTGGTGATCTGGTGTGGTTGTCTACCAAGAATATCAAATTGAAGGTTCCCTCCTGGAAGTTGGGTCCTAGGTTTATTGGGCCTTACAAAATCCTGTCTGTCATCAATCCTGTTGCCTACCGTCTTGATCTTCCTCAGACTTGGAAGATCCATAATGTTTTTCATAAGTCCTTATTGAAACCTTATGTTCAACCCATTGTACCCTCGCCTTTGCCTCCTCCTCCGATTATGGTTGATGGGAATCTTGAATTTCAGGTCTCTAGGATTGTGGATTCTCGTCTTGTCCGCGGTTCTCTTCAGTACCTTGTTCATTGGGAGGGTTATGGTCCTGAGGAGAGGATGTGGGTCCCAGTGACGGACATTAAGGCCTCTCATCTCATCAGGGCTTTCCATAGGTCCCATCCTGAGAAGGTGGGCTCTGAGTGTCCGGAGTCCACTCGTAGAGGGAGGGGTACTGTCACAACCAGACAGCTGAGAAGCTCTGACAGAAGCCTTTCAGAACCTCCTCCTTGAGTTTTATTTGTTGTGCTGTTCAGTTCCTCATCTCGTTAGCCTCTCTCAGCTGTCATTTAGTTGGACTGATTGCTTCCCTTTAAATTCCTCCCCATAATGCATTACTAGGCGGCTTATACTACTTCCTGGAGTGTGTGTGCATGCTGATCCTGTTTTCCAGTCTGCTACAAAGTTAAGTGCTGAACATTTATCTGTTATTTTCTGTTTGCTGGATCCCAGGTGACCCTGACTCCGTCCGTGTCTGGTGTAGGGAGCCGGTGGTCGTGCCCCCTCACTATTGTAGGGTGTTCAGGGGTTATATAGTCGAGGTGCGTGGATATGCAACCATCCACCTCTGGGATCTTTGCATACGCTGAGCAGCCAGGGAAAGTCTCAGGTCTTGTGCAGGGGTCTCACTTTTGGTTCCTTAGCTTTGGATCCAGTGAGTCATATATTCATGTTGCTTTGTCTTGTTTCCTGTACACCGTCCGTAACAGAAGGCTCCAGGACCAGACAGATTCTCGGGAGAATTCTTTAAAATCCTTAGAGAAGAAATTTCACAGCTACTTGTAGATAATTACAATAGAGTGCTGGATGGTCACAACCTAACAGAAACAAGTAATATGGCACATATCAAATTATTGTCCAAATCAGGAAAAGACCCCTTCCAACCTGCCTCCTACCGCCCTATATCCCTTATAAATGTGGATTTAAAAATACTTTCCAAAATAATGGTGGACAAGTTAGCAAATATTATGCCGACATTGATCGGAGCATCTCAAGTGGGCTTTGTAAAGGGACGGTCAGCTGTGTTCAATATACGCAGGGTTCTAGCTGTACTGGATTATGTTAACAGGAAAGCAAATACTTTGATATCGCCAGCCTTATAAACAATTGATGCTGAAAAGGCATTCGAAAATATAAGTTGGAATTGGTTGGGGACTGAAATGGATAGAATGCGGATTACAGGTGCTTTTAGGTCATATATTACTGCTTTGTATAAATCCCCTAAAGCACAAGTTGCATTACCAGGATTTTTGTCCACCTCTTTTTCACTTCTAAAAGGGACGAGACAAGGGTGCCCCTTGTCCCCCCTACTATTCAACATAGCGATTGAACCGTTAGCTAGGCTTTTGGAATCAAGAAATGTATTTGAAGGTATTAAAATAGGTAAACAAAGGGTCAAACTGTTGTTGTTTGCAGATGACATCATTATGTTCTTATCAGATCCACAAAGGGATATTAACAAGATTTTTAATATTATGAGGGAATTCGGTTCTTTCTCAGGCTTTAAGGTAAATGTGAGCTACTGACTATAGGGGTGGGAAACCATAGGAGAGATGTCATCTTGAGAGATTGCCCGGTAGCTTTAGTCACCTCTCATATCACGTACCTAGGAATAAAAATAGGGCGTATGCCTCATTCCTTATACACTCTTAATTATCTGCCATTATTCACACAAATAAAACAAGAATTAAAGAGATGGCAAAATGTGCCTTTGTCAGTGATGGGTAAATGTCATTTACTCAAGATGATCAGTTTCCCAAAACTATTATATCCTATGCAGACTATGCCAATTTTACTTCGACATGTAGACGTTTCTCTAAACAAGGCTTTTACAAATTTTATATGGTCTGGGAAAAAAAAAAACACATATAGCACTGAGATCATTATGGGCCCCTATAAATAAAGGAGGGTTAAGATTGCCAGATGTAAGGAGCTATAACTTAGCATGTCTTTTCAGACATTGTAGAGATTGGCTAAACTGGACATCACATTACTCTAATTGCAGTTTGGAAAAAGAGTTGGCGGGAGGATGGGATCTTGGATCTCTACTACATTCCAAATTAAGTTCTTTACATCCTACTATAAAAAATTGTATAGTGATCAGAGATACGGTGGTCACCTGGATGGAAATTTGGAAAATGTTTAGTCTCTCATTTTTAGCATCTAAGCACATGCCTTTATGGAATCATCCGGACTTTTAAAAGTTGTTTCAACCTTGGAAGTCGCTAGGTATACACAAAATGTCGCACATTATACATGAGGCAGAACCTAGATATTTATCATTAAGGGAACTTCCCATGGGGTAGTATTTACAATACTATCAAGTCATGAATTTTTGTGGGTCTAGATTGAGAGACTTGCAGAGAGAATATATTCCCAACCCCTTTGATACTTTGCTGAAGCAGAGAGAAAATAAATTATTGCATTCTGATATATATATAAGAGCCTAAGAGAAAAGGATAATAATAACTTGTTCACTAAAAGATTCCAGGGATGGAAATCACTTTTGGGATCTAATGAGTGGAATAATAAGATTATGACAGGGTGGGAGAGGGTGAGAAAAGCAGTCCCTTGTGAATGAAGGGAATCTCATTTCAAACTACTACATAGGGCAATTTATGCCTTTAACATCCCGTTCAAGACTAACCTACCTGATAGGATAAAGGAATGCCCTAAATTCCCTAAATGCCATGTATCCAAAGCTGGATTGGATCATTGTATTTGGCAATGTCCACAAGTATGTATATTTTGGAAAGAAACTCTTGCCTTGATAAATTGGTAGTATCTAGGTTGGTAGATGGAGCCTTATTGGGGGCTCTCAGATGTTTATTATATTCATGGTTACAACTGAATGTTCCCTCAAATGCAGAAGTTCAATTACAAATTAGATACTTCCTTGATGGATCAATTAGAAATGGAAAAACTAAAGTTGTTTAAAACCACACTTTTTTTTGACAAATGGAAGGTATATATCAGTAAGCATCTACCGGAAGCTGAAATCCAGAAAATTATGAAAAACTTCCAATATACAGAACCCCAGGCACCCTCTGCTCAGACGAGAAGAGGGTGTCTGGTTCATAAAAAAAGGTTAGAAATTGATGGAAACCACATCAAAATGGTTTGGAAACAGCATTAAGAGAATAGCTGGATGCATCTTAGACTCATATTATGTACGACATACAATAGGCAACCACACAAAGGCTATATGCCAAATGCCAGGTATGTGCAAGCTATCAATCTATCCATTAGATAGATAACAACCAGCATACCTTACAATGGCAGCCTTGTGCACTATGAGATATTCCAAACCAGCTCTCATATGACTGAGAACCAGTAAACCTCAAAGTTATTTTGCATCTGTTGGATGGCATGGGTTGACCTGCACACCTAGATCAATATCATTAGGGCGACAAAAAGTTTTCGGATAGTCCTAACATAATATTCAATAACTTTTCTATACAGTTTTGTCATGTAAAAACTAATTTGCAAAAACATGGGCATATGGGAAAGACATGCAAATGAGCAGAATCTGCCTTGTTTTTCAGCTGTCATAAGACTATGAAAACCAATAGATGGCGCTATTGAGTTATGAACAGCGCCCTCTATTGGTTTCACAGTCTTATAACAAGACTAACATTCTTGTCAGAAGACTATGAAACCAATAGAGGTCGCTGCTCATAACTCAATAGCGCCATCTATTGGTTTCAGAGTCTTATGACAAGCTTATTAGTGTAGCCTTTTGCATGGAAAATTTGTGTGTGTACCCAGTTTTGCACTGGGCATGCACGGCAAAGTGTCCAATCAGGACACAGCTCTCCACATGGACACATCACTCCACACAAGTTCCAGCTAACACTGCTTGAAACGGCCGACATCGGTGCTGGCACCAAAGTCAGCCGTTTAACCCCTTCCATGCTGTGGACCTTAGGGACCGCTGTATGCAGGGGCTAACTATCGGGTTGCTGCTATTTTGTGGCAGCGGCTGATGCTTGAAGGGTAAACTGAGGGAGTGAACATCCTCCCCCATCGGGCCGCTGCACTGTGGCAGCGTCTCGGTGGTTACCATGGCAACCAGGCACCTTCACAGGCATCTGGCTTGCCATGGTATATCTAAGCCTGATCACGCTCCTGCTAAAGGCAGGAGCCTGATCAGACTTAGGGCTAGTTCACACGAACGTGTGATGCCCGTTGCTGTATTGCGGACCGCATTTGCAAATCCAGAGATATGGAAGGGTGCGGAACTGAAGAACGGAACGGAACACTACGGAAGCACTACGGAGTGCTTTCTGGGGTTCTGTTCCGTGCTTCCACAACGCAAAAAGATAGAACTTGCTCTATCTTTTTGCGGAATGGAAGGATCGCGGACCCATTCAAGTGGCTGCCCCACGGACGTTGCCCGTGCATTGCAGACCGCAATTTGCGGTCCACAGCATGGGCACTGGCTTCACATGTACGTGTGAACGAGCCCTTAGGCCCTTTTCACAACGTCGAGAATTCTGTGCGGGTGCAAGGCGTGAGATGAACCCATTCACTTCAATGGGGCTGTTCAGATGATCCATGATTTTCACGCATCACCTGTGCGTTGCTTGAAAATCGCAGCATATTCTTTTCACGCAATGCAGGCCCCATAGAAATGAATGGGTCTGCGTGAAAATCGCAAGCATCCGCAAGCAAGTGCGGATGCGGTGCGATTTTTACACATGGTTGCTCGGAGATGATGTAAGTAAACTGATAAAAGTCAATTTACTGTTTTATTTTCCCTTATAACATAGTTATAAGGGGAAATAATAGCATTCTTAATACAGAATGCTTTACTAAAATGTGGCTTTAGGGGTTAAAAAAAAAAAAAATTAACTCACCTCATCCTGTTGTTCGCGAAGCTGGCATCATCTTCTTTCTTCATCTTTCAGGACCTGCTAAAGGACCTTTGATGACGTAATCATGTGGTGAGCGCGGTGACGTCGGCGCAGGTCCTGCTGAATGAAGATAGAATATTTCTATTTTCATTAAGCAGGACCTGCGTCAGTCCCAGCTGCCATTTCTGTTCGTCAGTCACAGCACTATAAGCCATATAGAGAGGAGCCCCTGTCAGCAGTCTGACCCGCCAGTCACTACCAGCAGTCTCAGCACCAGCAGTCAGTGCCAGTCCTACTGCCACCAGTCACAGTGCCAGCAGTGTCAGCCACAATCAGTGCCAGCAGTCTCAGCCACAAGCCGCAGTCAGCAGTCTTAGCCATAGCCAGCACTCAGTACCATCAGTCTCAGCCACAAGCCACAGCCAGCAATCTCAGCCATTGCCACCAGTCTCGGCCACCAGCCACAGCCACCAGTCTCAGCCACCAGTCAGTGCCAGCAGTCTCAGTCACAGCCACCAGTCAGTGCCAGCAGTCTCAGCCACAGCCATCAGTCTTGGCCAGCAGCCACAGCCACCAGTCTCAGCCACCAGTCAGTGTGGTCAAGTTCCCTTGCCATATAATATAGACTGTTCCTACTAATGTTTATGTGGTACTGTTCTAGTGCCTGTTATTGTAATGGGCTTAATGTCTAGTGAATATAATAATTCTTAGGAATTGGTTTTCTTAAAGGGGTTGTCTTATCTAAAACAATGGAGGTATATTGCTAGGATATGCCTTCATTGTCTGATAGGTGTGGGTCCCACCTCTGGGACCTGCACCTACACTAGGAACGGAGTGGGGAAGGTGGTGGTTGGAGGACCCCGGGCTCTCCCCTAGGATTGAATGAGAGCTCGCCGCACTTATGTGGCCACCCCTCCCATTCATTTCTATGGAGCCAAAGGAAATAGCTGAGCCAGCGCACGGCTATTTTCGGCAGCCCCATAGAAGTGAATAGAAGGCTGCTGCGCATGCGCAGTGCTCCCTCCACAACCTTCAGGAATCTGTTCACCTCTGGGACCTGCACCTATCAGACAATGGGGCATATCCTAGCGATTTGCCCTCATTGTCTGAGATGGGAATAACCCTTTAAAAACACACTATAGCCCTCCTTTTGATCTAAACACATGTAGGGGAAAACAATCTCCGAAGTAAAAGGGAATGTATTTTGGGGATCGACAAAAGCTGCATGAAACGTAGTTATTATATAAGAAACAGAACTTCATATGAGTTGCATGGAACAGTTGACAAGTTGAAAATTAGAAATTTCTGTGGCAGTTGCATACAATATAATAGAACACATGTAATCACAGCAGTATCACAATTTTTATGTGCTGGTTGATGTGATTGTGTACATATTTAAGACTAACTTCTGTTGCTTTATCTAAATGAGCTTTGTTTTGTTACTGTATGCATGTGCAGGCTTGGTTTTCTTACTGTATTTATGCACAGACCATGGTTCTCTTACCGTATCTATGCACAGACCATGGTTCTCTTACCGTATCTATGCACAGACCATGGTTCTCTTACCGTATCATTGCACAGACCATGGTTCTCTTACCGTATCTATGCACAGACCATGGTTCTCTTACCGTATCTATGCACAGACCATGGTTCTCTTACCGTATCATTGCACAGACCATGGTTCTCTTACTGAATCTATAAACACAGCTTGGTTCTGTTACTGAATCTATACATGCAGCTTGGTTCTCTTACCATATCTAGGCACAGAGCTTGGTTTTGTTACTGAATCTATAAACACAGCTTGGTTCTGTTACTGAATCTATACACAGAGCTTGGTTCTGTTACTGAATCTATACATGCAGCTTGGTTCTGTTACTGAATCTATACATGCAGCATGGTCCTGTTACTGTATCTATACATACAGCTTGGTCCTGTTACTGTATCTATACACACAGCTTGGTTCTGTTACTGAATCTATACATGCAGCTTGGTCCTGTTACTGTATCTATGCACAGACCTTTGTTCTGCTACTGTATCTATGCACAGACCTTTGTTTTGTTACTGTGTCTATGTATATAGCTTGGTTCTGTTACTGTATCTATGCACAGAGCTTACATATAGCTTGGTTTCTGTATTTATGTACAGTGCTTGGTTCTGTTACTGTATCTATGCATAGTGCTTGGTTCTGTTATCGTATCTATGCACAGAGCGTGGTTCTGTTACTGTATCTATGCATATAGCTTGGTTCTGTTATCGTATCTACGCACAGAACTTGGTTATGTTATTGTACTGTGAGGCAGTGACATGCCTCATGGTTGTTAGGGGAGATATATGGCAGGATTTGCTTTGTCTTCCCCTAGAATCACCAGGTCTGAAGAAAGACCAGGTGCAGTAATCACCTGGGGATAAAGGAATCCTCAGAGTGAGAGGGGGAGGGGGACTTGCACACAGAAGGCTGGAGTGGCTCTGTGTGGTCTGAGCCGGGAGGGCTGAGAGACCACTATCCCCCAAGAGACCCTGGTGTGGGAGCAGCCTGGAGGCTGCTGGAGAAAGGGCTGGGAAAGCCGCATCTCATCACGGGTGTGAATTGTGTTACGCTTTAGGTGAGTCAGGGAAACCTAGGTGTTTAGATAGGGCCCAGACGGGCAAGGTATTTTATTTTGGCTTTGTGTGTTTTTTCTTTATGCCGTATGCCACAATAAAGCACAGTTTGGTCCCTAAATCCTGGTGTCTGTGAAGAAGTGTGTGATTGCAACCACCGGAAAAGAGCTAATCCCCCACAGTACGTATGCACATAGCTTGGTTCTCTTACTGTATCTATGCATAGAGCTTGGTTCTGTTTCTGTATTTATGTACAGTGCTTGGTTCTGTTACTGTATCTATGCATAGAGCTTGGTTCTGTTATCATATCTATGCACAGAGCGTGGTTCTGTTACTGTATCTATGCATAGAGCTTGGTTCTGTTATCGTATCTACGCACAGAGCTTGGTTATGTTATTGTACGTATGCACATAGCTTGGTTCTCTTACTGTATCTTTGCACAGAGCTCGGTTCTGTTCACTTATCCAAGAGCTTAGTTATGATGCCATCTGTTAGTGTTTGATAGTTGTGAGCATGGTTCTGTTAGTGCTCAAATTGGTTCAGATATTGTCTGTTAGTATTGAGCTTGGTTCCATTACTGGTTCTAAGTACTTGGCTCTTCGACCATATCATGTTTAAAGCTTATTTGTGTTACCATATCTTAGCATAGCTTACTGCTGAGCTTAGTTCTGTCAGCGTATCTAAGTAGCAGCTTGAGATAATATAGATAATGTAGAGTAAATATCATATGGATATGTAGCATGGCATAAACTTTACTAAAATGTACTCCTTTAAGCAATATTTCCCTAATCAAAGAAAATAACCTATATGTACCTCAAAATGGTGGTAACAAAAACAGTAACTTATTCTGCATAAAAACAAGCCCTCATTCAGCTAACACTGCCAGAAAAATAAAGTTATGGCTCTTGGAATGCAATGACACGCTTTTACAGTCCAAATTTTGTAAAATATGAAATAAACGATACAAATGTTTTAAATAATGTTATATATACTGTACATGCAATAATAAAGCCATATAATGATAGCAGTTTTACTATTTCCCAGTCCGACACTGATACCTTATACATTGAATAAACTATAGATGATTTGCACATTACAATCAGCAATATATGAAGCCAATCTATATTACTTTTCTGTGTTACCAAAGATTTTAAGTTTTTCTGGTTGTATGCAAATAAAACCTAGAATTAGCCATCATTATTAGATCTGTGGCCAAATCATCTTTTTGAAGTGGCCATGGTACTTCTGCAAGCACATTGTTCCCTTTCTTGTTCACTGGGCACATTAGTAGTTACCCTGTCTTGTATTACCACTTTGTTCTATTCTAGTGAATCATACTGAGATTTAATACCAGTTAAGGTCACTAGTAAAAGTATAATGCTAGGCATACTGCTTTATTGTCACAATGTAGGGGAGGGGAGGTACATAGAATGAAAACAGAAGGAAAATGGCCAGAAACTAGACCTTAATGGCTAGGGAAAGGGAAATGGTCACCACCTAGGAAACCCTAAACCTAGCCCTGACTCCTGTCAGTATGAATAGACCCTAAAGGTGAGAATATTCATACACCATAAACCTAGGCCCTAGTAACCCTGAACATCCCTAGGAGTAGTGACAGCGTCTGAGACGACTGGTTCCAGTGTCTCCCTGAGGCCTAGTAAACAATGAGCAAATAGGAACAACAAAATACAAAGGGAAGTACACTTATCTTCAATAGAAAATGAATGAGCAGGAACTCAGATGAGGAACACACACCAGCGCTTTCAACTCAAGACAGATAATATCAACCACATGGTATGACATGTGAGTCCAGACTAAATAGAGGAGCAGTAATAACCACAAGTTACTTGTGAGACAAGAGGTGTGATCATTACCAACAATAACACTGCAACAAGTGAAAACAAATAGGCTGTCAGATAACCTAACATGCAGTCAGTCTCTCAGATCTTCTAACCTCTATGGAAACTCATTTTAAGAAGACCCCAACACATAGTTGTATTGACTATGACATTGAGATATGCAGCAGGATAGGTGATTTGTATACTTGCACTCTAGCATTCAGTGGCTCTGCTCTGTGAGTTTGTGCGGTTGAGATTTTGTTACTCCTGGATGCTTCTACTTCACAAAAATAGCACTTATCATTGACCTGGGCAGATCTACCAGTCACAAATTTCACAAACTGACTTGTGGCAAAAGGTAGTATCCCACTACAGTGCCACGTTTAAGCATGCTAACCACTTCTGTACAAGCAATACTATTACCAATGTTTGTCTATGAAGCTTGCATGGCTGTCTGTAATGGGTGTGGCTAAAATACTAGAATAATTTAGGCAGGGCCCATACTTTACACCATATAATGTATCTTGTAGCCATATTTGTGCTATATGGCAAAACTGTAACAACTTCCTCTATTTCTACACCAGAAGGCAGGACAAAAGGTAGAACAGGGAGTAGACTAAGAGCTGTGATGAGCTAGGGAAGAGACAAGAAGGGGCTGGGCTTGAGAACCAATCGTGGGGTAACCGTGCAAGTAGGTAGGGATATTAAGTTTTGACTTTTCCCCCTCTGGCTGTGACGCTGACTAGTACAACCATCCATCCTGTTGACTCCACCAGCTAGCAGCTAAACTGTGGATACAACCTAGGATTCCATACCACCAGCAGGAACCTCTCAGGGTGAACTATATTAGGTTCCACTTTAGGCAGGGCTCTACTTAGTGATAGGGAGGTTTCAGGGTAATTCGATGTAAATAATGATAAATGAGCCAGTGGCCTCGTCTATACCCCACTCTTGCTACACCTTTTTTGCAAAATTGATGGTGTAAAATGCCAATTGGGAGTCAAAAATTTGCAAATCCTGTGGATTTCTGACTTTTGTACACCAAAAAAAGGCATAGGGGGAATAATGAATTTCCTCCATAGTGAATAACTCCAATGGCTGTACTTCAGATATTCCAAATATGTAATTCCTGTGGAAGGAACACACATACTTGCGTGAAGAAACCCTGCATTCACAGAAATATAGTGGTTTGGAATATGAAATGTAATTTATGGACACATAACATATTCCAATGTCGACTAATCCTGTCACCAGAATCATGCTGCATCTCTTTGACACAGATTGATTACAGGCTGACTTGCTGCTCAACCTAGTATATCGGACATGCACTGAATCAAAAGCTTGGCTTGGTTTTCTTATGTAAAAAATACATTATTAAAACAACCAGACTTTCAAGAGAAAAAAAGTAAAACCTCTTAGTGCATATTCATGAGATTTATAGTGCATCCCAGGAGCACAGATTTGGCCTTAGACATAACTTAAAGTTAGCAGACTCAATGCATATGCAGAGTGGATCAATAAGTGGGATTTTCTAGCATTAAAGACTTTGCAGTACTGAAGCAACAGCTCTTGGTATATGTGTCTACCATTGCAGAGAGCCAACATAAAAGCTAAAAAATATACACACATTTGTCTTTTCAGTATGTTTTAGACCTTGTTAAAGTATAGTCTTCTAATTTGGCACAAAGCAGCCGAGCAGCTTCAGAATAAGCCTGAGGCACAAGAGGAGAGTGACAGATTGCTAGGATATAATTTAATATGTCACCTTTTATGAGCTCAAAAAGATACATTTAGTGGACAGAAGGAGAGTTATAACTTACTGGAGCAATATCTAATTAGTTAAAAGCAAGTAGCTAAGTTGGTGCTGTAGTACTTTCAGCTAAAATCTCGGAAAAAAGCAAGGTATCCTGGCAACCAGCTTGGGGGATTGAAAAAATGGGTTTCATTGTAGTGCAGAAATGCCAGTGTCGGAGACAAAAGACTTTTTCATAGCAGATAATTCCCAAAGGGAAAGTTCTGCTATACGCTACTTGTCTCTCTCATGAAATATACTCCCTTAAGTAAGTTTCAAAACTCCCATTGGGTATGAAATTGTATTATGAAACATCAAGCTTAAATACAGCATCTCTTCGTCTTCTTTTGTCTTAGTAGACCAAGATATTAGTTCTCTGAGGATATAGTATATTATTAGTCTTCCTATATTTAGCTGCATGTCATCACAATATTGCAAAACTAGTCTAGACTGTGGTAAATGGAAAGGATTTGAGGCATGAGAATGGCACTAGTGCAAAAGTCACCATCTGACTGAATCAAAGCATGTGCTGCACATATACAAATCATAGATGTATGTGTAAACTGGTTGTATAAGCACCATATGATATCGGATGAAGTACATTTTATTTCATTTTAGAACCAAAGTGTTGATCCATTTCCTGATATATCTTTGTAAAGGTTGGAGCTCCTTCCCACTACAGATCTCCACGTGCCCTGCTTCCTATCACACAGACATAGAGTTAAACAATACGTTGCGGCCTACCTGTAGGAATCACTAGTAGGCACTTAGGAGCTTTCTTCATATAGATTGATCAAGATTTTTGACCTAAAAAATAATGTTCATAGTTGGAGGTACAATTTACATTGAAGTATTGGTTAGAACTGCTTTTAGCTATTAGACTGTGAATCAAAAGTAATTTCATAAAACAAATCAATCCTTCAGTGAGCCCTCCTGAGTGAAGCATGTATTCTGCTAATAGGGGCACTATCCCGCAGCATTACAGAACTGTTACTGGAAATGTTGCCGCGTATTTCTGATTATAACATTATTTTATAGAACCTGCTAGTGCAAAAAAATAGAAATTAAAAAATGTATAACCCATAACCCTTGTGTAACCCATAAACTAATTTTATTGTACATCTATGCAAAATAAAGTAATACTTCTACTTTACAAAAAAAATGTCTGTGGCATTCCAAAGGATGGCACACCACGTATGTTCCCCTGTGGAATCCAGAAATCTCATCCAGATGCTGTGGAAAAAATATGCAATGTAAACTGACTTGCACAGCGGATTTTTATCCACAGGATGTCAATTTATGCTGCGCATTTTACTTGCAACTTTCATCTTTTGCTAAGGTTGAAAGCAACAGAGGACCAGATGCAATTTTTCTAGAATGCCACCGCAAAACAAAAAAAGTACCGTAAGTATATTTTGGCGTTTCCAGAGTCATCCCTCTGAGACATACCCTTAAGGCGGCATCTCAAACTTGCGGCTCTCCAGCTGTTGTAAAACTACAACTCCCACAATGCCCTGCTGTAGGCTGATACCTGTAGGCTGTCCGGGCATGCTGGGAGTTGTAGTTTTGCAACAGCCGGAGGGCCGAGAGTTTGAGATGCCTGCCTTAAGGTGTTTTTAAAAGATTGGTTTAACCCCTGCCATGTTTCACTTTAAGGACCATGCCATTTTTTGCAAATCTGACATGTGTCACTTTATGTGGTGATAACTTTAAAACGCTTTTACTTATCCAGGTCATTCTGAGATTGTTTTCTCATCACATATTGTACTTCATGACAATGATAAAGTTTAGTAAAAAAATATATTTTTATTTATTAAAAAATTCCAAATTTACCCAAAATTTTGAAAAATTAGCAAATCTCTAAATTTCAATTTCTCTACTTTTATAATAGATAGTAAATACCTCTAAAAATAGTTATTACTTTACATTCCCCATATGTCTACTTCATGTTTGGATCATTTTGTGAATACCATAAAAAAATTTGGGGACATTAGAAGGCTTAGAAGTTTAGAAGCAAATCTTGAAATTTTTCAGAAAATCTCCAAAACCCACTTTTTAAGGACCAGTTCGGGTCAGAAGTCACTTTGTGAGTCTTACATAATAGAAACCAACCAAAATAGACCCCACACCAAGGTATTCAAAACTGATTTTACAAACTTTGTTAACCATTTAGGTGTTCCACAAGAATTAATAGAAAATAGAGATAACATTTCAAAATTTAACTTTTTGGGCAGATTTTCCATTTGAATCAATTCTTTCCAGTTCCAAAGCAAGGGTTAACAGCCGAATAAAACTCAATATTTATGGCCCTGATTCTGTAGTTTACAGAAACATCCCATATGTGGTCGCAAATTGCTGTACGGGCACAGGGCATTGCACAGAAGGAAAGGATCGCCATACAGTTTTTGGAAAGCAGATTTCACTGGGATAATTTAAAGCTGCCATGTCACATTTGAAGACCCCCTGATGCACCCCTAGAGTAGAAACTCCAAAAAAGTTATCCCATTTTAGAAACTACGGGATAAGTTGGCAGTTTTGTTGGTACTACATTAGGGTAGATATGATTTTTGGTTGCTCTATATTACACTTTTTGTGTGGCAAGGTCACAAGAAATAGCTGTTTTGGCACCGTTCTAATTTTTTGTTATTTTTAATATTCATCTGACAGGTTAGATCATGTGGTATTTTTATAGAGCAGGTTGTTACGGATGCGACAATAAAATTGTTTGTTTCAGTTTTACATAACAAAGCATTAAAAAAAAAAGATTTTTTTAGTGTCTCCACATTCTGAAAGACGCAGTTTTATTTATTTTTTGGGCGACTGTCTTGTGTAGAGGCTAATATTTTTGGGATGAGATGATGGTTTCATTGGTACTATTATAGGGTGCATATGACTTTTGATCGCTTGCTATTACACTTTTTGTGATGCAAGGCGACAAAAAATTGCTTTTTGTACTTTTTTTTAAGGTATTCACCTGAGGGGTTAGGCCATGTGATATATTTATAGAGCATTTTATATTACAGATGTGGCGATACATAATATGTCAACTTTTTTTTATTTATGTAAGTTTTACACAATGATTTCATTTTTTAAACATAAAAAAAAACATATTTTAGTGTCTCCATAGATTGAGACAGCCATAGTTTTTTCAGTTTTTGGGCGATTATCTTAGGTAGAGTATGATTTTAGCGGGATGAGATGACAGTTTTATTGGCACTATTTTGGGGTGCGTATGACTTTTTGATCACTTGCTATTACACTTTTTGTGATGTAAGGTGACAAAAAAATGGCTTTTTTTACACCGTTTTATTTATTTATTTTTATTTACGGTATTCACCAGAGGGGTTAGGCCATGTAATATTTTTATAGAGCAGGTTATTACAGACACGGCGATACATAATATGTCTACATTTTTTTTATTTATGTAAGTTTTACACAATGATTTCATTTTTGGAAAAAAAACATGTTTTAGTGTCTCCATAGATTGAGACAGCCATAGTTTTTTCAGTTTTTGGGCGATTATCTTAGGTAGGGTATGATTTCAGTGGGATGAGATGACGGTTTTATTGGCACTATTTTAGGGTGCATATGAGTTTTTGATCGCTTTCTATTACACTTTTTGTGATGTAAGGTGACAAAAAATGGCGTTTTTTACACTTTTTTTTATGGTATTTACCTGAAGGATTAGGTCATGTGATATTTTTATACAGCAGGTTAATACAGACGCAGCGATACCTAATATGTCAACTTTTTTTTATTTATGTAAGTTTTACACAAACATAATTTTTGAACCCCCAAAAAATTATGTTTTAGTGACTCCATAGTCTGAGGGAGCCATAGTTTTTGGGCGATTATCTTAGGTAAGGTATGATTTTTACGGAATGAGATGATGATTTGATTGCCACTATTTTGGGGGTGCATATGACTTTTTGATCGCTTGCAATTACACTTTTTGTGATGTGAGGTGACAAAAAATAGCTTTTTTTACACCTTTTTTTAATGATCTTTTTTACGGTATTTACCTGAGGGGTTAGGTCATGTGATATTTTTATACAGCAGGTTATTACAGACGCGGCATTACCTAATATGTCTACTTTTTTATTTATATAAGTTTTACACAATAATATCATTTTTTATACAAAATAAATCATTTTTATAGTGTCTCCATATTCTGAGAGCCATAGTTTTTTCAGTTTTTGGGCAATTATCTTAGATAGGGTATCATTTTTGCGGGATGAAATTACGTTTGATTGGCATTATTTTGGTGTGCATATGACTTTTTGATTGCTTGCTATTACACTTTTTGTGATGTAAGGTGACAAAAAAATAGCTTTTTTTTTACACCATTTTTTTTACGGTGTTCACATGAGGGATTAGTTCATGTGATATTTTTATAGAGCAGGTTATTACGGACGTGGCAATACCTAATATGTATATATATTTTTTTATTTACTTAAGTTTTACACAATAACAGCATAAAAAAAAAATATATATATATATTTTATTTTAGTACTCCATATTCTGAGACATAGTTTTTGGGCGATTGTCTTAGGTAGGGGCTCATTTTTTGCAGGCCGAGGTGCAGTTTAGATTGGTACTATTTTGGAGGGCATATGCCTTTCTGATCGCTTGGTGTTGTACTATTTTTTTGACAGTGTTCATCTGAGGGGTTAGGTCATGTGATATGTTTATATGTCTACTTTTCTTTTTTTCCCTATTTTTTACAAAAAAAATTTACTTTATTTGGGGAAAATGACTTTATTTGGGGAAAATTACTTTATATTTTTTTTACTTAAAACTTTTAATTTTTGGGGGGCGAAACTTTATTTTTTCACCTTTTTTTAAATACGTTTTTGTCCCACTTTGGGACTTCAACTTTTGGGGGTCTGATCCCCTTTACAATGCATTCCAATATTTCTGTATTGTAATGCATTGGCTGCATGTGTTATACAGTGTGTATTACACATACAGCTTCCTGCCTGTGAGATCCAGTGGCCTGGATCTCACAGGCTCTCCATCGGGCTGCCTTCCATGGCATCAGGTCCCCATCACAGCAGCATGGGGACCCGATGGCAGCGCCGATTTACGTGAGGACATTGCATGTGCCGCGGTGAGCGCTGACCGTGGCACATGAAGGGTTAATGTGCCAGCATCGGTGATTTCTCCGATGCCGGCGCATGCAGCGGGGGTCCGGCTATCAGTGACTGCCAGAGCCCTGCCGCTGATCGGGCGGGTGCATCTCCTGCGCCTGCCCGATCAGTGCGCCGTACATGTACAGTGCTGGTCCTTAAGTCACGGACATCAGCGATGTACATGTACTATTCATTTTAATGGCAGACGAACCTGAAAAACCTTCAGCTCATATTTGCAGCCAAAAAATAATTACTAGAATTGCACAAATAGTCCCACAACATTGACAGTGACATACCAGATGTATTATTCATATTTGCGATCTCCATTCATTATTTTTTAAAATGCAAAATATCGGCAATATAATTTTTGCGTACGCCATGCGCAAATGCACTATACAGTACCCAAATGCACTATAAAGAAAGTATATTGGTATATAACACCCCCTTCAATCAGTTTATCAGTATATCACACCAGTAGAAATTATTTGTTCCAATAACGCAAAACACGGACACCAGCAATGTGCATTCCGCAATTTGCGGACCGCACATCGCTGGCACTATAATAGAAAATGCTTATCTTGTCTGAAATTACGGACAAGAATAGGGCATGTTCTATTTTTTTGCGGAAACGGAAGCACGGATGCGGAAGTGCGGATCCACAAATGCGGCTGTGGATCCGCAAATGCGGATGCGGACAGCACATTCTGGCCCCATTGAAAATGAATGGGTCTGAATTCGTCTCGCAAAATTGCGTAATGGATGAGGACCCATTTTGCGAACGTGTGAATGGAAAAGATATCTCTCTAAATGAAAATAAATTAAATTATTAAAGTTAAGCAAAAAGCATAGATGTGGTAGGCAATAACAAGTGCTCGGCGGCACTAAATCAGGTGCTCAGCGTCACCAAATCAGAAACCATATGCCCTACCACAATCCGGTGGGTTCCAGTGCACATCCATGAATTCCGGAGGGAAAGCAAAGGGGATAAGTCCCTAGTAAGCCCCTAGGCCCCTGACTTCCAGATAGATCTACACTCATCTAAATAATTATTAGGAACACCTGTTCTATTTCTCATTAATGCGATTATCTAGTCAACCAATCACATGGCAGTTGCTTCAATGTATATAGGGTTGTGGTCCTGGACAATCTCCTGAATGTCAGAATGGGAAAGAAAGGTGATTTAAGCAATTTTGAGCGTGGCATGGTTGTTGGTGCCAGACGGGCCGGTCTGAGTATTTCACAATCTGCTCAGTTACTGGGATTTTCACGCACAACCATTTCTAGGGTTTACAAAGAATGGTGTGAAAAAGGAAAAAAAAATTCAGTATGCGGCAGTCCTGTGGGCAAAAATGCCTTGTTGATGCTAGAGGTCAGAGGAGAATGGGCCGACTGATTCAAGCTGATAGAAGAGCAACATTGACTGAAATAACCACTCGTTACAACCGAGGTATGCAGCAAAGCATTTGTGAAGCCACAACACGCACAACCTTGAGTCGGATGGGCTACAACAGCAGAAGATCCCACCGGGTACCACTCATCTCCACTACAAATAGGAAAAAGAGGCTACAATTTGCACAAGCTCACCAAAATTGGACTGTTGAAGACTGGAAAAATGTTGCCTGGTCTGATGAGTCTCGATTTCTGTTGAGACATTCAAATAGTAGAGTCCGAATTTGGCGTAAACAGAATGAGAACATGTATCCATCATGCCTTGTTACATGGTGTGGGGGATGTTTTCTGGGCACACTTTAGGCCCCTTAGTGCCAATTGGCCATCGTTTAAATGCCATGGGCTACCTGAGCATTGTTTCTGACCATGTCCATCCCTTCATGACCACCATGTACCCATCCTCTGATGGCTACTTCCAGCAGGATAATGCACCATGTCACAACGCTTGAATCATTTCAAATTGGTTTCTTGAACATGACAATGAGTTCACTGTACTAAAATGGCCCCCACAGTCACCAGATCTCAACCCAATAGAGCATCTTTGGGATGTGGTGGAACGGGAGCTTCGTGCCCTGGATGTGCATCCCTCAAATCTCCATCAACTGCAAGATGCTATCCTATCAATATGGGCCAACATTTCTAAAGAATGCTATCAGTCGGCCCCTAGAGATGTGTACTCTAGATTGGATTATTTTCTGATTAGACACTCGGCTGTTCCACTAATAGATTCTTCCTCAATTGACCCTATCACTTTCTCTGACCACGCCATGCTGCATGTCTCCTTGAAATCCCCTCTTCCTATGGCTAGATCGTGGCAGTGGCGCCTTAATGAGTCGTTATTGCAGGATTTGGTAATCTCACAAGACATTGACCTGGCTCTCTCCCGCTATTTTGAGGAAAACCAGGTTAATGACACCTCACCTCTGACGATGTGGGCCGCCCACAAGTGTGTGATTAGAGGGGAGTTCATTAGACATGGAGCTCGGCGTAAGAAGGAAAGGGCACTGGAGATTTCTCAAATTCTGAAGGAAATTTCGGAATTGGAGCAGTTGCATAAACGCTCTCATGCGCAATCGGCTCGTTCAGCTCTTATACTAGCCAGATGTAAACTCAAGGATAAGTTAGACACCCGTACGAACTTTCTTTTATCCAAGGGTAGAAGACATTTCTTCGAGTATGGTAATAAATGTGGTAGATTACTAGCCAGATCATTGAGAGAACAGAGAGCTAGGAATTACATTCCACGTATCACTCCTCCAAGAGGTCACGCTCTGAGTAATCCCAACTCCATAACGGAGGCTTTTGCCCACTTTATCAAAACCTTTATAATCTCCCACAGTCTACCCAAGCTAGTTCATCCTTGGATTCAGTCATGAGTACATACCTGTCTGCTTCAGGTTTACCTAAACTACCCAGTGAGGCCCTTGAGGGTTTGAGTATCCAGATTACTACTGAGGAGATAGGTGTAGCCCTAAAGTCAATGTAACCTAGTAAGGCCCCGGGTCCTGATGGACTTCCGGCCTCATACTATAAGAGATATCTCCCCCTTCTTCAAACACCTCTTACTAATGCCCTGAACAGTGTGAGCTCTGGTACTCCCCTCCCTAGAGATATGTTGCACGCTCACATTACAGTGATCCACAAGGAAGGTAAGGACCCGACCGCCTGCGCTAGTTACCGACCTATATCTCTGCTTAATGTGGACATCAAGCTGTTTGCAAAAATTTTGGCTACACGTTTGTCCCCTTTCCTATCTGATCTCATACATACGGATCAAGTTGGATACGGATCAAGTTTGTCCCTTCAAGGGAGGCGAGAGACAATACCACGAAAGTGCTGAACTTGATTCATTATGCCAAATTACAACGCTCCCCCCTATGTCTCCTATCTACTGACGCCGAAAAGGCGTTTGACAGGGTGGGTTGGCCTTGGTTATATGCAGTAATTAGCCATGTGGGTATCGAGGGTCCTCTGTTATCATGGATACGCTCTCTCTACTCCTCCCCCTCGGCATCCACAAAGGTGAATGGAGTGCTCTCGCCTCCCTTTGAAATTAGGAATGGCACCCGTCAAGGTTGCCCCCTATCACCTTTAATTTTCATCCTTACTTTAGAGCCTCTTCTGAGATCAATTAGGAAAAACCCTGACATCTCTGGTCTGGTAGCGGGGAGTCAGGAATTTAAAATAGCAGCTTACGCAGATGATCTGTTGTTTATGATTACAGATCCCAGGATCACCTTCCCCAACCTTATTGCGGAATTTCAGAAGTTCCACAACTTGTCCAATTTGAAGATTAACTTACAAAAATCCGAGGCTCTTAATATATCCATTCCAAACTCCCTAGAGGCGGAACTGGCGGGCTCCTTACCTTTCAGGTGGACGAAAGATGCCATCAAATACCTGGGCACGATGATCCCCAAGGATCTGAAGGAAGTGTTCTCTAGAAATTACATTCCCCTATTGAGTCGGATCAGGGTGGATCTAAAGAGATGGTCCAAAGGCCTATATACTTGGTTTGGCAGGTGCGCTATATTCAAAATGAATGTCCTCCCACGCCTGTTATACTTATTCCAAACCCTCCCTATCCACATACCAGCTAGTTTTTTCAATTCTGCTCATCGTGACCTCTTCAAATTTATTTGGGCGGGAAGACATCCAAGAATTTCTAGATCCTTGCTACATGTCCCGAAGGATAGGGGGGGGGTCTGGGGATACCGGACTTAAGGAAATATCATGCGGCCTCCATGTTTCAACGTGTGTTAGACTGGTGCCGACACGTCCCTTTTAAACAATGGATTTCTATTGAGCAACTCTCTTCCCGTACCCCGTTGGCTTTACTACCGTGGGTTGCTAGGAAGACTCCGACTGCAATCTCCTCACACCGTATCATAGGCCCTATTCTACTCCAATTTGGCAAATATCAACATATTCCTACAGTCTCACCTACACCATCCCCAATGTTCCAAATTTTGGGACACCCGGACTTCCCGGCGAGTATTTCGGGAGGCCCATTTGTGCAGTGGAGACGGAGTGGGAGGTGTCGTGCGCCTTTCTTTAGAATAGCAGGACGTTGGCTTACTCACGCCAAACTACTAGAGCAGTCTGAGCCATGTACTCTCGGTCCATGGAGAACTAGGCAACTGCATCACTTCCTTTCCTCTATTCCCTCTTCCCCAGATTTTGATAGAGCCCTCACTCCCTTTGAAAAAATATGCATAGGTTCAGGTGTATATCGCCATTCTCTCGCAGAGCTATATAAAACACTGGTAATACCTGACAAAGATTTCTACCCTTCTTACGTAAACAAGTGGACTCAGGATCTACGACTGGATATCTCCTCTGACCAATGGCTTAAAATATTCCTATTAGCTCATAAGTCTTCCATTGCCAGTAAGTATCAAGAGGCTAGTTACAAAATATTGTCAAGGTGGTACTATGTTCCGACCCGTCTCCAAAGAATGTTTCCAACAGCGTCCCCTCTGTGCTGGCGTTGTGAATCGTCTCAGGGTTCGCTTCTCCATATTTTCTGGCAATATGACAAAATCAGGCATTTCTGGGACTCAATTCACAGGGCTTTATCGTCCGTTTTCCCTTTCACTATTCCAAATTCGCCAGGTTTTTTCTTACTGCTCCACTCGGATTTGCCCATGAGCTTACTCCGACGCTCCTGTTTGCGTCATATGGTCATTGCGGCTAGGTCTTGCGTCCCGATGAAGTGGAAATCCTCTGTTCCACCATCCACTGGAATGTGGATTCAAAAAGTGGAAGAGATCCGGAGAATGGAGGAACTAACGGCATCCTTGAAGTGCAACAACAAAACTTTTGTTACGACTTGGACTCCTTGGTTCACCTTCCAAGATTCAACAGAGTATCAATCCTTGCTTACCTGAAGTGTCCCTTGTGCTTAACCCGCCTATTAAGTCTTCTCTCACTGGATTTGTCCCCCCCCCCCCCCCTTCTGTGATGTGTCTTTTCCCTCTGTCAGTCTTATTGCTGTTATTGGTATCTTGATAAGAATACTTCGTGATTGGCCACTTTTAGGGAGTAGTTTTTCTTTCTGTCTGCCATGATCAATATTATTTTGTTCAGTCACTATCATGGTTATCATATGCTATGTATATTCAGATTCTATTGTCAGAATATTGATATGTTACTCATGTCTGTATGCCAGACTGGTTTCGGCTGTGCCATTTTGTGATATGTGATTTAACATGTTACAAGCATTGTCATACTCTTGAAACTTATAAATAAAGAATTTATAAAAAAAAAAAAAAAAGAATGCTATCAGCACCTTGTTGAATCAATGCGACGTAGAATTAAGGCAGTTCTGAAGGCAAAAGGGGGTCCAACACCATATTAGTATGGTGTTCCTAATAATTCTTTATGTGTTTTTGACTCATTATAAAAGTATATTATAAGTATATCGCACCCCTCTGTGTATCACACCTATCAATAGCACACCTATACCAGTCCTTAAAAAGACTTTTGTGGCCCTATAGGCTAGCATTTGGTGTCCCTAACAGCCTGTCCCTGCTCCACACAGCCACCTCTCCCTACACTGGCAAAACATTGAATGTACAATTGGGGCCAGATCAGGTATATTTATAAGGTAGGGGGTATTTCCATGTGCTGAAATGTCTCAATTGGCTGTCCTGTACCACCTGATGGATGTGTCATGGGTCAAAGTTCTTCACAATGTAAAAGAATATAGTGGGTGCGAATATCTCCATATGTTTGCATGTTCGGCGAATCGCGAACACACAAAGTTTGAGGAAAAACTACTGCCGGGCGAACCGCAAGGCCATCTCTAATCATCATAACCGGATCACCGGAAGTTAGATCCTAAAGTGTTAGCATATATGCCTGACCTCACTTACTACAATATTAGTTTTGGTCTTTAAAGCGTTACTGTACTTTCAAACTATTTCAATTCATTCAATAGAGAATTGTGTAAATAGCTAATTCCTGAATCATTTCATAAAAAAAAAAAAAATATTTACATCCACCTGAAAAAGTCTTGGCCACCAGCGGTCTTACTTCCACCTAATGTGCAGTCAACTGCCTGTTGTCAGCAGTATCCATCCCTAGTAAGAGACACAGAAGATGGCACAAAGGAAAAGGGGATGTGTCAGAGCTAGCTGAACTTCTGAGACTGCTTCTACACAGCTTCTGAATATTACATCAACATCCTGCCTTTCTGTAAGTGTTATCTATCCCTCCTTATCTGTTCTGTGAGCTACAAAGCTGAAAACAAACAAAGTGGGAAGCAAGGGAAAGGACATCACATCAGTACAGTACTAGCAGATTTCACAGAAGGGAGGCTCCCCCCCCCCTGCTTGTGAGAGAAATGCATCTAGCTATGCAGCTGAAAAAAGGAATAGTATTGCTGAAAAAGACATTCGTTTTTTTTTTTTTAATAAAACCTGTTCTTTCCCAGTTATGATTGTACAATGAACCACAGCCATTATGCAAACTTCTTTTTCAGGTAAGTTTTAAGTATCTGGAAGCTGCCCAGTCTTGTTTAGCTAAATGCCTCTTTCCTGTTTTAGTCAATTAACATTTCTTCTTACAGGTTATACAAAAGGTATCTGTGTTTCACCTCTACAAATTGATGGATTAAAGTGAGATTTAATCTTCCCTAGTTTGAATTAGTTTCTAATTTTCTAATGTGTTTGCAGTAAATCACAGTGCAATTAAAATGCTTATTATAGTAATTTTCATGTGCTGGAATGCAGACATATATTATTTAGGAGGCATGACAACATTTGCGCTATTGATACATTTGTCAAAGTCTTATTAAGAGACTTCATTTTGTTACAATAGGCCATTAATATGTAATTATATAGATCCAACTGTTAGAACCCATCCTAAAAATATAATACAAGTTATTCCAATATAGGTATTTTGTGCTCTTTTCTGCACTTTTGTGTTTTTATGTTTATTTCTTATTTTTTTGCAACTATGATTTTTAGTGCATTTTTGCAGAACAAAATGCCAGCTCCTGATGTTAGCCAAAAGTCTATGAAAAAAATGAAACGCAGGACACTCAAGTGGCAAGTGGCATTCCTTTCCATTAGGTGTTTTTTTTTTGTCTTTGCTATATTTTAAACAATGCAGAATGTTGAAGATATGGAATTTATTTCAGCTGTTTTTCCATCTCCTTATAGAAAAAAAAGACAACTGAATTTTTTTTGCAAGCCCATTGGAAATGCATTCCATGTAATGTCACTTCCTATGTAGTATGGGAAATACTGTATTTTTTTTGAATTTTCAAAATTCCATAAAAAATGCAAGAAACATTGCATATGTTTTTTGAGGCTGCAAAAAAAAAGTTTATGGGAGAAAAACGCCAAGCAATGAAGGAAAAAAAAAAACAAGCAATGAAGGAAAAAAAACAGACCCATAGCATGCTGTGATTTGAAAAAAATGCCATTGATCAAACAAAAAGCCTCAAAGGTGAAGAAAATTTCACAACAAAAAATGCCTGATTGTCCTGTGTTTAACCCTTTCTAACCCGGGCCAGTTTTCATCTTTCTGCACATGCCATTTTTTTGCAAATCCAACATAAGTTTATGTGGTAATAACTTTGGAAGACTTTTATTTATCCAAGCCATTCTGAGACTTTTTTCTCGGGACACATTGTACTTTGTGATACTCATAAATTTTTGTCAATATATTTAATCTTTATTTATGAAAAAATCCCAAATTTACCAATGTTCAAAACTTCAATTTTTCTGCTTTTAAAACAGAAAGTGATACCTCATCAAATATTTATTACTTAACATTCCCCATATGTCTACTTTATGTTGGTATCATTTTGTAAATGTAAATGTTGGTATCATTTTTTGTAAAAAGGTGCGTTTAAGGAAAATCGTGCGAGTAGGAATGCAATTTCAGTCAGTTTTGACTGCGATTGCATTCCGTTGTTAATTTTTTTTTGCGCGAGTGCAATGCGCTTTGAACGCGTGTGAGAAAAAACTGAATGTGGTACCCCAACCCGAACCCGGAATTTTTTACTGAAGTTCGTGTTTGGGTTTGGTGTTCTGTAGATTTTATTATTTTCCATTATAACATGGTTATAATAGAAAATAATAGCATTCTTTAATACAGAATGCTAGGTATAATGTCAATTGAGGGGTAAAAAATAATAAAAACATAACTCACCTCATCCACTTGATCACTCACCGGGATTCTCTTCTTTTTCCTTCTTGAAGGACCTGCAAAAGGACCTGTACTGACGTAATTGCGCTCACCACAACCTTTTGCAGGTCCTTCAAGAAGAACAAAGAAGAGGATCCCAGCTACACGATCAAGTGGATGAGGTTAATTATGTTTTTATTATTTAACCCTCAATTGACATTATACTTAGCATTCTATTAAAGAATGCTATTCATTTCCATTATAACCATGTTAATAGGGTCCCGGGTCATACATCCCTCGTCTCCTTAGCAACCATGAGTGAAAATCGCATTGCATCCGCACTTGCTTGCGGATGCTATACGATTTTCAAGCAGCCCCATTCATTTCTATGGGGCCTATGTTGCGTGAAAAACGCTGAATATAGAACATGCTGCGATTTTCACGCAATGCACAAGTGATGCGTGAAAAATATCGCTCATGTACACAGCCCCATTGAAATAAATAAGTCAGGATTCAGTGCGGGTGCAATGCGTTCACCTCATGCATTGCACACGTGCGGAATACTCGCCCTTGTGAAAGGGGCCGTAACCCTTTAGGTGTTCCACAAGAATCAAAGGAAAATAGAAATTACATTTCAAAATTTCACTTGTTTGGTAGATTTTCCATTTTAATCCATTTTTTTCTTTAAAACATCGATGGTTAATAGCCAAACAAAACTCAATATTTATTACCCTGTTTCTGCGTATTACAGAAACACCTCACATGTGGTCGTAAACTGATGTAAGGGCACACGGCAGGGCGCAGAAGGAAAGCAGCTCCGTATGTTTTTTTTTGGAAGGCATATTTTGCTGAACTGGTTTTTAGATGCCATGTCCCATTTTAAGCCCCACTGATGCACCCTTACAGTAGAAACTCCCCAAAAGTGACCCCATTTTGGAAACTAGGGGATAAGGTGCCAGTTTTATTGGTACTATTTTGGGGTACATATGATTTTTAATTGCTATAATATATAAAGTTTTTTGTGAGGCAAGGTAACCAAATATGTCTACTTTCTTTGTTTCAGTTTTACATAATAAAGCATTTTTGAAATAGAAATTATGTTTTAGTGTGTGTATTTTCTGAACGCCATATTTTTTTATTTTTATGCCGATACTATTTTGGGGTACATATGATTTTTAATTGCTCTATATTACGTTTTTTGTGAGGCAAGCTAACCAAAAAATGGCAGTTTTGGCACTGTTTTTATCATTTTTTTTTACAAAATTAATCTGAACGCCATATATATTTTTTTCTGCCGATCGTCTTGTGCAGGGGCTCGTTTTTTTCAGGAATAGTTGACGTTTTTATTGGTGCCATTTTTGGGTACATATGATTTTTTGATCATTCATTATTACACTTTATGGGGCAAGGTGACCAAAAAATAATGGTAATTTTAGCACAGTTTTTATTTATTTATCTTTCAAGCATTTACAGTACCTGAGGGGTTAGATAATATGATATTTTTTATAGAGCAGATCTTTAGGGACGTGGTAATACCTAATATGTATACTTTTTCTTATTTATTTAAGTTTTACACAATAATCGTTAATTTCTAACAATAATTTGTTTTCCCTTAGTCCTAACAGCAGCACAGATGGGGTTAACTGCCCCCCGTGGACTGGTAGGACTGGCGGATTTTTTAATGAGCCCAAAGAATAACCAATAGAAGAACTCCAGCTCCCTTAAGGGGAGGGGTTCGCCCCCCAGCCCACCGTGTCTGTAACAAGAAAGTACTTTAGGGTGGGAAATTTGTGTGCTGCTGTTAGAAATAAGGGAAAACAAATTATCGTTAGAAATTAACGATTCCCTTACGTCCTACCAGCAGCACAGATGGGGAGATAGCAAGAAGAATCCCCTAGGGAGGGTCCTCATGCTCGGCAGAAGTAAGGACTGTCTGCCCAAAAGCCGAAAACTCTGCTACCTTAGCATCTATCCTATAATGGGAGATGAAGGTTGAATCAGAGCTCCAGGAAGCTGCCTTACAGATCAACTCTAGGGGGAGAAGACTTCTCTCCGTGACAGAGGTAGCTACGGCCCTTGTAGAATGGGCCCTCACAAACTCTGGAGGATCTAAGGATTGGGAGGTGAAAGCCTCCCTAATGGCTTCCTTTATCCAGGAACTAATAGTAGTTTTAGACGCTTTACGGCCTTTAGACTTACCGGGAAACAGGATGAAGAGGTTCTCATCTATCTTGAATTGTCTAGATCTATCCACATAGATCTGGAGGCATCTCGATATATCCAGTGGATGTTGGACTGGAACAGGAGGTGGAGAATAATAGAGGTAGAGAGATTACCTGATTGATATTTTGAAAGGTTGGAACCTATCCTGTAGGAAAATGGTGTATGGGTGTAGAGCGGAAAAAGCTTGCAGCTCCGAAATTCTTTTGGCCGAGGTTATGGCCAGAAGAAAGACCACATTGAGAGTTAGAAATTTGAAGCTTACCTCCTCCAAGGGTTCAAAGGGGGGAGATGCTAACCCCGTGAGAACAACTGACAAATCCCATTGAGGAATCCTAGATAATGGATAGAAGTTGAAGGGCTCACGTTCGACTTCTGCCAGTTGATAATCTAATCTAGCCTAGGCGGAGCAGAAAGGAAATTGCGACATGAAGATGATGGGAAAGTAGGGGGAACGAAGAGGCTAGAAGAAGCCAATTGTCCGGGTAAGGAACAATGGTCAGACCCTGGAGTCTCAGAGCTGCCACCACCGATACTACCACCTTGGTGAAGATAAGGGGGGCAGATGAGATTCCAAAGGGAAGGGCGGCAAATTGAAAATGCCTGCGCACTCCTGAAATCTGGACCGCGATCCTGAGAAATTTCTGGGAGGAAGGATGGATCAGGATGTAGAGGTAAGAGTCCTTGAGGTCCAGAGTGGCCATCACATCCCCAGGACTGAGGAGGTGGCTGACTGACCTTATGGTTTCCATGCGGAACCTGGGTCTCCTTACGAAACGATTGAGGAATCTCAAATCTATGATCATCCGAAGATCTCCTGTCTTTTTGGGTACCAGAAATACTGGAGAGTAAATCCCTAGACCCCTCTCCCCTGCCGGTACCTCCTCCAGGGCTCCCTTGGAAAGGTAGTCCTGGATATAGGATTCTATGACTCTTTGTCTGGCCGGCGAAAAACTGCGCGTAGCAATGAATCTTTCTGGGGGGAGAGAAACGAGGTCTATTAGATAGCCTGTAGCTACTATACTTTGGACCCAGGGATCTGAGACTTCCTGGGCCCATACGTGTTTGAAGAAGGAAAGACGCCCCCCTACGGAGGTGAGGGAGGGGTATGGGAAAATCTAGAGGCGTAACGACAGGGGTAGCAGGGTTTATCCAAGAGCCTCTGGGAGGCCCATAGTCAGGAGGGCTTCGCCTCCCTGGTGGGTTTGCGGGAGCGTCTAGAAAACTTTCTAGACGCCCCCCCCCAGTCTCTACGTCCAGCCTGCTGTCCTGGTCGGCCCCCACGAGCTTGTCTACCCCTACCTCGAAAGGGCTGTTGGGGGAGACTCCCCCTTTTTATCTGAGAGACCCTCCATGATGGTGTCTAATTCTGAACCGAATAGACGGTTCGGTTCAAAGGGAAGCCCACAGAGGTTGTACTTGGATGCATTGTCTGCATTCCAGGGCTTTAGCCACAGAGGTCACAGAGGTCTCCTAGCGGCAGACACTAGAGCCATAGTTTGGGAACCAGAGTACGTCTGGACAGTTTGGCTATCACCATGTCCACCTTAGGAATGGAACCCCACGATTCCACTAAGGGTTTAGCCATCATAAACATGAATTTAAATTTCCGGGTAAGGACTGGACCTTTCTCCGTCTTTTTCCACTCTGTGCGCATCACAGAGAGAAGGGTCTCATCTGCCTTAAAGACCCGCTGGGTCCGGCAGGCGGGATTGGAAGACTCCCCTATGTCAACATCATGGTCCCCCTGATGGACTTTAGTAGCTTCTGTGTCTTTTCTGGTGGAAAGAAACAAGAAGTTGATTCTTCCTCATCAAAGGAAGATGACCCCACAGAAAGGGGCATTGGTCTATCAGTGGGGGTGCCAGACTGATTTGCTTAAAGCAACAAAAATGAGATTAGCCGGAAACACGGGAAGTGACGCGGCCAGTAACCGCGTCACTTCCGGTCATGGCGGCGCCCATACCACACCGGAGATCCGGTGAACCGAAGCATACAGGAGGGGAGCCAGTGCACAAAAGGGAACACATTGCCCCCAGGTAACGCCTATGAAAGCTGACTGGGGGAAAAAATAGAAAGGAATAAGCGCAAAATATAAGCGCAAGATGAAAGTGACAAAGAAGAGAGACCAAACAAACATAGTGATAATGGTCTCCAGATCCCCCAAAAAAAGGGAGAGCTTCGCCAGTCCACCTGTCAAAAGGACAGAAAAAAACACGGTGGGCTGGGGGGCGAACCCCTCCCCTTAAGGGAGCTGGAGTTCTTCTATTGGTTATTCTTTGGGCTCATTAAAAATTCCGCTGGTACTACCAGTCCACGGGGGGCAGTTAACCCCATCTGTGCTGCTGGTAGGACGTAAGGGAATAGCATTTTTTAAACTAAAAGAATGTTTTAGTGTATCCATAGTCTGAGAGCCATAACTTTTTTATTTTTTGACCGATTGTCTTAGGTAGGGTTTCCTTTTTTGCAGGATGAGGTGGTACTATTTTGGGGGGCATACGCCTTTTTGATTGCTTGGTGTTGCAATTTTTGTGATGTAAGGTGTCAAAAAAATGGCTTTTTTTGGCACCGTTTTTATTTTTTTTTATTTTTTACAGTGTTCACCTGAGGGGTTAGGTCATGTGGTATTTTTATAGAGCAGGTTTTTTATGGACACGGCAATACCTAATAGCTTTAACACAATAATAGCAGTTTTGAAGCAAAAAAAATAATATTTTAATCTCTCTAGTGTCTGAGTGTGATAGCTTTTTAATTTTTTGACCAATTGTGTTAGGTAGGGTCTATTTTATTGGTGGGATGAGGTAACGGTTTGATTGGTACTTTTTTATTTTATTTTTTACGGTGTTCTCCTGAGGGGTTAGGGCATGTGATATTTTTATAGAGCTGATTGTTATGGATGCGGAGATATCTAATATGTATACTTTTTTTTTATTTATTTCACTTTAACAGTTGCATATTTGAAACTAAAAAATGATGTTTTAGTGTATCATGTTCTGAGAGCTATATTTTTATTTATTTTTTGGAGCGATTTTCTTATGTAGGGGCTCATTTTTTGCGGGATGAGGTGATGGTTTTATTGGTATCATTTTGTGGGACATACACCTTTTTGATTGCTTGGTGTTACACTTTTTGTGATGTAAAGTGACAAAAATGGCTTTTTTGACACAGTATTTTATTTAAAAAAATGTAAGGTGTTTATCGGACGGGGTGGATCATGTGATATATTTATAGAGCCAGTCGTTAAGGATGCACCGATACCTAATATGTGTGTTTTTTCTTTTTCTTTTCTTTTTTTGTTATATAAAATCAGGGGAAAAGGGGTGTTTTTCTTTTTTCACTTGAAATTTTTTAATTTTTATTAAAAACAGTTTTTTACTTCTTTTTTTTAACTTTATTTCTGACTTTAACTTTTGGGGTCTGATCTTCTCTGCAATGCATTACAATACATCGGTATTGTAATGCATTGCCTGTTAGTGTATTAGAGTAATACACTAAACGGTTGCCTAGGAGACCCAGCCTGAGGCTGTATCTCCTGGGCACCCATTGAAGGTAGGTCCCAATGCCGTGCAAGGCATTGGGCAGCCTGTGCATGGCATCGGGCTGCCTTGTCACCCATCAGGTCCCCGCCACAGCAGCGTGGGGACCCGATAGGCTCCCTCACCCGCAGCAAACCCCGTGGCATAGAAGAGGTTAATGTACTGGAATTTGTGTTTTCACCAATACCAGCGCATACAGGGAACGGGAACAGCCGATCCTCTGCAGCTAATCGGACGGGCGTAGCTCCTGCACTTGCCCGATGAGTGGGCCTTAATAGTACGGTGCTGGGCGGCAAGTCACGTCCCGCTGCCCCGTACTATTACGGCGCTCGTTGGGAAGGGGTTAATATTTCCCATAGAAATATATGCAAAATCTGAAGCTAATGTTTTTTGTCTGAAAAAATGGCAACAAACATACCATAAAACACAAACCATCAATGTTCAGTGGTTTACACAAACCCAGCGATTTTTGGATGGGCGATTGGTCCACATCATGGTCCAAGGTATTGCATGTTTACATGTTGTTTTTCCACTGACCCACAGTAAGTGGAAAACCACTGATGTGTGAATAAACACATTAAAATAAATGGATAAATGTGCTGTCCATAGAGAATACGGACAGCACACTTCCACAATTTACTTACTTGTGAAAGTGGCCTAAGTTGATTTCGTTATCGTTATTCACAACATTTGTTTTGCAGCTATATATTATTATCATGCTATAGTGCAATATAAAATACACTACAGACACAATGTGGAAGACTTTCTAGGCTGTCTGCCAGGACTAGGCTTGGACTGAGATTCAGGCCTGCCATTTTAAAACAGGCCTACTTACTGTTTGGTGAAATACATTTATGACCTTCAACTACTAATGACATATTTGAATGGACATTACATTTAGCACAAAAAGCATACAGGAATATGCAGCACTACATGCCTATTATATCCAGGTATATCTCCTCTAATTGAGATGTTCTCTTTCCTCATCTTCTCTTCTGGGAGCAGACTGCCATGATGATATTTTTAGCCACATCTCGTATCTGCAGAGTTTGCCACTTTTCCAAAACCACTACCCCAAACCTTGGGTTCTTCAAGATTGCTATTCTGCAGCTGCACCCACTGTGCTTACCAATTCCACCAAATACTATACTGTAGAAATAACAGTACCATACAGACTGTTCCCTTACATACTTTTAGTGTTTCCAAAAGTCCCACCAATTATAATTCTCTCCCAGAGTGCCCTCATTACTAATAGTGCCCCCTATAGTGATAATGCTCCCTGAGAACACCCTCGTAACAGGTAGTTTCCTCAATACTGTGCCCAGTATTCATATTGCACCCCCTCACAGTACCACCCTAAAGTGCACCCAGTAGTAATAAGGCCCCTAAAGTTACCCAGTAGTAATAAGACCCCCTAAAATGCTACTATTAGTAATAAGGTAGGTCTCTGTAGAGCTCACAGTAGTAATAAGTTCCCTCTATAGTGAATAGCTGTAATGTGCCCCTGAAGAGCCCCAGAAGTTATAATGCCCACTGTATTTCCCTCCGTAGATATAATGCCTACCATAGTGCCCCAGTAGTTATAATGTGCCCCTGTAGTGCCCCCAGTAGTTATAATGCTCCAAAGTACTCATGCCCCCCTGTAGTGCCCCAAATAGTTAGTATCCCCTTGTAGAGTCCCCAGTAGTTATAATGCCCTATGTATTGCCCCAGTACTTGTCCCCCTATAGCACTCCCACTAGTAATAAGGCCCCTCTATAGTGCCATCAGTATTTATATGCCTTGTATAATGCTCCAGTAGTTATAATGTGCCCCTATAGTGCCTGCACTGCCTCATGTGCTTCAGGCCTAGTGTCCTATGATTTATAAAAGTGAACGGAGGGGCCAGTAACCATTGGTTCACATGGCCTGCCACACTAGTTAACTGTATCAGCACATCCTGGGCCCAAGTCTTTGATGTACTAGTTAACTGTATCAGCATTCTCAGGACAGAAATACAGTTGTATCTGCATTGGTCACTACTTTTGGGGTTTACGTTTGGGCCTAGCGATGCTTCAGGGGCACGTGGCAGAATTGCCAGATGGGCAGTGCAGCCCTGGTGGGTGCACATATATTAGTTTTGTCTGCTCAGTGTTTTTTTGCAGAACTGGACATGTGTATGTACACTTAGTGCATGGGTCTGGGGTCTATAGCATTGGACAGAAATGTAGCATGCCGCTATTTTCTGTCAGATGGTATTTGACAGCTGTCATCAGAAGTGATGCACCGGACAAATACAAACAATTCCCAAGAAAACTATGGGATCATTTCAAGCTTCTTCTTCTTTCTGGTGCTTTTTGTACCATGCTGGAGGGAAACTGAGCCAAATTGCTGAATATATAGTCCCTTGAAAAAGTATTCATACCCCTTGAACTTTTCCACATTTTCTCATGTTACACCCACAAACTTACATTTGTTTTATTGTGATTTTATGTAAATATGTGAAGGAACACACCAGACAGGTCAGCAACAAAGTTGTGAAGAAATGTAAAGCAGAGTTAGGTTATAAAAAAATATCCCAAGCTCTGATCATCTCATGGAGCATTGTTCAATCCATCATCCGAAAATGGAAGGAGTATGGCACAACTGAAAACCTACCAAGACATGACCGCTCACCTAAACTGAGAACCCAGGCAAGAAGAGCACTAATTAGAAAAGCAGCCAAGAAGCCATGGTCACTCTAGATGAGCAGCAGGGATCCTCAGCTCAGCTGGGAGAATCTGTACACAGGACAACTATTAGTGGTGTACTCCACAAATCTTATGGAAGAGTGGCAAGAAGAAAGACATTTTTAAAAGCATTCCATAAGAACTCCCATTTGCAGTTGGCCGCAAGCCATTTAGGTGACGCAGCAAACATGTGGAAAAAGTTGCTTTGGTTACATGAGACTAAAGTTAAACTTTTTTGCCTAAATGCAAAACGCTATGTGGGGCAGAAAACTATCACTGCATATTACCCTGAACACACCATCCTATGAAACATGGTAGTGGCAGCATCATGAATGTGCTTCTTCAGCAGGGAAGCTGGTGGGAGTTGAGGATGCAAAAGAGGCGACTGGAATGGAGGTTCACTTTCCAGCAGGACAACTACCCTAAACATACAGCTAGAGCAACAATGGAATGATTTACATCAAAGCATATTCATACATTAGAATGGTCCATTGGAAGCCTAGACTTAAATCCCATTGAGATTCTGTGGCAAGGCTTGAACAATGCTGTTGACAGACCCTCTCCATCCAATCTGAGTTTGACCTATATTGAAAAGAAGAATGGGCAAAAATGTCAGCCTCTAGATGGCAAATCTGGTAGAGACATACCTCAAAAGACTTGCAGCTGTAACTGTAGAGAAAGGTGGTCCTACAAAGTATTGACTCAGGGGGGCTGAATAAAAATGCATGCCATACTTTCCAGATTTTTATTTATTAAAAATTTTGAAAACCATGTGTCAGTTTCATTTCACTTCACACATTCTTGCAACTTTGTGTTGATCACATAAAATCAGAATAAAATACATTTATATTTGTGGGTCTAATGTTAAAGAATGTGGAAAAGTTCAAGGGGTATGAATACTTTTTCAAGGCACTGTATACTACCAATACAGAAGGTGCCAGTATATACCACAGGTGGCCATTATATATACTATCAATACGGAGGTGCCATTAAATATACTACCACTACAGAGGGAGCATTATACTACTATACTACCACTTAAGATGGGACATTATATATAATACAGCTAAAGAGGAGGCATTATCATACTGGAGAAACTACAGGAAGTGGGGAGAGCATTATATATACTACCACTAGAAGGGGGGGATTATATCATGGGGGATAGGTGCAAGCACTATACATGCTAGCACTACAGGGGGAATTATGGGGGGCATTGTAATACAGGGGGCATTATACATATGGGCACTATGGGGGGGGGTGCACTTTATGTAGTGGAACTGCACAGGACATGATTATACAGCATGAACTATTAGAGATCATTATAACTACAGAGGGTACTGCTTTTGACCTATACGTTTTTACACTAAGTAGGAAATACTGTTTTACAATAAATTCTTGACTGTCAAATGTTTACTTATTTCACAGACAAAGAATTTGATATATATCACCATAATTTCATATTAAATAACTCCTCCCCAAAACCACTGCTTGAGATCTACTAAATCAAAAGTGACAAACAAGGCTAAGAGTGAGCAGGGATATTTGATAAATGGATAGATACAAATCCTATTTAAGAAGCAGAAGTGGAACTTTGTTGATAATACTTACAGTTTGATAAATGAATCCAAAGTTAAGTATTTGGAAAATATAAAGGGGGAGATTTATTAGGAACTGCTTGTCCTGAACTGGCGTGAGCTGTATCACAATTCTTAAGAGGCACATACTTCGTAATAATTGTTGCACATATTGGGCTGCCCATGCACCAGAATAGAAGCTGGAGTAGATTTCAGTGGTGATATGCTCCAGTCATCTGGCACATATATAATTACATTTGTCTGTCTGTGGAGATTCCACTGGAAACCTCTCCTGCTCACACCTTGCCCCCTTTTTGAGAAAGTAGCGATGATGTCGGAAAGGGGGAAAATTCACAGAAGCTTTGACACACTGTAACTTGCTACAAAATTTGCAACTTTTCTATGTCAGAAAACTGGTGTAGAAGCATACAAAGAACTTGTCAGCACGAAATGCAGTCAGAAGGAGCTGAGCAGATTGATATATATCTTTTTGTAGGAAATGAACTGTAATTTATACATTCAAAGCTCTGCTCTTTCTGAACCACTGTGCCAAGTACCAGTTTGATGTTGGGCCAAACCCTCAGGGTGTTATTCTGGCGTTTCCCAGTCACCTTTTAACTCCCCATTTCTCAATCCCACTAAGAACCTGTGGTCTATCCTCAAAAAGCAGGTCCACAAACAAAAACACAGAACTTTTGATAAACTCCAAGCATTGATTAGACAAAAATGTGTTGTCATCAGTCAGGGCCAGAAGCTGATATCCAGCATGCCATGGCGAATTGCAGAAGTCTTGAAAAAGAATAGCCAGTATTGTAAATACTGAGTCTTTGCATAAACTTTATATATTTGTCAGCAAATGTTTAAGTATGAAATGCATATAATTGTACTTCGGTATACCGTAGAAAAATCTAACAAAAAGTCTAAATTAGCAGACTTTGTGAAAACCAAAATTTGTGTCAGTCCCAAAGCTACTATATACCTAAAACAGGTGTTTTACCAGAGAAATAACTATGTTGATTGGTTGGATTTGAGTCTGAGGCATTGTATGATGAGTCTTTGTTCAATTTACAATTGTCAAGGAAAGACCATTGTAAGTTGTATTCTGAGGTGATTGTATTTTGAGGGACCGTTGTATATTATATCATGTAAGCTATAAAGAAGTTGAAAAATAAAATATCTTCAAATTATAACATTTTTAAGGTGATAAAATACATAGAAATCCTAGATATTGGTGTACATTTATTCACAAACATGGCCAATGCCTCCACTAAAGATGTTTTATAGCAGAAGTCTTGTATACTGCTCCCCAGCTGCAAAACTAGAGCAATAGACAACAATCAGATTAATCATAGAAAATTGATTTGTTTGTGAGCAATGGTATTTTCCTCCTGATATATTGTTTGCCATTTCATCGCTATGATTTACCCCAGTTTCAGTCAGCAATTTAATTAATAGTCTAGCAGAATTCATGGGGCAACAGCCTGCAAATTTTGAAGTAGTTAATATTCTGAGAAGCTTGTTAGGTTATCAGTCTGACAGGTAAGTAAACATCTATCTGTCTTTGGGACCTGTCAAATTTTTTTTTTGCTGAATAGGCATTCCCGCATGTTGATTAGCTCAATAAATATTGCTTTCAAAGCGTTACATTAACTTTGAATGTAACACTTTCCTTATCTCTATGGGCCTCTGTTCTGCTGTTATGGGTTCCAGCAATGTAAATGCAAGAGGGGCTGCTGCAAAATTAATCATTTGAGGATTAAAGTTGCCAAGTTGTAGCTCATTACAAAGTAATGTTTAGTAAGTTATGTACCACTGCTGTGAAGATAGCATTTAAATGCATTGATAGGTGGCTTGCATTTGCAGAACATAAATATATACTCATCTCAACCAGTTCAGAAATAAAAAAGGGGACAGGATAGAACCTGGGAATAAAATAAAAAATGAACAAAATGTCTGCTACTTAAAATGCTGCAGCCTTGTATAAAAAAAAAAAAAAAAAAAAAAAAAAATTCCCACATCAATCACTACTCAATAGCTGATAATGAGAAATGTTTATAAAAATGAAAAACTAAAATTTCTCATGGATATAAGTCTTCAGATCCTCTGCTATGGAACTTGAAATTTAAGTTTTTAAATTTAAGTTTCTACACCTTGATTGGAGTCTAACTGTGGTAAATGCTGTTGAGTTGACATGATTTGGAAAGACACACGCCTATCTATAAAGGTCTAACAGCTGACAATGCACATCAGAGCAAAAACCAAGCCATGAGGAGGAAAACAGCTTATAGAGCTCACAGACAGGATTGTGTAGAGGCACAGATCTGGAGAATGGTACACACTTTTCTGCTGCACTGTAAGTTCCCAAGGGCACAGTGGACTACATAATTCTTAAATGAAAGACGTTTGGAAGGACCATTGCTCTTCCACCAAACTAAGGGAAGAAGGGCCTTGATAGCAGAGGTGACCCATAACCCAATGGTCACTCTGGCTAAACTGCAAAGTTATTGTGTGCAGATGGGAGAAACTTCCAGAAGGTCAATCACTGCAGCACTACCCTAATCTAGACTTTATGGCAGAGTTTCTGACTGAAGCCTCTCCTCATAAACATAAAAGCCACCTGAGGTTTACAAAGAAGCACCTAAAGCAGTGTTTCCCAACCAGTGTGCCTCCAGCTGTTGCAAAACTACAACTCCCAGCATGCCCGCACAGCCAAATGCTGTCAAGGCATGCTGGGAGTTGTAGTTTTGCAACAGCTGGAGGCACACTGGTTGGGAAACACTGACCTAAAGGACTGTGATAAACAATATTCCCTGGTCTGATGACACCAACATTACACTTTTTGGTCTTAATTCTAAGTGTAATTTCTGAAATAAATCAGGGATTGCTCATCACCTGCTGAATACTACCCCCTACAATGAAGCATGGTGATGGCAGCATCATGCTGTGGGATTAATTTTCAGCAGCTGGGACAGGGAGACTGGTCAGGGTTGAGGGAAAGCTGAATAAAATTTGTAACCTTAATGAAAAGCTGATCCAGAGTGTTCTGGAATTAATACTGGGCCAAAGCTTCACCTTCCAACAAGTGAATAATCCTAAGTAAAGACAACATAGGAGTGACCTAGGGACAACTCTGTAAATGTCCTTAAGAGGCCCTGCCAGAGCACTGACTTGACCCCACTTGAAGATCTCTGGAGAGACCTGAAAATGAATGTTCACCGACGGTCCACATCCAACCTAACAGAGCTTGAGAGGATTTGCAGAGAAGAATGGAATAAAATTCCCAAGTTCAGGCAAACCTTGAGGCATCATACCCAAGAAAACTAAAGGCTGTAATCGCTGCTGAAGGTGTTTCAACAAAGTATTGAGTGAAGGGTCTGAATACCTATGTCAATGCAATAGTTTAGTTTTTCCTTTTCAATAAATTAGTAAAGATTTCGAACATTCTTGTTTTCAAATTTGGGATCATTCATCAAACTGGTGTAAAGTAGAACTGGCTTAGTTGCCCATAGCAACCAATCAGATTCCACCTTTCATTTTTCACAGCTCCATTGGTAAATGAAAGGAGGAATCTGATTGGTTGCTATGGGCAACTAAGCCAGTTCTACTTTACATCAGTTTGATAAATGATCCCATTTGTCAGTATGGGTTACTGAGTGTAGAATAATGTAGAAAATTATTGTTATTTTTTATTTTAGCTCAACATAAAAAAACTGTAAAAAAAAGTGGAAGGATCTGAGGACTTTAAAAATGCACTGTATTTACTACCAGACAACATGCAAGTAGATAACTGGATCTTTTGAGGATACTTTTCTATACAAATAGGATGTCACCTTGTAGGTGATACAAACAGCTATGCTGGCTTTGACAAATAAATTAATGATAATCCAGGTCCTAAAGGCCCTTATACCCAGGTCCTAAATGGCCTTTTGGCCCGATTGTTGGTAACAAAAGTTTATTATTATTGAGAACAATAATAGGCCAGCCAACTTTTATGGACATAATTCCCTAATTTGTGTACAATTGCAATCCATCTTTAGTAGATCCATTTCTGGTGTAGGGAGGAGTAGTAGCTTTCACATTCTGTCTTATCTTAAATCCCCAGGGAGAGGGAGGTTTAGGGAGGACTAAACTCTACCATACTGTTTTTCTCAGATTTTTTATTGGCATTTCTACAGAAATACAAAGCAGTGGGTAAGTGTTGAAGTGGACATAGATCATTCACATCTCCATACCCTTTCTGTGGCTAATGTCTTCTAACTGCCTTAAAGCGGTTCTTTGGGATTTACCCATTGATGATTTATCCTTAGAACAGGTCATCAATATAAAATCAACAGAGGTACGACTCCTGGGCTCCATGCCGATCAGCTGTACGAAGAGGCCATGTGACATCACTAGAGAGGAGCGAATCGAAGCTGACAATTCGGTTCACACCGAATTTTCTCACGCTTCGTGGTAACCAATCACATTTTTTCCTAAAATGGCTGCTGCACGTGTGAGGAGTTGGAGCACGGAACTCTGGGAAGGTGGGATCACCCATGATGCCATGCATGCAGCCAATCAGTAGCCAGCCAGCCCTGTGATATCACAGCCATATAAATACCCTCAGCCATCTTGGATTCTTCCATTTTCCAGTGTACTTAGTGCAGGGAGAGATGTCAGCAGGTGCTAGGGACAGTGCTAAAAAAACGATTTACAAATTGGTGTGTATTATGGGCAAAAAATTTATATTATTTGCCATTTAGCGGTGCAGTTATATGTTCTAAAGCCCTTTTTGTCGTGCATTAGTGGCAAAAGTAAAATATATTTGCCGTTCAGCATTGCAGTTATATGTTCTAATGCCTTTTAGGGCATGTATAAATGGAAAAAGAAAAATATATTTGCCGTTCAGCGGTGCAGTTATATGTTCTAAAGCCTTTTGTGGCGTGTATTAGTGGCAAAAGAAAAATTTATTTGCCATTCAGTGGTGCAGTTATATGTTCTAAAGCCTTTTGTGGCGTGCATTAGTGGCAAAAGAAAAATATATTTGCCATTTTTATTTATTTATTTGATTTAAAAGTATGTCAGACAGAGAAGTGCCAGGCCCTTCACAGGGAGTGGGGAGAGGCCTAAATGTTTCTGGTGCAAGTAGGGGTCGCAGCAGAGTAAGGGGACGTAGCAGCAGGGGTCACTTCAAGAGGCCTGAGCTCGCAGTGTCTTGACCAGCAACCCAGCGGTTCTTGAATGGTTGACTCGATCTTTCAATTTGTCGCAAGTGACATCAGACACCCCCAGCCAAGAGTCAGTGGGTTTGTCAGACACATCCCTTAGTTGACATGGCCTGGGAGCAGGCCCTGTGCCCTCACCTGTCCTCAAACTGCCTCTGTCCTTTTCTGTTCCCTCAGCCAGAGAAGTATTGTATACTGTGGGCTCAGCTCCACTATACAGTGAAGACAAACTACTAGAAGACAGTCAGCAGCTTCTGCCCAGCCAGGATCTGGAGGAGACATCCTCTGCTTCCTCCGATAGGTGGGCAAGTAGTGATGAGGAGAGTGGCGTGGGAGCTGGTGTTTCAAGCGGTCAGGGTCCTGACCCAGAGACGGTTGAGGAGGACATCAGTGATGTGCAGACAGTACTTGATGATGATGATGTAGCTGATTGCACTTAGAAGCCGGGTGACAAAGGGGCTTCTTCATCATCAGGAGAAGAGGGTTGCAGCTTGTCCGTGAGACAGCAGCGGAGCCATCAAGTCGTTAGCATGGCCGAGAGTCAGCAGGGTGGCAGCAGTGGGAGGTCGGGAGCCATACAAGCCAGGGGTAGACCACCCGCTTTCCAGGAGCCTACCTGCCCGGGAAGTAAGGGTGCACAGGTTCACGGAGGCAGCAGTGGTAGCAGTCAGTCAGTGCGTAGTGTTGGAGGTAAATTCACCTACTCAGCGGTATGGCAGTTTTTTGTTAAGTCGCCGGAGGAGGTGAACATGGCTATATGTAGAATCTGTGGGCAGAAGGTTAAGCGTGGCCAGGGTGTCAATGTTGGCACCACGGCCCTGTGTCAACATATGCAGTGTCACCATAAAGTAGCCTGGGAGAACCATGTTTCTGATATGGTGCAACCGCTGCATCACCCAGTGGCACGCAGCCAATTTCAGGCAGTCAAAGCTCCACGCTACGGCCGTCCCAGTGCCGCAGGCTATGTGTCTGCACGCTATGTACCAGAATGTGCAGCACTCTCTGTTTTTTTGTGTGTCGACTAGCTTCAAAAGTGCTCCTGAAGATTTGATTGCATAGCTAAAAGCATTCTACAAATGCTTTGAGCAAGGGGGCTTACCCTGAAGAGATAGGGGGAAGCCTTAATGATAGAAGCAAGGCATATTTGTAGCCAATAACACTAGTCTGTATACAAAGGGCAGCAGACTTAGAGAGATACATTGTATCTGGGTAACTTGTATGCTGGGGAAATGTAGGTGGGGGAGCGCTTACTGCTACATTTTTACCCCCCTGACCTCAGGATACCTATCTGCTCACTAGTATATATACAGTCCTAGGTTTTGGTCTGAGTGGTTGACAATGAACTCACACCTAAATGATTACGCTTCCTAGGATGGTTTATATATTTTTATTTACACATCGAGTTGAATATATCCACACTTTTTAGCAATTTGAATAAAAGTTATACTTTAGCGACATCACTTTAATAGTTAAAAGTCAAGGCTCCACCACCTCAGCCCAAGGGAGCTGTCTGTCCTTCCCATCATCTGCTGGTCCTGCTCCTTGCCCTCCTATTCCTCATCAGTCATTCCATCAGCAATCGATCACTGAAGTGATTGCCAAGAGACAACAGTATGCGTGTACTCATCCAACGGTGCAGAAGCTGAACGTGCTCCTGGCCAAGTTGCTGGTGTTGCAATCCCTCCCTTTCCAAGTGGTGACCTGATTGCTTGTGCCAAGCCGAGGTGGAGAGTCCTAAGCCGTCATTTTTTTTCCAAAAAGGCAGTACCAGCCCTGCACACACATGTAGAACAGAAGGTGGGCCAGTCCTTGAGCCTGTCGGTGTCTGCCAAAGTGCATGGCAGTTCCGATGCGTGGAGCTGTAACTACGGTCAAGGACAATACATGTCCTTTACAGCCCACTGAGTGAATGATGCCGCTTCCGCCTCCACATTCTTAGGCCATTAATCCTGCGACAATGTCGCCTCTGTCTCCTCATCCTCCATCGTGTCCTCAGCCTCCACTGCAGGGACAATTCACAGTGCCCCTCCAGTGTACCACATGTGCAGGGCACGGTGGTGTCACGTTGTTCTGCACCTCGTTTGCCTGGGCGAACTGAGTCACACAGGGGAGGAACTCCTCCGTGTCCTTCATCAAGAAATCGAATCCTGGCTTTCTGCGCGACAACTCAGAATCGGAACCATGGTGACCGACAATGGGAGGAACATGGTGTTGGTGCTTTGTCAAGGAGGGTTGAGCCATGCGCCCTGCATGGCACACGTGTTCAATCTGGCTGTCAAGCATTTCCTGAAATCTTCCACTCATCTGCAAGACACCCTAAAACTTTGGAGACTTTGCATGCACTTGAGCAACTCGTACACTGCAAAGCACACCCTCCTTGAGCTACAGCGGCAGAACGGCATCCCCCAACATAGGCTGATATGCGACGTTTCCACCCGTTGGAATTCCACCCTCCATATGTTGGACCAACTATCTAAACAGAGAAAGGCCATAAATGATTTCTTGATGATCCAAGCGGACAGGAGTACTCCCCTATGTAACTTTGATGTTATCCAGTGGCAGCTTATACGTGACACCTGCCGTTTGCTCAGGCCCTTTGAGGAGGCCACATTATTTGTCAGTTGCCAGGACTACAGGATGAACAATGTAATTCCATTGTTTCATGTCCTGGAACAGATGCTGGTAAATCTGGCTGGTCAGGGAACTGGAGACGTTGTGCCTAGATCTCACGGCCACATGAGCCATGTGGATGCTGAATTGGAGGAGGAGAAGGAGGAGGAGGACATTAAAGTACGAGCAATGTGTAGCGAAATAGGTGGTTTATCTACACAGGTGACAGGAGAGGAGGAGCTGTAGCAGCCAGAGGAGCTACAGGGCAATGAGGAAGATGAAGCAGATAACCCAGACACACCGTGGCAGTATGCAGTGGAGATGGAGGCAGGGAGTCCCTCCGAGTCACTTGCACAAATGGCCCAATGCATGCTTACTTGCTTGCGTAGTGACAGCTGACTTCTGGCTCTCCACCTTGTTGGACCCTGCTACCGGTCCAGAATGGGGGCCTTTTGCTGAGAGGGAGGACAAACTGAACTACTATAGATACATCCTATGTAGTTAGTTGGCCACTTCCTATCTGCGCCATCACATCCCCAGAGGAAGGCATTCTAGCCGAAATGCGCATTGGGTTACGTGGCTCTCCTGAGGTGGACACTACTGATTTATGGGTATGTTACTTCATGGGGTGTGCGGTTTTTGTATAAGCGGTTGGTGCTTGCATATGTTACATGTTTCTAGCACACTTGGCCATTTGCTACATGTAATAGAGTAATGGCTCTTTGCATTTACTTTTTGCGATCCCTTTCTTATAGAATTTGTGTTCACTAGCAGTGGACACGGCCATTTAAGTGACTAACCTCTATGTATGTATTCATTTCTATTTACGGCCTGATTTCAGGTGATTGATGGTTATTATTTCCATGCTCATAGAGATATGCACTTGCACTTTGATATGATTTGGGTGTGACTTCTGTATACATTGGTGTACCCAGTGTGTACTCCAGCCAACTTGGTCTTCTTTTATTGTCCTCCACCTATATGCATATTGAGTTATGTCCCCTCAGGTGTAGTCCACTTTTTATCCGATGTACCACATTTAATATCTTATGGTAATTATTGAATAAAGTATATTTATATTTTTTTATAAAAACCTGTGTAGTCTCAGTTTAAATTTGGTTTGTGTATATTTATGTACACTGCGTGGGTATGTCATTTTAGGGTTTTTTCACATAGGATCATCATTTGTGCATGTAGATCTATGTGTATTTTGTGACCGATATTGTTTAACCTATCTGCGCCATCGTCCATCCTCTCGCAGGTCTGACCAGGGGAAGGGGGGGGAGTCAGCGCTCACGTTGCACTGCCATGGCTTCTGGGGAGGGGTGGAGTGGCAGGAGCAGTACCAGCTCCATCAGCAGCAGCCTGAGTCTAAAGACGCTGATTAGCAGCATTCTTCATTTGCATAGTGAAGAAAATACTCACCAGCAGCTACACATAGAGTAGGACCTGAACCAGCAGGTGGTGGAAATACTTTGACAGCACCCTGCCACCCCACATTGAAGATCCGCTGGACTACTGGGCAGCAAAACTGGATTTGTGGCCGCAACTGGCAGAGTTTTTGCCCTAGAAAAGCTGCCCTGCCTGGCCAGTAGTGTGGCATCAGAGCGGGTGTTTAGTGCGGGGGACCATAGTTACCCCAAGAAGAACTCGCCTCTCCACCCAAAATGTGGAGAGACTGACCTTTGTCAAGATGAATCAGGCGTGGATGAGCCAGGATTTCCACCCACCAATGCCTGATGTATCAGACTAGATCATCCATGGTGCCACACCAACACTTTGACAAAAGAGACTGGTTTCTTTTGGCTACCTGTCTCAGCTACTATTCTGATGCTGCCACCCGCCTGATGCCACACATCTGATGCCAAGTGCTCCTTCTTTCATCCACCATCTTCAGCTGGTACTGGTATTGCCACCCACCTCCACACTATGTCACTTTGCCACTCTGTGGTCTCCTGATGCTGCTGCCACCTCCACACTATGTCACCTTGCCACTCTGTGGCCTCTTGATGCTGCTGCCACCTCCACACTATGTCACCTTGCCACTCTGTGGTCTCCTGATATTGCTGCCACCTCCACACTATGCCATCTTGCCACTCTGCAACCTCCTGATGCTGCTGCCACCTCCACACTATGTCACCTTTAGTGATGAGCACGTGGGGCAGATATTGTGTGCCCCCTCAGTCCAGCCTTTCTTCTACAATATGGATATAGATTTCTTACCTTTGATATTGAATGTCACACTTTACATTTTATGTGTATCTGTGTGTTTACTTAGGAACAGTGATGGCCAGTTCGCCGTGTTCGCCCGCGAACACATGAGGGCTGCCATCTTAAATCACAAGTCCTTACCTGTGCCTGCGCAGTGAGTCGGTCTGAAACAAATGCGGTCACCGGGAGCAGCCAGCTCCGTGAACAGCCCGATGAAGGCCCCCGGTGACTGTTCTCGGAACTGCCTGCTCCCGGTGACCGCATTTGTTTCAGACCAGCTCGCGGCGCAGGCACAGGTAAGGACTTACCTGTGCCTCGCCGGACTTGTGATTTAAGGTGGCAGCCCGCATGTGTTTGCGGGTGAATACGGCAAACTGGCAATCAGGAATGCTTAGGAATGCCTGGCACCTATTCTTGTTATTATGAACTGGGCTTACATTTTTATGGCGACGGATTCAGGTCCCTCATAGGGTTTCTATTGTATACAGTATTTAATTTTTTTTGTTTTGGTGGCTTGATTACCGATTTTTTGAATAATGGATGTGCGACTTTCTTTTATAGTCCTACTTTTCTATTGGATATTTATACCTGGGATAAACTTGTGTCTAGAGGAGTGCTGTCTAAGATAAATGGCCCATTGTCTACACTTTTTCATAAACATGACATCCGTCCATGTTTGATTTTAGACAGATAATTTTTTTGTTGGACATTGCATGATATTAGACCTTATACTGTAAAAAGCTCACCTTTAACATCTTTCAGGGCCCTTCAAGCTTCTTTTCTGGTAATCCCATTGTTCTGAAGCACTTACCACCAACCTTCCTCCTTTTTCAAGACTACCAGAAGTTGAGTGCAATTACACATTACCCCCTACATCCTTTGAGTTAGGCCTCATGCACACGGCTGTTACCATGCACACGGATGCGGACCCATTCTCTTGAATGGGTCTCGATAAATACCAGCCGCCGCACGGATGTTGCCCGTGCATTGGGGAACTCAAATTGCGGTCCCCAATGCACGGAACAGTTGCACAACGGCCGTGTGCATGAGGCCTTAGGCTGGTGCCTTCTTGTCACGGCGGACACACAGAAAAACCAACAACCAGGCTCTGAGCGAGAAGCAGAGGAAGGGTCACTTCCTAGCTAATCCCTGACCTCTCTCCCTGCACTGCTCAGCCCACAGGCAGACCTTGGTGGTAGGAATGCTGTGTCCTCGGGCCTAGGCTAATACACCCTAACTTCCCTGACATGGTGAAAAGGGGAAATAAGAGCAGCCTGCTCGCACAGAACCTGGATGGGATAGAAGATATCAACACAACTAAAACAGCAAACAACAAGAACAGAAACCACATTTATCTTAACAGAGCTGGGACAGAAAACCTTCCTTGCTTGCTTCCTAGGCCAGACTGATTTCTATAACCCGCTTAGAGCACTGGAAATGAGAGCCATTAAAACTACTGACCCCACCCAGTGCACCTGATGGGAGGCGGATCCAGCACGACTCCAAAACAAACACTAAAGATGTGCTGCTATTCTGGCTGACCTCCGCACATAGTCAGAGCCAAGCATGACAAAAGTCTTGAGAATGACACAAATATTAGTTTTCACAAAGTTTGCTGCTAAACTGCTTTTAGATCTTTGTTTCAGTTGTTTCTGTGATGTAGTGAAATATAATTACACGCACTTAATACGTTTCAAAGGCTTTTATCGACAATTACATGAGTCAGTATTTGCAGTGTTGGCCCTTCTTTTTCAGGACCTCTGCAATTCGACTGGGCATGCTCTCAATCAACTTCTGGGCCAATTCCTGACTGATAGCAACCCATTCTTTCATAATCACTTCTTGGAGTTTGTCAGAATTAGTGGATTTTTGTTTGTCCACCCGCCTATTGAGGATTGACCACAAGTTCTCAATGGGATTAAGATCTGGGGAGTTTCCAGGCCATGGACCCAAAATGTCAACGTTTTGGTCCCCGAGCCACTTAGTTATCATTTTTGCCTTATGGCACGGTGATCCATTGTGCTGGAAAATGCATTGTTCTTCACCAAACTGTTGTTGAATTGTTGGAAGAAGTTGCTGTTGGAGGGTGTTTTGGTACCATTCTTTATTCATGGCTGTGTATTTGGGCAAAATTGTGCGTGAGCCCACTCCCTTGGATGAGAAGCAACCCCACACATGAATGGTCTCAGGATGCTTTACTGTTGGCATGACACAGGACTGATGGTAGCGCTCACCTTTTCTTCTCCGGACAAGCCTTTTTCCTGATGCCCCAAACAATCGGAAAGAGGCTTCATTGGAGAATATGACTTTGCCCCAGTCCTCAGCAGTCCATTCACCATATTTTCTGCAGAAGATCAATCTGTCCCTGATGTTTTTTTTGGAGAGAAGTGGCTTCTTTGCTGCCCTTCTTGACACCAGGCCATCTTCCAAAAGTCTTCGCCTCACTGTGCATGCAGATGCGCTCACACCTGCCTGCTGCCATTCCTGAGCAAGCTCTGCACTGGTGGCTCTCCGATCCCGCAGCCGAATCCTCTTTAGGAGACGATCCTGGTGCTTGCTGGACTTTCTTGGACGCCCTGAAGCCTTCTTAACAAGAATTGAACCTCTTTCCTTAAAGTTCTTGATGATCCTATAAATTGTTGATTGAGGTGCAATCTTAGTAGCCACAATATCCTTGCCTGTGAAGCCATTTTTATGCAATGCAATGATGGCTGCATGCGTTTCTTTGCAGGTCACCATGGTTAACAATGGAAGAACAATGATTTCAAGCATCACCCTCCTTTTAACAGGTCAAGTCTGCCATTTTAACCCAATCAGCTTGATATAATGATCTCCAGCCTTGTGCTCGTCAGCATTCTCACCTGAGTTAACAAGACGATTACTGAAATGATCTCAGCAGGTCTTTTAATGACAGCAATGAAATGCAGTGGAAAAGTTTTTGGGGGATTAAGTTAATTTTCATGGCAAAGAAGGATTATGCAATTCATCTGATCACTCTTCATAACATTCTGGAGTATATGCAAATTGCTATTATAAAAATTTAAGCAGCAACTTTTCCAATTTCCAATATTTATGTAATTCTCAAAACTTTTGGCCACGACTGTACAGTCATGTTGATGACTCTTGTATACTTTCAAGAATGTCTTCTTTTCCATCAGTAGATTCATCTTTTTTCTTTTGGATGGCTTTTTCATATCCTCATGATGTCTACTGGTTTCTTAACTGTATAGCTGTACACCTATGTATTACATTGCCATTTGTTACCTGTTTTTGGTGTGTTCATATACTGACTTGATTTATTCTTCTATAGTTCTTAAAAAAAATGTATAAAAATAAATTAAACAAAATTCAGACATATAGGCACTGATTTATCAACATTTCAAGCAACAAATATACACCAAATATAGCTATAAATCTAATTGTACATGTCTCTATTTACATTGGCCTTACAGAAATTCATGCACATTTGGCTGAAAAAAACCATTCACATGTGTAGGATAAAACTTCTGTGTATGCAAAAAATGTGCCACACGCGAATATACAGTACTATTATGGTGCCCTTCTTTATACCACAAAGTGTGAATAAGCGTCTATGCAAGGTTCTCATTCCTTGCAGTAATCACTGTTCAACAATAAAATAAACTTTATTTTTAATCTTGCAAATCACAAATCCATGACTTATATTGAGTGCTTTTTTCTACAGAAGTCATCTTAAACAAAAAATGTATGTTGTTTTATGCTGACTTTTGTCCCATTGAGCCTAGCACCTTTTTGGTGTGGAGTCCATGCCAAATTCTGTCTGCAAAAGCCTCCATGATCGACCACTAAGAAATCTAAACCAAATGCTGCAAAAATAAATCCATACTGCAGCATGTCACTTTATGCTGTGGATTTCCACCATAGATTTCATCCTTTGAAAGGCAGTAGGTGAAATCTGGAGCAAATCTGTAATCTGTAACATAATGGCCCAGGTTTTCTAATGGTAAAGATGGTGTAAGCTTCAGATTGCATCAGATTTATCACAGTGGTTCAGGCTGGATTATAAATCTGGTGCTGTAATGAACTTACCTGTGTAGAGTTGAGGGGACACCTGGATGTTCGGGTTCGACGGGTTCAGCCGAACTTTACAAAAAAGTTCAAGTTCTGGACCCGAACTTGACCCCAAACCCGAACCCCATTGAAGTCAATGGGGACCTGAACTTTTGAGCGGCTGTAAAAATTTCATGGAAAGGGCTAGAGGACTGCAAATGGCATCAAAATGTGGTTAAGAGTATGGCAAGTGCTCTGGAAACAAATGTGTATAGGGAAATGACTTTAAATAACATAAAATACGCAAAAATTAAAAATAATGGAGTAGGAGGTTGAGGAGGCGGTAGATGTGGCGGTGTAGGCGGAAGCGGCGGTGGAGGAGGAGGAGGTAGCTTACACTGCTTTTTTCTTTTACATTTATTTATATTTTTTTAAATTAGGGTATACCTCAAAACAATGGGAAATATAACCTGTGATAACCCCCTCCAGTCGTGCTAAACACACGTTTAGACAATACACTGGCTGCAGGGCAGGCCAGCACCTCCAACGCGTAAAGGGCAAGCTCAGGCCATGTGCCCAATTTGGAGACCCAGAAGTTGAAGCGGGCAGACCCATCATTCAGTACGTGTAAGCCTGTGCACACATACTGCTCCACCATTTCGCACGTCCCCGTGATGTCTACGATCCAATTGGATATCTTCTTTTGATGTTCTTTTAAGGGCCTACCATGGTGATCACGGGTGGCGGGGAATCAGGGTTCCAGGGCAGAGAGTGAGCCTGAGAAAGGGATACCACATCCAAGGGAGATCAAAGGATGAAATTTAATTGTGATTGAGCAGAAATGTGGGAGAAGTTATTAAAACGGATTAGAATTTTGAGGCAAGCAGGGGGCGCGCAGCATTTACCCACTCCCGACTCAGGGAGGTAGTGATGATAAATAACGCTACAGGACTGTTAAGATGCCCTGTTATTTGAATGATTAATAAAAAACTATAGGGAATGTCACTGGGGTATTTTAGATTTTGAAACGTTAGCCAGGAGAGGCCCTGCTGCCGCTTTGTTGACTCTAGATAACTTCAGCCTGATCGCACGTCCCTGTGACATCCACCATCCATTTGGATATCTTCTCTATCAACTTTCGATGTTCTTTTCTGAGCCTACCATGTTGATTACAGTTATTGGCGAATCAGGGTTCCACGCCAGAGAGGGAGCGTGAGAAAGGGAGACCTCATCCAAGGGAGGTCAATGGCTGCAATGGGATGAAGCGGAAATGTGGGAGAAGTTATTGAGGCGCAAATGTGGGACAACTTGTTAAAGTTTAAGCATTGAATAAAAAGGGGGTGGCGCATCAATTAAAGAAGAATTTCAGAAATTTTATTCCCTGTCACCTATGCAGGGCAGGGGTTTCTATCCAGCAAAATTTGCAAAATGTTACCTGACAATGTAACAGACAAATTTTGTAAATTTATGTTCCTGTCACCTATGCAGAGTAGGGGTTTTTCATCGCCAGAAATGGGTTAATGTCACCCACCAATGGAACCGATTATTTAAAAAAATTCGGTCCCTGTAACCTATGCATAGCAGGGGTTTATTCAAGTCCAAAATTGTAAAATGTCAACCAAGATTGTAACAGAAAAATTAGTGAAATTTATCAACCTGTCTACTAGGTGGAGCAGGGGTCTATGACAGAAAAAAATTGTTTAATGTCACCCGAAAATGTAAAAGAAAAATAAGTGAAATTTATTAAACTGTCAACTAGGTAGAGGAGGGGTATAGTACAGCCAAAAATTGTTTAATGTCACCCAAAAAATTAAAAGAAACATTAGTAAAATGTATTAAGCTGACAACTAGGTAGAGAAGGGGTATATTACAGCCAAAACTTGGTGAATTTCACCCGAAAATGTAACAGATAAATTAGTGAATTTTTGTTTACCTGTCTACTATGTTCTGAAGTGGTATCTCACACCTAAACATTGGTGAATTTCACCCGAAAATGTTACAGACAAATTAGTGATTTTTTTTTTACCTGTCTACTAGGTATAGCAGTGGTATATCACAGCCAAAAATTGGTGAATTTCACCCGTAAATGTAACACACAAATTAATGAATTTTTTACCTGTTTACTAGGTATAGCAGTAGTATATCACAGCCAAAAATTGGTGAACTTCACCCGAAAATGTAACACACAAATTAGTGAATTTTTTTAACCGGTCTACTAGGTATAGCTGTGGTATATCAGATAAAAATTGGTGAATTTCACCTGAAAATGTAACAGACAAATTTGTGAATTTTTTTAACCTGTCCATTAGGTATATCAGTGGTATATCACACACAAAAATTGCTTAATTTCATCCGAAAATGTAACAGAAAATTTGAGATTTTTTTTACCTTTCTACTAGGTATAGCAGTGGTATATCACACCCAAAAATTGGTGAATTTAAACTAGAAAATGCAACAGACAAATTTGTGATTTTTTTAACCTGTCTACTAGGTATAGCAGTGGTATATCACAGCCAAAAATTGGTTAATTTCACCCGAAAATGTAACAGAAAAACTTGTGAAATGACAAAATAAAATCAAAAACCTTTCTTGGTTTTTGAGGTGTCTACTCCACTGCAGCTCGTGCTTTGCACTTAAATGCCTGGTCATGCAGGTTGTGCTCAGGTTGAGAACGTTCACTCCTCGCTTCAGGCTCTGATTGCACAGCGCACAAACCACTTGTGTCTTATCATCAGCACATTGTCTGAAGAAGTGCCACGCCAGGGAACTCCTTGGAGCTGGCTTCGGTATGCTCGGTCCCTTGCTGCGGTGGGCAGTAGCAGGCGTACTGTCTAGGGGACGGCCGCTCCGCTTTTGCTCTGTGCGACCACCGCCTCTTGCTCCGAACTACACAGGTCACTCGCATGACCTTGATTCCATGTGGGGTCGAGGACCTCATCGTCCTCCACATCATCTTCCACCCAGTCTTGACCCCTGCCCTCCTTGTCGGTCTGCACACTTTCGAAAGCCCCATCAGTTGGCACCTGTGTTTCGTCATCATCCGAGACGTGCTGCAATGGTCCTCCCATGTACTTATCTTGAAACATAAGTGGTTGGGCATCAGTGCACTCAATCTCTTCCACTTCTGGGGCAGGGCTAGGTTTATGGCCCTGGGAAACCCTGCTAACAGAGTCATCAAAAAGCAGAAGAGACTGCTGAATGACTTGGCGCTCAGACTGCTTGGCTGATTTGCAAGGGGGTGAGGCGAAAGACTTATGGACATGCAGATGCCAACTCTGATCTTTCAGCAGGAGACTGGGTGGGAGACAATGTGAAGGAACTGGAGGCACTGTCAGCAACCCAATCTACTATCGCCTGTACCTATTCTGGCCATACCATTCGTAGAGCTGCATTTGGCCCATAGAGCTGCAGGTTCTGTTGCCTACTCGCACCTGAGGAAGGGGTTTCACTTGTGTGTGTAGCTGGCACAGATCGACCATGTCCTGCAACAGGAGCTCAACCAGCAGCACCTCGACCTGGGCCACGTTCCTTATTTGACGTTCTCCTCATATTTCTCGAATATAAGATCTTGCCCAAAATTGGGTGTTTTATTAATAGCAGACTAGAACCACAGTATCTAAAGGGTGTATCTCACATGTACAGATGTAGACTAGGCCACAATTAAAGATTTTTGCCCAAAATGGGAGTTTTGCTAATAACAGAATAGAGCCACAGTATGTAAAGGGTGTATCTCACACGTACAGATGTAGACTAGGCCGCAATTAAAGTTTTTTGCCCAAAATGGGTGTTTGTTTAATAACAGAATATGACAGCAGTATATAACCCTTGAATTTCATACGTGCAGATGCAGCAAGGGCTGTAAAATGGTGTATTTTGCCCAAAAAGGGTGTTTTATTAATAGCAGAATATGACCACAATATCTAAAGTGTGTATCTCATACGTACAGATCCAGACTAGGCCGCAATTTAACTTTTTTGCCCAAAATGATGGTTTTTCAAATAACAGAATAGAACCACAGTATGTAAAGGGTGTATATCACACGTACAGATGAAGACTAGGCCGCAATTAAAGTTTTTTGCCCACAATGGGTGTTTGTTTAATAACAGAATATGACAGCAGTATATAACCCTTGAATTTCACACGTGCAGGTGCAGGAAGGGCTGTAAAATTGTGTATTTTGCCCAAAAAGGGTGTTTTATTAAAAGCATAATATAACCACAGTATCTAAAGTGTTTATCTCACACTTACAGGTCCAAACTAGGCCGCAATTTAAGTTTTTTGCTCAAAATGCTTGTTTTTCAAATAACAGAATAGAACCACAGTATGTAAAGGGTGTATCTCAGACGTACAGATGAAGACTAGGCAGCAATTTACGTTTTTAAAACCAGTTTAGCAAAATCTGCCTTCCAAAAACCATATGGCGTTCCTTTCCTTCTGTGCCCTGCCGCGCACCCTTACATCAGTTTACGACCACATGTGGGGTGTTTCTGTAAACTGCAGAATCTGGGTAATAAATGTTGAGTTTTGTTTAGCTGTTAACCCTCAATGTGTTAAAGAAAAAAATGTAATAAAATGGAAAATCTGCCAAAAAAGTGAAATTTTTAAATTTCATCTCCATTTTCCTTTAATTCTTGTGGAACACCTAAAGGGTTAACAAAGTTTGTAAAATCAAATTTGAGTAACATGAGGGGTGTAGTTTCTACAATGGGGTAATTTATGGGCGGTTTCCACTATGTAAGCCTCACAAAGTGAATTCAGACCTGAACTGGTCCTTAAAAAGTGGGTTTTGGAAATTTCCTTAAAAAATTTAAGAATTGCTTCTAAAATTCTAAGCCTTCCAACGTCCTAAAAAAATAAAATGACATTTCCAAAATGATGCCAACATAAAGTAGACATATGGGAAATGTTAAGTAATAAATCTTTTATTAGGTATGACTTTCTGTTTTAGAAGCAGAGAAATTGAAATTTAGAAAATTGTGAATTTTTCAATTTTTTTTTTAAATTTGGGATTTTTTCATAAATAAAGGTGAAATATATTGACTCAAATTTATGACTATCATGAAGTACAATGTGTCACAAGAAAACAATCTCAGAATTGCTTGGATAAATAAAAGTGTTCCAAAGCTATTACCTCTTAAAGTGACGCATGTCAGATTTGTAAATTTTGACCTGGACACTGGGGCATCAATGACCCTTGGTCATGAAAGGGTTAAAAACCCTGAAAATTATAGCTGTATTTCTAGCTTAAATTGCACATTGACTAATCCTGCAAAGGCACCAGATGTTGGATAGTGCCAAAAATTGGTGTTTTTTCAAAGCCAAAAAATTTAGTTTTTAAAACTTGTTTTTAACAATCACAGATGCAGCAAGGGCTGCAATATTAAGTATTTTGCAAAAAAAATGGTGTTTTGCACAGAATATGAAAGCTGTATATAACGCTTGAATTTCACACGTGCAGATGCAGCAAGGGCTGTAAAATAGTGTATTTTGTCCCAAAAGGGTGTTTTAAAAACCTAGAAAATTATAGCTGTATTTCTAGCTAGCTTAAATTGCACACTGACTAATCCTGCAAAGGCACCTGATGTTGGATATTGCCAAAAATGGGTGTTTTTTCAAAGCTAGATTAATATTGGAGTATTTCAAGTTTCGATTTGAATGTCACAAAAGCACAGATGCAGTGCTGGTGCTCTGAGCTTGCATAAAATGTCCACCGCCGCCCACCGAACTAACAGACGGATAAAAGTTATTTTTCTCTGTCACTGGGCTTAGGGCAGGGTAAAAAGATTGTGCACTGTACCCACACAACTAAATCTATGTAGATCGCTGAGTTCTGATAACAGATTCTGTCCTATTCTTTCCCTCACAGCAGCAGCATCATCCTCTCCCTACACTAAGCACAGCAGAGTGACGTGCAGCGCTACGTGACTCCAGCTCATATAGAGGCTGGGTCACATGCTACACTGGCCAATCACAGCCATGCCATTAGTAGGCATGGATCTGATGGCTTCTAAGGTCACACAGTTAAACACTTGTTGATTGCTCTGCAGCCTTTCAAAAAGCGCTAAGAAATCGCCGAACACCGAACCCGAACCCAAACTTTTACTGAAATGTTCGGGTTCGGGTCCGGGGTCCAAAAAAATACTAAAGTTCGGTACCAACCCGAACTTAACAGTTCAGTTTTGCTCAACCCTAGTTCTGACCCATTTCTGACAACTCTGGTATTCTGTCTGTTTGTGTTTGTTTGTCTGTTTCTGCAGCATAGGGACCATCGACCAGTTGCGGTATCACTATCTAGGGCTTGTACTGCAAGTAGCTAGGGATGGGGGGGGGGGGGTTGCAGTCCAGGTCCTCACCGTCCTTGTCTGTATCTACTCTACTGATGTGACATGGGCTAGACACATTTCTCTGATTCTATACCAACTATTTGTTGGCTTACTCTGAAAGAGATTTATTTGCCAGAATTGTTCCAAAATCGTGGCACAAAATGGCACATCTTAGGCCCACCCATCCCTACCACTTCCCTCTAAGACCACCGCTTTTTGAGCATGTCAAGAAAAAAGTGTAAAAACCCTGGATGTGCCATTTTGCTCCACTTTTTTAGGCAGATTTTTGGAGCAAATACATTAGTAAATCTGGACCAATCTGTAACAATTCACATGTAGAACAGGAACAACAGAACAGTTTGACAAATCTTTTTACTACAGGTACTTGGGGGATCCTGGAGCCACACTGTTAACCACCTGCTGTAGCTTAAACTTAAGAGTAACATGCATTTGTAATGATACACTGACCATCTAACTACTCTATCTATAATTTGTTTTTGGAAAATCAGGAATTGCAGCCCAGACAGAAAACACCATAAATTAAATAGTGCGCTGATTTTACATTTCAAGTGCTATCAGTGCTAGAGAGAAAAATAGGCCCAAAATAGATCTTGCTTGCAAGGTAATACATAATGGAATATGCCAACACCTGAAAAGTTTCTCAGATTATTAGTTCTTGCTCTGATACAGGGCTGTCTTGAATAAGATGATATATACAGGAAATATATACCAGTACATAGATTTAGAACTCATTTGTTTTGTGTGCTTCCCATTATCAGCATTGTGCCAAAGTCATTTTGCATACAGCTGTGTATATTGTAAACACTATGTAAAAAATATTGTTATACTTAGTTGAAAGATTAATTAAACAGATCCATTTTCTATTCCAGCACAATGTACTTGCATCGCCACATGATATACTGCGTTGCAAATAGGAATAATTTATTATACTCTCAGCTTTTAGGGAAAAAAAAAGAACAGCAGGACATCAGATTCTTATAATGAGCAATAAATATATGAACATTTCAACAGCACCATGAAAGCTGCTGTTTTATCTGCTCAATGAGGCGGGAATTCGGCATTCTTGATAATGTGCAAGCATTGTTATTGACCTAAGAGGACGTTTGAGCTGTGACAACTACATTGCTTATATTTCTCTACAAATAATATGGGTATCTGTAAGTAAAGACTAGTCCCATCACAATGACGGACTGAACTATCTATTGAGCATCTTCTGCCCATTGTTGGTGACAGCATGCATCAAATGGCTAAATCAAAGCACCGCAAGGAAGTAAGAAGTTGGAATGTAACATGCTATCTAGCAGGACTGCACATGCTGAACTAAGAAAAGTACAAATTTTTACTCTTTTTCTCATCCCGTTCACTTTTAAAGGGGTTGTGCAGGGGTTTTATTCTGATGACTTATCCTTCCCACCGATCAGCTGTTTCCTCTTCACTACACTGTCTGTCATTCACTTGAATGGACCAAGTACTTGTAATTACACTGTTACAGGGGAGACGATGCACGTTGATGATACTGAACTAGCTGTTTGTAATAGCGAAGACAGTTGGAGGTGGGTGACTCGGTGGGGGGGTGGAGAGGGGCCTTCTCGTCAGACATGTGGGTGGCAGATGTCTGCTTGCTGAGACAAGCCAGTGTATTGAGTGTATCCTAGTAATAATGCAATTTGGCTTCCCTTTCGACAACAGGAAAACATTGCCCCATTTTGTTTTGATAGCAAGAGACTAAAAGCAGGGCTATCCAGTAATCATAATGCTTGATGGTAAGGATACATCTGTCATTATGTAAGCAAGCATATAGCTCACAATTTTCACCAGCACATCTGAGGACCCAGTTCTTTACGGCTCGGCCCCTGAGATGATTGGTCATCATGGACAGTGTCGTCATCAACATCATCATCAGCCTCGTCCTTCTGCACAAACAACTCATACTCCTTCTGCTCCCCCTCCAGTGGTAGCCTCTCATCATCCTTCACTTCTACCTTCATGGAACTTTCTCCATGTGGGTCCCCAACAGCTACAGGGCGGCCAGCAAGATGCATAGGCTGTTCTTCTTCCACTGTTCTTTGTTGTGTAAGCGTCTGCTCTAAGAAAACAATCAGGGGGATGACATTGTTTATGCTGCAGTTATCGCTACTACCAAATCTGGTGGCCTCTTTGAAGGGCCTGATTATGCGACAGGTATATCTGATGAGCTGTCACTGCCTGACCTCAAAACAACACATGCTCCCTGCTGAGGTGGTCTGGTGCATGACAAAATAATTCATAGCTTGACGCTGCTCATATAGACAATCAAGTATATTCAAGGTGGAATTCCAGTGAGTTGGAGCACTGCAGATCAAGAGGTGCAATGGCAGACTGTTATGTTGCTGCAAGCCCAGGAAGGAGTTCCTTTCCACAAAAGAATAGATAGCCGAAATTCAAGGACATGGCCAGCACCCCCTGCAAAACACTGTACTTTTTCAAAAAGTGCTTCATGACTAAATGTATCACTTGCACCATGCATGAGCATTTGTTATTTCCTTCAAAATGCAGTGCAGCCAGTTGGCAGGGAGACAGCCAGAAGGATGTTTTCTGCACTTCAGCAAGTGATTGGCTCTGTAGTTTTTCTCACCCAAGCTGATCAGCTCTAACTTGGCATGGCAATACTTCACTTTACGCATATGATAGGAGGGAGAAGAAGTGGGAGCAATGCTCTGCCCAGCTTCCGGTGGTGATGGGAGTGTGTCTATGGGAGACGTGAAGGAGACGGATAAGTGCCAGATGTGGGAATCAGACCGAAAAAATAGGAGTTTAGCTTGTGCATCAGTGAGCTGTGCATGTAAAATTGATAATGGCTGAACTATTATCTAAGGGTTGGTTGAGATCACGTTTTTCCCATCTGTTTAACGTATACAAAAAAAGTATATGTTAAACCGATGCCTCAGACTGATGCCATACAGTGGCGTCCCTTCACCATATAGTTCCATTGTAAAAAAAAAATAGTTCCAGGATACAAAAACGCTGTGTGCTGTGTTCTTGTATCTTTTTTTATCTAACGTATACGTCAAACGGAGGCATAACACGTGATGTGAAGTCTGCCTAAGTCAGATCTCAAGGTCTTTTAAAAGGTTGAACATTGACTTATAGGATAGCTACCTTACATTGGTAGCATCAGAGGCAGCGCCTGCTAAAAGCTCATTTGCATACCCTCTTCCCAGAATTGATTACTGGCCACACATTCTGTGACCGATAGCTGTCGACAGAGAGGAGTAGGAAAAGGAGTGGTAGTCTGAGCAGGAGAAGCAGTAACTGATGATGGCAAGGATACTGTACTGCACATAGATGTGATTTCTGATTTTTATTTTTCACATCAATCATGGGATAACCCCTTTAAGTGCAATGGAGGTTGTTTTTTTCCCTTCCCCTCTGCTTTAAGTAACAGTTGTAGCTTCCAACCAGGAGTTCACAACAACTGTCACTTAGAACAGAGGGGGATGGGCTTTAAACCAGATCAATGGAGAGAGCACTTCACAATGAAACTGCATAGACACATGACTGTGGTTCACCTGATTAAAGCTCTGTTTTTCTTTTGTTGATCTGAGGCTTTAGTTCCCAAGTTATGATGCGTTCTCTGAATATGCAAATTATGCCTTTGGTGCAACAAGGGCATCACTATTGCTCTTGCTCTACCCAAGCTCCACTCATTATGTGGCTTGCCCCTTCTTGCCGCTTTGCCACTGCCTGGTCCTGTCAATCAAAGCAGCCAGGGAGGGTCTGGCCACAGAAACAGCAATAGTGATGCCTTCATAAAGAGCTAATTTGCATATTAGAAACAAGTATCATAACTCGGGAACGGAGCCTCGGATCAACAAAAGAAAATCTGAATTTTAATCAGACGAACCACAGATATTTGTCTATGCAAACAGTTTGACAGAGAAGTGGCTGGTGACAGATTCCCTTTAACCGCCTCCGGACCGCCGAACGCAGGGAAGCGTCCTGGAGGCGGTCGATTCATTCCTCCTGGACGCATATACGCGTCCTCTCGCGAGACGCGAGATTTCCTGTGAACGCGCACACACAGGCGCGCGCGTTCACAGGATCGGAAGGTAAGCGAGTGGATCTCCAGCCTGTCAGCGGCGATTGTTCGCTGGCAGGCTGGAGATGCGATTTTTTTAACCCCTAACAGGTATATTAGACGCTGTTTTGATAACAGCGTCTAAAATACCTGCTACCTGGTCCTCTGGTGGTCCCTTTTGCTTGAATCGACCACCAGAGGACACAGGCAGCTCAGTAATAAGTAGCACCAAACACCACTACACTACACCCCCCCTGATCACCCCCTTATCAACCCCTTATTAACCCCTGATCACCCCCCTGTAATTGATCACCCCCCTGTCATTGGTCACCCCATTGTAAGGCTCCATTCAGACGTCCGTATGTTTTTTACGGATCCACTGATACATGGATCGGATCTGTAAAACACATACGGACGTCTGAATGGAGCCTTAAAGGGGGGTGATCAATGACGGGGGTGATCACCCCATATACACTCCCTGATCACCCCCCTGTCATCGATCACTCCCCTGTAAGGCTCCATTCAGACGTCCGTATGTTTTTTACGGATCCATGGATACATGGATCGGATCCGCAAAACACATACGGCCATCTGAATGGAGCCTTACAGGGGGGTGATCAATGACAGGGGGGTGATCACCCCATATACACTCCCTGATCACCCCTCTGTCATTGATCACCCCCCTGTCATTGATCACCCCTCTGTAAGGCTCCATTCAGACGTCCGTATGTTTTTTACGGATCCACGGATACATGGATCGGATCCGCAAAACACATACAGACGTCTGACTGGAGCCTTACAGGGGGGTGATCACCCCATATAGACTCCCTGATCACCCCCCTGTCATTGATCACCCCCCTGTAAGGCTCCATTCAGACGTCTGTATGTTTTTTGCGGATCCGATCCATGTATCCGTGGATCCGTAAAAAACATACGGACGTCTGAATGGAGCATTACAGGGGGGTGATCAATGACAGGGGGGTGATCAGGGAGTCTATATGGGGTGATCACCCCCCTGTAAGGCTCCAGTCAGACGTCTGTATGTGTTTTGCGGATCCGATCCATGTATCCGTGGATCCGTAAAAAACATACGGACGTCTGAATGGAGCCTTACAGGGGGGTGATCAATGACAGGGGGGTGATCAGGGAGTCTATATGGGGTGATCACACCCCTGTCATTGATCACCCCCCTGTAAGGCTCCATTCAGACATCCGTATGTTTTTTACGGATCCACGGATACATGGATCGGATCCGCAAAACACATACAGACGTCTGACTGGAGCCTTACAGGGGGGTGATCACCCCATATAGACTCCCTGATCACCCCCCTGTAAGGCTCCATTCAGACATCCGTATGTTTTTTGCGGATCCGATCCATGTATCCGTGGATCCGTAAAAAACATACGGACGTCTGAATGGAGCCTTACAGGGGGGTGATCAATGACAGGGGGGTGATCAGGGAGTCTATATGGGGTGATCACCACCCTGTCATTGATCACCCCCCTGTAAGGCTCCATTCAGACGTCTGTATGTTTTTTCGGATCCACGGATACATGGATCGGATCCGCAAAAAACATACGGATGTCTGAATGGAGCCTTACAGGGGGGTGATCAATGACAGGGGGGTGATCACCCCATATACACTCCCTGATCACCCCCTGTCATTGATCACCCCCCTGTAAGGCTCCATTCAGACATTTTTTTGGCCCAAGTTAGCGGAAATTTTTTTATTTTATTTTTTCTTACAAAGTCTCATATTCCACTAACTTGTGTCAAAAAATAAAATCTCACATGAACTCACCATACCCCTCACGGAATCCAAATGCGTAAAAATTTTTAGACATTTATATTCCAGACTTCTTCTCACGCTTTAGGGCCCCTAAAATGCCAGGGCAGTATAAATAACCCACATGTGACCCCATTTCGGAAAGTAGACACCCCAAGGTATTCGCTGAGGGGCATATTGAGTCCATTAAAGATTGAAATTTTTGTCCCAAGTTAGCGGAAAGGGAGACTTTGTGAGAAAAAACAAAAAAAATCAATTTCCGCTAACTTGTGGCAGAAAAAAAATTAAATTCTATGAACTCGCCATGCCCCTCATTGAATACCTTGGGGTGTCTTCTTTCCAAAATGGGGTCACATGTGGGGTATTTATACTGCCCTGGCATTTTAGGGGCCCTAAAGCGTGAGAGGAAGTCTGGGATCCAAATGTCTAAAAACGCCCTCCTAAAAGGAATGTGGGCCCCTTTGCCCACCTAGGCTGAAAAAAAGTGTCACACATCTGGTATCGCCGTACTCAGGAGAAGTTGGGCAATGTGTTTTGGGGTGTCATTTTACATATACCCATGCTGGGTGAGATAAATATCTTGGTCAAATGCCAACTTTGTATAAAAAAATGGGAAAAGTTGCCTTTTGCCAAGATATTTCTCTCACCCGGCATGGGTATATGTAAAATGACACCCCAAAACACATTGCCCAACTTCTCCTGAGTACGGCAATACCAGATGTGTGACACTTTTTTGCAGCCTAGGTGGGCAAAGGGGCACCTTCCAGAGCACCTTTCGGATTTCACTGGCCATTTTTTACAGATTTTGATTTTAAACTACTTTGCACGCATTTGGGCCTCTAAAATGCCAGGGCAGTATAACTACCCCACAAGTGACCCCATTTTGGAAAGAAGACACCCCAAGGTATTTCGTGATGGGCATAGTGAGTTAATGGAAGTTTTTATTTTCTGTCAAAAGTTAGTGGAATATGAGACTTTGTAAGAAAAACAAAAATCATCATTTTCCACTAACTTGTGACAAAAAATAAAAACTTCCATTAACTCACTATGCCCATCACGAGATACCTTGGGGTGTCTTCTTTCCAAAATGGGGTCACTTGTGGGGTAGTTATACTGCCCTGGCATTTTAGAGGCCCAAATGCGTGCAAAGTAGTTTGAAATCAAAATCTGTAAAAAACGGCCAGTGAAATCCGAAAGGTGCGCTTTTCAAAAAGCGGAAATTTACATTTTTGTACCATAGTTTGTAAACGCTATAACTTTTACCCAAACCATTTTTTTTTTTTTACCCAAACTTTTTTTTTTATCAAAGACATGTAGAACAATAAATTTAGCGAAAAATTTATATATGGATGTCATTTTTTTTAAAGAATTTTACAACTGAAAGTGAAAAATGTCATTTTTTTGCAAAAAATTGGTTACATTTCGATTAATAACAAAAAAAGTAAAATTGTCAGCAGCAATGAAATACCACCAAATGAAAGCTCTATTAGTGAGAAGAAAAGGAGGTAAAATTCATTTGGGTGGTAAGTTGCATGACCGAGCAATAAACGGTGAAAGTAGTGTAGTGCAGAAGTGTAAAAAGTGGTCTGGTCATTAAGGGTGTTTCAGCTAGGGGGGCTGAGGTGGTTAAGGAGCAGAATCAGGCACAATAAAAGTTCATATTCTCACTACTCCTGATGACAAAGGCTTCACAAAACTAGTACCCTACCTAGAGCTTTAGCATGTCAAAGTTTTTGCCACTTTTAACTTCGAAAAGTTGGAAAAACATTACGTGTTCACCATTTTTACACAGAAAAGGGCCCATGACACATCAAGTGTCACGGATGGTGTTACAGAAAACTAGAAGACACAAATGATCCAAAACTAATGAACAGTAGGGTAAGCCCTGTAAGAGCCCTAGCTCTCTCCCTTACTGCTCAGCCTATGCAAAAATCTCAATGGTAGAAAATTGCATACCCTCGTTCCTTGACTGTATGCACCTGAACACCCTATAATAGTGAGGGGACACGACCACCGGCTCCCTACACTTAATACGGAGGGAGTCAGGGTCACCTAGGATCAAGCCCACAGGCAAATAGAAATAAAGAAAACAGACTTATCTTGTGGATGCAGTAGCAACCGCTTCTAGCATCAGCACACTCCAGGAAGTTGTATAAACCGCAAAGTGATACAGTATGGGAGGGGATTTAAAGGGATGCAATCAGTGTAACTAGATGACAACTGAGAGAGGGAAACGAGATGATAAAACAAAAGCAAAACAAAAGAACCTCAAGCAGGAGGTACCGAAGAACGTCTGTCAGAGCTTCTCAAATGTCTGGCGGTGACATCACGTTCTATATATCTGGATGCTGGATAAAACTATTTACCTGGACAATAGAGGGTACTGCATATCAAGCAGTTATATTGCTAGTTATTTTAACTCTATAAAGCTATTTTTATTTAATGCTTTTTTGGGTTGTGGGTCTTCGAGGGGGAATGCCCAGGTCACTTTGCACCCTTGCTACAAGCCTAGAGGGAACCGTTTTCAGTTTAGTCAGTGTGAATTTCGAGTCAACAATCTATTCCAATTTTCCGTTAATACACTAGTTTGATACATCAAATGACTGTACAGTGAGGGGACTGTTGGCCTTGATCTTTACTGTAAGGTCTAAAATGACTTCAATAAAGAATACACAACAAATCATGAAGGTCCTGCTATTCATGTGTAACTAGATCGAGCATATCCTCATTAGATACTATTGACAAATACAGCTGCATATGGACTGGATGTCCCCCCTTTCATATACAGTCATTATATTCTTGGCCTATGTTTTCTCATATGGCTGCATAAAAATAAGGATTTTACTCAGACGTACAGTATTTTGTCCCAAAGAACATGAAAGTAAGTTTGGCTGACAGTGTACAAAGCCTTAGGATACAGTTAAGCATCTGTCAGTTGAAGCTTTAACCGTAGTTCACAGAGGCTACGGCGTGTTCCAAAATAGCAACTTCCAGTCTGATTTATATGGAATGGCAAAATCGAAGAGAAACATGATGGTCAAACCTGTCTCAGCTCCAATGCAGTTGTACATATTCTGTAGACAGGGATTCCTAACCGATATTGTTTCTAATTCTTCATCATTTTCTTGCTGACTCTGTTTATATATTAATAATTAGATTCTCCACTTATTAGATGTTGACATTTGCTTTAGGCTCGAAATCCATGTTAAAAGAAAGAAGTGTTTGGAATATGGATATAAAGCCACAGGAGATTTAGCAAGATGGATTTAAAAACATTTAGATAGTCACAGTTTCTTAAATTCTTTAATTTCTCTAGTGACACACGGAGAAGATGTAATATTATCACAGCATGTAATATAAATTCCTGAGTTCGCTAGAAGAGACAAATTTATGGCGCATTGTTTCTCACAAATAGTCAAGGCTATGTAATGTTAAATTCTTTAGAGAAATGAAGAATTTTGAAAGGAGCTGAGCAAAATCATTGAGAGCCGTCTAGTTCCTGCGAGGCTGTGCAGGTTTTAGAGAGCGCTTGGTGTTCAGTATTCAGCAGAAAGTCCCCTGTGCAGCCGCGAGACTGCCTGCCACCTGATTTCCAGTCATATATAGCAGTTGAGCAGGAGCTGCTTATGAATTCATAATGCACAATATTATGACACTTTGGGGGCTATTTATCAAGTTACAGAAAAGGTGTCTAGCAGCTAAACGCACACATTTAGGTGGAAATTTAGCTTACGTTTGACTTTTAATATAGTGGCTTCAAGCGGAATGTCTCTGGTTTATGCAGATTTCAGATTCCCCCGAACACAAAATGTGGTCATATCAAATTCAACCCATATATCAATTTAATTCACAGCAGGTTTATATGTTCCTCTACCATCAAGACCAAAGGTACATTTTACAAATAAGAAAGTAAATACGGGGTGGCCATGAAGACAGGAATTTCACTACCTAAAGTAAGGTTTTAGCAGTAAAAGTATGCATACAGTTTATTAGCAGGTCTTCTTGCAGCACACTTAGGGATATTTTAGATGTTTATATGTTATATTGTATCTATCTCTTCAGTTATATTTCTGCAAGTAACATTATATGGTGATGTATGGACAGTGCATTAGTGATGGCATGCTAATAAGCTTCAGCCTTCCAGACTAGAGAAGGTCCAAGAGGCAGAGGCAGCAAGATGCCCTTATTTCACATGGCTTGATTTCTGGCATTGAGCACTTGCCAAGAAGACTGCCATTATTCTTTCCCGCCTGGTAGGGTTGTATTACATTTGGGTCATAAACATTATCTACAGCTGCATAATAGATTTCCTATTGCTTAAAGAAAATAGAAGGTACCTTCCAGATTCTTGACAACACATACTTTATAAAATATGTAAAGATTGCTGCATTTGTCAAAGAGTATATATTCATCATCTTCAATTGATTTTATTTTATTTTGAAAAAAATCCAATGTGTCTTACCAAAAAGGTTACTGTGGTAGAGCCAGACTCTCATGAGAATGACTGGACTCCTTAAGAACATAACGAGCTGCAATTGAAATTTATTAGAATAAATGAAACTACTGTATATATCAATCTGCTCAGCTCCCTCTTCCCCATAACATGATGCATCTAGTCAGTAAAGTATAAGAGGTGGGTAAGAGCAGACCTCCAATATCCAGTGGAGCTAACACAGGAAAAAGAAGAGGGGCAGTCTGTTTATAAAGTGAAAGGTGCTTTTTTAATATATTGTGATAGAATAAAAATTCCTATTATATCAATTCTGCAATATTCTCTTCCTTTTTTCCGTTCCTTAGGAAACACAGTGTCGTGACTGTCATGGTCTGGTGGTAGTGGACCGTGACACTTTTGTCGTGCATGCTTGTTGCTGGTGGCAACGTGTTGTTAGCATGATTTTACACTTCCCCTTTAAGGCTGGTGTTCCTTCCCATTTAAAAAAAATAATAATAATAAAATAGAAAAAGGAGGCCCTCACGGAAAGCTCCTACTCATACAAAGGCAGACAAACAACTAACCTCACACACACAACTCCAGTATAGGAAGAGCCATGAGGTCACACCTAGATCCCCCTTGCACACACCCTAACCCTAAGAAAGTGTCACGGTCCACTACCACCAGACCATGACAGCCATGACACACAGATTAACAAGGTGGATGGTTGCCCTTGTGGCAGTGGAGCTGCCAGAATGGCACATTGGTGGCCTAGAGAAAGCTGGGTGAGAGCAAGAAAGTCTAGAAAATAGGCTTTCCCTCTCTGTTCACCAGCTAGGCTGTTAATGAGGGGTAATTAGAAGCCAGATGAGGACCTTGGAGAAATGAGGGCTAAACACTTTCAGTAGGGCTCCCAGTTTGGGGAAAAAGCAGGCTGTGCCAAGGCCTGTGGGAGCCAAGACCCTATGATCACATGTGGAGCACGCACTGTAATTTGTATTTTAGGGAACTGGGTGATAGACCCAGATCCTACTAGTGATGGAAACTACTGTATAATTATTGGCCAGATGGCTGAGGATTTTGTTTGTGTTTGAAAGTATACTGACTTATGTAAAAGTGATAATAAAGCTGGCTGTGGCCAGTTTTCACTCAAACCTATGATGTTGGAGTGGCTTCTTGAAGTTTGCCAACTGTCTAAGCTGAGAATACATGATAAAATTGATAATAAAGCTGGCTGTGGGCAGTTTGCACCCAAGCTTATGCTGCTGGAATGGCTTCTTGAAGTGTGCCAGCCGTTAAAGCTGACAATATGTGATAAAAGTGATAATAAAGCTGGTTGTGGGCAGTTTGTACCCAAACTTATGCTGTTGGAGTGGCTTCTAGAAGTTTGACAGCTGTCAAACCTGAGAAGACAGTGATCCCAGAGACAGAGAGCTAAGTGACCCCGTGCTATTACACCCTGAAAAAACAAACAAAAAAAAACAAGTGTCTGGAGTTAACAATAAGCCATGGTAAAGCAGTTACAACACCTAAACACCTATGGAAATGTAAACGAGGAGAATGACTTTTCATGAAATGTGTCAGATTTCATAGACGGTGTGTAGTCATGGATTCCTCTGCCTGTAAATAGGACCGCATGTGCAATACAACAGGTTCCTTTTAAGCACATTTCTAGTAAGGCCTGTGGTCAGTGAATTGTATTTTATTTTACTATTATATTTCCATTGCTGATTTAAACAGTCTTATCATCAACATATAAATATTATACCGCGAGCCATATATTCTTTTTATTCTTTCAAGTGCTAGTTAACAGGAACTACTGTATAGGTTCTTAAAATTTTCAGTCTGTAACCAGATATCACGTTCTGCTTTTTTTAAACGATACCTCTACAGAAATGTACTTTTGTGCAAACCCCCCCCCCCCCCCCACTGGGCCAGACTTGTAATTGAAAGCTTACTGACCTGAATCCTGGTGCTGGCTCCCCACTACTTCTCCTCCAAGCCTGTGATGCTCCGTTGTTCTCACTCTCTATAAACATGTGGTTTGACATCGCCGCACCCAATCACTGACTGCGGCGGTGACTGGCTCCCCTTATGTCATGATAACTGGTCACATGACATAAAGTAATCCGGTCTCCGCCATGGTCATTGATTGGATGCAGCAATGTGAAAATGGATGTTTACAGCAAGGGAGCCCAGTAGAGCATCATAGAACTGGAGGAGAAGGAGCAGGGAGCCAGTGCCGGAAAGCAGGTAAGTAAGATTCCCTTTACAAGTTCACCTGAGCACTTTTAATCACTTTTATAAATGCACTTTGACCAATGTAATAAAAATGTCTATATAAAAGTAATGAAGTAATTCAATGTTTTCTGAGTCATTGAAACTGAACCATTATTTTATGAAAATGGAAATATTATTATTGCAACCTCAATTCCCAAAAAGTTGGGACACTATGAAAAATGTAAACAAAAACACAGACAGCAATGATTAGCTCATAGAAACATACTTTATTCACAATAGCTCATAGAACAGATGAGACATTTTACCAGTTCATGAAAACACAAAAGGAACTCATTTAGAACTTGATGGCAGCAACACATCGCAAAAAAAATGGTACAGGACTATGTCTACCATTGTGTAGCATCCTCTCTTCTTTTAAGTCCTTAGTGACCAAGGAGTTGGAACAGTTTAATGGAGTCCAGGAGAAATGGGACTACTTAAAAGTGGCACTATTGAAGGCAACAGATAATTGCATTAGGCTTGTCAGTAAAAGAAAAAAAAAGGAAGAGACCACTGTGGTACTCAACAGAAGTGTCAAAATCATTAAAAACAAAAAGATAGCATTTAGTAATTAAAAAAAAAAACGAGGATGAATGGCAAATTTATAAAATTAGGCAGAGAGAGGCCAAACAAGTTATAAGAGCTTCTAAAGCACAGGCAGAAGATAAATTGGCTCAGTCAGTGAAAAAAGGCGATAAGACATTCTTCAGATACATAAATGAAAAAAGGAAACTAAAACAAGGAATTAAAAAATTAAAAACAAAAGAAGGAAGGTATATGGAAGAAGATAAAGACCTAGCTGACTGCCTTAATCAATACGTCTGTTCAGTTTTTACAAAGGAAAATTAAGGAAAAGGACCTCAGTTAGGACGGAAGACTAATGAATCTTTTGATGCATGTATCTTTACAGAGGAAGAGGTTCTAAGTCAGCTGTCTAAAATTAATACAAATAAGTCACAGGGGCCTGATGGGATACACCTAAAGCTATTGAAAGAGCTTAGCGGTGAACTAGCAAAACCATTAACAGATTTATTTAACCAATCACTGGTAACAGGAGTCGTCCCAGAAGATTGGAAATTAGCAAATGTTGTGCCCATTCACAAGAAAGGTAGTAGGGAGGAATCGGGCAACTATAGGCCAGTAAGCCTGACATCAATAGTGGGGAAATTAATTGAAACCATACTTAAGGAGAGGATTGTGGAACATCTAAAATCCAGTGGATTGAAAGATGAAAGACAGCATGGGTTTACTTCAGGGAGATCATGTCAAACTAATCTTATTGATTTTTTTGATTGGGTGACTAAAATAATAGATGGCGGAGGTGCAGTAGACATCGCTTATCTAGACTTTAGTAAGGCTTTTGATACTGTCCCACATAGAAGGCTTAGCAATAAATTGCAGTCTTTGGGCTTGGACTCTCATATTGCTGAATGGATTAGGCAGTGGCTGAGGGACAGACAACAGAGGGTTGTAGACAATGGAGTATATTCAGACCATGGTCTTGTTACCAGTGGGGTACCTCAGTGATCTGTTCTGGGACCCATATTGTTTAATATCTTTATCAGCGAAATTGCAGAAGGCCTCAATGGTAAGGTGTGTCTTTTTGCTTATGACACAAATATTTGTTACAGGGTTGATGTTCCTGGAGGGATACACCAAATGGAAAAGGATTTAGGAAAACTAGAAGAATAGTCAAAAATCTGGCAACTAAAATGTAATGTTGATAAGTGCAAGATAATACACCTGGGCCGTAAAAACCCAAGAGCAGAATATAAAATCAGTGATGCAGTCCTAACCTCAGTATCTGAGGAAAGGGATGTAGGGGTCATTATTTCAGAAGACTTAAAGGTAGGCAGACAATGTCATAGAGCAGCAGTAAATTCTAGCAGAATGCTTGGGTGTATAGGGAGAGGCATTACCAGTAGAAAGAGGGAGGTGCTCATGCCGCTCTACAGAGCACAAGTGAGACCTCTCCAGAAGGATATTGATACTTTGGAGAGAGTTCAGAGAAATGCTACTAAACTAGTAAATGGATTGCAGGATAAAACTTACCAGGAAAGACTAAAGGACCTTAACATGTATAGCTTGGAAGAAAGACGAGACAGAGGGGATATGATAGAAACCTTTAAATACATAAAGGGAATCAACAAGGTAAAAGAGGGGAGAATATTTAAAAGAAGAAAAACTGCTACAAGAGGACATCGTTTTAAATTAGAGGGGAAAAGGTTTAAAGGTAATATCAGGAAGTATTGGATGCATGGAATAGCCTCCCTGCAGAAGTGGTAGCTGCAAATACAGTGAAGGAGTTTAAGCATGCGAGGGATAGGCATAAGGCCATCCTTCATATAAGATAGGGCCAAGGGCTATTCGTAGTATTCAGTATATTGGGCAGACTAGATGGGCCAAATGGTTCTTATCTGCCGATACATTCTATGTTTCTGTTTCTATGTAAGCCTGTTTGGGCCTTAATGACCAAGCTAGATTTTGGAAATCTGATGTGTCACTTTAGCAGAGAATAACTTTGTGAAGGTTTTGTACATCAAAGTAATTCTGACATTGTTTTCTGGTCACATATTGTACTTTACTTAGGTGGTTAAATTTTATCGATAAAAATATGCTTATCTTTATTAAAAAACTGTTTGTAAAAATTGGCATATTTTCCTATTTTCAGCTGCAATATTTCACATACATACTATTTATTATTTTTATCAGAAATATATTTCCACACCTTTACTTTATTTTGGCTGCACTTACCATAAACTTTTACTTTTTTAAAATTTAGGAGACTTACCATTTTAACATACATTTTTGAATTACATATTTTTTCTTGCAGCAAGCCAAGTTTGCAGAGACTTATAAGTGTAAAAATAATAGAACCCCCTCAAAAGTGACCCCATTTTGAAAACTAGAGCCCTTAACGTAGTCATCTATGGGTGTAATGAGTTTTTTGACCCCCTAGTCTTTTAAACAAATTAATTCTAAGAAGGCGAAAAAAAGATATTTTTAATTTTTTACACAAAAGTGTCAATTTAAAGAAATAATTTTTTTTCTACAGAGCAAATGAAAATGAATAAGTACACCCCAAAATGTATTGACAAACGGCAGAGCCCAAACATAAAGGAGCACCCAGTGGCTTTCAGAACACATTTGCTTGAAAATGTTTTACGCCACATTGCACACTTGTAATGGCGTTGAGCTGCCAAAGCAATAGAAAACCGCCATAATGGACTCCATTTTGAAAACTAGACAACCTAAGGTATTCATCTAGGGGTTTAGTGAGCTTTTAGACTCCCTAGTTTTTTTTTAGAAATGAATGCTAAGCAGGCAGATTTTTTAAATTTTTTACACAAAAGTGTCAATTTAAAGACATATTTTATTTCTACAGAGCACATGAAAATGAAGTAGTACACCCAAAAATGTATCACCCCATTTCTCCTGTCTTCAGAAATATCCCCATTGTAGACCTAATCCTATGTATTGACACACGGCACGGCCCAAAAATAAAGGAGCACAAGGCCCGATTGCGCACATGTAAGGAAAAAAAGGGGGTCAGTCAGCACATCCCAGTGCACAGGCGCACGTCGCCATGGCTGAAAACACAACATAACAATGCAACAGCACTCTGCACACATGTAATAGCTTTGAGCTGCCAAATGATAGAAAACCCTTATAAATGACCCCATTTTAAAAACTAGATCCTTAAAGCATGCATCTAGTGGTGTAGTAAGCATGCTGAGTGCAAAATTATTATAGGATGAAATAATAAGTATATATGGTTTAATTCAAATTGTTAATATAATTTTCACAGGAAATTGGAGAAAAAAATATTTTTAGATGGGTAACCCTGTTACTGTCTTAGAAATCTGCCACATTCTTATCTTTGTGGCACATACAGATGAGAAGTGAAGCTGTGCACTTATAAGGGAGGTAGATTTCTAAAAAGGCATTTGCCTGTACATTTCACTATGTCTTGTCAAACTGAAAAAAAAAGGAAAAAAAAAAACGGAACTGTAGTGAAAAGTCCAAGCAGTGGCGTGCCTAGGGTGTTTGGCACCCGGGGCGGGTCCTTTCTCTGCCCCCCCCCCCCGCCCCCAATACTTGACCACATACCTCTTACATCTAGGGACATCTCCTGTCATGTAGACCTTCTCTTTCCTCTTCTCCTCCGTTAGACCTCCATGACAAATTCTTTTAGCCACATCTCATCTCTACAGAGTTTGTAACACAGACGCGTTAGATTACCCAGTTTTTCCATCAACCTCCCCATCCTGGTGTCCCCACATTGTCATCCTGCTGCCACCCCCAGTACTGTGCTCGTTGTGCCACCCAATGCCCCAGGTACTATACTGCTGAAAAAATAGTGACCCCTGTAGACATAATTGGGATCATTTATCAAACTGGTTTAACGTAGAACTAGATTTCCTTAAGAGATGTCAAAAATGAAAGGTGGAATCTGATTGGCTGCTATGGGCAACTAAGCCAGTTCTACTTTACACCAGTTTGATAAATTACCCCAAATGTCCCTATAATGTCTACAGCAGTTATAATGTCCCCTAGAGTGCCCCCAGTAATAACATCCTATATTGTGATCCAGTTAATAATCCCTGACTAGTGTCCCCAGAAAGAAAAAATAGAATTGCCCCAACAGTGCCTCCCCAATAACAACGCCCCCCACGCTCCCCCATATAGTAATTTCCCCCACAATGCCCCCCATAGTAATCCCCCATTGTAATTTGCCCCCTCACACAGTAATTTCCCCCACACTGCCCCCATACAGTAATTTCCCCAGCACTGCCCCCCCACACAGTAGTTTCCCCCACACTGCCCCCACAGTCATTTCCCCACACAGTTCCCCCCCCCACAGTAATTTCCTCCACACTGCCCCCATATAGTAATTTCCCCTACACCAGGCATCCTCAAACTGCGGCCCTCCAGCTGTTGTAAAACTACAACTCACACAATGCCCTGCTGTAGGCTGATACCTGTAGGCTGTTCGGGCATGCTGGGAGTTGTAGTTTTGCAACAGCTGGAGGGCCGCAGTTTCAGGATGCCTGCCCTACACAGTAATTTCCCCCACACTGCCTCCACACAGTAGTTTCCCCCACACTGCCCCCACAGTAATTTTCCCCACACAGTAATTTCCCCCAATAACAAGGCCCCCACACAGTAATTTCCCCCACACCGCCCCATATAGTAATTTGCCACACATAGTAGTTCCCCCACACTGCCCCACACAGTAATTTCCCCGACACTGCCCCACACAGTAATTTCCCCCACACAGTAGTTTCCCCCACACTGTATTTACCCACACACAGTAGCTTCCCCCACTGCCCCACAGTAATTTCCCCCACACTGCCCCATATAGTAATTTGCCCCACACAGTAGATATCCCCACATTGCCCCATATAGTAATTTGCCCCCACATAGTAATCCCTCCCATAATTATTTGCCCCCACATAGTAATCCCTCCCATAATAATTTGCCCCCACACAGTATCCCACCATAATATTTTTCTCCACATGTCCTCCTGTGTGCCCCCCCATTTCCCCCAAAGTTGGCACATAAAATAAAAAATAAAATAAAAAATAAATAAATAAAAGCTAAATACTCACATGCGCTTGCAGAGGAGAGGCAGGCCCGCACACTTCCCTGTGCTGCTGCGTCCCAGCATAGGCACGCGTTATGACGTCATCACGCATGCCTGCGCCGGGATATAGGCCTAAAGCGGTGATCGGTGGCGGGGCAGGGAACTATGGGCCCGTGCCCCGCTGCAGTATGTGGGCGTCAGCGCTCCAGCAATAAGCGCTTCCATCTGTATTGATAGAAGCGCTCATTGCTTCTGGCACCCCCCTGAGAGCCGGCACCCGGGGTGGATCCCCCCAGGCACGCCAGTGAGTCCAAGAAAACTGAGAAAAATGTCTCCAACTATGTTGCAAATTCCATTTTTTTCACAAGATACAAGAACACTGACAGGGCTATAATGACAAGCTGACATTCAAGGACAGTGACTAGTCATATAACGTCTCTTTAGCCCTATCAATCCCTATATAAGACACAAACGTGCTAAGTGACGCGGTGCACCATAACAGACCCCTGCCCGGCAAGGTAGAAACTGCTATGTACACAATCAACCAGTCACCTACAGAATATATAAAAGATGTGTCCAGAACCATGTGTAGGAACAGTAATGGATCACTAATCCCCAAAATGATGTCAGGATTTCTAGACATCCCTTAGTGTGCAAGTCCTTAGTGTACTGGTGAGGAACAACTCAATCATTAGAGATCCTCCAAATAAAAAAATATCATGCCAATATCATGATACAGAAATGTGAATGGAATTAGCAGCTTTGTGTGGCAGGACATAGTCATAAAAAATGAAATTAGGAAAATTAAGAAAACAAATCAGAAAAGGTAAAATTTATTCCAATGTCTGAAAAAAAAGGAGCTCCACAACCCATCCCAAAAGGATCCCTCCCTCTCTGGAAAGCCCACAAACTAAACAGAAAATGAGAATAAATTGACTTCCTGAAAAGACTCCTCACCCACCCTTTTTGGTATTAAATAAAATTAATAATTAGCAACCGTATGGTACGTCTCAAAACAGGGGTAATTGCAGAGGCTTGGTTGTGATAGGCAAATGGGGCAGTACATTTGGGTGTCCCTCCTGAGGGTTCCTTGGGCCTTTTTAAATAAACAAAACTATTATAGGTAGTAATCTGAATGAGGTAGATTGCTACCTTTTTATACCAGGCCCTTTTTTTTTTGCTTCACCGGGTAGAGTTGAAGCGCCTGGTCCGTGAGGTCTACACCTCCCATATATTTATTATAGTCTGTCACACAGACTGGTTTGTATTTGTCAGCAGTTATCCCCCCTCTCCCTAACTGCCACTGTGGTGTCTACGTGCACGGTGGTGAGCATATAGACATCCTTCCTGTCCTTCCACTTCACTGCAAGCAGCTGGTCACTTGCAAGGGTGAAGGATGCTCCTTTCTCCAAACGCTTGGACACCAGCGGATGTGGGTATCCCACTCTATTTTTACGGACTGTCCAACAAGCCCATGTGTTTGCAGCATGGAGGGATTTATAAAGGGGTATACTAGTGTAAAAATTATCAGTGTACACGTGGTACCCTTTGTGCAGGAATGGCGCCAACTGATCCCACACAATTTTCCCAATGTCCCAATATTTTCGGGCAGACCGGAGGGTTAGGTTGGGAGTCTCTGTCCTCATAAACAGACAGACCACAGGTGTAGCCTGTTATGCTCTCGCATACCTTATATAATTTTACCACATATCTGGCACGCTTGGAGGGAATAAACTGACGGAAGGAAAGGTGGCCTTTAAAACTAAAAAGGGATTCATCGACGGATAGATTTTTTTCAGGGGCATAGAATTTTAAGAATAAATCTGTAAGGAGGGAAATAAGGGGTCTCAATTTATTTAGGCGGTCGTAGGCTGGGTCAGTTCTGGGGGGACTTGGGAATTGTCCGAAAAATGCATAAACCTCTTTAGGGCTTCATAGCGGTTTCAGGGCATAACTGCTGCAAACACAGGGGTTGAGTGGACAGTACTCGCAGCCTAATATAATCAGACAGATGGCTTTTTTACAATGCCCATGTCCAGGGTAAGCCCCCAATTTTTTTTTCAGGGACACTTGTGGGGGTCCACCGTCTTATATAGATAGACGTGGGCTTTTGTACAGCAAACTGTGTGACTTATAGATTAGTTTGCTGCACAATTAACTCCAGGACTTTATCGTCCACAAATAAATGAAAAAAATCAAAAGGGGTAAAATTGGTGACATCCACATTAATTTGGGTAATGGATAAAAATTGGGGTACTTGGGGGTAAAATGAAGTGGCAGGAACCCACATAGTAGAAGGAACGGGCCACTGGGTGGAGAATGAGATGAGGTGGCGACTTCTACCACGGTAGGGCTATAGGGTCTGGGGATGGAAGCAGAACTAGAGTCCCCGCTATCTGAATATATTTCCGCCTTTGAAGCGGTGTCAGATTCAGAGTGGTCAGAGCAGAGAAATTCATATTCCTGCTCTGCACTGAATAATCTCTGAGCCATTTATTTATTTTTTATAAAAAGCTCAGAAAGAAATGAAAATAACTGACCGTTCCTAATAGACTAGTGACGGATATCCTCTGACAGACACCCACTGACCGCCAGTAACAGACGGACTCAGGGCCCTAGTGAAAATAATTGACCGTCACTAATAGACGCCTAATGACGGACACCTAATGACAGACAGACACCTACTGAAAGACACCCACTGACCGCCAGTAACAGATGGACATAGGTTCCCTAATGAAAATAATTGACAGTCACTCACGGACGCCTAGTGACAGACGCCTAATGACGGACGCCCACTGACCGCCAGTTACGGACGGACAGTTTATAAATAGATTTTTTTTTTCACAGTAAACCAAACAAATCGCACAGCCAGGACAGAAGTCTGATCTCTCTCTCTCTCCTCACAGAACAACTGTACTGAGGGGAGAGAGAAGCACAGCCCATGTCCTGGCTGTGTTTAGTAAATATAATGGATGTGATCTCCATGATAGGTTTATCATGGAGACCACATGATCAGGGACTATTACTATTGGTCCCTGATGGTTACTGTACTGAAGGCAGATCTTCAGCACAGTAACCAGTGCGCATATCTGTACCATTGTTTTTTAAATATTATTTTATGGGGGGATGGAACTTTAATAGCATATCTGGGGTCCATATTGCCCCGATTGGGGTGCTGGGGCATAATTGAGATCTCTCTCTTCTCTCCAGAGGAGAGAGACCTTTGTAGGGGCGGCTGCGGATGGCTTATAGTGTGCGCATGCGCGGGGCCGCCGCCGTCATCTTTCTTGAGGACAGTTCGGTGGGGGTGAGGATAGGGACCCAGCTTTCCCTTATGGGGAAGCTGGGGGACCCGATCCCTGCACCAAAGACTTTCTCCCTCCTCTCTTACATGAGCTGCCGGCATTTTCGGTGATCGCCATAATACAGTGTATCACCGCGATCACGTGATCAGAGACCGCTTGTCACGGTCTCTGATCACAGCCCCGAGCCTTCAGCTACCTCCAGTAGCTGTGGGCACGGAGCTACAGTTCATAATGTTAGCGCTAACTTGGGCTGAAGTGGCGGCGCTCCAGCCTAAGGCACCTTAGTGACCATCGTAAAAACATGTATGGGTGGTCACTAAGGGGTTAACAGCAGTCTATAAAAAGGCTGGACAAACTGCTGGAGTTTGGGGAAAGGAATATTGTCCCATTCTTGTCTGATGTAGGATTCTAGCTGCTCAACAGTCCTGCTTCTTATTTGCCAGATTTTTTTTGTTTTATAATGCACCAAATGTTCTCTATTGGTGAAAAGTCTGGAATGTGGGCAGGCCAGTTCAACACCCAAACTCTTCTTCTGAGAATCCATGCTGTTGGATGCAGTATGTGGTTTAGTATTGTCTTCCTAAAATATGCAAGGCCTTCCCTGAAAGAGACATTGTCTGGATAAGAGAATATGTTGTTCTAAAACCTCCATATACTGTTCAGCATTGATAGTACTTTTCCAGATGTGTAAGCTTCCCACACCATAGGCACTAATGCAACCCTATGTCATCAGAGATGCAGGCTTTTGAACTGTGCTCTGGTAACAAGCTGGATGGCCCCTCTCTTATAGTCCGCCTGGCATGGCATCTGTGGTTTCCACAAAAAATTCCAGCCAGGGCTGACTGGGACCTTAAAGTAGCCCTGGAAACAAACCTAAAAGTGGACCTAATCTTGTAGGTAGGCCCAGATTGACAGAAGGTGGGGCAACACAAGTAGATAGGGCCAATACAAGTTGGCAAGGTAAGTAATACCATAGTGCAGTGCAGAATACCATTCCATACAACCAACTACCACAGTGCAGCACATAATACCTCTCCAGAAGCTGTCCCTCTGTCGTGGCCATTAATAGCTGCCAAGTTCTGTCCTCCTCCTCAAGTTGTCTCTAACATGGATATGGAGTAGGGGGCTTAGGAGAGATGTGGGCTACAACACCAACTCCTACCTTTAGCATGCTGCCTGGACTTCCTCTAATAGTGACCCCTATAGTTCTCCCAGTATTATATACATGGCCAGGAATTAGGAGGGCTCCGGTGGCCCTATGGGCATCGGCCAACTGGGAAAATTTGCTATGGTGTCTAGAGCTAGTCCACCACTGATTTTATCTGACCACAGAACAGTTTTCCATTTTCCGTCAGTCCATTTTATATAGGCTTTGGCCGAGAGAAGAATTTCTGGGCTGTGATGACATATGGCTTATTTTTTACAAGATACAGCTTTAACTTGCATTTGTGGATTGCATGGTGAAGTGTGTTTACAATGATTGCTGGAAATGTTCCTGAGCTCAAGCACTGATTTCCAGTACAGAATCTTGCCCTTTTTTTAATGCCATGCCCCCTGAGGGCAGAGATCATGACCATTCAATATGGACCATCAGCCTTGTCCCTTGTACACATGGATTTCTCAAGATTCTTTGAATGTATTTACATTAAGAAATATTTTAGAACTGCCGTTTTTGTTTGAGAAGCTAATTCCCTGGTTGAACGGTGAAATGTCTGTTTAGAAAATTGCACAATTGCAATGTTGCACCAACTACAATTGTAGAAGAAAAGGTTACATTTGCCCAGACTTTTAAGTCTGATGATGATTCATTCCCTGAGTAGTGTGTAATATAAGAATCACTATGGGGCAAATTTAGTATTGAAATGGGGTAAAAATTAGTCTAGGCAGTCTAAAGATGCGCAAGATTTATCATCCTGCATGAGTCACTTTGATAAATCTGGCACAGTTTTAGAGTTTGTTTTACTTTCCACTGTCTTACTATTAGACAATATTAGTACATCCTCCCCCATATTTGTTGTAATGATGGTGCACATCAGGAATTTTAAACTTATGTTGAATTTTTGTAGTGTATTAAAGAATGTATTTTAGTGTTTCCCAACAGTAGCTAGGGAACCACATGTAGCACTTGGATACTCAGAAGGTGGCACCAGGGATGTGATAGCATTATTACTACTTGGTATCATAAAAAAAAAAAATATATATATATATATATAATTGGCAATTAACATTCGGGTAAAACCATATCACTACGTCATAGCTTTAAAAGCTTTGACATGTAATACCATATTATGTAATAGATGGTTGACTTGCTTTTCCTGTTGTTCTCTTTTATTCTTAATGAAAAATTCTGTGAAATAAAAGGCTTTGACTGTTAATGTTCACTGCAGCTTGATACTGTTGAGGCTTATCTGTTTATAGCATCTATAAACTTGCTAGACTGAGGCAAAAGCATAACCTGAGCACAAATGAGAGGCAGAGCTCATTGTGATGAATGAAATCATTCTTACCATAAGGATACAATCAAATTAGTAGTACCACACAAGCATTTTGCAAAACTATTGCAGCAATCCATTGTAGTAAAGCTGTGGCACAGACTCCATGTATTTATATGTGGTTTTCCCATTGTGCAGTAAATATAGCTGAGTTTGCACTTCCTTTCCTTGGATGCCTATGGTACACAGAGGTAACAATTGTAGCAAAACAGTATATGTGTGGCGTCTGCTCTCCTGAATTTAGATGTCGACAGGCATAGAGATAGGTATTAAATAGAGTAGATTCTCGCCTGGATTGAGGTCACATTGCTGTGGTGGGTGGGCACAGATATTTTTTTAGCAAAATATATTTGCCAAGAACCTCATATTTATCATACCAAGTAGTAATAATGCTATCACATCCCTGGTGCCACCTCCTGAGTATCCAAGTGCTACATGTGACTCCCTAGCTATATGTTGGGAAACACTAAAATACATTCCTTAATACAATACAAAAATTCAACGTTAGTTGAAAATTCCTAATGTGCGCAATCATTACAACAAATACGGGGGAGGATGTACTAATATTGTCTAATAGTAAGACAGTGGAAAGTAAAACAATCTCTAAAACTGTGCCAGATTTATCAAAGTGAATCATGCAGGATAATAAATCTTGCGCATCTTATGATGTTATATTCAGTGTTTTTCCCCATGGGAATGTACCCTACGGCATGCTACTTACAGGTGCCATACTGCATACACCACACAACTGTAAATATCCTATTGTAATCTTTAGATTAGAAACGTGAGAAATAAGACTATACGAAACCATATGAAAGCTTTTTTGTGAGAACTAATATGAAATATACAAATAATATATATCTAGTTTGAAGGCCATCTATATGAGAGTTTGAATTGAATGTTTTCGGCATACAATGTAAACCAAAATAATAAAGCAGTAAGAACAAAACACGATCAGATAATGTGGGCAAACAAATCATGCATATTTCATCATTGCTGGGTAAATAAAAACAAGATGAATGTGCGCTTGTCTAAAGAAACATTGTTTGCTTACCAATTTAAAGTAAATGAAATGAATGGAAAGTTTGAGCTGTTAAAGGCACTTGCTACGTCGTTCTGGAACACTTTCCTTCTATACATACCAATACACATGACGTGGAAGTATTTACCTCTTAATCCTCCAAGTATGGTTTCCATCCTGGAAAGAAAAAGCATAGAGCAATGATTTAAGTCTGATATTCTTCTTCCAAGGGTTTGAAGTTGGTTGTTAATGACACATGAATCTCCACCAGAAACTATGAGATTGGAAAGAATTAAATAGGCTACCCTGCTGTACAGTACCAGCCAACAGTTTGGATATACCTTTTCATTCCATGTGTTTTGGTGTTTGTTTTTATTATTAATATCATTTTTTTATGTATTATTTTCTTGAAGATTCATATTGAAGACATAAAAAAAATTAAGTAATACATATAGAATTAAATAGTAAATAGAAAGTGTTAAACCAGAATATGATTTAGATTTTAGATTCTTCAAAGTTGCCCCTTTTGCTTTGATGACAGTTTTGCATACTCTTGGTATTTCCATCAGCTTAATGAGAAAGTTCCCTGGAATGTTTTTCCAACAGCCTTGTAGGAGTTCCTAGAGGGAGTAGCTAGAGATGCTGAGCACTTATTTTCCTTCACTCTTTGGACCAAATCATCCCAAACCATCTCAGTTGGGTTAATGTGGGCGATTGTGGAGGCCATGTAATCTGATCTATCACTCTCCTTGTTGGTCATATGGCCCTTACATAGCCTAGAGTTGTGTTTGGAATAATTTGTCCTGCTGAAAAACAAATGATGGTCCCACTGAGTGCAAACCAGATGGGATGGCATGTTGCTGCAGAATGCTGTGGTAGCGCCATTAGAGATGAGCGAATTTCTCAAAAATTTGATTCGGCCGATTCGCCAAATTTTCCGAAAAGATTTAATTCAATTCAAATTTATTTGCGGCGAATCGAGTTAAAAAACAGCTATTCCCTGGCTGCAGAGAGCTTGTATAGGGGTGTAGAACACTGTGCCTTGCAGTAACACACATAGGGAGTCTGCTGTGGTAGTGAAACAATACTGTGAGTTAGTATGACACGTAGATGACAGGCGTCACTCTTAGAATCACTGCACACTTCACTTATTTGGGCAGTTACAGGGCCAAAACAGAGCCTATTTACATAGTGTTGAGGTGGCAGCAGCATGAGGAAGCCACAGAGTGGCCCAATGACATAGTGCTGAGTTAGCAGCAGCATGAGGAGGCCGCAGACTGGCAAGGTGACATAGTGTGGAGGTGGCAAACGGCATGAGGAGGCTACAGTGTGGCCCAGTGACATAGTGTTGTTTTAGCAGCAGCATGAGGAGGTCACAGAGTGGCAAGATGACATAGTGTGGAGGTAGCAGCAGCATGAGGAGGCCATAGACTGGCAAAGCAACATAGTGTGCAGGTGGCAGCAGCAGTAGCATGAGGAAGCCACAGACTGACAAGGTGACAGGGTGTGGAGGTGGCAGCAGCAGCAGCATGAGGAGGCCACAGAGTGGCCCAGACACAGAGTCAGGAGTTGGCAGCAGCATGAGGAAGCCACAGAGTGGCAAGGTGACATAGTGTGGAGGTGGCAGCATCAACAGCATGAGGAGGCCACAGAGTGGCCCAGTGACATCGTGTTGATTTAGCATCAGCATGAGAAGGCCAGAGAGTGGCAAGATGACATAGTGTGGAGGTAGCAGCAGCATGATGAGGCCACAGACTGGCAAAGCAACATAGTGTGCAGGTGGCAGCAGCAGTAGCATGAGGAAGCCACAGACTGACAAGGTGACAGGGTGTGTAGGTAGCAGCAGAAGCAGCATTAGGAGGCCACAGAGTGGCCCAGTGACATAGTATTGATTTAGCAGCAGCATGAGGAGACCACAGAGTGGCAAGGTGACTTAGTGTGGAGGTGGTAGCAGCAGCATGAGGAGACCTGATTGGTGAGTTGGCAGCAGCATCAGGAGACCACAGAGTGACCAGGTGACAGAGTGGGGAGGTGGGTGGCAATAACAGTACCCACTGTTGATGATGGGTGTAAGAAGGATCACTTGGCATCAGATGTGTGGCATCAGGCGGGGGCAGCATCAGAATAGTAGCTGAGGCAGGTAGCCAGTCTCTTTTGTCAAGGTTTGTGTGAGGTAGCATGGATGATCAAATCTGATGTATCAGGCATTGGTGGCTGGAAATACTGGCTGATCCACGCCTGATTAATCTTGACAAAGGTCAGTTTCTCCATATTTTGGGTGCACAGGCGAGTTCCTCTTGGGGTAACTATGGCCCCCACCACACTAAACACCCGCTCTGATGCCACACTACTCGCTGGGCAGGACAGCTTTTCCAGGGCAAACTCTGCTAGTTGCGGCCACAAATCCAGTTTGGCTTCCCAGTAGTCCAGCATATGTTTAATGTGGGCTGGCAGGGTGCTGTCCAAGTATGCCACCACCTGCTGGTTCAGGTTCTGCTCCAGGTCTATCTTCTGCTGCTGGTGAGTAGTTTCTTCACTAGGCGGGTTAAGAAAGCTGCTCATCATAGACTCTAGACTCAAGCTGCTGCTGATGGAGCTGGCACTGCTCCTACCACCCACACCGCCACAGCAGCCATGGCAGTGGAATGAGAGCGCAGAGGGCCCCCCGGTCAGACCTACGAGAGGATGGCTGATGGTGCAGATAGGCAGCGGACAACTGACTACATAGGATGTCTCTATAGTAGTTCAGTTTGTCATCTCAGCGGGTGTAAAAAAAGGCCCCCATTTTGGACCGGTAGCGAGGGTCCAACAAGGTGGAGAGCCAGAAGTCATCCTACTGCCGAATGGTAAAAATTCGGCTGTCACTACCCAAGCAAGTGAGAATGCAGTGGGCTCCCTGCTTCCATCTCCACTGCATACTGCCATGGTGTGCCTGGGTCATCTGCCTCGTCTTCCTCATCACCCTCTTGTTCCTTCTGCTGCTCCTGCTCCTCCTCTCCTGTCACCTGTGTAGAAAAACCACCCATTTCACTACACATTGCTTGTGCTCCAATGTCCTCCTCCTCCAGTTCAGCCGCCACAGGGCTCATGTGGCCTTGAGATGTAGGTGCCATGTCTCCAGTCCCCTGACCAGACAGATTTACCAGCATCTGTTCCAGGATATGAAGCAGTGGAATGATGTTGTTCATCCCGTAGTCCTGGTGACTGACAAATAACGTGGCATCCTCAAAGGGCCTGAGCAAACGGTAGGTATCATGCATGAGCTGCCACTGGCTGACTTCAAAGTTACACAGGGGAGCACTCCTATCCACTTGGATCATCAAGAAATTGTTTATGGCCTTTCTCTGTTCATATAGTCGGTCCAACATATGGAGGGTGGAATTCCAACGGGTGGAAAAGTCGCATATCAGCCTATGTTTGGGGACCCCGTTCTGCCGTTGCAGCTCAAGGAGGGTGTGCTTGGTGGTGTACGAGTGGATGAAGTGCATGCAAAGTTTTCTGGTCATTTTTAGGATGTCTTGCAGATGGGTGGAAGACTTCAGAAACCGCTTGACAACCAGATTGAACTCATGCGCCAATCAGGGCGCATTGGCTCAGCCCTCCTTGAAGCAGCACCGACACCATGTTCTTCCCGTTGTCGTGACCATGGTTTCAATTTTGAGTTGTTGCAGGAAAAGCTATGATTCTATTTCTTGATAAAGGACACGTTGCAGTTACTCCCCTGTGTGACTCAGGCAAACAAGGTGTAGAACAGCGTGACACCGCCGTGCCCTGCATATGTGGAATGTTGGAAGAGCACTGCGAATTGTCCTTGCAGTGGAGGCTGAGGACATGGTGGAGGATGAGGAGGCAGAGGCGGACATTGTCGCAGGACCAACAGCATGAGGATGTGGAGGCAGAAGCGGCGTCACCTGGCCAAGTTGCTGGTTTGGCTGGGCAGGAACCACATTTACCCAGTGGGCCCTAAAGGACATATATTGTCCTTGACCGTAGTTACAGCTCCACACGTCGGCGCTGGACTGGCCCACCTTCTTTTCTACATATTTCTGCAGGGCTGCAGACACTGACAGGCTCAAAGACTGGCCCACCTTCTTTTCTACATATTTGTGCAGGGCTGGTACTGCCTTTTTGGCAAAGACATGACGGCTTGAGACTCTCCACCTCGGCTCGACACAAGCCATCAGTTCTCTGAAGGTGCAGAGTCCACAACTTGGAAAGGGAGGGACTGCAGCACCAGCAACTTGGCCAGGAGCACGTTCAGCTTCTGCGCTGTTGGATGAGTGCACGCATACTCTTGTCTCTTGGAAATCGCTTCAGTGTGACTGACGAGCAGTAGGAGGGCGAGGAGCAGGAGCATCAGGACCTGTAGATGATGGGAAGGACAGACAGCTCCCTTCGGGTGAGGTGGCGGAGCCTTGACCGCCTAAAATCGGGAGCGTGCCATTGGGGGATGCAGCAGTTGCTGCGGCAGGCTGGACCACCACTATGGAGCCATGGTTCTCCCAGGCCAATTTATGGTGACGCTGCATATGTTGACACAGGGCCGTGGCACCCTGGTCACGATTCACCTTCTGCCCACAGATTCGGCAAATGGCCATGTTCTCCTCTGGCGGCTTAACAAAAAACTGCCTACAGGAGGAAGCGGCGGATGTCTCCTCCAGATCTTGGCTGGGCAGTAGCTGCTGACTATCCTCTAGTAGCTCGTCCTCACTGTATAGTGGAGCTGAGCCTACCGCATATAATAATTCTCTAGCTGAGGGAAAAGAAAAGGACAGAGGCAGGTTGAGGACAGGTGATGGCACAGGGCTTGCTCCCTGGCCATGCCAAATAAGGGTTGTGTCTGACAAATCCACCGACTCTTGGCTGGGGGTGTCTGATGTCACTTGGGATGAAGTGGATGACCTAGTCAACCATGGATTGCTGGTCACGACACGACTGCTAGCTGACACTGGGAGCTCAGCCCTCTGGATGTGACCCCTGCTGCCACGCCCCCTTACTCTGCTGCACTAGAAACATTTAGGCCTCTGCCCCTTCCCTGTGCAGGGACTGCAATTTCTCTGCCTGACATACTGACATCCTAGTTATACACCCTGTTAATGGCTGTATCACACAGCACTTGCAACCCAATAAACAGAATGGTTTGCTAGAATTACAGAGGTATCATCTATTGTAAACCTGAAAGCAGCAGTATAATGGCAGTTTGGATCAGATGTCAGTGCAGCAAGGTGTAATAGGATTGTTCCTATTACCCAGGTTGTAAACTCCCCTATTAGACCCTGTTCTCCTTTTATAGTGTTGAATAATTCCTCCCTACCCTTTCCCTACACTTCTAATGATCTTTCCCTGAACTTCTATTCAGCAAAATAAAAGTTTTAAAGTCTTTCCTAGCACTGTCCCTAGCGCCTGCTGACGTCTCTCCCTGCACTAAGCACACTGGAAAATGGCTGAATCCAAGATGGCTGAGGCTATTTATAGAGGTGTGACATCACAGGGGCTGGCTGGCTGCTGATTGGCTGCATGCATGGCATTGTGGGTGATCCCTCATTCCCAGCAGCCATTTTAGGAAAAGATGCGATTTGTTACCACAAAGTGTGAGAAAATTCGGATTCGGTGCAAATCAAATTTTTCTGGAAATTCGGATCGAATTCCGCTTCTTCAACTCTGCATACGGTCCGCCCAAAAAATGGTACGGAAGCGGAAAGAAAATACGTTCATGTGCATGAGCTCTAAGGCTGCGGCTACATTGCAGCATGTGTCACACAAAAAGTCAGAAGGCCAAAAACATTGTGCTGTGATTTGGCAGACATGACTTGTATTATAGTCTCGTTGCCTGCGGTAACAGCTGCAGTGTGCATTTGGACACTTCCCCTTTAAGTGGTTTCACTTCCCTGGTTAGTCTTGGAAGGGTTAATTCCCTCTCCTTGTGTGTCTGTGTGGGTGTGGCCACTTTGGGCTATAAAGCCTCTTTGGATTTCAGTTTCTGAGGGGTTCTTCAGCCATGCTTTGCTGGAGACACCCTCCTGGTTATTCCATCTGCCAGTGGGGGCCACCCTTGTGGTCATAAACTAATTGTGATTCTTAAGTTTATGTGATGTCCACTTGATGTTTTCCTTGTTATGTTATGCACCTATGGATCTGGGTTCCTGTGTGTTTGTGTGTGTGCTGTGTCCACTGGTGTTTGGGTGTGGACACTTGCTGTATTGCACGGGATCCAGTCTGTGTGTCTGTGGCAGGTAGGTGTGGAAGTGCTTTTCATCCTCCTGCCATATCCATAGGCCGTTTATGTCCTCTTCCCTTTGCAGCTTGGCTAGTGAGACTCCTGTTCCTCCGTGCCTAGGAGAAACAGGTCGTCTTACCCTGCTCCTTGTTCCAGGGCAATCCTGAGGGCTAGCAGGGACCCCAAGGCACACGGTGTATGAGTCCTCCCACCTTCAGGGTTGACTCATATGGTTAGGAGTCAGGGTCAATTTAGGGACGCGATAGGAGGTGACCAGCTCCCTAATACTGTCGTCCTGGCCAAGCAGCGCTTTACATCTTCTGGCATCGCACGGCTGAGGGTTTTCCCCATCCTCAGCCGTGACAATATCATCCAAAGGCGTAGTTCACACAATCGTTTTTTTTTTGCGAGTGTACGGGCCTTTTTTGTGTTACAAATACGGTTCGTATACAGAACCATTCATTTCAATGGTTCCGCATTAAAAACGGAATGTGTTCCGCAAGCATTCCGTTTTCGTATTTCCGTTCCGTTGAAAGATGAAACATGTAATATTATTGCCTTCAAATCACGTTCTGTATCTCCATTCAAATCAATGGGTCCGCAAAAAAAACGGAACTCATACGGAAATGCATCCGTATGTCTTCCGTATCCGTTCCGTTTTTGCGGAACCATCTATTGAAAATGTTATGCGCAGCCCAATTTTTTTCTATGTAATTACTGTATACTGTGTATGCCATACGGAAAAACGGAACAGAAAAACAGAAACACAACAGAACTCAAAAACGGAACAACGAATCCGTGAAAAACGGACAGCAAAAAACTATAAAAGCCATACGTTCGTGTGAACTAGGCCAAACACTGTGGGAAAACATCTGTGCAGAATCAGCACTGAAATTGACCTGTGGTGCATATTTTAAATCTGCAGAAATTACATTTATTCCACAGCATATATGTAATTGCTGCAGATTTCAAATCTGCATCACAGGTCAATTGCCACCGCAGATCTCATCCTTTGCAAACACATGGTGAAAGCCAATGGCGCATTTGCAGCAAAATCCACAACAAATCTCCATGTAACTCGTTTGTATTTCATTTACTATACATAAAGACTAATGCTATTCAACACGAACATAACCTGTGCTAACAATATTGTTCACTTAAATTGGATTTATAATTAGATTTAGCGGTGCACAGCCAGACTCGAATGCAGTCAATCCTGTGTGATTTAACCCTTTGTAGTGAACCTAAATGTGAAATCACCACCAAACTTAAAAATTTTCTGAAGATATATTACGAAACAGGATATTTAAAAATCACTTCAAAGGGGGAGCAAATTCAGTTCCATAGAGAAAGCCTCCAAAAGGTAAAGATTTTAGAACAGGGAATCGTCCCAGAAGACTCTGGCAAGCCAGCAAATTACTTAAAGGGGTTGTCCAAGTTATATTTATTGATGACCTATCCTCAGGATAGGTCATCAATATCAGATTGGCGGTGGTCCGACACCAGGCACCCCCTCCGATCAGCTGTTTGAAGAGAAGGCGTGCGCGGTGTCAGCGCTGCCTCCTCTTCACTGTTTACCTTCTAGCCGTTGCATCTGTAGTGGTGAGCAGGTGTAATTACACCCAAGCCGTCCCATTCATTTCAATAGGAAGGCTTGGGTGTAATTACACCTGCTCACCACTACAGATGCAACGGCTAGAAGGTAAACAGTGAAGAGGAGGCAGCGCTGACACCGCGCACGCCTTCTCTTCAAACAGCTGATCGGAGGGGGTGCCGGGTATCGGATCCCCTCCGATCTGATATTGATGACCTAGAGGATAGGTCATCAATAAATATAACTTGGACAACCCCTTTAAAGGCTCTGGAATCAGCTCTATCAGAAACACCCAAGAAGAATATTTAAATAACTGTAGGTCTCTTTTGTCGCAGCAAGATAATGTCAAAGATTGTGACACAGGAATAAGGAAAAATTACAAAATTATATTTATAGGAGAGTAACAACACAGAAACAATTTCAGTAATATCTGATCCGCATTCCAGGACAGAAAGTGAACTGCAGCATACTGCGGTTTTCTCTCCGGTATGAGAACGGAGCGGAATGCATTTTGGAGCATTCCATTCAGTTATGTTTTGTCCCCATTGACAATGAATTGGGAAAAACGGAAGCGTTTTTTTCTGGTATTGAGACCCTATGACGGATTTCAATGCCGGAAAATATTAACGCTAGTGTGAAAGTACCCTTAGTCAGCCACTGTGGCCATTTATTGAGAAATAAAGAGCACACCTTCTTCACTTCCATCCACATCTCTGCACCTCTTCCTAATTGGATTTAAACTCACTGAACTAAGGCTACTTACACATCTGCATTATTACTTCAAGTTTTAAGATTCGGCAGAGGATCTTCAAACCTGAATTAAAAGGATCCGTTTTATTAGATCCTGATGGCTCCATTCAGGACTGATCCGGTTGTATTAAATCAAAACTGAACAAACCTGATCAGTAGTGAAAACCATTTTATGGCTACTTTCACACTAGCGTTAATATTTTCCACTATTGAGATCTGTCATAGGGTCTCAATACTGAAAAAAAATACTTCAGTTTTGTCCCCATTCATTGTCAATGGGGACAAAGTGTAACTGAACAGAACGGAATGCTCCAAAATGCATTCCGTTCCATTTGGTTGCGTTCTCATACCGGAGGGCAAACCTCAGCATGCTGCGGTTTGCTTTCCGTCATGGGATGCAGAACAAGAGGGATCCATCATGACCCACAATGCAAGTCAATGGGGACGGATCCGTTTTCTCTGACACAATAGAAGATGGATCTTTTCCCCATTGATTTTCAATGGAGTTCTTAATGGATCCGTCTTGGCTATGTTAAAGATAATACAACCAGATCCGTTCATAACGGATGCGGTTGTATTATCAGCAACGGAAGCGTTTTTTGCTGAGCCTTGCCGGATCCAGCAAAAACGCTAGTGTGAAAGTAGCCTAAGAAAGCACTCACCTCCACTACCCGAGATTTATATAAAATCATTAAAAATGATGTAAAAATATTCCCCTTTCTCCAATAGAATCAGCAGTTGTGTCCTCATTTGATGACAGATGTCAGATGAGGACTGTTCCCTTAAATTACTGTCAGATGAAAACTCATTCTGATCTCAACTTATATCTGATACAGCAATTGTTTGAAATATGCTAAATATGCACAGAGACACAGGGCAACATATAAATGTTATTGTCTCAAAGTACAGTTGTATGCAAACATGTTTGTGGGGAAAAAAATGCTTTCAAAAATAGTGTTAAAGTGTTAATAGTTTATTTTTATCAATTAAAAAAATACAAAGTGAATGAACAAAAGAGAAGTCAATATTTGGTGTGGCAACCTAGTGCCTTCAAAACAACCTCAGTTCTTATGGGAACTCTAGCACAAGTCAATGATTCTGTCCGACTATAGTCGGGTGTATGATTCACCAATTATACCAAACAGGTGATATTGATCTTCATTTTCATATGTACATTGAAACACAGTCAAGAACTGAAACAGAAACAGCTGTGTGAGGTTTAAACCTGGATGAGGAACAGCCAACATCTGCTACAATGGTGAGGTGTTAAGCTGGCTTCCAATGCCCACCTCTGGCCTGCTTCCTCCTGTGGGCATGGGCACCACACCCTTTGCCCTGTCCCTTGCTCCCGCTCCTGCACGTCCTCCTCCTTGGCTTCCTATTCCAGCTCTCTTAGGGCGTGTGCATGCTCACGCTCAGCTTAATAGAGGACCAGGGCATGCGTGTCCAAATGGCTGGTCATACCTGGGTACTTAAGGGGCTCTCCCAAGTGGGAAGGTGCCTGAGCTTTAGATTTTCTAGTGTCTAGTAACCAGCAAAGATCTGATTCTTTGTCTGATTACCCATGTACTGCAACTCAAGCCTGACCACTGACTCTAGATGTCTGCCCATCTGTTACTTTTTAGAGAATGTATTTATCCATATACTCCCAAAAGTAATGACTTTGCATGCATGATATGTATTCAAATACTCTTCATACAGTAAAATCTAAGGCTGGACAGATTTCGAATTTTTATTAAGAAACTATGGCAAGCCTAAAATTACATCATCCATAAGCTCCACCACACCTTGTTACAAGCCAGTAACTGAAAATCAACGGCTCTTTAATTGGGTTTGTCTCCTGTTCATCAGCAGATTATACAGTTATTTGCTTTAATTAAAACGTGTGTTTTACTGTTTTAGCTCTAATCATATTGGTTTCCTTGTCTTAAAAATGGTTATATATTTCACTGAAAGTAAAGATGGCAATATAAAATACAAGGTTTTATAGCACTATAAAACTAAGTCCTTGTACAATAAATACATGGACTTTTTAATGGAGTTTGGGCCAGATTTATCAGTACTCATGCAGGGACAGATTCTGGCACTATTTACAAACTGTCATTTCTGTGACATATTTATTAAAATGTTGCACAGCTCATGATAAATGATTCTGATAAAATAGAATTTTAATAAACGGACCTTCAATGTAGCAGTGTGGCACTAAGCCGCACTCTCTAATACTGCACAGCAATAATTTTTTCGCTAAGAGCGTACAGCAGGGTTTCCACCACCATTTCTGGTAGGGAAGATTTATCAAAACTACTGTAAAGTAGAACTGGTTTAGCTGCCCATAGCAACCAATCAGATCCCACCTTTAATTTTCCAAAGGAGCTTTGTTAAATGAAAGGTGGAATCTGATTGATTGCTATGGGCAACTAAGTCAGTTTTCCATGGTGGAATGTCATAATCCTTTTAAAACGTTGACAGACATAGCGCCACCCTCGTCCAAGTCTGAAATTGTAGCTCAGCGCCACTGAAGTGTATGGGTCTGAGATGCAACAACTGTACATACTCATTCAAATGAACAATTTTCCCATCTAGGTGCTGTCCGAGTGTAGAACCAACAGCACCTGGACTGAACATGGACCCATTAAAGTCAATTGGGTAATTCCCAGATACAATTTTCACAACATACAGCTCTGATTTCCGCAAGACTCATTCACTAAAGTGAAAGCCTGCGAGGAAAATGTACAACACATAAACACAATCCGACTGCAGTGCATGTAAACACTTGTACGTTCTTGAAAGGTAAAAACATAATGTGTGTTGTATTAAATGTACATGTGTCTTCTTTACAATTGCATAGTGGCATAATCACATATGGAAAGCCACAATGAAAAAGCTATTTTTTATTAAAAGTGCATAGAAACTACAGCTAATTTTTAAGAAAAACATGTAGTTTTACAATGCATTCCACTAAGTATTTTTGTGCAGTTTTTTGCTGTTACATGCGAATGTACCCTAAGGATATATTCACATAGCTTTTTTTTTACACAAAATATGCCTACTATTGTTTTTTATGGGAAATCTGCGCCATTGTTTTTGCAAAACAGTTTTTTCCATGCTTGGTTTCTAAAACAGTGTACCAGGAAAAAAAAATAAAAGCAGCATGCACGTTCTTGGATTGCGTCCACATGCAGATCAGCTCCAGTCAGTTGGGCAAAATCTGCTTCATGGCGGGTGGATTTTTCCACCATATACTTATACCTTCTGAACATACCGTAAAGGTACTTTTACATGGGACAGTTATAAGGCCAATTATCGGGAATGATTGTTTGCACAAACTCTTGTTAACGATAATTGGCCGATGTAAAAGTGTCACCTGATGATTTCTATTTCACATATTATAGAATTTGTTTTCTGTTTTTCAGTAAATTATATAGGAAATAAAATGGTCTCATTAAAGGGAACTCTTTATGCAACTTTTGTCCTGCAAAGAACAAATTGTTGGATGACTGTGAATAGAAAAAAGTTACGACTCGTGCAAGATGTGGAGGAAAAAACAAGAAATAAATGAAAAACAAAAAATATTTACTGTGTCAATATTAAATAGCTGGTTCCCTTCTTAGCAAGTAGTAAATTACAGATATCTAGTAGCTTATCTACTAAACTATATAGGTCAGAGTGATTGTGATATTCATTGAACAAGTGAAAGGTTAAGTGTGAAACACCTACAGTATGTGACTGAAATATATATCATTGTACAGTGGAAACTTCCATGTCACCATTATTCTGTTTACCTTATTAACAGTTCAGTTATTTCTCCTGTTCGGTTCAGATAGTCTGGTATGCCTGATCCACTGGCAATTATTCTTATCCAATTGTAATGTATGACAGTGATAGCGTAGTTTTCCATGTGTGAATACCATACAAATTATAAAACTGTGAGCTGAGAGACCTTTTATATTAATTCTACAGGGAAAGAGTAGAGAGAGAGAGAGGTAGTTGTCAAATCCATTTGCTGCTGCTTATCTCCAGACTCAACTGCACTAGACCGAACAAATTCCACATACCATATTCAGTATATTTTTCCCATCACATAGGCTGTTGGAGAGACCCACAAACACATACTGTAGTTGCCAACAGTCCGGAAATTGCCTTGATTGGGGACCACTTAATGGTCGAGTGGTGTTTGCCATTAATTACATACATTAACCATATTTAATAGAAGTTATTTTGTTAAAGGGGTTATCCCATGACTAATCTAAAAAATGATCCTCTGCCTGCTCCTTGTGTACTTTACTGCTCTCCTGGAATTCTGAGCCCGGCTTCCTCCTGACGATCCTCTGCTGACTCCTTTAGTACTTCTCGACTCTCCTGGTATTTATGACCCCGGCTTCTCCTGACTATTCTCTGCTCGCTCCATTTGTACTTCGTTGCTCTTCTGGTATTGACTCAGTCCATTCATGTTCTGTTGTTTGTCTGGTCTGTCCTCCCAGCACTCCAAGCTAGGGATTGCCGCCCAGTTGTCCCCTGTCGTTAGGACTTGCGAGGCAAGTAGGCAGCCCCAGGGGTGAAGGTGGAGCGCAGTGGTCACTTTCCTCCCCCCTTTGTGTGTGTGTACGCGACCGTTACAGAGTGTCTTTTCTGCTGCAGCTCTCTCCCTAATCACAGCTCAGAAGGCAGTTGAAGGATGAAAGTGAGCGTGTGCGGCCTTCTCAGTGAGCAGGACAAAGAAATAAGAAAAATGAGCAAGGGACACTATACAGATGTATTTTATTGGATAACAAAATGGCTATACAAAATTTTTAATTACAAGCAATTACAAAAGTATTTGGACCCCATTAATTTTCACAGAAAAGCACAATGGTATGCTTACTCTCTAAAGTGCAAAGTGTACCTTTACTTTGCCAGATGCCAGTTCTTACCTCATATTTGTTGTTATGGACAATGGTTGTAGAACCACTGTGCCAAGTAACCAGTTTAGAAGTTGGGCTGAACCCCAAGGGTGTCATTCTGGCACCACCCTTTAACCCCTGTACAGGGATGTGGATTTTGATGTGGGTTAGCGACCAGACCGCTACCACCTAGGATGGTCCCAGTGTGCTTGGCAGCTTAACTACTAAGGTCAGAGACACTGGTGAAAACAGCATAGTTACAAGCATGACACAAAACAGAGCACTGGCAGAAAAAAAGATCAGGTACTCATGCATGTGGACACAGGAACCCATACAGACATGGAAGGTGCTGCAGGAGCCCGATCACACTCAGTAAGGGCAGCAGGAACCCATTCACTCTTGGTAGGTGCTGCATAAACATGATCATACTCAGTAAGAGCTGAAGGAACCAGTTCACATTCGGTAAGAGCTGCATACAGAATGCACAAGAGACAGACATACAGACTTCGGAAATATGGACACATGGACTTCAGGAACTGACTTTTGGAACCAAGACATGCATAGTGGATACTAGACAGCAGTATTCAAGACATCTTGGTGCAAGGAAGTGCACCCACACTGTCGCTGCAGAACACAGTTCAGACACAGCAGTACCAGAATACTGACGGAAGTCAGCACACACAGATGGACAGATAAGCTCCAGAACGCACTGTAGCAGCCCACATACAAATCATGACAAGGTCTAGCCAAGAGAGTACGTAGAAAGAGAGACATGATTGCACAACCAGGGCTGGTCATAGCACTCAAGAGACATCCACAACCTCAAATAGAGCTCAGGATTATATAGTTAACTAAACAAACTCATTAGCTGAATAGGTGCACATACACAGTAAGGGAAAGATTAACCCTCGCAATACAAGATTGAGAAGGGATACAAGCACATTGGCACAATTCACATCACAAGTAACCAGGACTAGGATACACAAATCAGTGGCAAAATGAATCGTCATTGAGCACAACACAAATCCAGACCCACAGGCTGGCGCAGATGGTACAAGTGAAAGGCCATTATAACATCTGTATTTTGTGGTGCTGAGCTTGAGACATTACAACAACCATTACAATAAATATTAAGTGGTACACATCTAAGTAAAACAGAAATGGAAAACTAATTATAGTAATCAGTGTCAGATGGCAGCTGCTAAAGCAAATAAGATCATAAAGGTATTGGTATTCTTTAGTTAGGACTAAAAATCTAGCAGAGTATATTTATACAGTCAGGTTTCTGCTCATTAAAGAGAGCCAATCAACAATACAGCATGTCAACGGTCACTCATTAATTCCTGTTTACATGCTGCAGTCCAAGTGAGTATGGGTACAAGTGATCATTAATATGATTGTTATGCAAATTATCAGCAGCCTCCAACATGCGCACAGAAGCCTCTTTCAGAGCTCCCCTTGTCTCCTCCCAGATTTTAGAGAACTCTCTTGAGGTGGCATCTGCAGCAGGGATACCGGAAGAAGAAGACGATACCGGGGGTGGGATATTCGGTTGTTGGCCATATAGAGCTAGGATGGGCAAAACTCATACATTCAGCATTAATGGATGTGTATAAAAGACAATTTATTCAAATAAAAGCACATGAAGTATTAAAAGATATTATCTAAAGAAATTTAAACAAACAGTGTATAGGACGGTTGCCCTGAATGGTTCCAAAATGTAGTTGTCTTCAGACAGTTTATGTCCTGACTCAAAGCAACTAATAGTCCCAACATAAATTCATATAATAATATTGTTCCTTGAGTCCTTATAAAATAAGTCCATGGGGATCTGTGAAGAAATCCTTGAGGGTTTTTGTGAAGGCACCTAAATGGTCACTATTGCACCTGCGTACTTCTTAATGAGATATATCGTAATGCACATATGTATAGCGACCATAGGAACCTTTATGAGTTCAGTGTCTTAGTATAGTCCAACTTGTTTATTTGCATATGGACACTCCAATATCGCTGGAATCGTTCTCTTACCTCCCTCCTTTCGTTCGGGTCGTCCCTGGTGGCTTGGCGAGGGGCGAGCAGAGCAAAGCGCTGTCGGTGTCTCGCGTCGCACTCCTCAAGCCAGTGCACCTAGGATCTCGCGAGAATGCGTGGGATTTTCGGCCGCAATGTCTCCCTGCTATCTTGGTTTACGTTTGTTTAATATTCGGAGCAGAGGTAGTGAAATATTGATTTCTTCTAGGATTTTTCTGCATGGCCATGCAAATTTCTTGGAGGACTTTGTAGCGGGTGCGCCCACCTTCCGACCAGACACGTTTCGGGATACTACATTATCCCTTCCTCAGTGATTATAAACAACAAAAAATGGGGATTTTTTGGAAGACTCGCTGACATGATTGTTGTATGAAAACTCAGCCCAGGCAATAGTTCGACCCAGTTCTCGTGATGACTGTTAGTGAAGTGGCACAAAAAGTTAGTAAGAATTTGGTTCACATGCTTCACGTGACCGTTGGACTGAGCATGATACGCTGACAAGAAGTCCAAAGATACATTTAATAGCTTGCAGAGAGCTCTCCAGAATTTTGACGTAAACTGTACGCCTCTATCGGATACAACACAGAGTGGGAAGCCATGGATACGAAAAATTTCTTGGCCAGTTGGGGAGCAGAAGGAAGTCCAGGCAGAGGAACAAAATGCGCCATTTTAGAAAAGCGCTCAACCACTACCCAAATTACGGAACAACTGCAGGAAGTGGGTAGATCCATGATAAAGTCCATAGCTATTTGCTGCCAGGGAATCTCAGGAACAGGAAGAGGAAGCAGAAGGCCGGCCGGACGTTGTTTAGAAGTCTTATTTTGCACACAGGACGGACAGGCAGATACAAATTGTTGTATATCTTGTCGCATGGATGGCCACCAGTACCGCTGCGCAATGAACCTGAAGGTCTTTCGCTGACCAGAATGACCCGCCAATTCAGATGAATGACCCCATAGTAAGATTTGCTTTCTGAGAGACTCTGCAACAAAGGTCTTTCCAGGAGGGATTTCGCATAGCTTGACTGGACAGGCCGAGATTTTAGCGGGATCAATGATGAATTGGGGCTCCTCCTCCTGGTCAGTAGAGTCAAAGGATCTTGAAAGAGCATCTGCTTTAATGTTCTTATCTGCAGCTCGAAAGTAAAGAACAAAATCAAAATGAGCAAAGAACAGGGACCATCAAGCTTGTTGAGGTGTCAGTCTTTGTGCATACTGTAGGTAGTTGAGGTTCTTGTGGTCAGTATAGATCACTACCGGATGACTGGCTCCTTCCAAAAGGTAACGCCATTCCTCCAATGCCATCTTGATGGCCAACAACTTTCTGTCCCCAATTGAGTAGTTGCGCTTAGGAGTGGAGAAGGCCCTGGAGAAGAAGCCACAGGTTGTCATCTTACCTGAGATAGATGTTTGTGAAAGTGTGATACAAATTGGCGGTAATAGTTGGCGAACCCCAGGAAACATTGAATTGCCTTTAAACCAGAAGGACAAGGCCACTTCAAAATCGCAGACAGCTTCTCAGGATCCATCTGCAGGCCAGTATCAGATATTATGTACTCTAAAAATGAAAGCGAGGATTGTTCGAGGATGCATTTTTCAAACTTGGCATACAGACAATTTTTTCTTAGCCTTTGTAGGACCAGACAAACCTGCCTCTGGAGAGTAGCCAAATCTGGAGAGAAGGCAAGGATATAATCGAGATAGACCACAACACAAAAGTATAGCAAGTCTCTAAAGATATTGTTAGCGAATTCTTGGAACACTGCAGGGGCATTGCTTAGTCCAAAGGGCATTACCAGATATTCATAGTGACCATCACGGGTGTTAAAGGCGGTCTTTCACTCGTCCTCTTGATGAATTCAGATCAAGTTGTAGGCCCCACGCAGATCTAATTTGGAGAAGATCTTAGCTCCTCTGAGGCGGTCAAACAGCTCTGGAATAAGGGGAAGATGGTATTTGTTCTTGACAGAGATTTTATTTAGGCCCCTATAATCAATGCATGGCCGGAGAGAACCATCTTTTTTCTTTACAAAGAAGAAGCCAGCGCCAGCCTGAGAAGACGATTTTCGGATAAATCCTCTGTCAAGATTTTCTTTGATATGGTCAGACATGGCTTGCGTCTCTGCTAGTGACAGAGGATAAATAAGACCACAGGGAGGTGGAGAAACAGGAACCAGATCAATAGGACAATCATAGAATTGTGTGGAGGTAACGTCTCAGCCTCCTTCTTATCGAAGACGCCGGAATAGGCATGGTATGCTGCAAACAGATTTTCAAGATTTGGCGGTACGCGGGGTAAGTGAGCAGGCTGAACAGGAGAAAGACACTTTCCAAGGCAGTACTGTCCCCAACAAAGCACCTCTCCAGACTTCCAATAAAGAACAGGTTCGTTGGTAAGGAGCCATGGTAGCCCCAAAAGGAGAGGATGAGAGAGACTTGGAAGAATCAAGAATGAAATTTCTTCTGTATGAAGCTCCTACCTGTAGTTTCACAGGTTCAGTAGAAAATTGTACAGACACAGATAGAGCCCTTCCATCGACAGATGACACCATCAATGGTCTCTGCAGGCGTCGAACTGGAATACGATATCAATACACTATGGCTTGCTGCAGGAAGTCTCCTGCCGATCCGGAATCAAGAAGAGCCGTCTCAGTGAACCGATTATCTCCAAATGAAAAAGTTGCCGGCAGAGTCAGGGGTGAAGAAGAATTATCTTCACCTAGTGCTGCCTCTCCAATGGACCCTAGGCTCGGGAGTTTCCCATCTTCAGGGGACAAGCACAGAGCACATGATCAGAACCATCACAATAGAAAGTCCTTTAGAATGGCGGTGATCACGTTCCTGTTCAGTCAGCCTAACTCGGTCGACCTGCATGGGTTCAGGAACTGCAGACAACATGGAAGGCAGAGGGTAAGGAGCTTGCTGAAAAAAAGACACAAGGTGAAAAGATCTCCTCTCACGTGCCACTTCTCTGGCATGTTCCTGGAACCATAAATAAATTCGAGTAGCCAGGGAGATGAGATCATCCAAGGTGGAAGGAACATCCCGTCAGGCCAGCTCGTCTTTAATTCTCCCACAGAGGCCCTCCCAAAAGGTAGCCACAAGTGCCTCATTATTGCAGTCAAGTTCAGAGGCTAGCGTACGGAACTGGACTGCATACCAGCCCACGGATTGGTTCCCTTGAAGCAACCGTAGTAGGAAGGATGTGGCAGAGGTGGTGCGTTCGGGCTGGTCGAAACTCGAACACCTTGCAGAAAGCCTCTAGGAAGGCCTGTAGATTTATTATGACTGGGTTGTTCCTTTCCCAGAGGGGATTGATCCAGGCCAGTGCCTCCCCAGTAAGGTGTGACATCAGAAAAGCCACTTTGGCCCGGTCTGAAGCAAATTGGTGAGGCAAAAGTTCAAAATGAAGGGTGCATTGATTTATGAACACCCGGCACTGCTTAGGGTCACTGTTGAAACGTGCAGGAGCTGAGAGGCGAGGTCCAGATCTGGGTACGTAGGAAGAGGACGGAGTAGGAGCCGAATTAACAGGGGCAGAGAAGCTTGATGACGCTGGGTTAGCAGTAGGGATCGACCAATATTGATTTTTTTTAGAGCCGATACCGATACCAAGAATCTGTGAACTTTCCAGCCGATAATTTATACAGAAATTTATATCTCATAATATATATCATATTAGTTGGTAGTCACTGAGATGGTGGAAATTTGCATTTGGCACTAGTATATTATAAATTTAAATTATAAATTAATAAAGCCCTTAGTTGGTAGTCAATTTATATTTTACATTTATAATATACTAGTGCCAAATGCCAATTTCCATACCATCCCCCCTTCTCACAGACTTTATTAACCCCCTATCAGACCTCAGATCAGACCTTTATTAACCCCTATCAGACCTCATATCAGACCATTATTAACCCCTATCAGACCTCAGATCAGACCATTATTAACCCCTGTCAGACCTCAGATCAGACCTTTAATAACCCGTGTCAGACCTCAGATCAGACCTTTATTAACCCCTATCAGACCTCAGATGAATAAAATAAAAAACTGCTCACCTCTCCTGCGCCACGGCTCCTCTTCATCTCCGGGTCCGGCGTCTCGCTCCCCTGTGTTCTCCGGCCTGCGTTGCACTGTCACCTGACAGCGTGCAGCGTCAGGTCATAGTGCGCGCACTACGTCCTGATGTTGTACGGGGTCAAGACAGTGCAGCGCGGGCCCCATCATTTGCATAGACTGCAATACTATTTTATTGCCAGCTGTGGTATAAGTGATCTAATGACTCCCTAGGAGGCTAAATATAAACAAAGTTTTTTTTTTAACGTTCTAAAGATAGAAAATAAAAAATTCAAATCTCCCTTGTTTCTCCATTTTACAAATAAAAATAAGCAAATAAAAAAAATCATCACTTGTATGAAATATTTATGCCATACAGTTGTCATGGTCTTACCTTCTTGCTGTTCTCCTTCGTTTGACATGTGCTGGCGGCCATCTTGGTTTCTGGGTTTCTTGTAGCCTCCCACCCTGCGGCTTCTCCTTCCCACTGGGAGGAGCTGGATGCCTAGCTCATATATATAGGAGGTCTGTGGCTTCAGTTCCTTGCTTGGTCCTCCTGTGTTCACATGCTTCTAAGACTGCTGCTGCTTCTGGTTCCTGATCCTGGCCTCGTCTGACTACCCCGCTGGTTCCTGATCCTGGCTTCGTCTGACTACCCCGCTGGTTCCTGATCCTGGCTTCGTCTGACTACCCTTCTGGTTCCTGACCTCTGGCTACGCAAGACCCTGCTTCAGTTTAGCCATCCGTTTGGACTTTTGCTTACAGCTTGATTTTCAATAAAGCCTTCTTATTCCCACTTATCTCTTGTTGTACGTCTGGTTCATGGTTCCATGACATTAGGACCAAGCCATGAATTCTGATGGTACAGGGCCATCCTCGCTACCTACGCTGATTGCCAGACTTGATCAGCAGGATCACCTGTTGGGTCGGTTCGCTGTGGCGTTGCAAACCCTGCTTGAACGCACGGCTCATTTCGCTTCCGTTGCCGATGGGTCGGTTGTCGCTCCTGGGCCCGCTCCTACCGCCGCTCCGGTTGTTGCGCCAGAGTCTACCCCGACACCTGTTGCTGCGCCTGCGGTGTCTCGGGGTATGACCGGTTCTGCCCCCCTTCCACAGCGCTTTGGGGGAGAGCCAACTCAGTGCCGAGGTTTCCTTAACCAGGTGGGCATTTATTTCGAGTTGCTGCCACATGCCTTTCCTACTGAGAGATCAAAGGTGGGCTTCTTGATCTCGCTGCTCTCGGACAAGGCCTTGGCCTGGGCCAGCCCTTTATGGGAGAACAACAATCCGGTGGTTGCCGAGTTTTCCGGTTTTGTTGCTTCTCTTCGGAAGGTATTCGATGTGCCGGCTCGTGCTGCCTCTGCTGCGAAGCTCCTTATGTCCATCAGACAGGGTTCACGATCCGTAGCTGAATACGCCATTGAGTTTCGTACCCTGGCAGCAGAGGTGGGCTGGAATAATGAGGCTCTGGTCGCTGCTTTCTCTCATGGTCTCTCGGATGCCTTGAAGGATGAGGTTGCAGCTAAGGACCTACCAGTGGAGCTCGAGTCTCTTATTTCTTTCCTGATTTTGATTGACACCAGACTCAGGGAGAGACCTTCCTTTAAGGAGAGCCTGCGGAGGCCTTCTAACAGATTGGCGCCTACGTTTGCTGTCCCACCCGTGCCTCCCTCTCCTCCCACGCCTCCTGGGGATGACTTGTCTGGGGGTGAACCCATGCAGCTGGGGTTTGCTCGCCTGTCCGAAGGGGAGAGGGTACTCCGGAGACGCGAGGGCCGATGCATGTACTGTGGTCTCGGTGGGCATTTTCGGTTGGCATGTCCGAACCGTCCGGGAAACGCTCGCACCTGAGATCCTGTCGGGGGCAGATCTTGGGTGGAGTCTCCTCGTCCCCGGTTTCCCGTGTTGACAAACCACTGATCACTGTTGTCCTCTCCTGGGTCGGGGGCTCGGTGACGACCCAGGCGTTGGTGGACTCTGGTGCTGGTGGTTTGTTCATTGATAGTGTGTTCGCTGCCGCCAATTCCATTCCTCTGCAGCCTCGAGGTTCCCTTGAGGCGATAGACGGCAGACCCCTTCTGCCGCCACACGTGACTCATGAGACCCTTCCAGTGGGGATAGCCATTGGTGCCGTTCACAGAGAGTCGGTCTGTCTCCAGGTGATTTCGTCTCCACACTACTCGGTGGTCTTGGGGTACCCCTGGCTCCTGAAGCATAATCCGACTTTCGATTGGAGATCGGCCAAGATCCTCTCGTGGTCACCGCAGTGTGGGGCTAGTTGCATCCATGGGCCTGTCAAGTTGCTGTGTACTTCCTCGGACTCTCTGTTGCCTCCTGAATACGAAGAGTACCGGGATGTATTCGATAAGGTGCGCGCGGTTGCCCTACCTACGCACCGCCCATACGATTGTGCCATAGAGTTACAATCTGGTGCCGTTCCTCCTCGTGGCAAAGTCTATCCACTGTCGGTAGCGGAGAATGAGGCCATGGAGGAGTACGTGAGGGAGGCGCTTTCACGCGGACACATTCGCAAATCCTCGTCCCCGGCAGGGGCTGGATTTTTCTTTGTGAAAAAGAAGGGCGGTGAGTTGAGGCCTTGCATCGATTACAGGGGTCTCAATCGCATCACGATCAAGAACGCTTACCCGATACCCTTGATTTCCGAGCTGTTCGATCGCCTCAAAGGGGCCACGGTCTTTACCAAACTCGACCTGAGGGCGGCATATAACCTGGTAAGGATCAAGCGGGCGATGAGTGGAAGACCGCGTTTAACACCAGGACCGGTCATTATGAATCCTTGGTTATGCCCTTTGGGTTGTGCAATGCGCCCGCAGTTTTCCAGGAATTCATCAACGATGTTTTCCGTGACCTGTTGCAGCAGTGTGTGGTGGTCTATTTGGATGACATCTTGGTATATTCTGAATCCATGGAGGCCCACATTATGGATGTCAGACGAGTGTTGCAACGGTTACGAGAGAACAGGCTGTTCGGTAAGCTTGAGAAATGCGAATTTCACCGATCCCAGGTAACCTTCTTAGGTTACATCATTTCCGCTGAGGGGTTCTCCATGGATCCTGAGAAGGTTTCGGCTGTCTTACAGTGGCCCCAGCCCAGTGGTCTTCGTGCCCTGCAGCGCTTTTTGGGCTTCGCCAATTATTATCGGAAGTTCATCAGGGACTTTTCTATGCTAGCCAAGCCTCTCACGGATCTGACCAGGAAGGGCAGTAATTTCCAGGTCTGGCCGCTAGAGGCCATCCGAGCTTTTGAGGCTCTAAAGTCCGCCTTTGTGTCGGCTCCGATTCTGTCGCATCCCAACCCTGGGTTGCCCTTTGTCCTCGAGGTGGACGCGTCTGAGACGGGAGTAGGCGCCCTTCTGTCTCAGCGTAGAACACCAGAGGGTCCTCTGCTTCCTTGTGGGTTTTACTCCCGGAAACTGTCTTCCGCGGAGTGCAACTATCAGATTGGTGACAGGGAGTTATTGGCCATCGTGCAGGCCCTTAAAGAATGGAGGCACTTGCTCGAGGGTTCGGTGGTTCCGGTTCTCATCCTGACGGACCACAAGAATCTGACCTACCTTTCTGAGGCCAAGAGATTGACACCACGTCAGGCCAGATGGGCTCTGTTCTTGTCACGTTTTAATTACGTGGTCTCCTACCTACCCGGTTCCAAGAACATCAGAGCGGATGCCTTATCACGGCAGTACTCCGAGCTGTCCAGGGAGGAGTCGATTCCGACTTCGGTCATACCTCCGAATCAGATCCTGGCCGCCATTCGCACCAGTCTGACCTCTCCCCTGGGTGAGCAGATTTTGGCGGCTCAATCTGGTGCTCCCTCTGGGAGACCCAACGGCAGATGTTTTGTGCCTGAGGAGTTGCGCACTCGGTTGTTGCGAACCTACCATAACTCCAAGGCCGCGGGGCATCCTGGAAAGAATCAGCTGTCCTGGGCTGTTTCACGTCTGTTCTGGTGGCCTTCTCTACGTTCCGACATCGCCGCATATGTAGCGGCATGCTCCGTTTGTGCCCAGAGTAAGTCCCCTCGGCACCTTCCGTTGGGCCTTTTGCAACCCATAGCCACCGGGGAGCGCCCATGGTCACACCTGGGGATGGATTTCATTGTGGACCTCCCTGCATCCCGAGGCCATACGGTCATTCTCATGATTGTGGATCGGTTTTCCAAAATGTGCCACTGTGTTCCTCTCAAGAAGTTACCCTCTGCACAAGAGTTGGCCACGATTTTCGCCAGGGAGGTCTTCCGGTTGCACGGTTTGCCCAAGGAGATTGTGTCGGATCGGGGGAGTCAGTTTGTGTCCAGGTTCTGGCGCGCCTTTTGCTCCCAGTTGGGGATTCATCTCTCTTTCTCCTCGGCCTACCACCCTCAGTCCAATGGGGCCGCAGAACGATCCAATCAGGCCTTGGAGCAATTCCTTCGTTGCTATGTCTCCGATCACCAAGACAATTGGGTTGACCTCCTGCCTTGGGCTGAGTTTGCCAGGAACACGGCGGTGAACTCTTCCTCTGGGACGTCTCCCTTCATGGCCAATTATGGGTTCCAACCTGCCGTGTTACCGGAGGTATTCTCTCCCCAGGATATTCCGGCTGTGGAGGATCACCTTTCCGTCCTACGTGCTTCTTGGGTACAGATCCAGAGGTCCCTTGAGGTCTCTGCGCAGCGCCAGAGACTCCAGGCTGATCGCAGACGAGCGCCCGCTCCTTCCTACCAGGTCGGAGACCGTGTATGGTTGTCCACCCGCAACCTCAACCTTCGAGTGCCCACTCCCAAGCTGGCGCCTCGCTTTGTTGGTCCCTTCCGAGTGCTTCGCAGGGTAAACCCGGTAGCCTATGCCCTTGCGCTTCCTCCTGGCATGCGGATCTCCAACGTGTTTCATGTCTCCCTGTTGAAGCCATTGGTGTGTAATCGTTTCACTTCCTCGGTTCCTCGGCCCCGTCCGGTCCAAGTGGGCAATCGTGAGGAATATGAGGTGAGCAATATCCTGGACTCACGCCTGGTCCGCGGTCGGTTGCAGTTTTTGGTCCATTGGCGTGGTTATGGTCCAGAGGAGCGTTCCTGGGTTCCCTCCGCAGATGTCCATGCTCCTGCTTTGCTCCGAGCCTTCCACGCACGCTTCCCTCAGAAACCGTTCCTTACTCCGCGGAGGAGGGGCCCTTGAGGGGGAGGTACTGTCATGGTCTTACCTTCTTGCTGTTCTCCTTCGTTTGACATGTGCTGGCGGCCATCTTGGTTTCTGGGTTTCTTGTAGCCTCCCACCCTGCGGCTTCTCCTTCCCACTGGGAGGAGCTGGATGCCTAGCTCATATACAGTCATGTGAAAAAATTAGGACACCCTTTGAAAGCATGTGGTTTTTTGTAACATTTTTAATAAAAGGTTATTTCATCTCCGTTTCAACAATACAGAGAGATTAAAGTAATCCGACTAAACAAAGAAAACTGAAGAAAAGTCTTTTCAAGATCTTCTGTAAATGTCATTCTACAAAAATGCCTATTCTAACTGAGGAAAAAGATAGGACACCCTTGCCCCTAATAGCGAGTGTTACCTCCTTTGGCTGAAATAACTGCAGTGAGACGGTTCTTGTAGCCATCTACCAGTCTTCGACATCGGTCTGAGGAAATTTTACCCCACTCCTCAATGCAGAACTTTTTCAGCTGTGAGATGTTTGAGGGGTTTCTTGCACGTACAGCCCTTTTCAAGTCACCCCACAGCATCTCAATGGGATTCAAATCTGGACTTTGACTTGGCCATTCCAGGACTCTCCATTTCTTCTTTTTCAGCCAATCTTTGGTTGATTTACTAGTATGTTTTGGGTCATTGTCATGTTGCATGGTCCAGTTCCGCTTCAGCTTTAATTTTCTAACTGATGGTCTCACATGTTCTTCAAGCACCTTCTGATACACAGTAGAATTAATCGTGGATTCTATGATGGTGAGCTGACCAGGTCCTGCTGCAGCAAAGCAGCCCCAAACCATGACACTTCCACCTCCATGCTTCACAGTTGGTATGAGGTTCTTTTCTTGGAATGCTGTGTTTGGTTTACGCCAAACATGTCCTCTGCTGTTGTGTCCAAATAATTCAATTTTGGACTCATCTGTCCAAAGAACATTATTCCAGAAGTCCTGGTCTTTGTCAACTTTATCTCTGGCAAATGTCAGTCTGGCCTCGATGTTTCTCTTGGAAAGCAAAGGTTTCCTCCTTGCACACCTCCCATGCAAGTTAAACTTGTACAGTCTCTTTCTGATTGTAGAGGCATGTACTTCTACATCAACAGTAGCCAGAGCCTGCTGTAGTTCTCGAGATGACACTTTAGGGTTTTTGGAGACCTCTTTTAGCATCTTGCGGTCTGCTCTTGGGGTGAACTTGCTGGGGCGACCAGTCCTGGGCATGTTGGCAGTTGTTTTGAAAGCCCTCCACTTGTAGACTATCTTCCGGACAGTGGAATGGCTGATTTCAAAATCTTTTGAGATCTTTTTAAATCCCTTCCCAGACTCATAGGCTGCTACAATCTTTTTTCTGAAGTCCTCTAACAGCTCTTTTGCTCTCACCATGGTGCTCACTCTCACTTCAACAGTCAGGAGCACACCAAACTAAATGTCTGAGGTTTAAATAGGGCAAGCCTCATTCAACATGCAGAGTAACGATCTACTAATTATGTGCACCTGGTGTGATATACCTGTGTGAGATCTGAGCCAATTTAAGAGGGAATACATGTGAGGGTGTCCTATCTTTTTCCTCAGTTAGAATAGCCATTTTTGTAGAATGACATTTACAGAAGATCTTGAAAAGACTTTTCTTCAGTTTTCTTTGTTTAGTTGGATTACTTTAATCTCTCTGTATTGTTGAAACAGAGATGAAATAACCTTTTATTAAAAATGTTACAAAAAACCACATGCTTTCAAAGGGTGTCCTAATTTTTTCACATGACTGTATATAGGAGGTATGTGGCTTCAGTTCCTTGCTTGGTCCTCCTGTGTTCACATGCTTCTAAGACTGCTGCTGCTTCTGGTTCCTGATCCTGGCCTCGTCTGACTACCCCGCTGGTTCCTGATCCTGGCTTCGTCTGACTACCCCGCTGGTTCCTGATCCTGGCTTCGTCTGACTACCCTTCTGGTTCCTGACCTCTGGCTACGCAAGACCCTGCTTCGGTTTAGCCATCCGTTTGGACTTTTGCTTACAGCTTGATTTTCAATAAAGCCTTCTTATTCCCACTTATCTCTTGTTGTACGTCTGGTTCATGGTTCCATAAAATGTGATTTAAAAATTCATTCATATTACAAAATTGTATTAATAAAAATTACAGCTCGACACAGAAAAATAGCCCTTACACATCTCTGTTGACAGAACTATACGCAAGTTATGGGTGTCAGAGTATGGCGATGCAAATAAATTTTCTTTCAACGTTTTGTATATTTTTTAAGTATTAAAACAGCAAAATCTAAATACATTCAGTATCACTGTAATCATACTGACCCGCAGAATAAAGGTAACGTTTCATTTTTACTACCCAGTGAAGGCCATAAATACAAAACCCATAAAACAATGGTGGAATTGCACTTTTTTCCCAATTCGACCTTAATCCCCAAAAAATTCAACATCTCGATACATTCCATGAAATATTAAATGTGCCATTAGAGAGTAAAACTTGTCTTGCAAAAAACAAGACCTTATACAGCTATTTGAACAGAAATGTAAAAAATAAAAATAAAAAATGATGGCTCTTGGGGAAAAAAAAAGAAAACTAAAAAAATGAGAATTGATTATGATGCCAAGGGGTGAAACGTGTCTTCAAGGTCCAGTGATACCGGAATATAACAGCTAGAGCATTGTTGCACAATAACTTGATATTAAAGAGGTTATCCAAAACTATAAAATGCTCCTCCATATGCCAGGCCCCTCACACTGATTCTACAACCTGGCTCCCCGTGCCGTTCCTGGTCCCCGCTGCTGCTTCTCCCTGTGCGTGGATAAAAACATCTGGTGTCGGGGGAGAAGGGAGCAGCCAGTGGCAGGCGGTGATGGGGACTCGCGATGCTAGGGAGGCTTGTCCCCGTCACCGCCTGCCATTGGCTGCTACCCCCTGACACCGGATGTTTTCATCTATGCAAAAGGGGGGAAGAAGCAGCAGCGGCGGTGCAAGGACCAGGAGCAGCGTGGGGAGCCAGGTAAGTATATTCATTGTGAGGGGCCCGGCATATGGGGGAGCATTTCATAGTCTTGGATAACCTCTTTAAATGTCATAGAAATGTTTCCTTTGTCAATATACATTCATCTGTAGTCTTATTTTTCTACCTACAATGTCCTCTTTGGGTAATCAACCGACCATCGAATAAAACTTCCATGATCATACACTTCCAGCAATATATTTTATATTCAGATTTATAACTTTTGTATAAAATATGTGTAGTTTAAGTTTAGGCAACTAAAAAACTGCAAACCAAAATATATAAAATGGCAAGAATATCTCATTCCAGGATTGGTTGTCCGTACATAGACCATTCTAGAACAGGGTATCAATATATAGATCATTCCAGGATATGGTTAAAGGGAACCTGTCATGTGGATATTTGATTATAATCTAACTAATTATATACAATCATTAACTACTAAAAAGTGCCTTAGATGTATTCACTTACTGGTGTGACAGATGGTTACCTCATAATATACACACAAAGATGCCGCATGGTAATGAGCTGATTCGAGCCCAGCGTGATGTCATTGAGTCCAGCGTATATTTAATTCAGAGCTATAGCCACTCCCCTGCCCACCTGCTGCTGATTCATATGGAAAATAACTGTCAATCAGCAGCAGGTGGGCGGGGAGAGTCAGCAGCTCATGAATATTCATGACTCATCATTATCAGCTGGAGCTTTTCAATACAAGATGTTGGCAGATTGACTGGGTCAATTAAAGAAAGTGACCCAGCATTTTGTTAAGCGAATCAGTCACTTATTTATGTTGCCCTTAGTTAGGACACCATAAAACTGGTGACAGGTTCCCTTTAATTCTAGGATAGGATGATAGTACATGGAACATACCAGAATAGGGTATAAATACATAGATCATTCCAGGACAGAATATCAGTACATGGATCACTCCAGCACATGGGTCATTCCAGAATAAGTCAGAGTCATTCTAGGTTGGATGTCAATACATAAAGTCAGGTCCATAAATATTGGGATATCGACACAATTCTACCATTTTTGGCTCTATACACCACCACAAAGGATTTGAAATGAAACGAACAAGATGTGCTTTAACTACAGACTGTCAGCTTTAATGTGAGGGCATTTACATCCAAATCAGGTGAACGGTGTAGGAATTACAACAGTTTGCATATGTGCCTCCCACTTGCTAAGGGACCAAAAGTAATAATAATCATAAATCAAACTTTCACTTTTTAATACTTGGTTGCAAATCCTTTGCAGTCAATTACAGCCTGAAGTCTGGAATGCATAGACATCACCAGACGCTGGGTTTCATCCCTGGTGATGCTCTGCCAGGCCTCTACTGCAACTGTCTTCAGTTCCTGCTTGTTCTTGGGGCATTTTCCCTTCAGTTTTGTCTTCAGCAAGTGAAATGCATGCTCAATCAGATTCAGGTCAGGTGATTGACTTGGCCATTGCATAACATTCCACTTCTTTCCCTTAAAAAACTCTTTGGTTGCTTTTGCAGTATGCTTTGGGTCATTGTCCATCTGCACTGTGAAGCACCGTCCAATGAGTTCTGAAGCATTTGGCTGAATAGAAGTTGTTTGGAAAACTCTAATCTGGCCTTCCTGTTTTTGAGGCTCACCAATGATTTACATCTTGTGGTGAACCCTCTATATTCACTCTGGTTAAGTCTTCTCTTGATTGTTGACTTTGACACACATACCTCCTGGAGAGTGTTCTGGATCTGGCCAACTGTTGTGAAGGGTGTTTTCTTCACCAGGGAAAGAATTCTTCGGTCATCCACCTCAGTTGTTTTCCGTGGTCTTCCAGGTCTTTTGTTGTTGCTGAGCTCACCGATGCATTCCTTCTTTTTAAGACTGTTCCAAACAGTTGTTTTGGCCACGCCTAATGTTTTTGCTATCTCTCTGATCTTTGACAGCAACAGATTCCAAATGCAAATAGCACCCTTGAAATGAACTTTTGAACCTTTTATCTGCTCATTGTAATTGGGATAATAACACACACCTGGCCATTGAACAGCTGAGAAGCCAATTGCCCCATTACTTTTGGTCCCTTAACATATGCAAACTGTTGTAATTCCTACATCGTTCACCTGATTTGGATGTAAATACCCCCAAATTAAAGCTGACAGTCTGCAGTTAAAGCACATCTTGTTTGTTTCATTTCAAGTCTAGTGTAGTGGTGTATAGAGCCAAAAATGTTAGAATTGTGTCGATGTCCCAATATTTATGGACCTGACTGTAGATCTTTCAGGATAAGGCATCAGTACATGGATCATACCATGACAGGGTAATGGTACACTGATTATTCCAAAATAAGGTATCAGTACATGGATTATTCCAGGACACGGTAATGGTACATTAATCATTCCAGGATAGGGTATCAGTACTTGAATCATTACAGGACAGGGTAATGGTACATGGATCATTCCAGGACAGGGTAATGGTACAGGGATCATTCCAGGATAAGGTATCAGTGCATGGATCATTCCAAGATAGTATAATGGTTACTTAGATCATCCCAGGTTAGGGTATCGGTACATAGATCATTCGGTGACAGGGTATTGATATATGGGTCACTTCAGGATAGGGTGAAGGGGTCATTTCAGGATAGGATATCAGCACATGAGATTCCGAGGGTATGAGCATCACATAACCATTTCAGATTCTATTTTGTGATGCACCCACTAGCAGTTCCATTTGCTGTAAATAATTGCAAGTGTATTATACATCGCAATGTGCCTAGTAGATTCCCTTATAAGACCCACAAAAGAACAATTTGAAGTGCAGGAAAGCAGACATTAACAGACAGTGGTACTACAATGAATCATCTCTACATTATAAATTACTTCAACTCAGTTTCATAAATTTTAATTCTGCAAGGGTGACCTGTTTTATAGAATCTCCTAATGTAGAAAAATGTTGTATGTGACATTATTATTCTCAGAGGTAGGAGAAAGTTATTGCCGCAAGTTTGCAAATGTTTCTCAGTGTTCACAAATATTCAAAATGTAAAACTAATATATCACCTAGAAAAATTTGATCATGGCACAATACGGGTTTGTCACATGTTCAAAGGGAAATTGTCACTAGAGTTTACTTGATTGCACTATCGGCATACTTCTATAGTGCTGATAATACCATTTCTAACCCATGTCCCTGCTTAAATACTACACTTTACTTAAGGGAGAAAAAGAAGATATGAAATCTCTGCACTCCATTCACAAATAGCCATCTAGGCAGTGCTGCAGTAGTGACTTTTCACAGTGTTCTCACAGTTGGTATGCTCATTCTGCCTTGATTGATGCCCCTCTCGGCATGTGAAATCATTGCAAGCTCTACCAAGTAGACCATCATTCAAAGCAGAATTAACATGTAGAGTAGACCCTGATAAACGTATACCCTACACTTAGCTTGTCAAGACCTGCACCAGATTTATCACAGTGGCCTCGGGCTGGTTAATTAATCTGGTTGAACAATATACCAAATATTGGTTGGCTTACTTTGTGACAGAATTTTACGCAAGGATTATGGTGCTATTTTTCTATAACGACCGGCGTGCCGATCACATACGTGACGCAAAGGGAGGGAAAAGGAAAGGCCCTGTCCAAGGGAGAGGGAAAGATGGTGACCCCTAACTCACCTTGAGGCTGGCACCTTACTGCCCTGACGTCCCTAGACGGGTTTTTCACCCGTACGCCGATCATGTGCCTAAACCCTGGCTTTCCCTAAGATGAGCCCTAAGTAGTGAATGGGATGGTGGGAACACTAGGCTGCACCACTAACACTAAAGGAAAACACCAGGGAGAGGACAGACAAAACTGACGAAACATATAATCCCAGGTGGGCGACAACAGCGGACAACATAAGACCAACAGGGATCTGGAGGGTAACGCTCTGGTACGACAACCAGGAATAACAACTACACAGCTTCAGTGGGTCAGTATAGAAGTCCAGGCAGGAAGCTCTATATCTGGCAACCAGAGAAGTGGGAGAGGGGAATATAAGAAGGTTGGGAGTGACGGACAAGAAACAGCTGAGGAGGAGAAGCTACGGATCCCTGAGTGAGACAAAAAGGGTTGCAAGGCAAACACAGAGAGCTACCATTAAGTAACAGCGCGATCTTTAGACATAGAGCGCGCAGCCACCCGCTGCGACTTCCTGACCCCGGGTATAACACCCTTGTGACATTTTCAAGCAAAATGTTGCATATTAGGTAATACCCCTTTCTCGTGAAACCACACCATTTCCCATTAGGCCACACCCTTTGGTCAGGCTAGATACAGATAATTTAAACAAAGTCTACATTAGTACTAAACCCCTGGATATGGACACATTAGGGGCATATTTAATGAATAAACATTTTTGGAATAGTGTTATAAAACGACATTTGCTTTGTTTGGCTTCTGCAGCTTTAATATTTCACAGTACTTAGCAAGATGCAGAATGCTGTTCACAGTCAAATCCAACAATTTAGCATTTTAAAAGCCGGTCTAAATAAGCCCCTGCGCTGGAGGTGGATCACTGAAGTTATGTACAGGCGTAGGCCTCTACATAACTTCTGTGTATCCACTGCTGATTCTAAATGTAAGATACCTGCGCCAGATATACGCCACAAAAGTGGCGGATATCGGTTCATAAATTACCCTCAATCTTCTAAACTGATTTAGAACCACATTAAAGCTGAACAGTAGCCTCGCAGTCATATTAGGGCAGTGGAGAAAGGCGGGTGAGCACTCAACTTTGTGTATAGAGTGGATTCAGAACTAGCCCATTGTATTCTTTGATCTCATCTATTAGCTAACTGACACAGCTTTAGCTAATACAAGAATGGACTTGTCCCTGTGATATGCAGTCCTTACACAAATATAGGTGACAAATCCACTTTAAAACTGGCAGACAAAACTGATGTGCTGGCTTATGGTGTCTTCATATCCTAATGTATTCTCCCCTACAAGCAACACTTCTAGTGGAAAATAACAACCTAATACGGCATGTGATGGAATACGTATGAATCTGTGAGAAGAAAACCGTTTGTACTAAGGCACATGAACGTCTAGTAAATGAAGGACATCAAACAGATAATACTTCTATGTAGAAGCACTGTCATAAGGTAGCGTGGGTGTAACCCTGCTACATTCTGTACTTTCCAAACTGCATCTCCAAAGTGAATTGATGGTTGTAGAAAATCACTTGTGCTGAGGCCATATTAACAGAACACGACGAAGCAGGGTCAAGTTAAAAAACACTAAATCTATTTAACTTATTGCATTTGCTTCTGTGTAAAAACCAATGACACTGAATGTTAGTGTCTTTAGATTTCACAATAATCCTCCTCATTTCATACTGAGTGGTTACGGAAAAGAACATTTTTCCAAGTGCTACAAGATTTCAACACCCACAATGGTCTACAAAATATCTAGAAGGACAAGTGTTTTTCTGTGAATTGTTGTGCCCACGCAGCCCAGCAGTATAAGGGGTGAGGTAATTTCTTTTCTTTCATCTGAGAGTGCCAAATTCCAGTGTCATTAGTAAAATTCATTCAGAGTAAGCAGCTGAGAACTAACGTCATATACACAGTCATGGGAAAAATTACATAAATTGTAAATCTATATTTCTCATCTTCTAAGTAATAATTGAGTGGTACTCACTGACCTTTATAGACAAAGAAGAGGTGAAGAAACCAGGAGGAAAAAGTAGGTCCACCCTTCCTTCCACAGTCAATAGGATAGTAATAAGCAGCCAGATGTTACGTATGAAATGCAAGAGCCATCATGCCAAGAAGAACAGACATCAGCCAGACCTCAGAGAAGCAGTTGCTGCTGTTCATCAATCTGGGAAGATTTCTAAAACCATTTAAAACAATTTAAGGGCTCATGCACACAAATTTTTATTTTTTTCTGTGTCCGTTCTGTTGTTTTTTTTTACAGCCTATATGTGTAACCATTAACTTCAATGGGGCCACAAAAAACGGAAATTACTCCATGTACATTCCGTTTCCTTATGTCCGCCTGACTGTTCCGCCAAAAAATAGAACATCTCCTATTATTCTCCGTATTACTGGGCCAGCTGTTCTGTTCTGCAAAATACAGAATGCACACGACTGGTATCCGTGTTTTGTGGATCTGTAATTTGTGGACCGCAAAACATCAAATGGTTGTGTGCATGAGCCCTAAAACTTACAATTTTATAGTGAGAGGGATTGTTTACAAATGCATATGCCACACAAGAGGAACAAAGTGATTTTGCAACAAAGTTATCAATTAGATGAAAAACCCATCTAAGAGAGACATTATGACTAGAGCTGTGAAGAACACCAGGCAGTTGGAGCCATTATGGTGGTGACAGATTCCCTTTAACTCCTTGGAAGATTGGGGTATGCTGGGCAGTTGGTGTTGGAATATTATAGTATTGCCAGCTGAACCTATTACTTCCACAGGACCAGACACCGATTTAATGTGTATGGGGTGTTATGCAAGCGGGTGTGAAACCACTGCGCCACTGACTGGCTGCACTCTGGATGGGCATAACTAAGCAACTACTTGGTCTTCACTAGAGCCTCTGATGGTGAGGATAGGCTTGAGCCATTAGGGTAGTTGCCAGGTGCCACTCCAGAGCAGTCCCTGAGTCAGTGGCAGCAGACCAGGGGGTCAGAGTACCCAGTGCAAGCACCGAGGGGATGTGCGTGGCCAGGAGGTTCCGGGTCAGGACAGGCAGTGATCAAGCAAGGTCAATAAGCAAAGTGCAAGGTCGGAGGCAGACGGCAAACAGGCAAAGTCCATAAACGAAGTCCGAGGTCATTGGCAGGTGGAAAACAGGCAAAGTCTGGGAGTTCAATAAGCAGGGTCCGGTACACAGTGAAACAGACAAGAGAAACACCTTTGCACTTGGAGCTAGACAAGCTAGAGTCCATAAGTTGCTCAGGCATCTTCATGTGGTAGGAAGCACCTTTAAATACCTGCTGTAATTCAACCATAGGCTGGTGAGACAGAGGGCATGTACAGTGGGATGCGAAAGTTTGGGCAACCTTGTTATCGTCATGATTTTCCTGTATAAATCGTTGGTTGTTACGATAAAAAATGTCAGTTAAATATATCTTATAGGAGACACACACAGTGATATTTGAGAAGTGAAATGAAGTTTATTGGATTTACAGAAAGTGTGCTATAATTGTTTAAACAAAATTAGGCAGGTGCATACATTTGGGCACTGTTGTCATTTTATTGATTCCAAAACCTTTAGAACTAATTATTGGAACTCACATTGGCTTGGTAAGCTCAGTGACCCCTGACCTACATACACAGGTGAATCCAATTATGAGAAAGAGTATTTAAGGGGGTCAATTGTAAGTTTCCCTCCTCTTTTACTTTTCTCTGAAGAGTAGCAACATGGGGGTCTCAAAACAACTCTCAAATGACCTGAAGACAAAGATTGTTCACCATCATGGTTTAGGGGAAGCAGTGCAGTTTCTAGGTAAAATTTCTCTCAGGGCGAGTGTCAAAAAAACTCCCCCCCCCCCCCCCCCCCGGTAACAGACAGGCAGGCAGTGAGTGAGCGCCGCCGCCCGCACTGCCTGCCTGTGGGGGGACATTATTTTTAATAAGGATCACTATGGACATTATTTAGAATGGAGGCTGCTGTGGATGTCATTATAACTGTATAATGTCTGATAGGCCTAGTCCTGAGTTATATTACCCTGCCCTGTATAATAATGTATCCTGATACCCCTTAGTTATATTACTCCAGCGGGGTAATATAACTAAGGGGTATCAGGGATGGGTACATTATTATACAGGGCATGGGCAGGGTAATATAACTCAGCTCAGGACTAGGCCTATCAGACATTATAGTTATAATGAGTAATGACACCAACAGCAGCCTCCATTCTAAATAATGTCCATAGTGATCCTTATTAAACTTAATGTCCCCTACAGTGACAGTGGCCCCCATTTTCATGTCTCCCACAGTGGCCCCCCCATTGTAATTAATTCCCCCCATTGTAATTAATGCCCCCCCCCATTGTAATAACCCCCATCCCCCCATTGTAATTAATGCCCCCCCAGACCATCACTCGCCTCACAGCAGGCATCAGCACTGCTCAGGGGCTCAGGGCAGGCGGTAACAGGCAGGCAGTGCGGCGCTCACTCAGTCACTGTATGTCACGCGCCTGCGCCGCCTAGTGGGAGGATCAGGAGCGTGACGTCAGTAAGTCTGACCAGGGCCGGTGCAAGGATTTTTGCCGCCCTAGGCAAGATAAAAATTGGCACCCCCGCCCCCCCCTTATCAGATCCGGAATTGCGGACCCGGATCCGCAATTCCGAACCTGAAAAAAAATAGTACATGTCCTATTCTTGTCCCCAATAACGGACAAGAATAGGCATATTCTCTTAGTGCCGGCAATGTGTGGTCCGCAAAATGTAATTCGAGGATAGAAGTTTCCTAGATTTTCCTTAAGCATGGTTTTTGCTCAGCCATCAATATTCACGGTACCCAATAACAATAACTTTTACAAAGACAGGTGAGCTCTGCGATCTTACTAAACCCTCATACTGTAAAAATTGAAAGATTAGCCAACATATCCTACTGTGGAGGACATGTCTGAGCCAGAGGACCGTGCCAAGGTTTCTCAAGTAGCTCAGGACCTCACGCTAAACCTTCCTGTTCCGTATGGGCAATACCAGGAGCCAGTGGGCAAATTACAGGCGCACAAGGTCTGACTCACAACAAACTCCCAGTTACCTTTAGCATGCAGCCATGCTTACAATGGGAGGAGGGAAGAGAGCTCTGAGCCCCACCCAAGACTGGCTGATATAGTCCAGGTCTCACATGTGCACCAGAATGTTGCCTGTAGATGGAAATAAAGGCACATTCAGACTAGGAGTCTTTACACCTCCAAACAATTATATATAAAAACTACAAATTGGCATGGTAATGAAAAGCAGGAAGTGCTCAACCCCATATACATGTCTAAGCCCGAGCACTGTGCCAAGGTTTCTCAAGTAGCTCGGGACCTAACTTTAAACCTACCTGTAGTATTAGGTCCCGCGCTACTTGAGAAACCCTGGCGTGGTGCTCGGGCTCAGACATGTCCTCCACAGTAGGATATGTTGGCTAATCTCTGAATTTTACATCAGTATGAGGGTTTAGTAAGACCGCAGAGTGCACCTGTCTTTGCAAAAGTTATTGTTATTTTGTTTATTTTGTATGTATTTTTGCTGGGGATTGCCATTAGCAGCGGACCACAAGTGCAGGATCTGTCTCCCCCCCTCCGGTATAGATGCACCACTGCATATGGGGTTGAGCACTTCCTGCTTTTCATTACCACGCCAATTTGTAGTTTTTATATATAATTGTCCTCCAATTTGTAGTTTTTATATATAATTGTCCTCCACATACATCAGTATGAGGGTTTAGTAAGACCGCAGAGTGCACCTATCTTTGTAAAAGTTATTGTTATTTTGTTTGTTTATCACATCCACACATTTGCTATGCTGTGTAGGATATCTATTGTGGTACTTTTGTTCCATTGCGGGCATCTCCCATTGTATGTATTTTTGCTGGAGATGGCCATTAGCAGCGGACCACAAGTGCAGGAGCTGCTCCCTGGTATAGATGCGCCACTGCATATGGGGTTGAGCACTTCCTGCTTTTCATTACCATGTATCAGAGTACAGGGGAATGAATACAAATGCAAGCCACACTTTACAGATTTCTATTTATAAATAATTTTGAGCATCACCGTCCATCCAGTATCCAGGCTCTAAAGGAGGTCTTGCTTGAACAATGGACAAAGACAGATGTTGCAATGTTATGGGTTAAACAAATGTTCTATGAAACTCGGTCTTGTCAAAATTTGGGAAACAATTCTCATATTCAGTGAGGTATTGATTAAAATCTTACTCTTTAAAGGGCTGTTCTCATTTATGATAATCACTATAGTTGTCTATAGGCAGCAGCTATGAAAATAGTAATCCTTCCTCAGTTTCACTCTAAGTACACTTGCAATATTCCTAAACAACCACAGGCATATAATTCCGTTCTTATTAACTCTTTCTGCGATGCCGAGGCTAAGGGGTGTAGATCTTAGATTCAAATGGCCAGTCTTCAAATGTCTTTAAATGTGGTGAGCACTGAAGCTATATGCCCTTTCCACAGCAGTAAAGTATTATTGGCATAAACGTGCAGTACCTTACTGTCTGAACCCAGCAAACCAGTAAATTCTTATGCTGGGTTCACATCATGTTTTTCCTATCCGTTTAGTGTATACAATATAACAAATAGGTTAAATGGATGCCTCAGACTGATACCATACATTTGCATCTGTTCACCATAGTTTTATTGTAAAAAAAAAAAAATGTGGGGTGCTGCGTTTTTTTATCCTTTTTTTTCTAATGTAAATGTCAAACAGAAGCATGAAACGTGATGTGAACCCACCCATATTGCCATAAATGTGCGGTACCTTACTTTCTTAATCCAGCAAGGCCCTGATTGTGACGGTCACGTACACTACACACAGGGGGGAGGATAGTGACCACTGCGCTCCACCCTCACCCCTGGCACTGCCTACTTGCCTCACAAGTCCTAATGACAGGGGACAACTAGACGGCAGTCCCTAACTTAGGATATGTGCTGGGAAGACAGACAAGACAAATAACGGAACGTGATTGGACCGTGTCAATACCTAGAGAGCTACACAGTACTAAGGAATGAGCAGAGAATAGTCAGGAGAAGCCGAGGTCAAATACTAGGAGAGAAAAAAAGTACAACAGGAGTCCGCAAAGAATCGTCAGGTGGAAGCCGGTGACAGGATACCGGGAGAGATGCGCAGTACAGGAGGAGCAGGCAGAGAATCGTCAGGAAACACAGGATCAGGTAAGTATGCAGGAACAAAACAATCACCAGATACCTAAAATTAACAGGCAACCTGTGGCCAGCAGGCTGCCTGTATTTATAGTGGGGAGTGAGGGTCATGTGACGCTGGCCACGTCTAACAGACAGACAAATCGAGCACCAGGTGATCAGCTCGGTGCTCAAGGCAGACCTAGGAGCAGGGAGCCTTCCAGCTAGCTTCCCGCCCAGGGAACGAGGCCAAACACAGATCCTCGCTCCCGAAGCTAAGCAGCAGGTCTGCGGCTGATGGGAGACCGAGTGCACCTTTGGCGCCCCGTGACACTGATGGTTCTAAACCTGCTGTGAATGTCTGTTCTCTTTTCCTCAGGGGTAGTCTCTCAGTTAAGTTGTTCTCAGACAGGTGTCCAGTCTCAGGTATGATGTTTCCTAGATGAAGATTCTCTTTGGGTCTACTTGGCAGAAGCTTACATATAAAGGTCTTGTCTCTATCTTTGCTCAACTAAGACTCACACAAGCCAAGGGGCAGAACTAGCCCATCACTCTGGAAACTAGGCTAAGACTGCCAGTGTTAATTGTTGTCCGTACACAACCATTTGGGATACAGAGTGTATAAAAAAATAAGTGCCTTTAAATCCCACTGCTCTCATCGTACTGTTCCCATCCCTAATTGTTGCCTGTTTCTTTTCTTTTAAATTTTCTTTTTATTGATTTTATATAATTTCCGTTGTAAGTATGGAATTTAAAGAGAACATATAAACATTTGAGTTACAAGATACATAGTCAATAAGGTGACGTGATGTTACAGCATCAAAGTATATAAAGACCAACTCAGTGTACATGGAAATGCATATCACTGGACGGCGCAACCACTCAACTATGGGTATAGGATGGACGAGCTCATGGATCGCTTAGTAGCAACGCCCTCAAATAATGTGATGACGCAACAACAAAGTGCAAACTATGATAGAGCGGTGAGCAGACCGGTGCCCATTACTCTAGCTTGTGGTAGGGGCTGAGGTGTACATTGGCGTGGAGTCGGGAGGGATGCCTATCACCCTCCAAGATCTATCTGGCTGAACTGTGCCTGGAGCCAGTGCGGGGTAGGCCTGAATAAGTGGGCCACCCAAGAGAGTGGAATGAAAGAAAGAAGGGTCGGGAGGGTGGGGCATGAAGCAACCGTCCTCAGGGTGAGGACGCGTGAGAAAGATATAGTCAGCAGCCCCGCCCACAAATACAGGCTGTAACCAGCCTTAATACTTGTGGTAGGGGCTGAGGTGTACATTGGCGTGGAGTCGGGAGGGATGCCTATCACCCTCCAAGATCTATATGGCTGAACTGTGCCTGGAGCCAGTGCGGGGTAGGCCTGAATAAGTGGGCAAGAAGACTACCCACGCTGTAGGAGGGAAATAGTTAATCGGACCGACCGACATGGGAGGTAACAAGGGCCTGAGTGATTCAGGCCGGAGCTGGGCTGATAAATGACCTGAGCGATTCGGGAAGGCACAGGGTAGTTAGTGCCGTGACGGTCCAGGTGACGGCGGAAGAGCAAGCTTGGGCGATCCAGGATGACAGAGGCAGAGTGAGCCTGGGCGGCAGAGCGAGCCTGGGCGAACCAGGATGACAGAGGCAGAGTGAGCCTGGGCGGCAGAGCAAGCCTGGGCGAACCAGGATGACAGAGGCAGAGTGAGCCTGGGCGGCAGAGCGAGCCTGGGCGATCCAGGATGACAGGGGCAGAGCGAGCCTGGGCGATCCAGGATGACAGGGGCAGAGCGAGCCTGGGCGATCCAGGATGACAGGGGCAGAGCGAGCCTGGGCGATCCAGGATGACAGGGGCAGAGCGAGCCTGGGCGATCCAGGATGACAGGGGCAGAGCGAGCCTGGGCGATCCAGGATGACAGGGGCAGAGCGAGCCTGGGCGATCCAGGATGACAGGGGCAGAGCGAGCCTGGGCGATCCAGGATGACAGGGGCAGAGCGAGCCTGGGCGATCCAGGATGACAGGGGCAGAGCGAGCCTGGGCGATCCAGGATGACAGGGGCAGAGCGAGCCTGGGCGATCCAGGATGACAGGAGCAGAGCGAGCCTGGGCGATCCAGGATGACAGGAGCAGAGCGAGCCTGGGCGATCCAGGATGACAGGAGCAGAGCGAGCCTGGGCGATCCAGGATGACAGGAGCAGAGCGAGCCTGGGCGATCCAGGATGACAGGAGCAGAGCGAGCCTGGGCGATCCAGGATGACAGGAGCAGAGCGAGCCTGGGCGATCCAGGACGACAGGAGCAGAGCGAGCCTGGGCGATCCAGGACGACAGGAGCAGAGCGAGCCTGGGCGATCCAGGACGACAGGGAAGACAGACAAAAGGCGTATGCATGATACCTGAAGAATCCGGGAAGCTGATGAGCAGCTACCTCTGAACGGGAGGACTGAATAAATGACAGCACCGCAGCCCTGTTTGTTATAAGAAAAGATTGCCCAAAATGGTACATTAGGAAGCCGGAAAATGGCACAGCAACAAAACCCCACGACTAAACAACATTCATGGAGTTAGCTACCCCGGAGGGGATGACCTGTGTTACATCTGGCAGCAGCAGTGGAAGGTGCAGTTTCTGGTTCCAGTCGAGGAGGCATAGAGCGAGTGTGCAGCGATTGAAAGGCACTTGTGGGAATAGGGGTCCACTGTAGGTTCGAACCTACTTAACCTGGGCCAGCGGTAGCACAGACGATTGGAACCAGAACCGCAGTTCCAGACCCCGCAGCAGCGTCCGCAAGGCAGCACCTTAATGATCACACCGGTGTCCGGTCTGTCCGCTGTGTTCCTAAAGCTTTTTTTTTTTTTTACCGGAATGGAGAAACAGGCCGGCCAGCCCCGTGCCTGCCAACCAAGGCTTCTCGGCTGGAATGTCCTGCAAAACAAATGAAAAATAGAAAACAATACATGCAATTATACCTAATTACAGTTGTAGATGCCCCCAGGTCCGGTGTACTAAAGAAGAACTTGTACCAATTAGATTTAATATTGTCATTATTCTTAAACATCGCTTTAGGAGAGCAGGGAAGAGAAGGAAGATGCGGGACCGGAGGACCGGGCGGGGAGCAAGGAAGGATGACAGGGGCAGAATGGGCCTGGGCGAACCGGGATGACAGAGGCAGAACGAGTCTGGGCGATCCAGGATGACAGAGGCAGAACGAGTCTGGGCGATCCAGGATGACAGAGGCAGAACGAGCCTGGGCGATCCAGGATGACAAAGGCCGGACGGGCCTGGGCAATCCAGGATGACAGAAACGGAATGAGCCTGGGTGATCCAGGATGATGGAGACAGAACGAGCCTGGGCGATCCCGGAAGACTACGGATGACGTGTGAGAGTGGGATAAGAAGCATGGAAGACAGACCCAAGTATGGACAACAAGCAATGAACAGCACCCAGGTGTGACACGGCGGTGCCACGCGCAAGTGCACAGGAGGGCGGCAGGACAGCTTGTGCCAAACCTGAGCGTGCGAGGACGGCACTGCAATGGAGCCAGACGCAAGCGCCCAGGAGGGCGGCAGATGCAGCCGCCAGACACGTGTGCACAGGAGGGCGGCACCATGTTGCCGCGCCATAAACAAACGCACCGGGGCGGAACATATGGAGCACGGAACCAGGGTAGAATTTCGCAAGCAGTTCACATTTAATAGAAAACATTTAGAAGGAAATCTTAAAAGGAAATAAACTCTTGCTCAAAATCAGAAACCCTTTTCCAGAATATGAATGTATTATTTAATACTCAATTGCTTTACTGTACTGACGGGATACAATGCAACGTTATTATCAGAACAGAAAATGTTTTATCCCAGATGGCTTGCTTTATAGGCCGATTTAGCCTTCTTGTAACTAATGGACAGGGAAGGGGCGGTCACACTCCTTCATGTCAGTTACCTCCGGCCATTTACATCCATCAATTACAGAGGCCAACCTGTCATACCCACGATTGTGGTGGTGGGGGGTGACCATGTGGACAGGTGGACTGGGGGACGGGGCCCCCCCGTCCCAGGTCGCAGGGAGAGCAGGAGACCCAGATGTAGGAGCAGGTATCGGCGTGCGCTCCACGCTGGAACGCACGCCGATCCGCCCACAAGAAGCCCGGAACATGGGGGCCCGGACAGGATGCCTCTGTGATGAGGGACCCGGTGGGGACGGAGCTTACCTGCCCTGGAGCCGCTGCCCTGGAATCGTCTGGCCTGAGTGAGGGATCCGGCGCGCGCCCCACGCTGGAACGCACGCCGAGCAGGTGACCGAGGGCCCGAGCCCGGCCGGATTCCGGCGTGCGCTCCAAGCTGGAACGCACGCCGATCACATGACCGGAAGCCCAGGCCCGGCCGAGAAGCTCCGGCGCGCGCTCCCCGCCGGAACGCACGCCGGCCCGGGACAGCGCCCAAGCCAGAGGACGGGTGAGACCCAGGGAAGAGGAGTACGTGACCGCCGCTCGGAGGAGCCCCGGTAGTGACGCACTGCGAACCGGAAGTGACGGCCGGACCAAGGAAGCTGCATGAAGCAACCGTCCTCAGGGTGAGGACGCGTGAGAAAGATATAGTCAGCAGCCCCGCCCACAAATACAGGCTGTAACCAGCCTTAATACTTTATGGTGATATAACATCCGAGCCTTAGTTGGATAGTTGCGCCGAGCTGACAGCAGAGCTATAATCTAATACATTATACATAGGTATCCTGTACATATCCATAAATAAGTATATAGTTACAGTGGCTCACCAGTTTGATATTGTGGGCAGGGGTGCACTGTTAATAGTACACCCAGAAACCGTATGAAATTAAATAAGTATAGAAAAGATATGACAGGCACACTCTCATTTAGTGCTATGCGGAACAAAAATATACGTTTGTATCATTCTTCAAGTCAATTTTAATTACAAGCAAACTATTCTATTAAAAACGTAATATAAAATTAAAATAAACAGTATATAATGCAATGTCGCTGATAGGAGAAAGGTAAAACGATATAAAATATAATAAAAAAAGGTAAAAAATATATATAATGCAATGTCGCTGATAGGAGTTCTCTCAATATACACTGTATCGCCTACTAATATCTAAACATCCTTAGGGTATTTGCCCATAGTCAGTTGTTCCTTTGTATTATGGACTGGGAAATTATTGCGGTCTGGTAGAGTTCTTTCTATAACTTAGACAGTTATTATTAGTTGTTGATGCACAGACCTTATTGATTTTATATATAGCGGCAAATTGTTCTTTTAGTGTCCCAATTTATTTGGCATTCAAAATGATGTCCTGTTGGTCATGTATAAAACAATTATAGGACATATATTGCAGATGTCTCGCAGATGTCACCAATCATCGTTGGACTAGATATAATAGGTGAGATCATTTACTGCTGGTGGTTTTGTACAGTCACTAATATTAGTGGTTACATATATATTTGTATATGATAGGTACTTTACTACTCCGACAGTGTGGGTGAATTTATGAGAGCAGTCTGTCAGGCTGATAGGAGCGTCTTATTCAGTATCTCCCGCGCTCATATGCCAGGTTTATGAATGCGCTTCGTTCGCAGTCCCACGTGGACGCTCAATGGAGGTGTGGTTTGTTCTGCTGGTTCAGATGCTGTCTGTGGGTGAAGCCGTGATTTCCCAATGCTTTGTGTTCAGCAGACACCTCAGAAAGACCTTTCTGCTGATGTTGGAAGATATTACCAAATCTTCTGTTCTAATATGTAGCAAATAAATGTCATGTCAAAGCCAAACGCGTTTCGGAGCTTATCCTTGCTCCTTCTTCAGTGGCTAGTTAGATATTGGAATGAACAAGAATGGTTTATATATACCTGACATTTGGGAGTGGCCAAATCTTAATTTGGCATCAACTCAATTCTGGTCAGGATTCCACAGATCAGGCATCCTCAAACTGCGGCCCTCCAGCTGTTGCAAAACTACAACTCCCAGCATGCCCGAACAGCCTACAGGTATCAGCCTACAGCAGGGCATTGTGGGAGTTGTAGTTTTACAACAACTGGAGGGCCGCAGTTTGAGGATGCCTGCCACAGATAGTTGTTTCTTTCATGGTATACACCTTATTGTGTAAACTTCTTTCAGATCTCATTGAAATCACCACTAAAAGCTTTGTTTCATATATATAATTCACTATGTTGATGTAAAAAAAAAAAAAAAATGATACAAATACATAAAATAGGTAAGAGGGTAATACCAGGGATGTAAACAAAGTAATACAACCTAAAAACATATATAAAACCTAAAAACATATAAAAACACATACGAAAACATAAAAACGCACCTGTGTTTTTCGTGCACCTCTAGTGCGGTTCCGATGCGGTTTTTACAATTATTACAAAAAATTGTTTATTGAAATGTTTAGAAATGTGTCTAATGGTCTATTTGTATAATTTATGCAATGTTATGTAGTCTTCACTACAAAAAAAAAGTTTTAGAGTAGAACCCACTCATAGAGGTAACCTTGGCGTGGTGAGTGGGCTTATGCCTTTTGATAAAAATGTACACTAATGCCTCATTTAGCATGTAGCATGGGAGGCGGCACACATGCACTATTTAGTGCTGCCTCCTGCAGGAACGCAGGGATGAGATCATAGCATTAGCAGTGGATGTGCGATTCATTTCTTTTCTTATTTATATAACTAATAAAAACTGTCTAAGTTATAGAAAGAACCGCAATAATTTCCCAATCCATAATACAAAGGAACAACTGACTATGGGCAAATACCCTAAGGATGTTTAGATATTAGTAGGTGATACAGTGTATATTGAGAGAACTGCTATCTGCGACATTGCATTATATATATTTTTTACCTTTTTTTAATTGTATTATATATCGTTTTACCTTTCTCCTATCAGCGACATTGCATTATATATATTTTTTACCTTTTTTTTTATTATATTTTATATCGTTTTACCTTTCTCCTATCAGCAACATTGCATTATATACTGTTTATTTTAATTTTATATTACGTTTTTAATTTCATACGGTTTCTGGGTGTAACGTTGACAGTGCACCCCTGCCCACAATATCAAACTGGTGAGCCACTGTAACTATATACTTATAAATAGAAACAGGCAACAATTAGGGATGGGAACAGTGCGATGAGAGCAGTGGGATTTAAAGGCACTTATATGATACAAACGTATACTTTTGTTCCGCATAGCACTAAATGAGAGTGTGCCTGTCTTACTTTTTCCATTTATAGCCATCTTTAAGAAATTAGCTTTATAAAACGTACCCGATCTACGTGATCAATGAGTCACGGAGGTGCAGTTGTAAGCCCACCCATTCAGCTCTGATTGACATGCCTCCAGGTTGGCCACGCATGAGATTTTGAATGACTATAATCCCCCTCATCCACAGGAATGTACCCATGTATTGCAGTACACAGGTGTATTCTTTAGGATGAGGGGAATTATAGTCATATTTAATATAAACGCTGTTGAGGGACTGTACCGTAATTGGTGTTTAATGGTAAGTGTTTATATTAAATGTGACAATAGCCCCCTCATCCATAAGAATGCATTCATGTACTGCAGAGCCGGGATGCATTCTTAAGGATGCGGGGCGTTATAGTCCCACACCATAACAGTGTGTCAACCGTAGATCCCCCCATAATAGTGTGTCATCCACCGATCCCCCATAACAGTGTGAAATATTCAGTTTTTTTATGACATTTTTAGCATACCTTTTGGCTCAAAATATATATTTTTTTATTGTTCTCCTCTAAAATCTAGGTGTGTCTTAACATCAGGTGCGTCTTATAACGCAAAAAACGTTACTTTTTATAAAGCTAATTTCTTCAAAATGGCTATGATTAGAAACAAGCCACAATTAGGGATGGGAACAGTACAATGAGAGAAGCGGCAACATGTGAGAGTTAAACAGCCTTAGGTCCCTTTCACACGAGCGTGATTTCTGCGCGGGTGCAATGCGTGAGGTGAACGCATAGCACCCGCACTGAATCCTGACCCATTCATTTCAATGGGCCTGTGCACATGAGCGTTGTTTTTCACGCATCAGTTCTGCGTTGTGTAAAAATCGCAGCATGTTCTATATTCTGCGTTTTCCACGCAGCCCTGGCCCCATAGAAGTGAATGGGGCTGCGTGAAAAACACATTGCATCCGCAAGCAGGTGCGGGTGCGATTCGTTTTTCACTGATGGTTGCTAAGAGATGTTGTTTGTAAACCTTCCGTTTTTTATCACGCGCGTGAAAAACGCATCAAAACGCACTGCACCCGTGCAGAAAAAAATGAACAACTGAACGCAATCGCAGACAAAACTGACTGAACTTGCTTGCAAAATAGTGCGAGTTTCATTGAACGCACCCTGAACGCATCCTGAGCCGATCCGTCACGCCCGTGTGAACCCAGCCTTAATCTGATGATAGATTCCCTAACCTGACACCTCTCCTGTGCTCCCCTCACTGAGGGCAGCACAGTATAGTGACAGACCCGCTCATTTCAGTGGACTGTCACTTCTGGGCTAGTATTAAGTACTTTTACAGTACTGACAGGGCGAACCATGCAGCACTAGCCTAAAATGAGTCTGATAAGAGTCGTGGCCCCAACCTCCTGCACCTCTGTAGCATGACTGGTAGGTGTTTTTTCATGTTCGTATAAGGCCCCTTTCACACGGGCGAGTATTCCGCGCGGATGCGATGCGTGAGTTGAACGCATTGCACCCGCATTGAATCCTGACCCATTCATTTCTATGGAGCTGTGCACATGAGCGGTGATTTTCACGCATTACTTGTGCGTTGCGTGAAAATCGCAGCATGTTCTATATTGTGCGTTTTCCACGCAACGCAGGCCCCATAGAAGTGAATGGAGCTGCGTGAAAATGTGTGGATGCGGTGCGATTTTCACGCACGGTTGCTAGGAGACCATCGGGATGGAAACCCAATCATTTTATTATTTTCCCTTATAACATGGTTATAAGGGAAAATAAAAGCATTCTGAATACAGAATGCATAGTACAATAATAGTAAAAAATAAATAAAATTAATTTAACTCACCTTAATCCACTTGCTCGCGTAGCCTGGCTTCTCTTCTGTGCTGTGTACAGGAAAAGGACCTGTGGTGACGTCACTCCGGTCATCACATGATCCATCACATGATCCATCACCAAGGTAAAAGATCATGTGACGGACCATGTGATGACCGTAGTGACGTCACCACTGCAATCAGCAAAGAGACAGAAGAGATGCCGGCTGTGCGAGCAAGTGGATTAAGGTGAGTTAATTTTTGTAAAAAAATTTTTAACCCCTCCAGCCCTATTGTACTATGTATTCTGTATTCAGAATGCTATTATTTTCCCTTATAACCATGTTATAAGGGAAAATAATGCAATCTACAGAACACCGATCCCAAGCCCGAACTTCTGTGAAGAAGAGAGGGAAGAGGATTTGGGTACCAAACATGCCGATCTTTCTTACGCGCGTGCAAAACGCATTACAATGTTTTGCACTCGTGTGGAAAAATCGCGCATGGAACGCACCCGCACCTTTTCCCGCAACGCCCGTGTGAAACCAGCCTAAGAAAGAAACCTGCCATTCATGGGCAGCAGTTGGCGGAGCGTGGGGCCACGAGTCTCATCGGACTCATCTCTCTTGCAGCTGAGGCTCGTGCTGCATGGTTCGCCCTGTCAATATTATAAAAGTACTGGATGCTAGGCCAGAAGTGACAGCCCGAGGGTCAGTATAGTAGGAGTGACAGGTTCCCTTTAAGCCTTGAAAAATATTTGTCTCTTAGCAGTGATCTGCTGGGGCACTGCACAAGCAGCTACTAACAGGGACATGTCAGGATAGGGGACAGGTTCTCTTTAGCCAGGACTCTGACACAACATCAGTATTTCTCTATGATGGAGAAAAACGCAGGTGACTTGTGACAACAATTCTGACATGGCTGGCGATTGACATGAAGTGAAATGCTATAAAATTATGATAATTACCACCAAAATAATCTATTGAGCCTAAAAAAAATCACCAACACTTCTATTTTTTTAAAGACACCCGAAAAAAGTTGCCTATTTTTACGGAGGGAGAACATTTGCATCTCAGGGGACATAGTACATGTTCAGGGTTGCCAATCGTCCAAAAATTCCTGGAAAGTCCGTAGAAATAGGCAACTTTTGTCTGTAATTTTTTATTTTGAGGTTGATAGTACCTGACTAGATCATTTTGGTGGTAATTCTCATCATTTTACAGTCACAGTAAATTCTGGTGATGAGTTTGAGCTATAGCCATGTATTACTTATAATCTTTATCATACATTATGGTTTTCCAATTTGTCTGTAAAAAATATTGTCAGTCTGTGATTTTGGGATAAGTTGTCCAGAAAAAAGAAAAAATCTGGCTGGCAGCCCTGTCTGTGTATACCACAGGACCACGGTCTGTGCGCAGTGCCAGCTGGACGTCACCCTCTCCCTCCCCGCCGCTCTTTCTGTTTGTCCGACTATAGCTCCTCCCACACGCGGCACATTTGCATACGTCTTGACGCGGGGGGCGGGGCTGGAGAGGCTCCCGGAGCAGACAATGGAAGTCCCGGACCGCTAGCTGGGGAAGTGTCCATGTGATCGGTGCGGGTGGTCGGCGGGGACTCCCGCGGGTTATGTCAGTGTGGACGTCATGGAGCCCGTGCAGCAGCAGTCCTCGCCCCCCGTGCTGTGCTCCGTTGTGTCCGTGAAAAGTCACAGCTGCGAGGTGACCCTGGACCCCAGCCGGGCGCTGCTGTCCTGGAGAGAAGTGAGGCCCCGGCGGGGAAGGGGCAGCAGCCGAGCGGGTGAGTGCCAGGGATTGGTGCAGGGCTGTCAGTCAGCTGGTATTATGTATAGGCTGTGCATAGCAGACCTCCCATGCCCTGGTGGTGGGCCCTGTGTGCCAACTGCTGCCCACATCCAGGCTCTGGTTGGCATGCTTCTGTGGACAGGTTGGTAGAACTTCCTGTACTTTCTGTTGAGAGATAATAGAGGAAGTGCAGTGCCCATAGTGCGGGTTCATGTTGTCCAAGGTCCAAGGAGGATGAGAGTACTCCAGAAGTACTCCAGGAGGTCGGCCGTATAGCTGTTATTTTGCTTCTGGTTGCAGGTCATAAAGCGTCGTTGGCGGTATGACTACCCGGTATCGGTTGTAAATGGTTAATAAACGCGTCACGTGCCTCCTGTGGTACCCTTATTATCTCATGTAACTTCCATGTGGTTTGTGAGCCGAGAGGATCTCGGGGTATCCCCCCACGCCACTATGAGGGTATGTTTGCAAATTCTGTCCCCAAAAAACAGTGTTGAAGACGTTTGCCGGTCATCTCCATTGAATTAAATGGGAAGCCATTAACTCATGACTTTTTATTTCTGTTTGCGGTTTTAAAAATGATGCCGTGGAAGAAGTGACGAGGCCTGTCAGTGTTTTGTCCTACGTTCACGGTATCCGGATAGTGCCGCCAATAACCAGATCCCCATTGACTACAGCGGTTGGACAGCGCTACAGCCAGGGAGAAGGAGACCCCACAGAGAAAGAAGTCTCCTCCCCATTGCTCCGATGCTCAGTATTAGCATACTGAGTGCGAATTTTGGGCTCAGGCTAGGGCTACAGGACGACATCTGTCACGAGACAATAAGTGGCGTGACACATAGGGCACAACTACACTGCTACATGTGTCGCGCACATTTTTTTTTTATAATGATATGGTGTTGCACTGTGACATGTGACTGCGATGCGACAGTCGCAGAAAAATCCATCTTGGATGGCATTTTTGCAACTGTCGTCTCGCAGTCGCAGCATGTCACATGTCGGAGCGACACCATAGACTATCATTATAAAAATTGTTGAGACAAAATGTTGCATGACCCATGTCGTCGTGTAGCCCTAGCGTTAAAGGGGCAGGGCGCTGTGGAGGTCACTGTTAAAGAGGCAGGGGCCACTATTAAAGGGGCAGGGCGCTGTGGAGGTCACTGTTAAAGGGGCAGGGGCCACTATTAAAGGGGCAGCTGCTGTGGAGGTCACTGTTAAAGGGGCAGGGGCCACTATTAAAGGGGCAGCTGCTGTGGAGGTCACTGTTAAGGCAGTGGGGTACTGTGAGGTCAGTGGTAAGGCAGCGGGGTACTGTGAGGTCAGTGGTAAGGCAGCGGGGTACTGTGTGGTCAGTGGTAAGGCAGCGGGGTACTGTGTGGTCAGTGGTAAGGCAGCGGGGTACTGTGTGGTCAGTGGTAAGGCAGCGGGGTACTGTGTGGTCAGTGGTAAGGCAGCGGGGTACTGTGTGGTCAGTGGTAAGGCAGTGGGGTACTGTGGAGGTCACTGTTAGGGGATGGGCCCCTGAGGAGGTCACTGTCATGGGAATGGGCTGCTGTGGAGGTCCCATGTTAAAGTGGCGGGGCACTGTGGGGGGGGGGGGGGGGGGGTCAGTGTCAATATCTTTTAACGACACACACAAACAGTAGATGAAATATACCCGAGCTTAGTATGTGTGTGTGTGGATAGATAGATAGATAGATAATCCACACACACACACAAAGTTTTGTATGTAACTTTAAATAGGTATTCCATCTCGTAGCTGCCCTTCATGGCAGAGAAGGGAATAACTTGAGAAAGTGCCAGCCAGGGGTAGACGTGAAACTGGCTGAGCAGATTGCGCTGTGAATGGAAGCTATGCAGACAGCAGGGTGCTGCCGCCTCAGATGTTTCTGTAATTGCAGCCACCCCCAGCCGGTGCTTACTCGGGTTATTCTCACCTCGCCCACGAAAAGCTGATTTGGCTATAATCTTTTAAAATTCTATTGATGGATGGATTGAAAACTATGGATTTTTACAAAAACAGATGCCACTTGGTATTGGAATGTATTGTACATGAGGTCCCAGCACTAACTGTGCATGCGGGAAAGCCCTTTAAATAGGAACATAGGAATTTTACCAGAGACTGCAAACTATTATCGCAGTCTATGGTGTAATTGAAGTTCATCTCTGTTTTGGGGGACTACAAATAAGGTTTTATCACGGTTATAAAAAAAAAAAGTAAAAAAAAATTCAGATCACTTTCTCTATTTTAGGAAGTAAAAATAAATGCTATCGCCATATCTGCAAATGCCCTATTGGGCCTCATGCACATGATTGTTGTATGTTTTGTGGTCCGCAAAACACGGATGGCGTCCGTGTGCGTTCCGAAATTTGCGTAGCGGCACGGACAGCCATTGATATAACTGCCTATTCTTGTCTGCAAAACGGACAAGCATAGGACAGGTTATATTTTTTTTGCGGACAACAGAACGGAGCAACGGAGACGGACAGCACACAGAATGCTGTCCGCATCTTTTGCGGCCCCGTTGAAGTGAATGAGTCTGCATCCAAGCCACAAAAACTGCGGCTCAGGTGCGGACCAAAACCACGGCCGTGTGCATGAGGCCTTAAAATTAGAGATTTTTTTTTTTTTTTTTTTTATCTAGTATGGTGAACGCCGTAACTGAAGACAAAAGTCAAGATTAGTCATGAGCGAACTCGAACTGTATAGTTCAGGTTCGTACCGAATTTTGGGGTGTCCGTGACACGGACCCGAACCCGGACATTTTCGTAAAAGTCCGGGTTCGGGTTCGGTGTTCGTCACTTTCTTGGCGCTTTTTGAAAGACTGCAAAGCGGCCAATCAACAAGCGTCATACTACTTGCCCCAAGAGGCCGTCACAGCCATGCCTACTATTGGCATGGCTGTGATTGGCCAGAGCACCATGTGACCCAGCCTCTATTTAAGCTGGAGTCACATAGCGCCGCCCGTCACTCTGCTCTGATTAGCGTAGGGAGAGGTTGCGGCTGCGACAGTAGGGTGAGATTAGGCAGATTAACTCCTCCAAAGGACTTGATTAATTGATCGATCTGCTGCTGTGCATCATTGAGCTGCTGATACTCAATTGCTCACTGTTTTTAGGCTGCCCAGACCGTTTGTCAGTCACTTTTTTCTGGGGTGATCGGCGGCCATTTTGTGTCTTGTGGTGCGCCAGCAAAAGCTGCAACCAAGTGCATTTAACCCTCAATGGTGTGGTTGTTTTTTGGCTAAAGCCTACATCAGGGTGAAGCTGTCACACCAAGTGCATTTAACCAGCAATAGTCTGTTTATTTTTTGGCCATATACTACATCAGGGGCAAGCTGCGCCTGTCACCAAGTGCATTTAACCCTCAGTAGTGTGGTTGGTCAAGCTGTCACACCAAGTGCATTTAACCATCAATAGTGTGGTTATTTTTTGGCCATATCCCAGTCTAATTCTGTCAGTAAACCTATACCTGTCACCCAGCGCCTAAATACTAGGCCTCAAATTTATATCCTGCTAAATCTGTCGTTACTGCTGTACTGTTGTGGCTGGGCAAGTTATTTAGTGTCCGTCAAAGCACAGTTTTTGTTCTGGGTTGAAATACAATTCCCAATTTAGCAATTTCCTCATTTAGTGGTTTCTGCTGTATCAGAGCTATTTGAAATCTATCCCTAAAAGGGTATATAATATTCAAGGTGCACATAGGGTCATTCTGAATAACTTCACACACACGCTACTGTGCATTTCCAAGTCTAATTCTGTCAGTAAACCTAAACCTGTCACTCAGCGCCTAAATACTAGGCCTCAAATTTATAGTCAGCTAAATCTGTGGTTACAGCTGTGCCTGTATTAGTGTAATACGGTACCTAAATAGATAGCCAGATAGTGTTAGTTGTCTTTAAAAAAAGGCCTGAATTTGAATTCAATACATTGGGTCAAATAATATTTTTGTTGTTGTGGTGAACGATAACAATGAGGAAAACATCTAGTAAGGGACGCGGACGTGGACATGGTCGTGGTGGTGTTAGTGGACCCTCTGGTGCTGGGAGAGGACGTGGCCGTTCTGCCACAGCCACACGTCCTAGTGTACCAACTACCTCAGGTCCCAGTAGTCGCCATAATTTACAGCGATATTTGGTGGGGCCCAATGCCGTTCTAAGGATGGTAAGGCCTGAGCAAGTACAGGCATTAGTCAATTGGGTGCCGACAGTGGATCCAGCACGTTCACATTATCTCCCACCCAGTCTTCTGCAGAAAGCGCACAGATGGCGCCTGAAAACCAAGCCCATCAGTCTGTCACATCACCCCCATGCATACCAGGGAAACTGTCTGAGCCTCAAGTTATGCAGCAGTCTCTTATGCTGTTTGAAGACTCCGCTGGCAGGGTTTCCCAAGGGCATCCACCCAGCCCTTCCCCAGCGGTGGAAGACATAGAATGCACTGACGCACAACCACTTATGTTTCCTGATTATGAGAACATGGGAATACCACCTCAGCATGTCTCTGATGATGACGAAACACAGGTGCCAACTGCTGCGTCTTTCTGCAGTGTGCAGACTGAACAGGAGGTCAGGGATCAAGACTGGGTGGAAGACGATGCAGGGGACGATGAGGTCCTAGACCCCACATGGAATGAAGGTCGTGCCACTGACTTTCACAGTTCGGAGGAAGAGGCAGTGGTGAGACCGAGCCAACAGCGTAGCAAAAGAGGGAGCAGTGGGCAAAAGCAGAACACCCGCCGCCAAGAGACTCCGCCTGCTACTGACCGCCGCCATCTGGGACCGAGCACCCCAAAGGCAGCTTCAAGGAGTTCCCTGGCATGGCACTTCTTCAAACAATGTGCTGACGACAAGACCCGAGTGGTTTGCACGCTGTGCCATCAGAGCCTGAAGCGAGGCATTAACGTTCTGAACCTTAGCACAACCTGCATGACCAGGCACCTGCATGCAAAGCATGAACTGCAGTGGAGTAAACACCTTAAAAACAAGGAAGTCACTCAGGCTCCCCCTGCTACCTCTTCTGCTGCTGCCGCCTCGGCCTCTTCTGCTGCCGCCTAGGCCTCTTCCTCCGCCTCTGGAGGAACGTTGGCACCTGCCGCCCAGCAAACAGGGGATGTACCACCACCAACACCACCACCACCTCCGTCACCAAGCATCTCAACCATGTCACACGGCAGCGTTCAGCTCTCCATCTCACAAACATTTGAGAGAAAGCGTAAATTCCCACCTAGCCACCCTCGATCCCTGGCCCTGAATGCCAGCATTTCTAAACTACTGGCCTATGAAATGCTGTAATTTAGGCTGGTGGACACAGACAGCTTCAAACAGCTCATGTCGCTTGCTGTCCCACAGTATGTTGTTCCTAGCCGGCACTACTTCTCCAAGAGAGCCGTGCCTTCCCTGCACAACCAAGTATCCCATAAAATCAAGTGTGCACTGCGCAACGCCATCTGTGGCAAGGTCCACCTAACCACAGATACGTGGACCAGTAAGCACGGCCAGGGACGCTATATCTCCCTAACTGCACACTGGGTAAATGTAGTGGCAGCTGGGCCCCAGGCGGAGAGCTGTTTGGCGCACGTCCTTCCGCCGCCAAGGATCGCAGGGCAACATTCTTTGCCTCCTGTTGCCACCTCCTCCTTCTTGGCTTCCTCCTCCTCTTCTTCCACCTGCTCATCCAGTCAGCCACACACCTTCACCACCAACTTCAGCACAGCCCGGGGTAAACGTCAGCAGGCCATTCTGAAACTCATATGTTTGGGGGACAGGCCCCACACCGCACAGGAGTTGTGGCGGGGTATAGAACAACAGACCGACGAGTGGTTGCTGCCGGTGAGCCTCAAGCCCGGCCTGGTGGTGTGCGATAATAGGCGAAATCTCGTTGCAGCTCTGGGACTAGCCGGTTTGACGCACATCCCTTGCTTGGCGCATGTGCTGAATTTGGTGATGCAGAAGTTCATTCACAACTACCCCGACATGTCAGAGCTGCTGCATAAAGTGCGGGCCGTCTGTTCGCGCTTCCGGCGTTCACATCCTGCCACTGCTCGCCTGCATGCGCTACAGCGTAACTTCGGCCTTCCCGCTCACCGCCTCATATGCGACGTGCCCACCAGGTGGAACTCCACCTTGCACATGCTGGACAGACTGTGCGAGCAGCAGCAGGCCATAGTGGAGTTTCAGCTGCAGCACGCACGGGTCAGTCGCACTACGGAACAGCACCACTTCACCACCAATGACTGGGCCTCCATGCGAGACCTGTGTGCCCTGTTGCGCTGTTTCGAGTACTCTACCAACATGGCCAGTGGCGATGACGCCGTTATCAGCGTTACAATACCACTTCTATGTCTCCTTGAGAAAACACTTAGGGCGATGATGGAAGAGGAGGTGGCCCAGGAGGAGGAGGAGGGGTCATTTTTAGCACTTTCAGGCCAGTCTCTTCGAAGTGACTCAGAGGGAGGTTTTTTGCAACAGCAGAGGCCAGGTACAAATGTGGCCAGCCAGGGCCCACTACTGGAGGACGAGGATGAGGAGGAGGATGAGGATGAAGCATGGTCACAGCGGGGTGGCACCCAACGCAGCTCGGGCCCATCACTGGTGCGTGGATGGGGGGAAAGGCAGGACGATGACTATACGCCTCCCACAGAGGACAGCTTGTCCTTACCCCTGGGCAGCCTGGCACACATGAGCGACTACATGCTGCAGTGCCTGCGCAACAACAGCAGAGTTGCCCACATTTTAATGTGTGCGGACTACTGGGTTGCCACCCTGCTGGTTCCACGGTACAAAGACAATGTGCCCACCTTACTTCCTGCACTGGAGCGTGATAGGAAGATGCGTGAGTACAAGCGCACGTTGGGTGACGCGCTACTGAGAGCATTCCCAAATGTCACAGGGGAACAAGTGGAAGCCCAAGGCCAAGGCAGAGGAGGAGCAAGAGGTCGCCAAGGCAGCTGTGTCACGGCCAGCTTCTCTGAGGGCAGGGTTAGCATGGCAGAGATGTGGAAAAGTTTTGTCAACACGCCACAGCTAACTGCACCAGCACCTGATACGCAACGTGTTAGCAGGAGGCAACATTTCACTAACATGGTGGAACAGTACGTGTGCACACCCCTCCACGTACTGACTGATGGTTCGGCCCCATTCAACTTCTGGGTCTCTAAATTGTCCACGTGGCCAGAGCTAGCCTTTTATGCCTTGGAGGTGCTGGCCTGCCCGGCGGCCAGCGTTTTGTCTGAACGTGTATTCAGCACGGTAGGGGGCGTCATTACAGACAAACGCAGCCGCCTGTCTACAGCCAATGTGGACAAGCTGACGTTCATAAAAATGAACAAGGCATGGATCCCACGGGACCTGTCCATCCCTTGTCCAGATTAGACATTAACTACCTCCCCTTAACCATATATTATTGTACTCCAGGGCACTTCCTCATTCAATCCTATTTTTATTTTCATTTTACCATTATATTGCGAGGCTACCCAAAGTTGAATGAACCTCTCCTGTGTCTGGGTGCCGGGGCCTAAACATATGCCAATGGACTGTTCCAATGTTGGGTGACGTGAAGCCTGATTCTATGCTATGACATGCAGACTAATTCTCTGCTGACATGAAGCCAGAGTCTCTGTTATTGGACCTCTCTCCTCTGCCTGGGTGCTGGGCCTAAAGATATGACAATGGACTGTTGCACTGGTGGCTGACGTGAAGCCTGATTCTCTGCTATGACATGCAGACTGATTCTCTGCTGACATGAAGCCAGATTCTCTGTTACGGGACCTCTCTCCTCTGCCTGGGTGCCTGGGCCTAAATATATGACAATGGACTGTTACAGTGGTGGGTGACGTGAAGCCTGATTCTCTGCTATGACATGCAGACTGATTGATTCTCTGCTGACATGAAGCCAGATTCTCTGTTACGGGACCTCTCTCCTCTGCCTGGGTGCCGGGGCCTAAATATCTGACAATGGACTGTTTCAGTGTTGTGTGACGTGAAGCCTGATTCTCTGCTATGACATGAAGACTGATTCTCTGCTGACATGAAGCCAGATTCTCTGTTAAGGGACCTTTCTCCTCTGCCTGGGTGCCTGGGACTAAATATCTGACAATGGACTGTTACAGTGGTGGGTGACGTGAAGCCAGATTCTCTGCTATGGGACCTCTCTCCAATTGATATTGGTTAATTTTTATTTATTTTATTTTTATTTTTATTCATTTTCCTATCCACATTTGTTTGCAGGGGATTTACCTACATGTTGCTGCCTTTTGCAGCCCTCTAGCCCTTTCCTGGGCTTTTTTACAGCCTTTTTAGTGCCGAAAAGTTCGGGTCCCCATTGACTTCAATGGGGTTCGGGTTCGGGACGAAGTTCGGATCCCGAACCCGAACATTTCTGGGAAGTTCGTCCGAACTTCTCGAACCCGAACATCCAGGTGTTCGCTCAACTCTAGTCAAGATGCCTAAATCAAGATTTTCCATCCCTTCCCTCCCAAAAACAAATGACTATGCACGGTCCCTTAGCAGCGCTGTATCCTATAGTGTGCAAGAACGGGCACCACTGCTGGATTGCAGGGTGGTCGTAACCCCTGGATATGAGCCGTGTGTAATGTGATTGAACAAGGAATTAAGCCAGCAAAGGAAGTAATATGGAGCATCACAATATAGTAGTAGGTGCTTGCTTTTAAAGGGGTTATCTGAGATGCGGCAGAAGGGGTCCTCTGCGGCCCAGCATATTTACTATAATTTATACCAGAAAACTGGCATATACCATAGTGGAAATCTCCGTCAGCTCTAAAGTGCTAGCGTGAGATTCAGACTCGCTCATGCACTGCAGGTTCTAATCCAAGCCTGGAATCACATGATTCCAAAAGTGGCGGCTGCGTGGGATTGCGGCCACATCTCGGGTAACCCCTTTAACTTTGTCTGCGTGATAAATGCCATTTCCTGGAGTGAGACGAGCGGTTGATTTATTATGAGGAATCCCTCAATAGATTGCCCTACGTAGCAGTAGGCAATAGAGATGGCGCTAAGTAGGGATGTAGGACCTGACTGGTTAGTGTAGAAGGGCAGTGGCAATGCTCACACAGCGAGCTCTTGGTTATATAACCTTATGTTTACATGGCCTTCAGATTCAGCTCCCATTACGTCAGAGCTGCTGACTGAACATATGTAATGTGATATCTTCTTGTGCCTCTTCCATCTGCTTAATACGAAGAAAACTGCATTCAGTGTCTCACATTTTTTCCTTATATACCCATGCTGTTTTTTCCTAGTGTTAGCTTTTGCTTTACCTTTGAGCACAATTTTCTATATCAATATAATCTGTGTGAAAAGTTGAGTAACTCTGTAAACATATTGGATTGCATTTCTCGTGCTGGCCGTACAGTTCCAACAGCAGTTCAGCCATTAGCTGCTTCGATCACCCCATGGACGTGCACTTTTGATTTGGTGAGGAGAGGGGAGCACATCTTTGAAAATTCTACAGGTGGTGGCTTATCTCAGCTGGAAATAAAGGATTTGGCGTTTTGAAGTCTAACAACCTTGCTCTTTTTTGCTGAACTTGTTCTGTCGTGGGAGAATCAGGAGGCCACCATACACATTAGATGGTCGTCCAACTGTGCTTGTGGCTGGCCGTACACTCTACATTATTCTAGTCCAGTGTTCCTCACCTCTGGTCCTCAGGATTTCCTTAGTATTCAGCAGGTGATAAGTCCTGATGTATTGACATATATTCTTAAATCATGACCGGCAGGTGGACCCTGAGGACTGGAGGAACACTGTTCTAGTCCATCAGTTCTAGTGAATATACTTTAAAGGTAATCTGTCACAAGGAAATTCATTGTTGAACCAAGCATATTGCCTCGTAGGTCTGGCAGAAGGACCCAGCTTCGCACGGTTTTATTTAATTTAATGTTTGTGTATGTCGTTAAGATTGACAGTATCCACTTTAACTGACATCTACAGTACCCCACCCCTTTAACAGTGACCTCCACAGCGACCTGCCCCCTTAACAGTAACATCCACAGCGCGCTCCCCTTTAACATTGACCTCCACAGCGGCCGCCCCTTTATTAGTGACCTCCACAGTACCCTAGTCTCGTTAACAGTGATTTCCATAATAACTCGCCCCCTTAACAGTGACCTCCACATACCTCCTTTCTCTTAAAATGTGACCTCCTCAACATACCACCTCCTTAACAGTGACCTCAACAGCACCCGGCCCCTTGAAACTAACCTCCATAGCAGACCATCCCCTTAACTGTTACTGCCACTGTTCCCTGACCCCTTAACAGAGACCTCCACCGTTCCCTGCAAATCTGACCAGTGTCACTTTAAGTGGTGATAACTTTAAAACACTTTGACTTATCCAGGCCATTCTGAGATGGTTTTTTCGTCACATATTGTACTTCATGACTGGTAAAATGAAGTTAAAAAATTATAATTTTTATTTTAAAAAAAATAGCAAATTTCAAAGTTTCAATTTCTCTACTTCTATAATACATAATAATACCTACAAAAATAGTTATTACTTTACATTCCCCATATGTCTTCTTCATGTTTGGATCAATTTGGGAATGATATTTTATTTTTGGGGGATGTTACAAGGCTTAGAAGTTTAGAAGCAAATCTTGAAATTTTTCCAAAGTTCAGGTGTGAAGTCAGTTTGTGAGGCTTACATAATAGAAACCACCTGCAAATGACCCCATTCTAGAAACTACACCCCTTAAGGTATTCAAAACTGATTTTACAAACGTCGTTAACACTTTAGGTGTTCCACAAGAGTTAATGGCAAATGGTGATAGCATTTTGGCAAATTTTCCATTTTAATCCATTTTTTCCAGTAACAAAGCAAGGGTTAACAGTCAAACAAAATGCTATATTTATTGCCCCGATTCTGTAGTTTGCAGAAACACTCCATATGTGGCCATAAACTACTGTACGGGCACACAGTAGTGCATAGAGGGAAAGGTGCACCGTATGGTTTTTGGAAGGCAGATTTTGCTGGACTGGTTTATTTACACCATGTCCCATTTGAAGCCCCCCCTGATGCACCCCTAGAGTAGAAACTCCATAAAAGTGACCCCATCTAAGAAACTACACCCCTCAAGGTATTCAAAACTGATTTTTTACAAACTTTGTTAACCCTTTAGGTGTTCCACAAGAATTATTGGAAAATAGAGATACAATTTCAAAATTTAACTTTTTGGGCAGATTTTCCATTTTAATTTTTTTTCCAGTTACAAAGCAAGGTTTAACAGCCAAGCAAAACTCAATATTTATGGCTCTGATTCTGTAGTTTACAGAAACACCCCATATGTGGTCGTAAACCGCTGTATGGGCACACGGCAGGGCGCAGAGGGAAACAAATGCCATATGGTTTTGCAAGGCAGATTTTGCTGGATAGGTTTTTTGACACCATGTCACATTCGAAGTCCCCCTGATGCACCTCTAGAGTAGAAACTCCCAAAAAGTTACCTCATTTTAGAAACTACGGCATAGGGTGGCAGTATTGTTGGTACTAGTTTTAGGGTACATATGATTTTTGGTTGCTCTATATTACACTTTTTGTGAGGCAAGGTAACAAGAAAAAGCTGTTTTAGCACCGTTTTTATTTTTTGTTATTTACAACATTCATCTGACAGGTTAGATCATGTAATACTTTTATAGAGCAGGTTGTCACGGACACGGCGATACCTAACATGTATACTATTTTTTTTATTTATGTAAGTTTTACACAATGATTTCATTTTTGAAACAAAAAAAATCATGTTTTAGTGTCTCCATAGTCTGAGAGCCATAGTTTTTTCAGATTTTAGGCGATTTAACTTGGGTACGGTATGATTTTTGTGGCATGAGATGTTTGGCACTATTTTGGGGTGCGTATGACTTTTTGATTGCTTGCTACTACACTTTTTATGATGTAAGGTGACAAAAAATAGCAGTTTTTTTTTTTAGTTTATTTTTTACGGTATTCATCTGAGGGGTTAGGTCATGTGACATTTTTATAGAGCAGGTTATTACGGATGCAGCGATACCTAATATGTATACTTTTTTTTTTTATGTAAGTTTTACACAATTATTTCATTTTTTAAACAAAAAAATCACGTTTTAGTGTCTCCATATTCTTAGAGCCATAGTTTTTTTCAGTTTTTGGGCAATTATCTTAGGTAGGGTCTCATTTTTTACAGGATGAGGTGACTGTTTGGTACTATTTTGGCGTACATACAACTTTTTTGATCACTTTTATTACCTTTTTTGGGAAGTAAGGTGGGCAAAATTTCATTTTCAGCATAGTTTTTTATTTTTTTATGGCGTTCACCGTGCGGGTAAAGTAACATGACCATTTTATAGATCAGGTCGTTACGGACGCGGTGATATCAAACATAGGGTAGGGAGTTCTTTTTTTTTTTTTTGACCCAGACCCACTTGGTTCCTGAAGATCCAGTGGAGTCTGATGTCTGTATAATGCAGTAGTCTAATCAGCACCATGGACAGCCTCTGCTCAGTACCATGGACAGCCACATGCCTGTGAAGGTGTCCGGTTTCCATGGTAACCATCACTCGCTGCCACAGCAGAGCAGTGGGTGATGGGGAGGGAGGCTGAAAAGGCACAGCAGCCCCCGATGGGAGATGGAGGGAGCTCCCTCCCTCTTACCCTGGGTTCACACCTCAGCGTTCTGAAAGGAGCTCTCTGTATGCGCGATTGTACCGGCGTTTACAATCGCGCATACAGAGACAAGCGAACGCCCATTGTTGCGCGTTCCCGAAAGTCTATGTACGGGAACGCGCGACAAAATGCCCCAAAGAAGCTCAAGAACTTTTTTGAGCGTAGGGCGTTTTACAGCGCGTTCAAACGCGCTGTAAAACGCTCAAGTGTGAACCAGGGCCATAGGGAAGCATTGGTTTTCATGTGTTGAGTGTTTTACAGCGCGTTCAAACGCGCTGTAAAATGCTCAGGTGTGAACCCAGCGTTAACCTCTTTCATACAGCGGTCCCTGCAGATGTCAGGCGTTTTAAGCAGAGTGTCAGCAATGTTGATGATCGCATGCCTGCCTGCCCCCCCAAGCACCGACTGCAGAGCCCGCCCTCCCTGCCGCACTACTCCCGCACCCCCCCCCCCCCCTCCACGGCTGTGCCCGCCGGCAGATAACAAAGATCATTAAAATAAAGGGTTAAACATTAAAATAAAGGTTATTTGAAGTTTCTGATCCCTGCGGTCACAGACTGCGGGGATCAGAAACTTACCAAACCGCAGGTCTGAATTGACCTGCGGTTTGCTGCGATCGCCGACATGGGGGGGGGGGGGGTGTTTCACAGGACCCCCCGGCGCATTTAGCCAAGGTGCCTGGTGCGCATTTAGCCAAGGTACGTCATGTGTCCTTTAGTACCAGGACAACATGCCGTACCGGTACGTCATGTGTCCTGAAGAGGTTAAAGCTGACCTACAGCAGTGAAGAAAAATTACTGAATTGTAATGGAAACCTGGTGTAAACTTGTGTGTATGTGGAGACTAAGGACCTGCGAGCTTCTATTGGCTGATAAGGGTCATGTGACCAGGCTTCTATTGGCTAATGCATTTTTTAGGAATATCTCATGAATGGTATGTCCTAGAGAGCTGAGACCCGGTCTAAAACCTTCCCGGATACCTGATGTAAATACGACTGTGCGGATTACTTTAGCAGACATACACACACACATACGTACGCTCATTTTTATATAATATATATTTAGTCAGGTCCATATAAATTTGGACAGGGACAACATTTTTCTAATTTTTGTTCTGTACATTACCACAATGGATTTTGAACAAAACAATTCAGATGCAGTTGAAGTTCAGACTTCCAGCTTTAGTTCAGTGGGTTGAACAAAATGATTGCATAAAAATGTGAGGAACTAAAGCATTTTTTAAACTCGATCTCTTCATTTCAGGGGCTCAAAAGTAACAAAGTGGACAAATTAAATAATTGTAAATAAGATGTTAATTTCTAATACTTTGTTGAAAACCCTTTGTTGGCAATGACTGCTTGGTCTTGAACTCATGGACATTACCAGATGTTGTGTTTCCTCCTTTTTAATGCTCTGCCAGGCCTTTACTGCAGCGGTTTTCAGTTGCTGTTTATTTTTAACCCTTTCATGACTAAGGGTCATTGATATCCCCATCACCACATCTAATTTTGCAAATCTGACGTGTCACTTTGTGGCAATAACTTTGGAACGTTTTTACTTATCCAAACCGTTCTGAGATTGTTTTCTCGTGACACATAGTACCATACTTCATGATAGTCATACATTTAAGTCAATATATTTCACCTTTATTTATGAAAAAATCCCAAATTTACCAAATTTTTAAATCATTTGCAATTTTCAAAATTTCTATTTCTCTGCTTTTAAAACAAAGTGATGCCTCATAAAATAATATATTATTACTTAACATCCCTCCTATGTCTACTTTATGTTGGCAATTTGGCATCATTTTGTAAATATTTTTTTTTTTTTTTTTTTTTAAACAATTCTTAAAATTTTTAAGAAAATTTCAAAACCCCACTTTTTAAGGACCAGTTCAATTCTGAAGTCTGTTTGTGAAGCTTACATAGTGGAAACCCCCATAAATGGCCCCATTTCAGAAACTAAACCCCTCAAGCTACTCAAAACAGATTTTACAAACTGTTAACCCTTTAGGTGTTCCACAAGAATTAAAGGAAAATGGAGATAAAATTTCTAAATGTCACTTTTTTGGCATATTTTCCATTTTAATCCATTTTTTTCTTTAACACATCGAGGGTTAATAGCCAAACAAAACTCAATATTTATTACCCTGATTCTGCTGTTTACAGAAACACCCCACATGTGGTCGTAAACTGATGTAAGGGCACACGGCAGGGCGCAGAAAAAAAGGAGCGCCATATGGTTTTTGGAAGGGAGTTTTTGCTGGACTGGTATTTAGATGCAATGTCCCATTTGAAGCCACCCTGATGCACCATTACAGTAGAAACACTGTTATAAGGGAAAATAATACAGTGAATAGACTGTCACCTAGCAACCATGCGTGAAAATCGCACCGCATCCGCACTTGCTTGCGGATGCTTGCGATTTTCACTCAGCCCCATTCATTTCTATGGGGCCTGCATTGCGTTATAAACGCACAATATAGAGCATGCTGCGATTTTCACGCAACGCATAGAAATGAATGGGTCCAGATTCAATGCGGGTGCAATACGTTCACCTACCGCATTGCACCCGCGCGGAAATTTCGCCCCCGTGTGAACGCAGCCTAAATCTGCTCGCTGCTGCAGTGTCAACTGCGAGCAGGTAAACAATGAAGGTAAGGCAGTGCTCATACGAGTGCTGCCTTCTCTTCAAACAGCGGATCTGATATTGATGACCTATCCTGTGGATAGTTCATCATTATAAAAAAACAGACAGCCCCTTTAAGCCAAAAATGGATTTAGGGCGCCCCTGTTAGTGTGTATTATAGCCATTTTCTGATATGAATGCAGTGTATCTCTATTCCATGCAGTGATTAAAATAACGACAGCTGCCCACATTTGCTCGTGGATAATGGTAAGCTGCTTTGAAAATAGATGAGGAAGCTGAAGAACTTCTGTAGAGATGATAGTTGTAAACCCATTATTCCTATTTTATAAAGCTTTATTTGTATATTTATATATGTCTCTTATGTAGATGGAATACCCAACACCTGCCTCTTCTGAAGGCTCTCTTCCTCCTAACGGGTGACTGTACACATGACATGAGCGGTCTCGCTTTGAGGAAACCATTTGCTGTTTGTATTGACTGTAGCTAAACATTTGTAAAGTCAGATTACACTATAATAAGTCACAGTTGTAGATAATATTCCACCCACATCCACTTATAGACTATACGTGCTAGAAGTCTCCTCACGCTGATTAAGGCGCTCTCCCCAAGGAGAGATAGTACCCCCCTAATCCTGATTTAGACCTCTCACCCAGTTAAGCCAGTACTCCACTCAGCACTGATGAGGGGCAATCGCTCAGAAACGGCTGTCTGCAGATAAGGCGCTGGCTTTAGTAATAATAAAGCCTATTAAGAGGGTTGAACATTAAGTATAGGATAGCTGCCTTACAGCTGGTGGCATTAGGGCTCTTTCACACGAGCGGATCCCGTGCGGGTAATCTGCTGTGTGAAAGAGCCAAGCCCCGTTCCGGACTGCAGAGACTCCAAGCATTAACATGATTAGTAATGCTCCGTGCCTCTCTGTGATCTTTTTACTACAAAATTACAGTGAGATAAAGTCACCGTGATTTTGTAGTAAAAAGATCATCAGGAGCATTATCAATCATGTTAATGCTCGGTGTCTCTGCTGTCCGGAACGGGGCTTGGCTCTTTTTCACACAGCAGATTATCTGCACGGCATCCGCTCGTTTAAAAGAGCCCTTAGAGGCAGAGCTTGCTAAAAGCTCATTTGCATCCCTTCTTTCCACCCACATCCAGTAAAGTCAGTTCATGTAAGGGTGGATTTCCGAATTGAAGTTTTTATCTTGAGAACAAAAAAAGACGAATAAAAGCTACATGTACCTCTCTGATGATAGCCAAATTATCTAACTAAATTTTCCTCTGTAATTCTGGGAAGGAACCTAACTGGAATTACTGAACCTGACAGGGGCCACAGTCCATCGTCCAGCAGTCCACTTTTTTGTACGTTTGACTCAATATGTCACCCAAGGCTGTTAATAAGTCTTGCTAGCTTTGATCTCCATTTCCTCTGGTCACTGACAAGAGATCTACAATTATCTGGCAAAAGGAACAATGCTGACAAATTAGTATTCGGCAGATCACCCAAAAGGGAAATGCAACCCATGTGAACGTAGTCCAAGGGTGGACATACATGTTAGTTTCATCCAAACCTGACGATTTTGGCCAACCCTTCACTGTGTTTGGGGGTGTCTTGGCTTTTACATGTGGGGGACGACGACTTATGAATGGGGCTGTTGGATTTCAACATGCCTGATCCAATTATTCTTGAGAGAGAAGCCACCACCAGAGGTGTTTCACAGTGGCTTATTCCCCTCCCCTCATTGAGACCTCGGCCCAGCTGAGCGTGTGTGGGGACAAGGAGGGAGGAACATTTGGTCAACAGCTATCTAAGGCTAGTTTCACTTTAGCATTAGTGATCTGGCAGACTATTCTGGCACAGAACAGCCTGTCGGATCTCTGCATTTCGTCATTGCCGGAAGGTTGAAAGATCCGCAGGCAAATATGCCGAGATTTGGTCGGACAAAAAACTGCTCCTTGGAACAACCTTCTGGATCTCTAGTGTTAAACTAGCCTTCTTTGTACAGCTAGCCTAAGATGCTCATCTAGATTTCTACTTGAAGTGCATCTTGGGTTAAGGTTTATGTAAATTGTCTACTATTACTTTGTCTTTCTTTGGTCATTGTTTCATACATTGGCTGCATATGCTGGAATATGTGTAAATCCTTAAAGAAGTTCTGAAAAAAGTCTGTGTGTAGCCTATTAATGATGCATGTAGATCTGGGAGCAGCACGGGCGAAGATGTCCATGCACTTCGCAAGATAATGTTGTCCTAAATTATGTATAGGTCTGCGCTCTGTTTGCTTAGAACAGCGGTAACGGTCTTTATAACCAGGCTGTTCTCCATGACTGTGCATCCAGCAGGATGAGTCCTTCTTTCTGTAAACTCTGAACTTAGCTTGAACCCATATCGATTAGGCTGATAGATAGCAGGTCGGATGTATAATTTCCTTACAAGTATTCTGTTAAATCAACTGACTGTCTAGAAAAATCCCAGTAAAATGTCCCTAGTGTCAGATGAGCATAAAGGGTCCTGGAGGTCCCTGAAAATCAATATCCCAGGGCTCAATTAATGATAAACACATTAGCGTTTCTTTCTCGTTTTATTATCTTTCTGCAGAAATGCAGAAAAAAAGTAGATTTCCACTTCTGTATGGTAACAGGAGGAAAAGGGTCAATGTGTCTGCTGTGTAAAGTGCAGCAGGCCAGGACTTGGCCATTAGGACTTTATTGTAGATGTCCTGAGATTATTCCATTAGCGTACTGGTTGGTGACTAGATTAGCTGTCTGTACAAACTGGTCCCTGCTGGGATTTAAATACTGCTTTGCTTATACTCTTAATTCTTCCCATAGTTCTTGCTTGTTCCCGTAGCAACTGTGGGCCTCCTAGGGTCGCCAAATGTCTATAAATTTAGTATTCACATAGTTGCTATCATTAGTTTTTTTTTTTTTTGTAGCAGTATGAAGAAAGAAAAAAAAAAAAAAACCTTTCCAGTATATGCTGGAACCAGAATGAAAGCCACATGGCGGGTTAGGCTACTTTCACACTAGTGTTTTAGTTTTCCAGTATTGAGTTCTGTCATAGGGGCTCAATACCGGAGAAAAGCGCTTCAGTTTTGTCCCCATTCATTGTCAATATGGACAAAATGTAACTGAACAGAACGGAGTGCTCCAAAATGCATTCCATTCCATTTAGTTGCGTTCACATCCTGGAGAGCAAACCGCAACATGTTGTAGTTTGCTTTCCATCCTGGGATGCGGAGCAAGATGGATCCGCCATGACCGCCAATGCAAGTCAATGGGACGGATCCATTTTCTCTGACACATTCTGCCACAATAGAAAATGATCCGTCCTCCATTGACTTTCATGTAAATATAACCGGATCCGTTCATAACGGATGCAGATGGTTGTATTATCAGTAACGGAAGCGTTTTTTTGCTGAACCCTGCCGGATCCAGCAAAAACGCTAGTGTGAAAGTAGCCTTATTCTGCATAGTAGTAAGAAAGCCATCTTGTCAAGTGCAGCACATTTATCCCCATCCATGAGCTGCTGATAGGAGGCCAGCTTTTTATGTGTTTTATCTCCATACCAGAAACCAAGGTGCAACAAACCTGGTAATTATATGCATTGTTCTGTAAAATAATCCCCTGTCAGACATAGACAATAATGCTAAATCAAGTAAACACGTGGAGGACAATGCGGCTCTTGTATGTTGTACTTTAGCCAGGCTGGCCTTAGTCAATCTGTACCTGCAAACACAGAACAGTAATCAAAAGCAACTAACTTGATAATGGGTTATAGCATTAATTAAAAAACAAATAAAATTATCTGTGCATCATTAATTCAACTACATTAATGCAAAAATTGCTGTTCTCCAGTGTATTTTTCATCATTATAAACTGCTTTACTCACCTCTCTGCAGCTCTGATCTCTTAAAGAGGTTGCATTGTCTCTTATCGCATGCATGGCCACCCTCCATTCCTTTCTCTGGGAGCGCTGGCTAGGCCATTGCCCCAGTTGTTGAAGTCCTGTTCTGTCTCTTCTGCATAGAAAATAGTTCCTCACAAACGGCCCAGTGACTCCATTCTTTCCTTGCAGTCTATTAGAAGTAGGGGTGAATGAGAGGCATCTGGGCAGCTTCAATATGAGATCACTACACAGTCACTAAGAGCAATAAGGGAGCAGGTAAGGCTGCGTTCACATCACCGATTAGCTTTCCATTCTTCTGACCCTGATGGAACTGATGCAAACTGATGCTCAGTTTTTTTTTAAAGGGTTACGGTCGCCAGAATTAACCCTATTAAATTTGCTGACATTAGTGATCTGCTAATGTCAACTGAACCTAACTAGACTATTCAGGGTGGATAAAAATCTATGATTTTAAGAAAAATAAAAAAAAATCTGTTTTTTGATTTAAATAAAGATTCGTTTTTTTAATTATGTAGAATAAGGCTGTATATGTTTAATTTTTTTGGTAAATAAATTCCATTAATCCATTCACAATCCATTCAGAGGTTTTTGTAAGATTATTGGGCAGTTTCTCTGCCTACAAGATATTATCACAGATGCTTGGTTTACTTTTGCAGTTCTCAAAACTGAATTTGACTCAGCAGAGATCACATGCCTCTTCTTCACAGCAAAAATGTTACAACATGAACAGCGTTGAGAAAAAGACCTTAATCCTAACTTCTACAAACCTATGAATGCAGAATCAAACTAATATTAGTTGTTATTCTAAAATCTTCATCTTCTTGCATGTTATACGTTATACCAGCAAGAATTAGTCTTTATGTAGAAAACTATGATTTAAATCAAGCCTTAGTGACTAGTGATTTAAATCAAATCCACCCTAGGACTATTCCTACTTCTATCTATGCCCCTGTTACTCCAGAAATATAACTTGTATAATATGCTAATTAGCCTCTAGATGCATGGGGGGCATTGCCCCTGCTCCTAGAGGCTCAGTTCTCCCACCTCTGGCCACGCCCTGCTACACTAGATTGACAGGGCCAGGCAGTGTTGGTCTCCTGCTGACGGCTCTGTGTGCTGGGGAAATCTTGCGCAGTGAGGAAGCCGGCGAGTGCCCTTCATTCACTGCGCCTGTGCCGAATACTGAACGGAACGGCGCAGGCGCGAGATTTACACTGCAGACAGGGCCTGAGGTAGGAGACCAACGATGCCTGGCCCTGCCAATCTAGTGTAGCAGGGCGTGGCCAGAAGTGGGAGAACGGAGCCTCTAGGAGCAGGCGCAACACCCCCCCCCCTGCACCTACAGGGTAATTAGCATATTATAAAAGTTAGATTTTTGGCGTAACAGGGGCATAGATAAAAGTAGGAATCGACTAGTTAGGTTCAGCTAACATTAGCACATCGCTAATGTCAGCTAGTTTAATCAGACCAATAGTTGGTGTGCATAACAAAAGATCTGTTTATATAAATGTCCATCTGACCAATGATTAGTCAGAAGATCTGTCAGATATCTGTTGGTGTAATACAGGCTAGTTTCATACCTGCGGCAGCGATTCTCTGCATCCTGCACTGCCGGGTGGAACCGGAATGCCTGCCAGCCCCATTAACTATAATGGGGTCCGTCAGAGATCAGGTCTCAATCCGGCAAAAATGCCCAGGATCGGCCAGCTATAAGCCACTGCTTGGCGGATCACAGTGCCGCAGTTGTGAAAGTAGCCTAAGTTACTAATTATGTCAGTAAATGCTGGTGGAAGTGGACCAGAATTTTAGCCAGAAGTCGTAACAGGGGGTGCTGCCAGAGAGGAGCATGCACACACCCCGATTGTAATAGTTTTTTGGAGCTTTTCCTACCAGGTATATCACCCCACTGCACCAAGCCTCTGCCCAACCTGAAAGAGTCACACAGTGCAATGCACTAAGGCCCTTCACATGTTCAGGACTTTCTGCATGACATAGGTGCCAACATATTCATCAAATTCCCTAACAGTCTGCATCCAATCCCTGGTTGTGAGAAGCAGTGTGGATTCTGCATGGAAAAACAGGTAGATTAGCCCCATTGAATAGGACTAATTCCATTTGAATCTGGCGCCTCACAGTGAACACCCATGGCAGAAATCTGAGCGTACACACTGGAAAATGTGTTTTTATTATATAATACTAATATTATTTTATATATATTTTTTCCCACATTATTTTCCAGCATATGCACTTGCATCTATATAATATAGTTTTGTTAGTGTATGCATATATATTTATATACTTTTTTGTTGCATGCTTGTTTATGGGAACAGAAAGGTGTTCCCAGAGGTTACGACCACCTTGCAATCAAGCAGCAATGGCCATGCTCGCACACTATCTGAAAAAGCATTGGCGTCTCTGGTTACTGGAGACCACGTGAGGGGGCGCATAGGTTAGTGTTTTTTTCCTATAGTGGGCAGGCCTGATTGGTCACCGCGCACGCCCAGTGTAAAAATCGGCGCACACATACAGGGCTTTTATTATGTAGGATAGGCCAGCACTACAGAGAACCAATGTGCCACACAGTGCCATAGTGGCCCCGCACTGACCGCATCCTCTCAGGACCTGACAAATGTCAACTACTACTGTGTAAACGCAGTACTCAGGAGTACTCCTGTACTGTACTACAACGGAGCCAAATACTGACACGTGGGTGGTATCATGGCAGTATGCTATGTGTTTATTGTGATGTATTGTGTGTGTAATCTCTGGTATACAGTGATTGTGTGGTATATATAGTTTGTATATAAGGTGTACGCAGCTGCACTGCCCACACCTGCACGTCGGCCCGTTGCTGTGCCCAGCTCCGCCGTGCCGCCTCCTCCTCCTCCCCTTCTGGCTTCCTCTGCAGCCGCCCTACACCCCAGGATCTGGGCCATTTAACTGCCCTGTAACTGCCTCCTGCCACAACGTCTTAGATATCCAGGTGCCAATAATTGCCCCATCCAATTGTATCTGCGCCCATGAATATACCTGTACCAATGACCAAAGCTGTCTATTTCACCCTTCAGGTGCCCTCCTTCTGCAGTGACACATTGCCATTGTCCCCCCCACGGTCAGGACCCTGCAGGTGCCCTACCACACACACAGGGGGTGGAGGAGGAGTGGGGCAGACGTGCAGCTCCATGCTTTGTCCCTGGCGCAGGCTAGCAGCGGAGAGAGAGCATCAGTGAGGCGGCACACAATATAGGAGGCGCCAGGAGGAAGGAAGGGGAATGCTGCGCTCATCACTGCCAGTCTGACTTCTCCTCTGCCTGGTGCCAGCTCAGCTCTATGAGGCTGCTCACCCAGGACACCCCTATGCTTCTCACTGGTGGACGCACAGCACACCTCCGGCAGGAAACTTTACCTCTGCCGCACCTAAGGGGTTAACTGCCGCTGATCGCAGCTCCCTGTCAGAAGCAGGGTGCCGGCTATGTGATTCGATGGGTATCGAGTATTGTAATACTTTTTTATGGTATCAAAATTTTGGTATTGAAACAACCCTAGTAGGGGCACATTGCAGAAAGGATCGCCTTATAGATTTTGGAAGCAGATTTTGCTAGTATGGTTTTTGAGCACCATTTTGTATTTGAAGAGACCCTGACGTACCCCTACAATGGAAATCCTAAAAAAGTGACCCCATTTTGGAAACTACACCCCTTAAAGAATTAATTAAGGGGTGTACTGAGCACTTTGACCTATAAGCGTTTTACGGAATTTGGAAACGCTTGGCTGTGAAAATGAAAAGTTTCATTTATTCCAATATACTGTTGCTTTAGACCCAAATGTTTCATTTTCACAAGGAGCAACAGGAGAAAAGGCACCCCATAATTTGTTACCCATTTTCTCCTCAATACTGCAACACCCCATATGTGGTTGTAAACTGCTGTGGGGGCACATGGCAGGACTAAGAATGGAAGGAGCGCCACATGGCTTTTGCAACACAGATTTTGATTGGTTTATGGGCTCCATTGTTTTTTTTTTTTTTTTTTTTTTTTTTTTTTTTTTAAGCGATTGTATGTGGGGATTAATTTTTTGCGGGATAAGATGACTTTTTCATTGGAACCATTTTGGGGTACATATGACTATTTGATCACTCCATATTACGCATTTTGAAAGGCGTGGTGACAAAGACTGTTTTGTCATATTGATTTTTTAATTTTTTTATTTTTTTATTATAGCATTTACCTGAGGGGGCATATCATGTGATAATTTGTATAGAGCAGGTCAATCCACACCTGGAGGGAGCCTGCATCTCAAGACTACTTCGAACTCCTAGCATCGTGCCATTTCACAAAAGGCAGAACTTCACACATAAGTGACATGCCGATTTATCAGCATCACAGCTCAGAGAAGACGGCACAAATGGGCTGAAAGCTTCCCTTTAATTGTTAAGAAACACCCTATTATATTCTGATTCATAGCTCCAAGGGCTGAGTTGCTATTTAAGTCCTGTGTGATACAGAAGGGTTAGAAGGTGATCCTCCTGCTACCTGGAAGTAATGTCTGGGTTATTTCTGTGTGTAGATTTTTACCTTCATTTCTAAAATAGATTGGAGGGGGAAGAACTGACTCATTAACTATATCTGTCTCTGGAGGACGGTATTGTTATGCAGTATTCATACATTATGGTAATGATTAATGAATAATTTACAGCAGAGACAGTGATAAATCTTACGTTGCATAGCAATTAAAACTTCAGCTTTTACTGTGTCAAATATTACAGTACAGTCGTAGTTTTACTATCCTCTGGGTGTATTATGTTCTGCTCAGAAGAAATTCTGTAAATATGTCTGATTTACAATGTTTAGTATATGTGTGTGTGTGTGTGTGTGTGTGTATATGTGTGTGTATATATAATATATATATATTAGTGTGTGTATGTTCAACGAAACTTGGTATACACATCCCTTGCTACCTGGAAAGAAATCTTGTGGAAGTAACGGCTCTCTAGGACGTACCGTTCCTGAGATATTCCCAAAAAATGACCTGCGTTAGCCAATACAAACAAATGCAAGTCTTTCTCTTCATATCCCAACTGCCTTACACACGGTCACATGTCCCTTATCAGCCAATAGAAGCTCGCATGCCCTTAGTCTCCACATACACACAGTTTTACTCCAGGTTTCCATAACAACCCAGCCATTTTTCTTCACTGCTGTAGGTCAGCTTTAGGCTAGGGCTACACAACTACACTGCTACATGTTCTGCGACAATTTTTATAATGATAGTCTCTGGTGTTGCACTGTGACATGTGACATACTGTGACGCGACAGTCGCCGAAAAATTCATCTTGGATGGATTTTTTTGCAACTGTCGCAGTTGCAGCATGACACCATAGCCAATCATTATAAAAATTGTTGAGACAAAATGTTGCGTGACACGTCGTCATGTCGCCCTAGCATTAAAGGGGCAGGGCGCTGTGGAGGTCACTGTTAAAGGGGCGGGCATTGTGGAGGTCACTGTTAAGGGGGAAAAGGCCACTATTAAAGGGGCAACTGCTGTGGAGGTCACTGTTAAGGCAGTAGGGTACTATGGGGGGGGTTCTGTGGATGACAGACACTTATGGGGGGGATCTGTGGATGACGGACCACTATTGGGGGGGATCTGTGGATGACGGACACTTATGGGGGGGGATCTGTGGATGACGGACACTTATGGGGGGGGGGGATCTGTGGATGACGGACACTTATGGGGGGGGGGATCTGTGGATGACGGACACTTATGGGGGGGGGGATCTGTGGATGACGGACACTTATGGGGGGGGGGATCTGTGGATGACTGACACTTATGGGGGGGGATCTGTGGATGATGGACACTTATGGGGGGGGGACCTGTGGATGACGGACACTTATGGGGGGGGATCTGTGGATGACGGACACTTATGGGGGGGGGATCTGTGGATGACGGACACTTATGGGGGGGGATCTGTGGATGACGGACACTTATGGGGGGGGGGGATCTGTGGATGACGGACACTTATGGGGGGGGGGGATCTGTGGATGACGGACACTTATGGGGGGGGGGGATCTGTGGATGACGGACACTTATGGGGGGGGGATCTGTGGATGACGGACACTTATGGGGGGGGGATCTGTGGATGACGGACACTTATGGGGGGGGATCTGTGGATGACGGACACTTATGGGGGGGGGATCTGTGGATGACGGACACTTATGGGGGGGGGATCTGTGGATGACGGACACTTATGGGGGGGGATCTGTGGATGACGGACACTTATGGGGGGGGGGATCTGTGGATGACGGACACTTATGGGGGGATCTGTGAATGATGGACACTTATGGGGGCGGGATCTGTGGATGGCGGACACTGTATATATGTGCCATCCACAGACCCCCCCCAGCCCATAACTGTGCCATCCACAGATTCCGTGTGTCGTCCCCCCGCCGCCGCCCCCCCAGTATACAAATATGAAATGTATTATTCAATTAAAATTTATTAAACATGCCCCCCTCACTCCTAATAGTACCGTATATCCTAATTGCTTCTGTATCATGCTGGCAGGCGGGCCGGGCGGCCGTCGCGTCACTCACTGACGTCACTTGCCTGCGCCGCCTACTTCATTCACAAAGTAGGCGGCGCAGGCACGTGACATCAGGGAGTTACGCTGCCGCCCCCCTGGCCTGCCTGCCCGCATTATACAGAAGCAATTAGGATATACGGTACTATTAGGAGTGAGGGGGGCATGTTTAATAACTTTTAATTTAATAATACATTTTATATTTGTGTAGCACTGGTGGGGCGGGGCTATAGTACAGTGACTGCACCGCCCCGCCGCAATTGCCGGCCCCCAGCTCCTCCTCCCAGTCCCTCCTCCGCTCGCACATCGCAGCCAGCGATGTTAAACATGTCAGCATTCGCCCCATAAGACGCAGGGGCATTTCCCTCCCATTTTTGGGGAGGAAAGGGTGCGTCTTATGGGGTGAAAAATACGGTACTTCTGCTAGTGTGTGTGTGTGTGTGTGTGTGTATATATATATCTATATATCTATATATATATATCTATCTATATCTATATATATATATATATATATATATATATATATATAATATTAGTCTTACACACCCCTGTTTAAAATGTCAGGTTTCTGTAAAGTAAAAAAGAGACAAAAATAAATCATTTCAGAAAATTTTCCATCTTTTAATGTGACCTATATACTGTAAAACTCAATTGAAAAACAAACTGAAATCTTTTAGGCAGAGGGAAGAAAAAATATAAAAATAAAATATGGTTGCATAAGTGTGCACACCCTTAAACTAATACTTTGTTGAAGTACCTTTTGATTTTATTACAGCACTCAGACTCATACCCAAAAAGACTATCAGCATGGCACATTTTGACTTGGCAAGATTTGCCCACTCTTCTTTGCAAAAACAATCCAAATCTGTCCGATTGCGAGGGCATCTTCTGTGCACAGCCCTCTTCAGATCACCCCAATCGGATTCAGGTCTGGGCCCTGGCTGGGCCATTCCAAAGCTTTAATCTTCTTCTGGTGAAGCCATTCCTTTGTTGATTTGGATGTATGCTTTGGGTCGTTGTCATGCTGAAAGATGAAGTTCCTCTTAATGTTCAGCTTTCTAGCAAAAGCCTTAAGGTTTTGGGTTAATATTGACTGGTATTTGGAACTGTTCCTAATTCTCTCTAGCTTAACTAAGGCCCCAGTTCCAGCTGAAGAAAAGCAGCCCCAAAGCATGATGCTGCCACCACCATGCTTCACTGTGGGTATGGTGTTCTTTTGGTGATGTACAGTGTTGTTTTTGCGCCAAACATATCTTTTGGAATTATGTCCAAAAAGTTCAACCTTGGTTTCATCAGACCATAACACCTTTTCCCACATCCTTTTGGGAGACTTCAGATGTGTGTTTGCAAAATGTTGCCTGGCTTGGATGTTTTTCTTCGTAAGAAAAGGCTTTAGTCTTGCCACTCTACCCCATAGCCCAGACATATGAAGAATACGGGAGATTGTTGTCACATGTACCACACAGCCAATACTTGCCGAATATTACTGCAGCTCCTTTAATGTTGCTGTAGGCCTTTTGGTAGCCTCCCAGACCAGTTTTATTTTTATCTTTTCATCAATTTTGGAGGGACGTCCAGTACTTGGTAATGTCACTCTTGTGCCATATTTTCTCTACTTGAGGATGACTGTATTCACTGTGTCCCATGGTATATCTAATGCCTTGGAAATTCTTTTGTACCCTTCGCCTGACTGAAACCTTTTAACAATGAGATCCCTCGGATGTTTTGGAAGCTCTCTGTGGACCATGGCTTTTGCTGTGGGATGCGACTAAGAAAATTTCAGGAAAGACCAACTAGAGCAGCTGAACTTTATTTGGGGTAATCAGAGGCACTTCAAATGATGGCAGGTGTTTGCTGACTCCTGTTTAACATGATTTTGAATATGATTGCGTAATTCTTAACACGGGTACAGCCCCAGTTATAAGAGTGTGTGCACACTTATGCAACCACATTATTTAAAAAAAAAAATTCTTCCTTCCACCATGCTTGACTGTAGGCAAGACACGCTTGTCTTTGTACTCCTCACCTAGTTGCCACCACACACGCTTGACACCATATAAACCAAATAAGTATATCTTGGTCTCATCAGACCACAGATAATGGTTCCAGTAATCCATGTCCTTACTCTGCTTGTCTTCAGCCAACTATAGCACTTTCTTGTGCATCATCTTTAGAAGAGGCTTCCCTCTGGGACGACAGCCATGCAGACCAATTTGATGGTATTTTCAGCGTATGGTCTGAGCACTGACAGGCTGACCCCTTTAACCTCTGCAGCAATGCTGGCAGCACTCATACGTGTATTTTTAAAATACAACCTTGTTATACAAGCTGTACACTGACTACTTTACATTGTATCAAAATGTCGTATCTTCAGTCTTGTCCTATGAAAAGATGTAATAAAATATTTAAAGAAAGCAATAATTGACAAAATGAAAGCATTTAAATCACTAAAACAGGAGGGTAGCAAGAAAGCAATGAAAAGCTATAAGGAAAAAAATAGAATATGTCAAAAACAAATAAAAGCAGCCAAACCTGAGACCGAGAGATTAATTGCCAAAGAGAAAAACTAACCCTAAAATGTTATTCAATTAAATAGATGGTAAAAAGTATAAATCTGAATGTGTCGGTCCTTTACAGAGTAATGAGGGGGGAGTTGCAAAGCTATAAAAAAAATTTTCTCCACTGTACTCACTGAAGAAAATAAACTGTCAGATGAAATGCAGAATGTGGAAATTAATTCCCCATTAAAAGTGCCCTGTCTGACCCAGGAAGAAGTACAGCGGCGTCTTGAATAAATTAAATTAGACAAATCGCCAGGACCAGATGGCATACACCCCCGTATCCTAAGAGAATTAAGTAATGTCATAGCCAGACCCTTATTTCTGATATTTGAGGACTCTATACTGACGGGGAGTGTTCCACAGGACTGGCACTTAGCAAATGTGGTGCCAATATTCAAAATGGGGTCAAAAACAGATCCTGGAAACTATAGGCCGGTAAGTTTAACATCTGTCATGGGTAAACTGTTTGAAGGTTTTCTAAGAGATGCTATCTTGGAGTACCTCAATAAAAAAAAAAAAAGCTAATAATGCCATATCAGCATGGCTTCATGAGGGATCGGTCATGTCATACTAATTTAATCAGTGTATATAAGGAGGTAAGTTCTAGACTTGACAGCGGCAAATCAATAGATGTCGTATATCTGGACTTCTCCAAATCAATTGACAATGTGCCACATAAAAGGTTAGTATATAAAATGAGAATGCTTGGACTGGGAGAAAATGTCTGTATGTGGGTAAGTAACTGGCTCAATGATAGAAAACAGAGGGTGGTTATTAATGGTACACACTCAGATTGGGTCACTGTCACTAGTGGGGTACCTCAGGGGTCAGTACTGGGCTTTATTCTATAATATATTTATTAATGATCTTGTAGAAGGCTTGCACAGTAAAATATACATTTTTGCAGATTACGCTAAACTGTGTAAAGTAATTAACACGGAAGAGGACAATATACAGTTACAGAGGGATCTGGATATATTGGAGTCTTGGGCAGAGAAGTGTCAGAGGTTATGCACATAGGAAGAATAATGCAAGTCACCCGTACATACTAAATCGTAAAACACTGGGTAACACTGACATGGAAGAGGACCTAGGAATCTTAGTGAACAGCAAACCAAGCTGTAAAAACCAGTGTCAGGCAGCTGCTGCCAAGGCCAATAAGATAATGGGTTGCTTAAAAAGGGGCATAGATGCCCGTGATGAGAACATAGCCCTACCACTTTAAAAATCACTAGTCAGACCTCACATAGAGTACTATGTATTGTCCTGGGCTCCTGTGAACAAGGCAGACGTAACAGAGCTAGAGAGGGTTCAGAGGAGGGCAACTAAAGTAATAACTGGAATAGGGGGACTACAGTACGACTGAGGGGAGATCTAATTACTATGTATAAATAAATCAGAGTCAGTACAGACATCTTTCCCATCATCTATTTATCCCCAGGACTGTGACTGTGACGAGGGGACACCCTCTGCGTCTGGAGGAAAGAAGGTTTGTACACAAACATAGAAAAGGATTCTTTACGGTAAGAGCAGTGAGACTATGGAACTCTCTGCCTGAGGAGGTGGTGATGGTGAGTTCACTAAAAGGGTTCAAGAGGGGCCTGGATGTATTTCTGGAGTGTAATAATATTACAGGCTATAGCTACAAGAGAGGGTTTGTTGATCTAGGGAGTTATTCTGATTGCCTGATTGGAGTCAGGAAGGAATTTTTTATTTTTTTTTCATTATTTTTTTTAACTTCTTCTGGATCAACTTGCAGGATAACAGGCCGAACTGGATGGACAGATGTCTTTTTTCGGCCTAATATACTATGTTACTTGGGGGTGTACTCACTTTTGTGAGATACTGTGTATATAACATAGTAATTTATCAAACTGGTGTAAAGTAGAATTGGCATGTTTTCTAAGTGGCCTATTACAGTATTTTGTAAGAACCTGGGCCGCAGGAGGATCCTCCTGCATCTATGGTTGTCTAATGAGAAAGGGGTCTTTTTTTTGTGTTGAAGCAAAACATTAACCTCCTATTGAGGCCTCATTCAGACAGCCGTATACGGATACCGGCCGCAACAATAAAAGAAAATGCCTATTGCTGCAAAGTATCTAGTCGACATTAGGGTGCCTTTACACGTGGAACAAAATCCACAACACAAATATGTCCTCTATGCAAGTCTATGAAAAGAGGCAGTACCTGCTTTCAGTTCACAGAAAGCGAATAATGTTTTGCTGCAGATTTCCTGTAGCTGAATGTCTTCATTCATTTCACGGGAGATGTAATCTGCAAAGAAATCCGCCATATAATCCACAAACAAGTACCCATCCTATTTCGTTGTGGAAAAATCGACAACAATAACTGCAACTTTGTCAAACCCACACCTACAGATTTTGTTATGTGAGGATCCTCTTGGGGGCCCAAGGTTGGTTTAACAACCGAGGCAAATTTATCTTCATTTACACCAGTTTTCTGGTGCAAATGAAGCCAGAAATACAGCAGTTTTGAGTTGTCCTAGATTTCTGTTTAGGTGCACCGACTGCCGGAGGATGTGCCTAAATTTGACGAGGCATTCGCTGCATCATAAATTGGGCACACCCTCCAGCTGCCCAGGAGATCTCATGACCAACTGCAGAAAGCACTGGTAATTATGTTTCTTATTTTTGTGGGATAAGAATATATTCTTCAGTAGTACAATTCTTGGTATCTTTTAACACGTTGATTAACTTTTTATTCATTGGGGGAGGGGGAGAAAATAACAGTAATTTTTATTTTTTACAGTGTAATTATTCAACCTTTTAAAGGGGTTGTCTCACTTCAGCAAGTAGCATTTATCATGTAGCGAAAGTTTAATACAAGGCACTTACTAATATATTGTTAATGTCCATATTGCCTCCTTTGCTGGCTGGATTCATTGTTCCATCACATTATACACTGCTCGTTTCCATTGTTAAGACCACCCAGAAATCCATTAGTGGTGGATGTGCTTAAACTCTGTAGGAAAAAGCATCTGCCTCTCTGGTGGCCAGGACTGTGGCAGGGCACATCTGCTGGTGCTTTTTACTATCATGCGCAAGCACGACCACCACTGCTGGATGAGCTGTGCGCTACAATTGGCCAGCGCTGCAGCAAGGGACGCGCCTCATACAAAAAATCAGTCCAGTACAACAGACGGAGCTGAGACACCGGAGCCTATACCGGGCGAACGGAGCGGCGCCCTGACATAGTAGTAAGTGCAGGGTATAGTTAGTTTTTCATTTGTGAACTAGTGAAAGGTCCTCTTTAATAAGCCCTGGTGTCTGGAGTGAAAGAACTTGGCTCTAATAACCTGTATGCGTAAACCCCAGGCAGACCATCTGTCTAGTATTAAAAAGTAACTATACTTGTAGGGACATCTCAAAAGTATTGATCGGTGCAGGTCCTATTGCCAAGACCCCCGCTGATCTCTAGAACCAGGAGTCTGTAACGCTTAGCCAAGCGATGCTTCTCCTCACTGCTGAGAGATGGTGAAGTTGGTCCCATAGACTTTCTATTGAGACCATCTTCGGTATCGTGCTTGGCTAAGCGCTTCAGACTCCTTGTTACAGAGATCAGCGGGGCTCTCAGTGCTGGGACCCTCCCTATGACATATCAAAAGTGTCAAAAACAAAAGTTCACCATTCACAGTGCGCCATGTGCGGAGGAATGGCAGGAAAAGACTTGGGAGTATTGGTATGCCTTGGGGGTGTTTCACACGAGTGAGTCCATTGCCGGAATCGCACTCCGTGTGTGAGCTTGATCCTCCATTCTGGACTTGCAGGAGCGCACAGCATTATCATGACTGATAATGCTATGTGCCTCTGCTTGATCTTACTTCTACAGGATCATACTGACAGCTTTTATATAACTATGATCCTGTAGAGGTAAGGTCACACAGAGGCGCATAGCATTCTAAATCATGATAATGCTGTGTAACCCTGCAAGTCCAGATTGGAGGATCACATTCGCACAAGGAACGTGATTCCCGCAATGGACTTGCTCATGTGAAACGGCCATTAGACTTTTTTTTTTTTTTTAAAGAGTAAATGGCCTGTACAGGTGTTATTGCGACCTCAGGTTCAGACAATTGCTTTAAAGAGTTATACTGTGAGTCTGATATGTTGGGGTAGAGAGTTCCAAAGTACTGTGGAAACCTTCCAGAGAAACGAGAGAACCCATTTCTTTAGACGTACAACCTACAGCAGGGAACACCAACGTTTGGCACTCCAGCTTCTGTGAAACTACATCTCCCAGCATTAACACTCACTCGCTTATTCTTGTAACTTATAGAAGTGAAAGGAGGATTCTGGGAGTTGTAGTTTCAGAACAGCTGGAGTGACGGAGATTGCTGATCCCTACCCCTGCTACTACTTTATCACATAGCAGCTTCTACCCTCACCTACTGGATCTTTCCCCACCCCATGTAGATTGTAAGCCCTCGCTGGCAGGGTTCTCACCTTTTGCACCAGTTTGTAACTTGTCTTATTCATGCGTCCTGTACTTGTCTTGATTTATGTATGAGCGCCCCTTTTCAATGAATACTTCTGTTCAGTTTTTACAAAGGAAAATGAAGGAGAAGGACCTCAGTTAGGAAAGAAGACTAATGAATCTTTTGACGCATTTGTGTCTTTACAGAGGAAGAGGTTCTAAGTCAACTGTCTAAAATTAATACAAATAAGTCACAGGGGCCTGATGGGAAACACCCAAAGCTATTAAAAGAGCTCAGCGGTGAACTAGCAAAGACATTAACAGATTTATTTAACCAATCACTGGCAACAGGAGTCATCCCAGAAGATTGGAAATTAGCAAATGTTCTGTCCATTCACAAGAAAGGTAGTAAGGAGGAATCGGGCAACTATAGGCCAGTAAGCCTGACATCAATAGTGGGGAAATTGGAAACCATACTTAAGGAGAGGATTGTGGACCATCTAAAATCCCATGCATTGAAAGATGAAAAACAGCATGGGTTTACTTCAGGGAGATCATATCAAACTAATCTTATAGATTTTTTTGATTAGGTGACTAAAATAATAGATGGAGGAGGTGCAGTAGACATCGCTTATCTAGACTTTAGTAAGGCATTTGATACTGTCCCACATAGAAGGCTTATCAATAAAGTGCAGTCATTGGGCTTGGACTCCCATATTGTTGAATGGATTAGGCAGTGGCTGAGGGACAGGCAACAGAGGGTTGTAGTCAATGGAGTATATTCAGACCAAGGTCTTGTTATCAGTGGGGTACCTCAGGGATCTGTTCTGGGACCCATATTGTTTAATATCTTTATCAGCGAAATTGCAGATGGCCTCAATGGTAAGGTGTGTCTTTTTACTAATGACACAAAGATTTGTAACAGGGTTGATGTTCCTGGAGGGATACACCAAATGGAAAAGGACTTAGGAAAACTAGAGGATTGGTCAAAAATCTAGCAACTAAAATTTAATGTTGATAAGTGCAAGATAATGCACCTGGGACGTAAAAACCCAAGATCAGAATATAAAATCAGTGATACAGTCCTAACCTCAGTATCTGAGGAAAGGGATTTAGGGGTCATTATTTCAGAAGACTTAAAGGTAGGCAGACAATGTCATAGAGCAGCAGGAAATGCTAGCAGAATGCTTGGGTGTATAGGGAGAGGCATTACCAGTAGAAAGAGGGAGGTGCTCATGCCGCTCTACAGAGCACTAGTGAGACCTCATTTGGAGTATTGTGCTCAGTACTGGAGACCATATCTCCAGAAGGATATTGATACTTTGGAGAGAGTTCAGAGAAGAGCTACTAAACTGGTAAATGGATTGCAGGATAAAACTTACCAGGAAAGATTAAAGGACCTTAACATGTATAGCTTGGAAGAAAGACGAGACAGAGGGGATATGATAGAAACTTTTAAATACATAAAGGGAATCAACACGGTAAAAGAGGAGAGAATATTTAAAAGAAGAAAAACTGCTACAAATGGACATAGTTTTAAATTAGAGGGGCAAAGGTTTAAAAGTAATATCAGGAAGTATTACTTTACTGAGAGAGTAGTGGATGCATGGAATAGCCTTCCTGCAGAAGTGGTAGCTGCAAATACAGTGGAGGAGTTTAAGCATGCATGGGATAGGCATAAGGCCATCCTTCATATAAGATAGGGCCAGGGGCTATCCATAGTATTTAGTATATTGAGCAGACTAGATGGGCCAAATGGTTCTTATCTGCCGACACTTTCTATGTTTCTATGAAATAAATGGCGCTTTAATAATAAGTACTTCTCTGTTCTTTATTGCAGCCTATGCTGCCGTCTTCGGATTTTTATTGAAACCAGTGAGCCACATTATTGCAATAAACAGTTTCTGAGCTCTATATACGTGTCGTGTCCTCTTTAGGAGAAAAATTCACATTTTTCGGTTTCCTTTCCGCAAAGACATTTTGTAATCAGGTCGTCACTTTGTGATGACTGGCCAAAATGACTTGATCTTTTATCCTTGACTAGCACTTGAAATGTCTGGAAGAAACAAAAATGTTCTGTAGATGAGTATACCCTAGTGCAGATTAATAGTCCAGAAAAATGAAGCATAATTAGTGTTTCATACATTAATTTGACAGCCCGGTAATTAGAGTGAGACCAATAATGAGCAGTGTAGCATAAATGTGCTGCGCTCTGGGTGACATATCCAGTATTTCCCGAAAGGAAGAGTCCACATTTCAGTTTATGTGGTATTTGTATTCTTCACATTTGCACATTCCATGCTTATTGGGCAACTTTGTCTTTTCGATTAAAATGACATCCTTAGTCGGGAAGCAGCTTTACTATAGAAACGAGTTGTGACCTTTTCAAATGTCTCTTGTTTTTTCCTGTGCTCTTTCGCTTTGCTTACAGTCGGCTTGCAGTGTTGTGCAGTGTGCTTCCTCTCTATGCTGTTCATAGAACTTGCTTTGCTGTCTTTTTATTTCATACACCTAACACTAACATTTTACTTGCAAAGGGCAAAGTGGGTTGCAAATAACTCAGGATCTGGGCACGATTAAGGCCTCATATAGTTTAGACCAGGGATGCCCAACCTGCGGCTCTCCAGCTGTTGCAAAACTACAACTCCCAGCATGCCTGGACAGCCTACAGCTATCAGTCTACAGCAGGGCATGGTGGGAGTTGTAGTTTTACAACAGCTGGAGGGCCTCAGGTTGGGCATCCCTGGTTTAGACTATTGGGCCTACAACACCTGTTTTTGGTGGGACGAGCCAACTATGTGACTGAGTATATGTATGTAGAGTGCGTATGTAGGGTGATATATCTATAGTGTTGAACAGAGTCAGTCACTTACAGTATAGACCCCAAAAAACAGGAGAGAAAGAAAACAAGCACCAATCCCTATTAGGACACAAAGTCATGGAAAAAAATTATAATAAAGGGAAGCCAGGGGTGGGAAATGAGACGTAGGACTGGATAGCTCTATCACATGATTTAAGAATAGTACGTGGTACTATAAGTGAACACAGCTATATAAAGGAAGGATATAGATAAATGGATAGTATAATTAAAAAAATTATAATGATAAAAATTAATATTAGAAAAGGTGAAATGCCCCTCAAGGCAGCGTCACACAAATGGCATAAACTTACACAAATATAATAAATGAATGAAATGCCCCTCAGGACAATTTCACACAAGTCACACTCTCTTCACTAGGGGGTAGTCATCAGGATAAGCACATACCTGTGACTATTTTCTATATGTATGTAGCCCACTCTGGCAAGCCAAAGTTTCTACATTTTTTCAACTTTATTCAATAAGGGGTGGGTTTAGTGCGAAAGGGTCTGGAACTAAGATGTGCCATTTTGTGCTAAAAGTGCACCATAATTCTAGTTTAAAATTCTGTCTCTGTAAGGGGCCAAGTGCTAACTTTCTACGTCACTGGGCTCCTCCAACAACAGGGCTTTTACTAAGACTGCCGTGTGAAAGAAATGCTGATCTTGGTAAATTACCCCATAATTGGTATCGAGTTAGAAAATTGTGTCCATTCCTGCCACCACCCTTATCATCCACCCACTGTAATAAATGTGGTACATGTCTACACCGCTTAAGTATCTACAGGCTTATGGCTCATGCACATGATGGTTACTTGTTTTGTGGTCCGCAAATTGCGGATTTGCAAAACACAAATACCGGCCGTGTGCATTCCGCCTTTTGTCCAGCTCATAATAGAACAATGTGTAATGCAGCCAAGACAAGGAAATGTTCTATATTTCTGCAGATGCAACAGAATGGACATACAGATGTGGACATCACATGGTGTTCTTAGGCTTGTTCCACACCTGAGGTAAAGCTATCCGGTGGGCTGTTCTGGCATCAGCATAGCTGGATACTGTCATTCGCCGCCAGACCCCATTGGCTATAATGAGATCTGGCTGCAAACAGCAGTATCTGGCTAGGTCGGATGGGGTGAACTCCGGCAGGGTGTTCCTCTGCTGAAACTGCGTGCTGAGTAGCTTTAGCAGGTGTGGGACTAGCCTTAGTAAATTTGAACCATAGTTTGTATGGGAACAACCAGCAACTAATACTGAATATAAAAATGATCTAAATAGTGATATTAGAATTCTATATCGAATAATTAAGGCATTTATAATGTAATGGTTTAGATGAATACAACATGAACATGAAAAAGATGTGTGCATGTAGCATAAATGGAGGTGCTTGGGCTTCATGCTATGGATCATGGGATTAACTATTACATAGAGCAGCTTTTGGGACTACTTAGGCCTCTTCATCAGACGAGGTATTAGACAATATCCGAATAGTCCTATATTTATTCACAAAAGGGCTCAGCAATAGTGAGGTAAAATAAGAGAAGTAAACAGTTATGTTTCTGTATGTTCCCATTGGCCAGATGCACTGCTGATTTTCTACCATACCTTGTGCAGAACTTAAATCCACCTACGAGTTAATACCGTGGATTTCCATAGCTTATTCTATACTTGCCAATTCATAGGGTTGAATGCACTGCAGATCTGCAGCAATATCTGATAAATTAGCTTGTTTTCTGTAGAAAACAGGTCCCCCATGTGAAACATACCTTTTATAGGTATAAATGGATGAGGTATTGTGAAAATGTTATTGTCTTCTGGTGTCCCAGGTGTGAGGGACACATTACTTATTTGATGGAAATCTCATAAAGCCATACAACACATTCATCCTGTTCTAATTATTTCCGAGGTTGTCATGATTTTCCACTTGCACACCCTCCTCTCTGGGAATTGAAATGACCTTTTTATGTTTTTTTTTTTTTTCCGGTGACAAAGCAAATTTATTCTCAATCTAAGTTTCTGTCCTCTTCCACCTACGTAGAGGCCATCAGTAGGACATTTAGTGCATAAGTAGAACCAATTTTGTTGTGATGCAATTTAAGTTACTTGGGAAAGTTATCTTGTTCGTGCTCATTATGTGAGAAGCTTTTGTCCCTATCTGTGGGGTTAAAATATGGGGGTCATTTACTATCCTGAAATACACCTAAATTAATCATATTTTAGGTGCAGATGGCAGTGCCGCAACCTGTGATTTTTGCCCCGTTCTTGCCAGGTCTAAAATTGTGGCCGTAGCATGGGTGGGGAAGTACTTGTCAAAGTGAAGACAGGACAGCACAGCACCACTTGTTAGTCGATTTCTGTGTAAAATGGCGGCGGTGCTCGGAGTACCAGGCCCCGACCCGAGGGCCCCCTTGGTAGCCGGTTTTTCATCTATTTTTATGGGTGGGGAAGGGGACAAGCTGGCAGGCTCATCTCATTTACCATTTTCTATACCTTTTGTTTTAGCCGTAGAAAATCTAAATGTAAAACGGCTCGGGAGCTGTCCTATATGCAGAACTGTTGCTGGATGCTCCTAAGTTATGGAGTGACCTGCGCCTCTTCATAACTTTGGCTGATCCTCTGCCAACTTAGGGCTTTAACCCCTTAAGGACACAGGGCGTACAGGTACGCCCTTGTGCCCTGGTACTTAAGGACACAGGGCGTACATGTACGCCCTGTGCATTTTCGATCACTGCCGTGCGGCTGGCAGTGATCGGAACCCGGCGCCTGCTCAAATCATTGAGCAGGCACCTAGGCTAAATGCGCGGGGGGGGTCCCGTGACCCCCCCATGTCGGCGATCGCGGCAAACCGCAGGTCAATTCAGACCTGCGGTTTGCTGCGATTTCTGCAGTTTCTGATCCCCGCGGTCCCTGACCGCGGGGATCAGAAACTTTAGGATTAAAAATTGTTTCCTGTATCCCTCCCCCCTGCACCCCTGAGTTGTTCGAGCACGGTGGGAGGTGCAGGGGGAGGGTTGCGGGCGGTGCGGGCGGTGCGGGAGGCGGGCGGTGCGGTAGGCGGGATCGCGATCCCCCGCCCGCCTCCCATTGCGTAATCGTTGGCGTCTAGTGGGTATACCAGGGTGCCAGCACATTGCTGGCACCCTGGTATAGACGGCTGACATCGGTGATGCGATGTCAGCCGTTTAACCCTTTCCATACAGCGGTCCGTACGGACCGCTGTATGGAAAAGGTTAACAGTAAGAGGGAGCTCCCTCCCTCTCCGATCGGGGGGCTGCTGTGCCTTTGCAGTCCCCCGAATGGAGAGGGAGAGAGCTTCCAGGCAGCCCCCCAAGCCCCGTCCTTACCCTTCCCCGTCTGCGCAGTTCTGGCCACTACTGAGCAGACGGGGAAGGTTCCCATGGCAACAGGACGCCTTCTCAGGCGTCCTGCTGTCCATGGTGCTGAACAGATCTGTGCTGAAAGCATAGATCTGTTCAGTGTAAGTAAAATACAGTGCAGTACAATATATATTGTACTGTACTGTATTATGCAGACATCAGACCCACTGGATCTTCAAGAACCAAGTGGGTCTGGGTCAAAAAAAAAGTGAAAAAAGTGAAAAATAAAGTAAAAATCAAAAAACACATTTATCACTGATTAAAAATGAAAAAAATAAAATTCCCTACACATGTTTGGTATCGCCGCGTCCGTAACGACCTGATCTATAAAACGGTAATGTTACTTTACCCGAACGGTGAACGCCATAAAAATAAAAAATTAAAAACTATGATGAAATTGTAATTTTGCCCACCTTACTTCCCAAAAAAGGTAATAAAAGTGATCAAAAAAGTCGCATCTACGCCAAAATTGTAACAATCAAACCGTTATCTCATCCCGCAAAAATCATACCCTACCCAAGATAATCGCCCAAAAACTGAAAAAGTTATGGCTCTTAGACTATGGAAACACTAAAACATGATTTATTTTGTTTCAAAAATGAAATCATTGTGTAAAACTTACATAAATAAAAAAAAAGTATACATATTAGGTATCGCCGCGTCCGTATTGACCGGCTCTATAAAAATATCACATGACCTAACCCCTCAGATGACCACCGTAAAAAAATAAAAATAAAAACGGTGTAAAAAAAGCCATTTTTTGTCATCTTCCGTCACAAAAAGTGTAATAGCAAGCAATCAAAAAGTCATGTGCACCCCAAAATAGTGCCAATCAAACCGTCATCTCATCCCACAAAAAATGAGACCCTACATAAGATAATCGCCCAAAAATTTAAAAAACTATGGCTCTTAGACTATGGAGACACTAAAACATTTTTTTTGTTTTAAAAATGAAATAATTGTGTAAAACGTACATAAAAAAAAAAATTGGATACATATTGGGTATCACCGCGTCCGTGACAACCTGCTCTATAAAATTACCACATGATCTAACCTGTCAGATGAATGGTGTAAATAACAAAAAAAAAAAACGGTGCCAAAAAAGCAATTTCTTGTTACCTTGCCGCACAAAAAGTGTAATATAGAGCAACCAAAAATCACATGTACCCTAAACTTGTACCAACAAAACTGCCACCCTTTCCCGTAGTTTCTAAAATGGGGTCACTTTTTTGGAGTTTCTACTCTAGGGGTGCATCAGGGGGCTTCAAATGGGACATGGTGTCAAAAAAACCAGTCCAGCAAAATCTGCCTTCCAAAAACCGTATGGCATTCCTTTCCTTCTGCGCCCTGCCGTGTGACCGTACAGCGGTTTACGACCACATATGGGGTGTTTCTGTAAACTACAGAATTAGGGCCATGAATAATGAGTTTTGTTTGGCTGTTAACCCTTGCTTTGTAACTGGAAAAAAAAATATTAAAATGGAAAATCTGCCAAAAAAGTGAAATTTTGAAATTGTATCTCTATTTTCCATTAAATCTTGTGCAACACCTAAAGGGTTAACAAAGTTTGTAAAATCAGTTTTGTATACCTTGAGGGGTGTAGTTTCTTAGATGGGGTCACTTTTTTGGAGTTTCTACTCTAGGGGTGCATCAGGGGGGCTTCAAATGGGACATGGTGTCAAAAAAACTGTCCAGCAAAACATGCCTTCCAAAAACCAAACGGCGCACCTTTCACTCTACGCCCCGCTGTGTGGCCGTACAGTAGTTTACGGCCACATATGGCGTGTTTCTGTAAACGGCAGAGTCAGGGCAATAAAGATACAGTCTTGTTTGGCTGTTAACCCTTGCTTTGTTAGTGGAAAAAATGGGTTAAAATGGAAAATTAGGCAATAAAATGAAATTCTCAAATTTCATCCCCATTTGCCAATAACTCTTGTGCAACACCTAAAGGGTTAACGACGTATGTAAAATCAGTTTTGAATACCTTGAGGGGTGTAGTTTATAGAATGGGGTCATTTTTGGGTGGTTTCTATTATGTAAGCCTCGCAAAGTGACTTCAGAGCTGTAGTGGTCTCTAAAAATTGGGTTTTTGTAAATTTCTGAAAAATTTCAAGATTTGCTTCTAAACTTCTAAGCCTTGTAACATCCCCAAAAAATAAAATATCATTCCCAAAATGCTGCAAACATGAAGTAGACATATGGGGAATGTAAAGTCATCACAATTTTTAAGGGTATTACTATGTATTACAGAAGTAGAGAAACTGAAACTTTGAAATTTGCTAATTTTTCCCAATTTTTGGTAAATTTGACATTTTTTTATGCAAAAAAAAATATTTTTTTTAACTTTATTTTACCAGTGTCATGAAGTACAATATGTGACGAAAAAAAATCTCAGAATGGCCTGGATAAGTCAAAGCGTTTTAAAGTTATCATCACTTAAAGTGACACTGGTCAGATTTGCAAAAAATGGCCTGGTCCTAAGGTGTAAAAAGGCTGTGTCCCTAAGGGGTTAAAGGGCTTCTGTCACCCCACTAAACCTTTTTTTTTTTTTTTTTTTTTTGCTTACTTATAATCCCTACACTGCGATTTATGGCTACATGATCAAATGAATCATTTTGGTCCTGTAGATTTAGTTTAAAACAAGCTTTTAAAATATGCTAATTACCTTGCTACCAGCTAATTACTACTTGCTGGTAGCAGCCGCATCCTCCGATCGTAAAGACGCCCCCTCCACATTGTGATTGACAGAGCCAGGGAGCGGGATCGTTCTCTGCTGGCCCTGCCTGTTTGCATTTAAAATCTTTTGCCTGCGCCGCGGCCGTACCTGTCTTCAATTGGCGCAGGCGCACTGAGAGGCGGCCGCTCGCTCGGCCGCTCTATCCTCAATGCGCCTGCGCCGATGACGTCACATCTACACCCGGCGCAGGCGCATTGAGGATGGAGCGCCAATTGAAGACAGGTACGGCCGCGGCGCAGGCGCAAGATTTTAAATGCAAACAGGCAGGGCCAGCAGAGAACGATCCCGTTCCCTGGCCCTGTCAATCACAATGTGGAGGGGGCGTCTTTACGATAGGAGGATGCGGCTGCTACCAGCAAGTAGCCGCCCTACTTGCTGGTAGCAAGGTAATTGGCATATTTTAAAAGCTTGTTTTAAACTAAATCTACAGGACCAAAATGATTAATTTGACCATGTAGCCATAAATCGCAGTGTAGGGATTATAAGTAAGCAAAAAAAAAAAAAAGGTTTAGTGGGGTGACAGAAGCCCTTTAAGACCGGTGTCTAAAACACCAGTCTTAATAAATATGCCCCTATATGTGGTTGTATCTAATAGCTTGATTTCTAGACATTGGAATCTTTGTTTGTGATAACTGTCCTATCTAACTAAGGTGTGTTAGGTGCTCAATTGGCTTCTGGTACAAAAGTTTTTATTTTAATGTTCCTCATCTTGATAGTTACATCCAAAAAGTTTATTTTGGTGTAAGAATATTTTACTGTTAAAATAGCATTACCTTTCAAAATGTAAAAAAATAAAAATTATGTCAAACTTTTTGGTCGGTGCTGAGGCCACCCACAATCCTTAGAATGAAGAGATAGGTGCTAGCATATCGCACTTTCTCTTCTAGCTGCACAAGACTGGCTCCATAGAGGTCTATGGGCCTGTGTTAATTCCGTTTTCAGGAGCAAGGAGAAGAGAGCACAATATGCAAGCTTTCCTCTCCCCTCGTTCCAGAGATGTCAGACATTCAAACTCCCACAGATCAAAACGTTTCATGTGTCTCTGACATATCAAAAGTGTTTTTTTTTACTCTTTTTTTTTTATTTTATTTTTTAAAGGAAATTTCATCAGAAAATAACTTATTAGTTGAATCACATTTTGATGTTAAATATATTTTTAAAATAATTTTGGTGGTTATCAATTTTCCATGTCAATATCTATATTTAAACAAAAACAAAGTCCTACAGTTTCCCCACTGGCCACTAAGCCTAATAATACTACTTCTCGGTCTGTACAGATCACTTTAGTGCAGTTATCTGCTTATCTATACACCGAGGTGATACCATTTACATGCAGGGCAGATAAGACAGAATCCACCATTCACAATCGGTGATTGTCAGAGCTTATCTATTCTTTCCTTGTACAATGACCTCAGTACAGATCACAGAGCATGCCTAGAAAACTCTCCCATAGAAGTCAATGAGGTCCCCTCCTGACCATTGTGTCTCTGGCCCTTGGGGCTGCCCTAAAGCAATTTTCTTAGTACTTTCTAAATGCTGTTAAGAACAGCTTAGACAAGATGGCCACCCCCATAATCATGTTCAGGAAGTAGGATAAATAAATCTGCAATCGGAAAATAAAAAAACGATTAGAAAAAAAAGGAGATTTGTTGCTATCTTGCTTTAACTGGCAGATAACTTTTTTTGGGTGACGCATTTCCTTTAAGCTGTCTTATGACTGGTGTGCATATACACCATAATTTTGCCCAGCATGTACCGTCTTGAATAAATTTACCATAACCCATCCTTCAAAACCGTACAGAAAAAATATTGATTCTGCCAGTAATTGTGAACCATTACAATCCGTATTTCAATCCCTTATATTCAATCTAACAATAAGTAGGAAGCTGACTGAAGGGCGATCATGGCATCACACCTTTTGCGCCCCTGTGCTACTCTAAGGTTGCACATGTGGTATGTCTGTCCCTGAAGATACATAGATAAAATCATAAGCACACACACGCACTTAAATCTGTAAATGCTTAATGCTAATATGTCTACAATAAATATACAATAAAGCTTCCTGTAATGTGTTGCAATAATGGTGATGAAATAATGGCATAAATACTGCACTGTCTAACCATTACATAGAAATACCTAGATAGACAGAATAGCAATGTAAAACCATTTATGGAAAAACACAAATAACACATTGGAATTTAGTTAATCTCATAAATCTCTTAATATTCATACTGTACGAGACTTTGAAACGAAGATCAAAGCATTGAAAAAAAATTTGAAGGACACTGCTGTGTTCCAATATATGATTAAGTAGTATACAGATTTGATAATCTATATAAAAAATATTACTACTTCTACAGGACATTTCATGCTACGAAAAATAAAATTTGTATCTTGTATCAGACTTGCCACTGCACGGACTCTCCTTTTTAAGTAGTTTCTACAATAAATTCAAAACTATAAAGTAGAGTATTTTTACTTTGAAGAATGGCCTCCTGAAACTTATTAGACCTGATTAGAAATTCTTCCCTCCCTTTAATGCTTCCTACAGGGTTTTATATTAGATCTTATAATATTTCCCTGTATTTCTCATGAGTGCTCTAGAGAGGTAGACTGACAGGTAACATCTTGCTTATACTGAGCCTTATGTAGATTGCTGGCACCTACTGCATACTCGTAATAGGCACCATATTTACAGCTGTGAATATTGAGGACAAAAAAGGTAGAAAAAATATTGTTTTACTAGATTAAAAAGTTAAGTTCCATTTAAAAGCTATTTTGATTTTATTTCTATTTTTTTTCTATTACAATCTAATCTTTGGCACTTTCTATCCCACAAAATTGGATATTGTTAAAACCTTCCTAAACTCTTATTGTGAGAAGTACATACTTCTGGTAATAAAAGGCTAAGGAATAAGAAAAAACAAATGTGGTTAAATAGAAATGTGAAGAAAGCAATAAATGACTAAAAGAAAGCATTTAAATGACTAACACAGAAAATGGAATATGTAAAAGACAAATAAAAACAGCCAAACTGGAGACAGAGATTCATTATCAAAGAGAGTATAACCAACCCTTAAAAATGTTCTTCAATTATATAAATGGTAAAAGTATTAATCTGAAGTGTCGCCCTACAGAGTAATGAGGCAGGAGTTACAGAGAACAATGAGGAAATATTTTTTTTCTCTCCACTGTATTCACTGTGGAAAATAAACTGCAGAATGTAAAGGTAAATTCCCCATTAAAAGTGCCCTGTCTGACCCAGGAAGAAGTGCAGCGGCATCTTAAAAGGAACCTGTCACCAGGATTTTGTGTATAGAGCTGACGACATGGGTTGCTAGATGGTCACTAGCACATCCGCAATACCCAGTCCCCATAGCTCTTTGTGCTTTTATTGTGTATAAAAATCGATTTGATACATATGCAAATTAACCAGAGATGAGTCAGAGCTTGAAAATATAACTCTTCTCTGGTCACACAAGTAAGATATAACTCTTATGTTAATTTGCATATGTATCAAATCTTTTTTTTTTTTTTTTACACAATAAAAGCACACAGAGCTATGGGTATTGCGGATGTGCTAGCGGCCATCTAGCAACCCATGTCCTCAGCTCTATACACAAAATCCTAGTGACAGGTTCCCTTTAAAAAGAATTAAATAAACAAATCGCCAGGACCAGATGGCATACATCACCATATCTCAAGAGAATTAAGTAATGTCATAGACAGGCCTTTATTTCTGTTATTTAAGGACTCTATATTGACAGGGAGCCTTACTCAGGATTGGCGATTAACAAATGTGGTACCAATATACAAAATGGGTCAAAAGGTTTCTACGCAGACATGGAAGAGGATTCTTTACTGTAAGAGCAGTAAAGGTTATAGTTACTAGATTTCTGGAGAAAAGGGGTCGTTGATTCAGGGAGTTATTCGGATTGCCTGATTGGAGTTGGGAATTTTTTCCCCTACAATGACCAAAATAGGCTTCTACCTCAGTTTTTTATTTGTTTTCCTCTGGATCAACAACTTGCAGGATTTTTCAGCTTTACAAACTATGTTCAGAGGTCACAGAACATGTCTACAAAACTCTCCCATAGACTTAAATGAGTCTTCTCTAGTCCAGTGTGTCTAAGGCCTGTGATGGCTGCTGTAAAGCATATGTCAAAATGCTGTTAACATCAACTCTAGCAAATAGAATAAAAAAAAATCTTCAATCAGAAAATATAAAGGCATTAGAGGAAAAGGATACTTGTTACTATGTGGTTTTAACTGGCAGAAAAAAAAAATTGGTGACACATTTCCTTTAAGTTGAGGGATGAAACTGATTGAAATGTTAGTAGCTGCTCGGACTCTGTCCAGAGGTTTACAATATTGCCATTGTAGCTATAGTACACCAATGGCCTCATAGGGCAGGAGGACAGGAAGTCACTTTCCAGCTTTGCCATGAAAATAATTTATTATTGTGGTGCCATTTAACTTCCTATCGCTGCTTCTGTGTGTGTGTGTGTGTGTGTGTGTGTGTGGGTGGGTGGGTGTGTGTATATAGTGTGTTATATAATAATTTTTATTTTTTTATGAGTAGTGGCATGTGTGTGTCAGTTGTACATCTTATAGTCTGTTCATCACTATTGCTCCACCTTTTGTCTAATGCAGGAGTGCACTACCTTTTCTAGGCCAAGGGCTGCATTGTCAGATTGAACCATTTTCAAAGGTCAGAATATAACCTGACGGGAAATTACTATATGAAACATTTATTGCAGATCATAAGTAGTTCCCAGTTGTGCTTCCAAGACTCCCACCTATTGGGAAGTGGAGGGTTCTCCTTCTCTACTCTTCAGAAAGAAGCGACCATGCATGTACTGTATGTGGCTTTGTAAATTTGAGGTTTGCTGAATTAGCCACGTTTCATTGTTCTCGTAAACTACAAAGAAGATGGCCACACTCACACATGGCTATGTCTCCACCTAATTTATTCCTGTCTGGAGTGCGACACAGGTCATGAGACCCCTATTTTGCAAATATATAGAGGTCCCAGAGATTGCCACACTGTACACCAGTAGTACTTACCTGTCTGTGCATGAAAATGTATGTGAGCCGATCTGGACAAGCTTGTACTGTGATCCAAATAGATGTTGCACAGAATTGCATCACAGACCACCCTTGTGCTCCCCTGGTCTGATGGTTTAATAATGATTTCCTTATTGTTTCTTATTGTCCTTTTGTGTGGCTCTTCAGATGTTAAACCGTACCTGTTGAAGAGATCTATGTAATCTTGAAAGAATGTTGTTTGTCGTAACTTTTCATTAAAGGGGTTATCTGACATTTTGATATTGATGACCTGTCTTGAGGATAGGTCATCACTATCTGAGTCAGACTCCTGGGACCTCCACCAGTCAGCTCTTTGAAGAGGTCACAGCACTCCAGTAAATGCTGTGACTTCCTCATAGATCACCAAGCACAGCGTTGTATGTTGTATGGCAGCTGTGCTTGGTGTTGCAGCTTAGACCCATTTATTTGACTTGGCATAAGCTGTGCCTAGGCCAGTGATGGTTAACCTTGGCACTCCAACTGTGGTGAAACTACGACTCCCAGCATGCTTCATTTATTTCTATAGAGTTCTGAGAGCAGCCAAGCAAGCGGGGCATTTTGGGAGTTGTAGTTTTACCACAGCTGGAGTGCCAAGGTTAGCCATCACTGGCCTAGGCCATGTAACCGATGAACGTAATGTCACTGGCCTCTTCAGTTGGCTGATCAACGGGGGTCCCGGGAGTCTCTCTCACCTCTATCGATTCTGAGGATAGACCATCAATATAAAAATCTCAGTCAACCCCTTTAAGGGCCCATTTACACAACCATATTTTTTCTTTCTGCATCCGTTCCGTAATTTTGCGGATCAGATGCAAAGTTACATAGTTAATACGGTTGAAAAAAAGACATGTCCATCAAGTTAAACCAAGGGATAGGTGGGGACGCGAATACAATTCACTTCAATGGGTCCGCAAAAGATTCAGACAGCGTACCATTTGCTGTCCGCATCCCTATGTCTGTTACGCGGCCCAGCAAAAAAGATAGAACATGTCCTATTTTTGGCTGTATTTTCAGACAAGAATAGGCATTTCAATCATGAAGAAGGATGTTCCTCTCCCCAACCTGTGGAAATCACACGGCTGGTATCCGTTTTTTTTTTTTTGCATCCGTAATTTGTGGTCTGCCAAAATGGATATTGCCTTGTGAATGAACCCTAACCTCTGTCAATTTTTATCTTTACAAATGTATTTTTTCTCTCTTTTTGGATAGCACGTAATCTGTGCTCAGCCTCTGCTTCTTGAACTGCTTTCTTATTAGCGCTGGGGTTAACAAGATCATTTTAAAACATAGTTGGTATCCTTTAGGCTACTTTCACACTAGCGTTCGGCTGTCCGCTCGTGAGCTCCGTTTGAAGGGGCTCACGAGCGGACCCGAACGCTTCCGTCCAGCCCTGATGCAGTCTGAATGGATGCGGATCCGCTCAGACTGCATCAGTCTGGCAGCGTTCAGCCTCCGCTCCGCTCGCCTCCGCACGGACAGGCGGACAGCTGAACGCTGCTTGCAGCGTTCGGGTGTCCGCCTGGCCGTGCGGAGGTGTGCGGATCCGTCCAGACTTACAATGTAAGTCAATGGGGACGGATCCGTTTGAAGATGCCACAATATGGCTCAATCTTCAAGTGGATCCGTCCCCCATTGACTTTACATTGAAAGTCTGGACGGATCCGTCCGAGGCTATTTTCACACTTAGCTTTTATATGCCAATATAATGCAGACGGATCCGTTCTGAACGGAGCCTCCGTCTGCATTATTATGATCGGATCCGTTCAGAACGGATCCGATCGAACGCTAGTGTGAAAGTAGCCTTATTCAAGCTGCTTCCCCTTTGACTGTTTTTACTTGCAGCTCTAGAAAAATTAAACTTGTGCAGTGATTGGTCGCGACGGTTAACAAATATAGTTAGTCTTTGATTAATAATGCCCTTTGTGTAGTGCAAAAACCATTCATTTCTGTAACAAAAAATAAATAAAAAAACCTATGAAGAATTCTGAAAACATCCTTTGGGAGATTTATCTAAATTGATCAAAGCAGATATCTATAGTGGCCAATCAGTTTCCATTCTGCTTTGTGATTCTTAGCAACCGCTTTACTTTTCCCTTGCACAAGTTTTTTTTATAAAGCTTGCTGAATCTTCTAAACGAGCAAAGATCCTTTTTTTTTTTTGTAGTACAGCAATGATATCAGAATATTTGCAGAACTCATTCTGGGTGTCATGGAAACTATTCTTCAAAGGGCATCTATGAAACTGTCTAACCTGTTGTATGTGCACTTGGCAGCTGAAGACATATGTGTTGGTCCCATGTTCATATGTGCCCGCATTATACTATATGCAATGAGCCTCTAGAAGGAACAGAGGTGTTGCTGTTCTACCGAGAGGGTCTGCTCTCTCTGTAACTGCTGTGTACCCTGCACTTTGACAGGGCCAGGAGCAATGAGGTTTTCACTACCTGGTCCTGTCAATCAACGTGCAAAGCGTACAGCAGTTACAGAGAGAGCTGAGCCTCTGGGTGTAACGGCAACACCCCCGTTGCTCCTAGAGGTTCATTTGCATATATGAAAACATCATTTTTCTCAACAATGCGGGCCAAAATTGGTCCTATTCCTCATGGACACATGTGGCAGCTTATTTTGAAGAAGTTCCTGAAGCAGGTCAGGCTCATTTTGTGCCAAAGAGCTGGTGTACATGTAATTTTGGCACTAAATACTGGCCTAAAGTGAGGTAGCCATGAGATAGTATAAAGAAGAGGACATGTCTGGCAAAATGTGCTAAATCTATCACACGGCATGAACAACTGATACAGTTGGTACATCTTCTGTCTTGTGTAGTTAGGGCTTCATTCACATCACCATTCAGTCTTTCCATCCTCGGGGCAGGAAAACGGAAAGGATGGATTCGACACATAACTGAGCCGAACGGAGCCCACGGGCCCCATAGACTATAATGGGGTCTGTTAGGTTTCCACTCAGAAGATTTTTGAGTGGAGACAAAAGTTGTGCATGCAGGACTTTTGTCTCAGGTTTCCGCTCAGAAGAAGATTTTTGAAGCGGACCCAAGTCCTGCATGCACAACTTTTGTCTCTGCTTCAAAAATCTTCTTCTGAGCAGAAACCTAACGGATCCCATTGTAGTCTATGGGGTCCGGGGACTCCGTTCAGCTCAGTTATGTGCCGAATCTGTCCTTTCCGCTTTCCTGCCTTCTAAACGGGGCAGTAGAACGGAAAGGCTGAACAGTTATGTGAACGAAGCCTTATGTTGTCTAAATTTTATACAGGATTACAAAGTCTTCCCCGTGATGACTCTAGAATCCGATCACTAGTTACTGGAAATATTCTCGTTGACCTACAGAGATCGTCCTGATGTGGTCATGCTCAAACTGCTGCAGTTTTATTCAGTGTATAGGGTTGTTTGGTCAGTGATTGTGTTCCAAAACTTAGTGTTGGTCAACAACACATAACAGGAGCAAATCTTTCATTTAGGTGCATTTACATGACTGTATGTACTTTGCGGTCTGCAATTACAGGAGCTTCTAAATACGGATGACGTCCATGTTGCATTTTTTTTTGGGCTGACTCATTGACTTTAGTGGGTCCATGGTCTGCATTTGCAGCCAATAATAGAAGGACATTCGTATGCTTTCTGTGTCCGCTCCACAAAAGATAGAACATGTGTTTTTTCCTGGCCTCAAAAATGCGAGCCGTGGACCCATTGTCACTTGAAAGTCGCCTGTATTTTGCTGATTCGCATTTTGCAGACCTCAAAATACATAGGATTGTGTAGATGTACCCATTTACCTTATCTCTGTGTACCCTCCACCCCTGGTTCTGGAAATCAATGATCAAACACTGACAGGGGCTTTAGGCTACATTCACGTGACCGTATCTGTTGTGCGGTACACAAATCGTGGATTCACAAAATACAGATCCAGTCCATGTGCATCCTGCACTTTTTGTGGGCTCCCATGCATGTGCTGTACACATTTTTTACAATCCCATAGAAATGAATGGGTCCGCCTGCGATCCATAAAAAATGCCAATCAGATGCAGATAGAAAATACGGTCGTGTAAATGTAGCCTTAGGCCCCTTGCAGACGAGCGTGTCCGGATTAGCTCTGGATGCATCCCGGTGCATTGCAGCAAACCCGCGCGAGTAGGTACGCAATTGCAGTCAGTTTTTAAAGCGATTGCTTTCCGTTGTTCAGTTTTTATCGCGTGGGTGCAATGCGTTTTGCACACGCGTGATAAAAAACTGAATGTGGTACCCAGACCCGAACTTCTTCACAGAAGTTCAGGTTTGGGTTCAAGGTTGTGTAGATTGTATTATTTCTCCTTATAACATGATTATAAGGGGAAATAATAGCATTCTGAATACAGAATGCATAGTCAAATAGCGCTGGAGGGGTTAAAAAAATAATAATTATTTAAACGCAACTTAATCCACTTGTTCGCGCAGCTGGCATCTCTTCTGTCTTCTTTCGGGAGGAATATGACCTTGATGACGTCACTACGTTCATCGCCTGGTCTGTCACATGATCCATCACCATGGTGATGGATCATGTGACGGACCATGTTATGAACGTAGTGACGTCATCAAGGTCATATTCCTCACGAAAGAAGACAGAAGAGATGCCAGCTGTGCGAACAAGTGGATTAAGGTGAGTTAAATTATTTTTAATTTTATTTTTTAACCCCTCCAGCCCTATTGTACTATGCAATCTGTATTCAGAATGCTATTATTTTCCCTTATAACCATATTATAAGGGAAAATAATAATCAGGTCCCCATCCCGATCGTTGCCTAGCAACCGTGCATGAAAATCGCACCGCATCCGCACTTGCTTGCGGATGCTTGCGATTTTCACTCAAACCCATTCATTTTTACAAGGCCTGCGTTACGTGAAAAATGCACAAAGAGGAGCATGCTGCGATTTTCACTCAACGCACAAGTGATGCGTGAAAATCACAGCTCATGTGCACAGCCCCATAGAAATGAATGGGTCCGGATTCAGTGCGGGTGCAATATGTTCACCTCTGGGATTGCACCCACGTGGAAATCTCGCCCGTGTGAAAGGGGCCTTAGTCTGGAGCTGTATGAAACAGGTGGACTAGATGCGTATGGGTTAATAACCTCTGAATGCAGATAAGCTTGTTTTTCATGTACATTTGCATGGAGTAGAATACCAATTCCTGGACTTTGGATTCCACCATAAAACCTGTGAATCTTGTAAAAAAAAAAAAAAATGATGGTCTTGCCCGCTCAGCTGTTATGTTGCACTTTATTATAACAAGTCTGACATAGCTTTTTCCCTTTAGTAGTTATTGGAACATTTGTTAGGATTACATTTTGCCTTTAGGACTTTTTGGATTTGACTTGTGTCTTCTATGGATTTGCGATCCCCAAGCATTGCTAACAAGAGTACAGTTAGACGCTAGTTTGGTTAGAATCAGTAATTTGCAAAGCTTTTTATGGCGACTTGTCCCTGCATTGTCTTATAGTCAGTAAAATAATAAAAAGACATTGAGAGGAGCAAAGTTGAAGTCAATTTAAGAGTCGCATGAAGTGTCAAATGTTCTTCTCTGGATTTATCAGAGACTAAAAATTTTCTGGTCAATGCCTTTGTTGAACTTGATGGACTTGTCTTTAGATAGTTTTTTGAAGCTTTTGTACAATAGCAAGCAATCCAGACACCTAAGATTTATGGGTGTTGACAGAGGGGTTATCATGGTTTGGCAGTGGGTTGATCAAGATTTGTTGGAAGGTTGACAGATCTGAAGGAAAGATGAGCAAGATGTATAGCAATGTCTGTATGAGAAATGACAAACCTTTGGTGAAAAACATGACCCTGGTATATTTAGGAATGACATCTGACTGTCAGTGATGATACATTTTCTGTGGCATAGTGCTACTTGTAGATGGAAGACATAGTTTGTAATGTCAGTGAAATATGTGCATGTGAACTCTGCGGATGAAACAACATAAGCGGAGTCCAAAGACGTCATGGACACGTTTGTTGGTCACTGTGTTGCAGGTAATGGAGCGGAAAGTTTGCCATAGCTTCTGTGCGCTTTTATGTGGCGACATGATTAAGGGCAGGTTTACAATATCTCTTAAAAATAAATCTGTATGGTTACTATTAGAGATGAGCGAATTTCAGGTTAGGAAATTCATTTACACTTCATTTACTGGTAAAAGGTGAATTGCATTATGGATTTCATTACCACGGACTATAACGCAATTCTATGACGGAATTCTTAACGGAATGCTTTCAGAGGCATTCCGTCATAATAGAAGTCTATGGCCTGCATAACGGATCCGTCCCGATTCCGTTATGCAGGGGAGCCCTCTCCTGCATAATGGAAACGGGGCAGATCCGTCATAGAATTAAGTTATGGTCCGTGGTAATGGAATCCATAACACAATTCACCTTTTACCAGTAAACAAAGCCTGAACGAATTTCAAAATATGACATTCACTCATCTCTAGTTACTATGGAAATAGGCTATGTGCAAAAGCACATATATACTAACTCTTAAAAAAGGAACTCTGGAAAAACTTCCCTTTTCGTAGAATAGGCTTCTAAGATCTTATTAATTTAGAGTTTGCTTCTTTTATTATTTATGGTTTTCTTTTTATTATGTCTAAGATTTTCTAGATGATGATCTTCAGAAGAAAGGCCCTGTATCTTGAATGCTAAGTAGATTTGTGGTTATAGGGAGTAGTTTTCAGTGTTTTTTAGCCTTCTCAATTATCAGTACCTTTACAGGAATGGATTTGGTGGTGTTTATTGTGAACTTCCTGCACATCCTAATGGGCAGCACGGTGGCATAGTGGTTAATCCAGGGTTCGAATGCGACCAAGGGCAACATCTGCATAGAGTTTGTATGTTCTCCTTGTGTTTGCTTTAGTTTCCTCCGGGTACTCCGATTTCCTCCCACACGCCAAAGACATACTGATAGGGAACTTAGATTGGGGACAGAGTGATTCGTATGTCTGTAAAGTGCTGTGGAATATGTCAGTGCTATAAAAGTGAGTGTACTAATAATAATAATCCTACAAAAAGTATTTGACCCCAAAGAAATAGGATTTTTTTTTGTAAGCAAATAAAAAACAAATAAAGCTTACTGCTTCAGTTTTTATGGTGGCAATTTGCATTAAAGGGGTTATCTGAAACTATAACCCCCCCTTTCCCCCCATATGCCAGGCCCCTCACACGGAATATACTTTGGTTCCCTGCGCCGCTCGTGGTCCCTGCACCACTGCTGCTGTTTCTCCCCCTGCGCCGATGAAAACATCCGGTGTCGGCGGTGGGGTGGGGGTTTATAGCAGCCAATGGCAGGCGGGAGACGGAGACGAGCCTCCCTAGCATCGCGGGTGACGCTAGGGAGGCTTGTCCCTGCCTGCCATTGGCTGCTTCCCCTGGCACCGGATGTTTTCATCTGTGCAGGGCGAGAAGCAGCAGCGGCAGTGCACGGACCAGGAGCGGTAAGTATATTCCGTGTGAGGGTCCAGCATATAGGGGGATAGTTTGTTTCGGATAACCCCTTTAACGTTAGATTTTGAAGAGTAATTACATGAATTGCAGTTGCCATGGAAATTAACTTAATCATTAACTTAATTTCCACTGGATTTCAGCTCTGCCGCAAAATGACCTAACAATTTTAAGTGATCTTCTCGTTAGCTCAGGAGAAAGTGTTAACAAGAACAAGGCAGCTCATATCGCTTTGTCATGCTGATTAAATTTAGAAGAGCAGACTAGTTGCTTTAAAGGGGTTCTCCGGGCTTTTAATATTGATTACCTATCCTCCAGAATCCAGTCAGCCTTTTCTCTTGGGGCATATAGGCAGTGATCAGGGTCCTGGTAGGACTGAAACATTGGTCTTGCCGATATTACTGTAACTGTATAAATAAAAGTTTAGAAATTGGCCTTACAACCGTGTGCCGTGATATTCTCTTAACTATATTGGGATCTTTGTCCTGTCACTGAGCAACAGGATTGCTTTCTTCCAAAGAAGTGGAGTGCCAACCAATTCTCTCCCGAATCCCATAGAGAACCTGTGGTCAGACCTCAAAAAGAGTGGACAAACAAAAACACAGAAATTGTGATAAACTCCAAGCACTGATTAGGGAAGAATGGGTTGCCACCAGTCATCAATTGGTCCTGAAGTTGACCTCAAGGATACCAAGGTGAATTGCAGAATTCTTGAAAAATAAGGGTCAACACTGGAAATATTCACATAAACTTGATGTATTTGTCAATAGAAGTAAAAAAAATAAAAATTATGAAATGCTTTTAATTGTTTTTCAATATAACAGAGAAACATCTGACAAAAAGATCTGAAAACACTGAAGCAGCACACTTTGTAAAACCAAAACCAGTCAGTCTCAATACTTTTGGCCACGACTGGACAGTTGCAGACTTTCATGTCTAGACCTCTGTATACATCAGAAAACTATGAACATAGCCCAGTTCTATTAAAAAGCTCCTCAATATCAGATCAGTGGGGGTCCAACACCTGACACTTGAAAGGAAGCTAAGCTGCAGTACCTCAGCACAACCTCTACAGTGGGCAGCGACCCACACCAATCCGATATCGATGACCTATCCTGAATATGAAAGAACCAGAAAAACACCTTTTTAATGGCTTGTATTTTTTGTGATACATTTATTAACTTATTTTGAATTTAAAAAAAATCCTCACTGATCCCAATAAAGACATTTGCCAAATAAAGGAATGCCATCTATGTAAAGTGGCATCCATGGTACTTTTATTATGTAGGATGCAATACAGTCTGCCAAGCTTTTCCATGGAACCCTATAGAAGAGTTCAGCTGCTTTCTGTCCTCCATGTGCATATACCTGTGGTTATTCAATAACTTTCTGTACCCCGTTAGTTTATGTATGTCGTTTAGTAAGTTTGTGTCATTTCTTTTATTAGGTGCTTGCATCACACGAGTCATCCATAGGGCACAAGGTCTGACAACCCATCGATTATATGCCGGTAGGAAACAATTTTTTATTTTTTTATATAAAAGTAAAATTTTCTACTAATTTTTAAATATGTAATGAAAATAATGATATCTATAAACCCTGCATCGCATTTTACTTTGCTTTGTGTTTATTGTGTGGCTCTGCATGTGTAGGGAAAAGCCTACCAACAAGTCACTTAGACGCAGCTGAATGTATCGTCCATAAGACCGGGTCTCCACAGTGCGGCTGCAACCATGCCCACCCGCATTGGTCAGTGCCTGCACACAATTTCAGAATAACAGAGGTATTACTTTCAAATTTGTGTGGTCATTGGCTGCCTTGGGTTGACAAGGTTGCATCCTAACCCTTAGTTTAAAGGGGTTGTCCGGGTTCAGAGCTGAACCCGGACATGCCCTTATTTTCACCCAGGCAGCCTCCGATGCGCACCCAGGCAGCCTCCGATGCGCTTCCTTGCCCTGCGCTAGATCACGCAGGACAAGGGCTCTTTTGTTTTCAATAACTTCCGCCCGGCAGTGTGTTCGGTGATGTCACCGGGGTTCCTGGCAGGCCCATGGAGAGCCCCGGTACGTCACCGGATTTCCAAAAAATGCCTTTGCCCTGCGCGATTTAGTGCAGGGCAAAGGAGAGCATCGGCGCATGAACTGCTCTGATGCTCATGTCAGGAGGGCTGCAGGGGTGAAAATGGAGGGATGTCAGCTCTGAACCCGGACAACCCCTTTAATGTGTCATTGTGAGGTACTCTACATTTTCTCCATCTTTACCCTTAAACCTGCACCAATAAGATCTGAGTAATTGGTCAGACTAAATTCTAGTGACAGTCATAAGGAGTAAGTCTAAGATATACTGTATATAAAATTAGATTTTCTGTACAGGAATTAATGTTGTTATCAGATGCTTTGTGATAGGACATGGCATAGTACCCTGTTTGCAGGTTCTTTGTTAAAGAGGACCTTTCACCGATTATGACACTGTGAACTAAGAATACAGACATGTAGAGCGGCGCCCGGGGATCTCACTGCACTTAATATTATCCCTGGGCGCCGCTCCGTTCTCCTGCTATGCCCTCCGGTATCTCCGGCCACTAAGTTATAGTAGGCGGAGATTTCAGTCACTAAGTTATGGTAGGAGGAGTCTGCCCTTGTTCAGCTCTAGCGCTGGCCAATCGCAGCGCAGAGCTCACAGCCTGGGAGGTTATTTTCTCCCAGGCTGTGAGCTCTGCAATGCGATTGGCCAGTGCTAGAGCAGAACAAGGGCAGACTCCGTCTACCATAAATTTGTGACCGGAGATACTGGAGGGCATAGCAGGAGAACAGAGCGCCGCCGGATAATAGTAAGTGCAGTGAGATCCCCGGGCGCCGCTCTCCATGTCTGTATTCTTAGTTCAGTGTCATAATCGGTGAAAGGTCCTCTTTAAGCGTGTTATCTGACCCACATTGAAATTGGAAAAACCTGAAAATTTCACTTGTAGATTGAAGTATAGTTAGAGCACAACTCAAGTGTCTTAAAGAGGACCTATTACCAGAATTAAACTTCTAAAGTAACTATACATGCATGTAGAGCGGCGCCCAGGGACCCCCCTGCACTTACTGTTATTCCTGGGCGCCGCTCCGTTCTCCCGTTATTGCCTCCGGTATCTTTACAGTTAGGCTCCACCCAGGGGAACCTGCCGGCGCCTCCTTCTCCCATGCTGCAGCGCTGGCCAATCACAGAGCTCAGCTCATAGCCTGAGAGGCTTTTTTCTCTCTCAGGCTATGAGCTGAGCGCTGTGATTGGCCAGCGCTACAGCATGGGTGAATGAGCCGACGGCAGGTTCCCCTGGGTGGAGCTTAACTGTAAAGATACTGGAGGCAATGACGGGAGAACGGAGCTTTGCCCAGGTATAACAGTAAGTGCAGGGGGGTCCCTGGGCGCCGCTCTACATGCCTGTATAGTTACTTTAGAAGTTTAATTCTGGTGAAAGGTCCTCTTTAAAGGGAATGTGTAATCAGATAATGACCTATTCAATCATGTCTTTATGTTAAAGGGGTTTACCGGTATTTTTATACTGATGACCTCTCCTCAAAATAGGTCATCAATATCAGATTGGTAGGGGCCTGACGCCTGGCACCCAATTAGCTGGTTGAAGAGAAGGCCGTGCTGCATGTTGACAGTCGACTTCAACGGGGCGGCTTTTTTCTATTCAAGTATATAGGAAGGAACGTTTCAATTGATGGTGAGCAGGTAAATAATGAAGGAAAGGCAGCGCTCGCACGGAGCCCAGCCTTCTCTTCAACCAGCTGATCATGGGGGTGCCAGGTGTCGGACCCCTGCCAATCTGATATTGATGACCTATCCAGAGACTAGGTCATTAATATTAAAATCGAGGAAAACCCATTGAAATATATTTTGAAAGCATTTTTTATGTTTTTTATTTTCCAAGTAAATATCAGTATAAAAAGTTTTCGCTCAGGCTGCTAAACCTAATACAGGATGCTGCTTCTTTTTTTGGACAGATCACTATGGTGCAGTATTCTACTTATTATTACAGGCAGGATTAGAATGACGCAACCCTCAATGAGTCATGATGTCACTGTATATACTGTCACTTTATATCATGTCAGTGTATAATACTGATCAGGGGGCCCTTCTGAGTTAGGGTCCCATAACAGCTGCTTCCACAAGAGCTATGCCTGTTACAAGTGGTGGTCTGTCCACAGGATAGGTCTTCTCTATCTGGTCAGTGAGTTGGGATCAGACATCCCGGCACCTCGTCAATCGGCTCTTTTGCAGTAGCTCTAGTGCTGCAACTATACAGCTCTGTCTGTAGTCCTGTGGACTGGGCTGTTTACTGCCTGCTCTGCTGCCTGCTCGACCCCCTCCTCCAACATCTACCTGTTCTCTCCTTAAAACCAAGTGGCTCTAGCTATATTGTAGTCGCAGAGGCCGTCCAAAGTGACTCCCCCGCAACCACACAGACCGAGCAGTTGAAACCAGTATTGTTCTTTTTGTCCTTTTCTGTGTGAATAGAGTTTGAACAAATCAGAGTGTGTTGGGTTAATCTGGAGCTGGCACAGCAATCATTCATCACAGGTCCAGCTTCTGAGACATCTGCTGACTTTGCTGGAGGACAGGTCAAGTCAGCCAGAGCATAAACCCTTTTTTAATATCGGGTTCTCCTCAATGGGACAACTCATTTGAATTTACAGACAAAAGAAAATTGAAAAAAATCGCAAACGCGCCTTTTAGTTAATATAATTGCAGCTAATATTTGGCCAATTCTAACTGGCAGACCCCATTTTAAAGAGGACCTGTCATCTATCCTGACATGTCTGTTTTAATAGCTTCATGCATTCCCCATGTAATAACAGTTCTGGAGCCTCTATTCTTATGGCTCTAAGTTGTGCAGTTCCTTTATTTCTACTAGAAGTTGTGAATGAATTGCCATCAGTCTGCAGTGAGGGTACAGAGGAATGTTACCACTTGGGGGTGTGTACCTGCTCAGTCTCACTCTATCCAGTCAGTGCTGTCATTGTCGAACTGTGCTGTGACACACCTCCAACTGGTAACACCCCTCTGTACCCTTACTTCAAGCTGCTGACAATTCAGTCATAACTTCTAGTAGAAATAATAAAGGAACGGCACAACTTAGAGCCATAAGAATAGATGCTCCAGAATTGTTACTACATGGGGAATGCATGAAGCTAATAAAACAGACATGTCAGGAGCGGTGACAGGTCCTCTTTAAGGCTACTTTCACACTAGTGTTTTTGCTGGATCTCTATACCGGAAAACTTAAACGCTAGTGTGAAAGTACCCTAAGGCTTCTCAGACCTAGATTTTTTTGCAGTTTCAGTAGTCTTCGTGATTGCATATGCGAAAGCCCATTTTTTTTATTTATTTTTTATCCCTATAGTTCATACTTTATGTTAAATACAACCCTAGGACTTTTTCTGCCCAGTGCTTGCAGATGTACTTAACAAATGTAATCACATTGTATAATTTAATTATGGATGCTTATTTGATTTTGTTCTCGCTACGGGTAGATTTTTGTCACCCCCAGTAGCAATAATTTAAGTAGGAAAATCAGAGTCTATTGTTTACTTTAATTTTTTTTTTTTTTTAAACCATGTTAAAAGTACCACTTAGTTATAGTTTGGATTTTGTATATTTAAAGGAACTCTTACCTTTCTGTTGATTAGATATATAATTTGGTCTTAAAGCTGTGATTTGAAAAGGCTTTTAATATTTTACATTATTTTGATATTATGAGGGAGTAAGTAAAGTGCAAGGCTTCCCAAAAGCTTTAACTACAAGAGATTGGTCATCCCAAGATATAATGATGGGATGACCATTCAAGGGGAAAAATCCTCACACGGTATAGACCTCAGTCTTTGTCCCTGCACAAGGACATCCACTCTGCCCCATGCTTCCTTTCTTCTTCTCTCCTTAGGCCTGTTTTACACTGGCATTAATGGTTCCGGAAGGGAACAGCGTGCCGTATCCATTACTACCATATGCAGCCCCTATAAGTGGGTCTGGTGAAAATTCGACTGCAGCACGGCAAATATACCAAGAGGCAGCCAGACAAAAAAAGATGCATGCAGACGCATGTCTCCTTTTGCTAATAAATATTTTTTTTAAGGATCCACAGCAGCAGGTTTTCGGGGCGTAGTGGAGACACACATTGGTTTACCCTATGAGACCATGATTAGTGTCAATACACAAAAAGTGAAGCAAGTGGTCTCCTAAGGTATTGCATTGCTTTTCTCTTTTTCTTTCATTGGGGGTGGAGGAAGGGAGGCTGATCTTGGGGGACACAGGATTCTTTATACATCTGACGGTTTTGGTTGCCCTATGGAAAATTGTAAAATCAAGGTAGGAATTCATATTAAGGCTCCATGCACATGACTGTATTTCCCAGCTGTTTCCTATCTGCGTTGTTTGCAGGGAGCACCTTGACTCAAACATTTCTATGGGTCTGCAAAAAACCAACAAAACTAAATAAATAAAAAAACAGACCGCAAATTGATATCATCTGTGTGCTGTCCATATCCGTATGTCTCTTCTGCAAAGTATAGCAGATCTCATTCTCTTGTCCACATTGCAGACCTGAATAGTGTGTTCTAGTGATAGGAGTGAGAATATTGGGAAATGCACAAAGAAGGTTTTCATATTTTGTGCATCCATGGTGTGCGGGCAGCAATACGGATACAGTCGTGTGCGTGAGCCCTCAGGGTGAATTTGCTGAGATTTGTATTTGTGTGTTTTCTATAGTTGCTGTTCCTTTTAACAATGTGCTATTTATTACTAGCTATTGAAAATGTCACAATAATGTTGTACAAGAAGTCAAATCAATATGTTTTTCTCATTCGAGTTTTAGTGAAGGTGGTTAGTATAATTTTTGTAATAAACATACAGTAAGGTGAGCATGTATAACTTTCTATGCTCAAAAGTATATAAACCATGGAGCCGCATGGGTGAAAACAAGTAATCAAACTTAAAACATAACAACTGATTAAATAACTTAAAAGAAGAAAGAGAGTGATGGAAAGGAAACAGAAGATAGGAGGGGGAGGGAAAAAGGGGGAAGGTAAGGAGGGGTACGGAGCTGGATGTGTTTGACTAGGCATGCTCAACCTGCGGCCCTCCAGCTGTTGTAAAACTACAACTCCCACAATGCCCTGCTGTAGGCTGATAGCTGTAGGCTGTTCGGGCATGCTGGGAGTTGTAGTTTTGCAACAGCTGGAGGGCCGCAGGTTGAGCATGCCTGTGTTTGACTCATAGCTGTAGGCTCCGAAAATGTCTCTGAGGAGCGTAACATATCGCATGGACCCCAGGTTTTCAGAAATCGTGGGGAATCTGAGGGGGTCAGGCTAATTAGATCCTCCTCACTGGTATAGGTTGATCTCCTTGAACCATTCGTCTAGTGAGGGTGGGGAGAGGGATTTCCAGTGTCGTGGAATGACTGCTTTTGCTGCTTGAGAAGAGAGTTCTTATAGGCAGGAATGTTAAGGTCAAGTACAAATAATAGGAGAGATTCAGGGGAGTTCGGTATAGGGATGCCCATAACCTCTCGGATTGTCTTGCACACAGAAGACCAGAAGGGGCGTAGTGCGATCATCATACCCTCCTCCGTTTGACATCTCCAGCAGCAGTATGACACTGTAGGGAACCATTTATGGAGGAGCGTGGGCACTCTATACCATCTGGATACAATATTATAGCTAGTTTTCCAGGCCTTCGTGGAGATTAGCGCTTTATAGGCTAAGAGGAAGCGCCTATTCCACTGAGAGGAGATGTATACCCAAGTCACACTCCCAGGCCTGGCAGAAGGGGGGGAGGTGTGAAGAGCGTTCATGTGTTAGTAATTTGTATATAGGTGATATGTTTCTAAGTGTCGCTGACTGGGCTAAGCATATCTTTTCTTATACTGAGAGGTTTAGGGTTAGTGTGTGCGTTTTGAGCATAGAGGTGTAGAAATGTTGGAGTTGTAGGTGTTCAAAAGCGTTTTGCGCCAATGAGGTGTGAGTTTCCAGCAATTGAGCTAAGGGCTTCAGGGAAGATCCTGAGAGTACCTGACAGGTTGAATTTTCATGCCCTGTAGAAACAAGTGGGATGACTGCCCTAGGGGGGAAGCGTGGATGATCAGTAATTGAGACAAGGGGGCCTTTGGGGTCAATAAGCGAGTTGTGACGGCTAATGGATGCTAGTATCGCAAAAGTATGGTGCGCCGTGAAGGACAGCTTAGGAGAAGTAAAGCGTGGAGTGCCTGTCAGTCATGGGAGTACTGTCGGAGAACAAGAGGAAGTGTCTCGCACTATGTGAACCCAGGACTTGGAGGTATCGGTACACATCATGTCTAGAAGCCTCGCATAGGCGGTAGAATGGTAATATAGGCACTAGGCCTGCACAATATATCGCCAAAGCAATCGCAATTAATCGCCATATCGCAATCGCCAATTGGCCGACCCAAAAACCTTTTCTCCCCCAAAAGTGGGGGGAAAATGGCAGTGCGCCTTATAAAGCGATGGTTGACTTTTTACGTGGTTGACACGGATGTATCGCCGGCCGCTATGCTGCACAGCGCGGCCGGCGATACATCCGTTACAGTATGGGGAGGGAGGAGGGGCTGGAGGCAAGTCGTTATTTTAATGAACAAATGTTCTTTTATTTATTCTATTTTATTTATCTGTTCTGTGCAGTGCAGTGCTATTAAGAAAATGGCAAGTTTTGTATTTTGTACTTTTGCAGTAATGCAAATATGTTATTTAATTTAGTAAAAGATGTGCATTTCAGTTCTTGAGTTAAGCATAACTACATTTCTGCATTATCAGTAATTTGTGTGTGCTTTTGCCTTGAAAATCCAAGCAAATAGACCTCTAGCACAATTCCCTTAAAATATCGCATTGCATACCGTTATCGCAATTTTTAGGGCCCTAATCGCAATCGCACAAAATTCCCATATCATGCAGCCCTAATAGGCACCAGTCCGGCAGACCAACCACCCCCGCCTCCTTAGAACGGGTCATTATTTCCCATTTTAACCGTGGTTTACCAGGAGACAATACAAATTTCGTAAAGCATCGGGCGTATTTGGGTCCAGAATGTTGACGGTATGCGGTGGTCTGCAGGAGAGAGTAGTCTGGGCAGCAGGTTCATCTTTAAACTACTGATTCTGCCAAACCAATAGAAGTCTGGTGGATGCCAGGACTCCATATCTTCCTGAAATCATTGAAGGAGAGAGAAGTTTCATTTAAAGAGTTGTGCCAGGTCTGCGGTGACTTTTTTTCACCTAGGTATGTTATCCCATTTGATGGCCAGGCAAAGGGAAAAGAGGTTTTGAGAGAGGAGACCAAGGGACCGGGTAAGTTTTGGTAATTTAGACAATATTTTAAGATCTACATTTAGGAGGGAAATGGGATGATAACTGGCACAGAAGTGCAAGTCTTTACCAGGTTTAGGAATAATATAATGCTAATAATCTTTATTTATATAGCGCCAACATATTCCGCAGTGCCTTACAATTCAGGGGTTCATGTACAAAGAGTTATAACTAACATAGCAACAGACAAGTAGATTATTACAAGAGGAATGAGGGCCCTGCTCGCAAGAGCTTACAATCTATGAGGGGATAGAGGTGACACAAAAGGTAGAAGTGCTTGTTATGTACGATAGTCCAGCCATCTTGGGAGAATAGGAGAGCAGATATTAAGCCACATGAGCCGGTCAGCAGCCAATATACAAAGTGCAATATGACTGCAATATGGGCCTCTGTGGTCTGTACTGGGAAGGAAAGCTCAGGAGACACCGCATTAAAGACCCGGAGCAAGAAAGGGGAAATAGAAGTTGAGAGAGATTTATAGAACCTAACCATGAAGGTGGGCTTTTGCTCCCCGGTAAAGCTTTAAGAAACGTTTGGCGTTCATCCTCCATGAATGGGGTTTCTAAACTAGCGGACTCCAGTTCAGATAATTTGTGCGGTTGGGAAAGGGATTCGGGCCCATTTTCTGGTTGCCTTAGGGTAGAGCGAGAGTGTAAGGAGTGGAAGGAAAAGGCAATATCTGCGGAGGTATGGTCCATACGACCCGCAGAATTTTTGATAGCAGGGATATTGGAGGCAGCCAGTTTTCTCCTGAGAGCCCTCGGCAACAAACGCCGACTCTTGTTGCCGTAAAATTTACTACGGCATAATTGAATCATGCTTTTATAGAACGACTCCAGGAAACGCTTAACATCTAGGCGTGCATTCTGGAGATCGCAGAGAGTCGGTAGAGTGTACTCGTATGTGGGCAAGCTCAAGAGAGGCCACCTTCTGTAAGGCAAGTTTGAGAGACTATACCTTCTTGAGACGAGAGCCATGCTTAATGAGAACCCCGCATAGAACACACTTTACAGCTACCCATTGTGGATCTGTACGGTGGTCAGAGAGGAGTTTTTTTTTACGGTGCTGGTAAGGTCAGCGGCGCATACTGAGTTAAGGAGGAGAGAGTCATTCAAACGCCATGTCCAGTTTCGTTTGGTGAGGAAAGGGAGGTTTAGAGAACAATTTACTGGGGCATGGTCCAACCACAAGATGTTGCCTATTTGTGTGCAATCCAGCCATGAGAGAGACGGTTGTTGGAGCTGGATGTAGTCTGTTCAACTATAGGAAGAATGTGGGGCAGAGTAAAAGGTATAATCTTTGTCTGCCGGCTGTTGAAGACGCCACGGGTCGTATATTTGTAATTGGAGTAGCGCTTTTCTAACTTTTTTAATGGTTGAGTAGAGAAGGGAGGCGCGCCCAGTGGAATTGGGGTCCAGGGTGAGGTTAAGGTGACCACAGAAGAAGGGTCATATCAACTGAAGAAGCAGAAGAAAGCAGGCCTGGTTTTGGTTGGGGGCATAGGCATTAAGAATTGTGAATTCTCTTCCACCAATTAATAGCAAGCGAAACAGGTATCTGGCCCCAGCATCAACAGTACAACCCAGCACCTGATGAGGCAAGGATTTATGGATTGCCATGGCGACCCCCTTTTGGTCTTAGTCACTGGATTGTTTGCAAAGTGACAAGTCGTGTAGTGCTGATGCCAGGCACACCCCCTTCCACCTTGAAGTGTGTTTCTTGAAAACAGATAATATGTACCTTCTGGCGATGAAAATGGTGAAGCACTTGGGTCCTTTTTTTCAGGGGTGTTGAGGCCTTTAGAGTCGAAAGACGATATTCTGAGTGATGTCATATCTGTGGGGGAGGAAAAGAACAAAAGGAGCAAAGGGAGGGGGGATGGTAGGTACAAAAGAGAGAGAAAAGGAAAATAAGAGGCAACCAAAGAAAAAAGAAGAAAGATCTTGTAAGGCTTTGACTGTCGCCGACAGGGTTTCATGGTCTTGTGTGACAGTGTTGACTCTTGTGTCAATTGCAGCCAGCTCAGAGCGGACCTGAGAGAATTGCCAATTGCATTCTCGTAAGATGTTGGTAGCAAAACTAGACAGGTCGGTTTTAGAGGGTAGAGAGCAGATGAGTGTACGGAAGTCTGCCATTGTTGGTGGTCTAGAGTCCTCATCAAATAAATCTGTGGAGGAGGAAGGTCTCAAAGAGGAGTGCAAAGGGGACCCCTGGGGGGTATGGCTGCAAAATCGATCGTAGTCTTGGGACCAGGTGGAGCTGCTCCAGATGTCTGTGGATGGGAACCATCTCATGAGGATCCAGTGGACCAGTGTGGGAATTCTGCCAAGGAAGGTCTGGGGGAGTGAGAAGGTGGGAGTATAGAGTCTTGTGCAATTGGAGAGGAGGGGACATAATGAGCTGGCAGGCTAGGGGACTGCTGCTGATGGTCCAGAGGCTGTCTCTGGAAGGAGGGACCAGTATACACCGATGGTTGGTCATAAGAGGGCCTCTGTTGGGTATCTGAGGCATTTATCACCATAAGTGAGGGCCCTCTGGGCCAAAAAGAGTGAGCAGAGGGTCCCAGGGCAAAATCCACTGGAGTGGCAGGGCTGGTAGCCTCTGCTGCTAAAGGCAGTGAGGACTGACCTGTGGCGCTGCAGGTTGTGGTGGTACCAACAAGGCCAGCAAAGGTTCTGGCAGGTGAAGGGACTTGAGGTTGGGGAGCGCACACGGTGAGCGCGTTCGTGCCTGTGACGGAGACATCCGGTCAGGGCTGCAGAGCCGCTCCTGGCACTCAGCAGGCAAAGGTAAGGAGGGCACTGATGCTGAGCGGCGTCTGTTAACCTGTAAAGGACTCCTAGTCGCTTCAGGCTGCAGGGTATGAGCACTGGCGCCATCTTGGGAGCGCATGGCGTGATTATGCAGAGCCGGGCCTGGAGAGGCAGATTGCTGTGCGAAGAAGTGAGGAATATCGTCTTGGGAGAAAACCAGGGGAGCCGATGGTCGGGCTCAAGCCTTTGTCAGCATTTTGCCCATCAGGAGTGGTAGTTATGAGGAGAAAATCGCCAGGGATGCAGCGGAGCTCTCAAGAGCACGTCCTCACTCCTTCATGGCCACGCCCCCTAAAAATCAATATGTTTTTCATTATAAGCCAAGATGTAAAAAAGCGGTTTCAAGTAGTGTAAGATGTCAGTCACATTAAAGTGTTTCTGTATTACTTAATATTGAGTTGCATGAGCCATTTTCTGAGCATTTTTGTGCAAAACCACTTTTCCCGCAGAGCAGAATACCTTCTGCACTAGGCTACATGCCCTACAAGAGGCTTGTACTCAGTTATTGTCATGTTTTATAAGACCTTAGTTTATTCTATTTCCTTTTTCCATTTTGCAGGTGGTCATACTGTCCCTATATCTGAAATTGTTTCGGTTGGAGAAGCTGAGATTGATGAGAAGTACTACCAAGGCATGCAGTGGAAACACATGTGCAAACCTCATGCGTTTACAGGTAGACACCTGTTCTTAGTATCAGAAAGATGCACATTCTAGATGAACTGTAACTGTTAGTACTGTACTAGACGCTGTGTATGGAAGCGTCAGGGGGGCGCTGTGTATGGCAGCAGTGGTCTTATGTTTAGTGTATGATGTTGGATAAATGTAAAATTGTCTGTTTATTTCTGCATGGGAGACTAGCAATGGTTTCCCTGCAGAAATATCAGCCTTATAACATTATGTGGGCCTATGCATTATATATGTGAATTACCACAAAATTCGTACGCCACAAAATTGAGGAGTATTTTTACTCTTCCAGAAAAAAATGTAGTGTGACCTCTTCTATCAGCTGTAACATACAGCTGACAGTCTGCTACAAATTGTAGACATAACCCCTTCCTTAGGGACTGCTGTATGCATTGGGCTAACCATCGGGCCGCTGCTCTGCTGTGGCAGTGGCCCGATGCCACCCCCTTTTCCCCCGCTGTGTAGGATGGCCATCCTCCCCTCCATACAAGCTGCTTGGTTATGAAGAAAGAATAAAATAATTACATTAATTTTGTCTTGATAAGAGACTTCTAAGGGAGGGGGGGGGGGGGGACATGAATAACCTACACAAATATATAAATGGGCCATACAAAAGATATGGTGAAAAACTGTTCCATATAAAATGTGCTCAAAAGACAAGGGGACACTGCCTCCGATTGGAGAGGAAAACGTTTAGTCTCCGGAAGCGTCAAAGCTTCTTTACTGTAAGAACTTTGAATCTGTGGAATAGACTTCCTCAGGACGTGTTCACAGCAGGAACAGTGGACAGTTTTAAAGGGTTTAGATGAATACTTAAAAGTAAACAACATTAATGCTTATGAAAACGTGTAAAAATCTGAGTCTCAATTCCTTCTGGAATTCGAATCCCCCCCTATCCCTTGGTTGAACTTGATGGAATTGAGTCTTTTTTTTTATTTATTTTTTTTATTGTATTTACTATGCAACATGCCACGGTTCTTAGGGACCGCTGCATGGAAGGGGCAATCATTGGGCCATTGCTCTGCTGTGGCCCGATGCTTTAAGGGTAAACTGAGGGAGGGAGCTCCCCCATCGGGCCACTGCCCTGCCATGGCAGCGTCCCGATGGTTACCATGGCAACCGGATGCCTTCAAAGGCATCCGGATTGCCATGGTATAGCTGATCCTGATCAGGCTTACTGTGAATGACAATTATAGAGGCATCAGACCCACTGAATCTTCAAGAACCAAGTAGAGTCAGAAAAGTGTAAAAAAATAAATAATTTTTTTTCCTATATCTGCACAGAAACCCCCCCCCCCCCCCCCCCCCAAACATGTTTGCTATCACTGCGTCCATAACGACCTGATCTATAAAAGGATCACGTACTTTTACTGAACGCCATAAAAAAATAAAAGAAAAACTATGATGGAATTGTAATTTTGTCCATCGCACGTCCCACAAAATGGTATAAAAAGTGATCAAAAGAGTCATATGTACCCCAAAATAGTACCAATCAAACCATCATCTCCTCCTGCAAAAAATTTACCCTTACCTAAGAGAATCGCCCAAAAAATAAGATATGGCTTTCAGAAAATGGAGACACTAAAACATGATTTTTTTTTTGTTTAAAAAATGCTCTTATGTAAAACCAAAATATATATTTAAAAAAATAAGACATATTAGGTATCGCCGCGTCCTTAACAACCTGCTCTATATAAATATCACGTGTGCTAACCCGTCTGGTGAATGCCGTAAAACAATAAAAACCGTGCCAAGCCATTTTTTATAATCTTACATAAAAGTGTAATATTGAGCGATCAAACAGTGATATGTGCCCTAAAGTAGTACCAATCAAACCATCTCATCTCTCAATCCCCTACCTAAGACAATCGCCCAAAAAATAAAAAAAATTTGGCTTTCAGAAAATGGAAATACAAAAACATGATTTTCTTTTCAATTTTTTTTTGTACTGTATAAATCCAAAATAAATGAAAAAATAGACACATTAGGTATCGCCACATTGTTACGACCTGCTCTAGAAAAATTTCACGTTATCTACTCTGTCAGGTGAACATTGTATAAAAGCAAAAATAGACACTGTGCCAGAACAGCCATTTTTTGGTTACCTTGCCTCACAAAGAGTAAAATACATATATATTACACACAATGCATGACTACCTCTAGCAGAAGATTTATATACTGCAGGAATAACATATATAGATATATATGATATTTAATATATATATATCTATATATAGATATATATATTAGATATCTCTCTCTATCATATTTTTCGCTTTAGAAGACCCACGTTTTCCCCCCCAAAAGTGAGGGGGAAAATGGCAGTGCGTCTTATAACGCGATGGTGTCATTTTTACATGGCTGACACTGATGTATCGCGGGCCGTTAGGCTGCACAGCGCGGCCTGCGATACATCAGTTACAGTTATGCAGGGTGGGAGGAGGAGCTGGAGGCTGGCACGCCGGGCCGGTGCAGTCACTGTATTACACCAGGCTTCGTGCACAGAAGTCTCTTTGTATGTAAAGTCTATTTTTTTTTTTTAATGCTGAAGCAATCGCTCTCCTTTGATAAACTAGCCTAATCGCCTGAAACAGTACTCTCTTTTCCAATAAAGCTGTGAAAAATGAAAGGTGGAATCTGATTGGCTGCTATGGGCAACTAAGCCAGTTCTACTTTGCACCAGTTTGATAACTCCCCCATTATGTACCTATATGTATACATGGCATTGTGTCGTCACACTGTACTAATCTGTGTGGGACAAGTGACCGCTCACTGTGTGGACTGCACACACTACTGTCTTCAGAAGAGAGTGCAGGTAGTGAGAGCGTCAGTAATGAGATCTATATCCTGCTTATAACTCCATGGTTCTGACTGTAGATCGCTGCACTAACGTTAGCCACAGTAATATCTACTGTGTAAACTAATAAGTGCAATTTTATTATGTGCTGCATTACGGTAAGATATGGGGTTGATTTGTTTGTGCACAAAGGTCTCCATAGCCTTTAAGGGGCCTAATATAGGCAAAGTAGTTTATTAAATTACATTTATTAGTTATACATGTTACTCTGGTAAAGCATTTTATTTTCCTTTAGTGCACTATGTGCAGAGAATGAAGAAGCACCGCTGGCGGTGCAAAGCCGTGACATTCTGGTGCAGTGATGAACTTTTGTGTTGCCACTGGTTACAAGCACTTAATGATCTACTTAAACAGCAGAGTAAGTAATATATCTTTTTTTTATTTTTTTATTTTTTATTGCTTGCACCATATTTGTATTTTAGGTGGAGCTGACGAACTACCGTAGATTTAATGAGTTTGCTTAGGCCTTAGCAAGATTAATGTGTCCTATCTAGAACTGCTACAATGGAGATGAAAGAGGCTACATTCACACGACCGTATCCATTTCGCAGACTGCAAATTGCAGATCTGCAGAATATGTATGCGGTACATGTGCATCCCGCACTTTTCACAGGCCTCATTTTAAAAATGCATATTCTTGTCCGCAAAATGGAGAAGAATAGGACATGTTCTATATTCTGTGTACTGTCCGTGGTTTATGGGCCCCAAAGAAATGAATGGGTCTGTATGCGATCCTTTAAGAAATATGGACGCAGGATGAAAATATGGATGTAGCCTGACACGTCCACATTCTTGGAAACATTAGGCAGCAAATTCTAGAGACCATTCATATCTGACATTGGTTGTTTTTGTGCAAGCACACTATTGCTGCTTTTTTTAAATCTTCAGCAGGAAGCCATCAGCTTCTTTTACCAGATTCCACCAATAGCACTCATTCTAGAAAAAGGCTTTATAATAGCACCAGGCTAAAGTAATGTTAGAAAAAATGTGTTCTGACGTTGTATAGTAAGTAAGTTTAGTTTGAAGAATACTTTTTATAAATCTTCTCAATTATCCTGGAAGATAATGTCATTGAAAACAAGGGTACTTCTACCTTAGAGCAGTCTTCCTGCTTTGATGATTACCATCAATAATACATTCTGTCCTTCTTCCTGCAAGATCTATAGCTGCATCATTACTCTCAGTTGACATCTCAGTCGAGGATTCTGAATGCCCAAAGAGGCTGAAAATGTAAATAAAGTAAGGAGGGACAAGATGTTCCAGGTATTATCTAACATACTCTACGCGGAGAAAAATCAAATGGACGTAGCACTTCTCTATAGTTAAGGAATGTTTTGATGGCCACTTCTGGCTTTACTGTCTGTTTCAGAAAGAATGTTTTCTTCTTGTCTCAATAGCATGGAGACCAAAGCGTTTACTAGTCTATATAAACCCATACGGTGGAAAGAAGAAAGGAAAACAAATATATGAGACGAAAGTAGCTCCTTTGTTCAGCCTTGCCTCCATTTCTACAGAGGTCATAGGTAAGTCAAATCTGTCTTCTACTATTCATCCTTGGTTTACTTCCATCTTGCGTGGAAGAATGTCATGTTAGCTAAAAACGTATGTAATACCTGCATGAGATGTGTGTAGACCTTACCAATTAGTAAGCCAGAGGTCTCTGGTGGAATGGCCTAGACATTAAAGTGCAGATAGCTATGCCTCTCCACAAATTTCAGACTGACAACAGCCATCGATCTGTTAAGAGCTCGGATGCTTACTTATAGTAGACTTAGAATGGATGGTGCTTGGTGACAGGCCTGAATTTAAGGGCTGTATTACATTGCTAAGATTTACATGCAGCTATCTCCTCCACAGTAAGGAAGGAGTGATCGCTAATGCCATTGCTCGTCCCTATACAGAATCATGATTTGCCAGCATCATAGCGTGATAAGACAGCATGATCTGCTGCTGGCAAACACTGAGTTTTGTGGCCGCATGAAAGATGTGACCGCCCGATGAAGGAATGTATAGTTTGTTCATCAGGTAATCAGTGGCACCTGTTACACAGGCAGATCATTGCTAATGAGCCTTCCCACAAACGCTTGTTAACGATTATCTGCCGATTTAAGTACTTAATCACTGCTAATTTAGTTACAGGTCGCAAGAACATTTTAATAGGCAGACAATGTGACCCTCCATTATTAAGGATATAATTTGTCACTGAAAATGGTCAAGGACCTGTGAAGGGTAGAGTCATGTTTCGTGGAGAAGCAGATTAGATTTTGGGCATCTTCTTCTGCCGGGAACACCACATCCTAGTAACCTGTACCCAGTTAGGACTGTCTGGATAACAGACAGAAGATCAGGTCCTAATGGTGCGGACATGCACTCTACTTGTCCGTCTGCTCCATACTGCATGATAGTACCATCAGCAGTATTAAGGCTCATCTGCCGAGCAACCTCAAGGGGTCAAAGAGTTTTCATATGATTTCCACTGTAAGGCAAACTTTAGCTGTGACTCAATAGAATGGATGTTTGGTCTGTACTTTTTTCCTGAACGCTCTTGCTTCTCAAACGTTGATTGATGTGATGCCATGTAATAATGAAGGACAGTGAATAAATGCCCCCCTGGGATCAAACACATTTTCAAGGGGTTGTACAGCATTTAGGAAAACATGGTTGCTTTCTTTCAAAAACAGCACCAGGCCTGTCTACAAGTTGTTTTGGAAAGAAAATAGATATGATTTTCTAATCCTGTACACATCCCCTTTTAACTTTGCTCTGACTTGCGTATGTAGTGTGTGGAATGAGGCTACTGCCCTTTATATGTGTGTGTTTTTAGTGCTTTACGTTTATTTCAATACACGTGAAAGCAATGCTTTCTGTTATTGTAGGGAATATAATATGTCATTTCTTATTGTAATTCTCAAGGCATTGGAGGAAGCTTATCGCTCGCCTGCTAATCATTAGTGGCGTTGCTATTGGAACATGATGACGGAATGCCATTCACAGCTAAGGCACATTCTGCAGTTGTCACCAGTAATGATACAATGTCAGATAAATTACACATTGCTGGTTTTATTTTTATCTTTATAATTGCAGCAACATCTTAGAAATCTCGAACTGTAGTAATTATCAGCTTTGTCAGTATTCCCATATTTCATCTGTTTTCTTTCAGTGCACTTTAATTTAAAGGGATTTCAGTTTCCTCTGCCTTCCCTGGCAACTAGGGAGTTCAGGGTAATTACCATAGCTGCATTCATTGAGAGAATGTATAAATTGCTGCCTTTCCGGTCCATGCTACTTGGTTTATTTCCTCACACTCTTCAAGGTTGATATATCTTACTTTATTATGTAACTTAGTTCATGATAGGAATTCATGTATTGAAAACACATGCGTTTTCTAATCATGTAGTGTGAAGGAATATATATATATAAATATATAAGGGTCATCTTTAGCATTAGGAATGTGAACGGATCAACTCAATTACTAAAAATTACAGCCTCTGAATGGATTCAGTTTCTTTGGCTTTTTTATTTTTGTATCTAGAGATATAAACTGAAGCCACTAAATTGACTTATCTTGATGTTATCCTGGTAAATAATATTATTAAGGCTGTACATTGAGAGCCATAACACTAACAGATAGTCAGGTCCATAAATATTGGGACATCGACACAATTCTAACAGTTTTGGCCCTGTACACCACCACAATGGATTTGAAATGAAACGAACAAGATGTGCTTTAACTGCAGACTGTCAGCTTTAATTACATCCAAATCAGGTGAACGGTGTAGGAATTACAACAGTTTACATATGTGCCTCCCACTTGTTAAGGGACCAAAAGTAATGGGACAGAATAATAATCATAAATCAAACTTTCACTTTTTAATACTTGGTTGCAAATCCTTTGCAGTCAATTACAGCCTGAAGTCTGGAACGCATAGACATCACCAGACGCTGGGTTTCATCCCTGGTGATGCTCTGCCAGGCCTCTACTGCAACTGTCTTCAGTTCCTGCTTGTTCTTGGGGCATTTTCCCTTCAGTTTTGTCTTCAGCAAGTGAAATGCATGCTCAATCGGATTAAGGTCAGGTGTTTGACTTGGCCATTGCATAACATTCCACGTCTTTCTCTTAAACTCTTTGGTTGGTTTTGCAGTATGCTTTGGGTCATTGTCCATCTGTACTGTGAAGCGCCGTCCAATGAGTTCTGAAGCATTTGGCTGAATATGAGCAGATAATATTGCCCAAAACACTTCAGAATTCATCCTGCTGCTTTTGTCAGCAGTCACATCATCAATAAATACAAGAGAACCAGTTCCATTGGCAGCCATACATGCCCACGCCATGACACTACCACCACCATGCTTCACTGATGAGGTGGTATGCTTAGGATCATGAGCAGTTCCTTTCCTTCTCCATACTCTTCTCTTCCCATCACTCTGGTACAAGTTGATTTTGGTCCCATCTGTCCATAGGATGTTCCAGAACTGTGAAGGCTTTTTTAGATGTCGAATCTGGCCTTACTGTTTTTGAGGCTCACCAATGGTTTACATCTTGTGGTGAACCCTCTGTATTCACTTTGGTGAAGTCTTCTCTTGATTGTTGACTTTGACACACATAAAACTACCTCCTGGAGAGTGTTCTTGATCTGGCCAACTGTTGTGTAGGGTGTTTTCTTCACCAGGGAAAGAATTCTTCGGTCATCCATAGGGCTGCAACAATTAATCGATGTAATCGATTATAATCGATAACTGGATTAGTTGTCGACGAATCCAGTTATCGAATAATCGCCGATTCGTTGCTATGTGGGCGGGCGGTCACTGCATCTTTATTTTACCTTTTACAATGACGCTCCTGTAACAGGCAGAGCGGACGTGGCGTAACGTCACTTACTCATGTGACACGCCTGCTCCGCCTCCTTCATTCATAAAGTGGGCGGAGCAGGTGCGTCACGTGAGTGAGTGACGTTACGCCGCCGTCCGCTCTGCCTGTTAGTTGTTACCGGAGCGTCATTGTAAAAGGTAAAATAAAGATGCAGTGATTAGTCCGACTAAGCAGCGGGGCCGGGGCTGTTATGGGGAGGGGGGAGGATCTGTCTATGGCACTGCTATGGGGAGGGGGGTCTGTGCACTGTTATGGGGAAAGGGATCTGTGCACTGTTATGCCCATAACAGTGCACATATCCCCCTCTCCATAACAGCGCCACCCACATATCCCCCTCTCCATAACAGCGCCACCCACAGATCCCCCTCTCCATAACAGCGCCACCCGCAGATCCCCCTCTCCATAACTGCGCCACCCGCAGATCCCCCTCTCCATAACTGCGCCACCCGCAGATCCCCCTCTCCATAACTGCGCCACCCGCAGATCCCCCTCTCCATAACTGCGCCACCCGCAGATCCCCCTCTCCATAACTGCGCCACCCGCAGATCCCCCTCTCCATAACTGCGCCACCCGCAGATCCCCCTCTCCATAACTGCGCCACCCGCAGATCCCCCTCTCCATAACTGCGCCACCCGCAGATCCCCCTCTCCATAACTGCGCCACCCGCAGATCCCCCTCTCCATAACTGCGCCACCCGCAGATCCCCCTCTCCATAACTGCGCCACCCGCAGATCCCCCTCTCCATAACTGCGCCACCCGCAGATCCCCCTCCATAACTGCGCCACCCGCAGATCCCCCCTCTCCATAACTGCGCCACCCGCAGATCCCCCCCTCCATAACAGCGCCACCCGCAGATCCCCCCTCTCCATAACAGCGCCACCCGCAGATCCCCCTCTCCATAACAGCGCCACCCGCAGATCCCCCTCTCCATAACAGCGCCACCCGCAGATCCCCCACTCCATAACAGCGCCACCCGCAGATCCCCCTCTCCATAACAGCGCCACCCGCAGATCCCCCTCTCCATAACAGCGCCACCCGCAGATCCCCCTCTCCATAACAGCGCCACCCGCAGATCCCCCTCTCCATAACAGCGCCACCCGCAGATCCCCCTCTCCATAACAGCGCCACCCGCAGATCCCACCCTCCATAACAGCGCCACCCGCAGATCCCACCCTCCATAACAGCGCCACCCGCAGATCCTCCCCATAACAGCGTCGTCCACAATTTGTTTTAATATGGCCTTTGAACATAATTTTTCAAGTAAGATCATATAAACCTCATTGTTTTGTAATTTTGTTGTTTTTCCCGATTAATCGATTAATCGTAGAAATTAATCGGCAACTAATCGATTATTCAAATAATCGTTAGCTGCAGCCCTAGTCATCCACCACAGTTGTTTTCCATGGTCTTCCGGGTCTTTTGGTGTTGCTGAGCTCACCGGTGTGTTCCTTCTTTTTAAAGGGAACCTGTCACCGGGATTTTGGGTATAGAGCTGAGGACATGGGTTGCTAGATGGCCGCTAGCACACCCAGTCCCCATAGCTCTGTGTGCTTTTATTGTGTATAAAAACCCATTTGATACATATGCAAATTAACCAGAGATGAGTCACAGCTTGAAAATATTACTCTTCTCTGGTCACACAAGTAAGATATGACTCTTTTATGTTAATTTGCATATGTATCAAATCGGGTTTTTTCCACAATAAAAGCACACAGAGCTATGGGGACTGGGTATTGCGGATGTGCTAGCGGCCATCTAGCAGCCCATGTTAAGTGGGATAAAAGAAGAAATCTGACCTCTAAGTTGACACAGCCACCACCTGGATAGATTTATACAATCCTTCAGACACATGGCAAAATCTACTATCTTGGATATGGATGAGAGCAATCTATCCCACTTAAAGGGAACCTGTCACCGGGATTTTAGGTATAGAGCTGAGGACATGGGTTTGCTAGATGGCCGCTAGCACATCCGCAATACCCAGTCCCCATAGCTCTGTGTGCTTTTATTGTGTATACAAAAAAACAATTTGATACATGTGCAAATTAACCTGATATGAGTCGGAACTTGAAAATATGACTCTTCTCTGGTCACACAAGTAACATATGACTCTCTTTTTATGTTAATTTGCATATGTATCAAATCTGTTTTTTGACACAATAAAAGCACACAGAGCTATGGGGACTGGGTGTTGCGGATGTGCTAGTGGCCATAGAGCAACCCATGTCCTCAGCTCTATACACCAAATCCAGGTGACAGGTTCCCCTTGAGGCCATGCAATCTTTGGAAAACACTCTCTCGTTAACTTCAGTGGTATCAACCACTGAAGAATCCCATTTTTTTCCTCTGTTTACTGGCTAACACAGTACAAATATGTGTATTATTTTCTAACACATATAAATATAGAAATATTATATACTCATTTTAGAAGATCTGTAGACAAAATTTTCTTGGTTCAGAATATTTTTGATTGTGTCTTTATTTTTTTCAGTGGTGGTTTAGTTCCTTGCAGTTCATAGTAACAGTTTTTAATGGAAATCTACCCCCATGAACCGTCCTAGTAAATGTACAATGAATGCTTATTTGTAATGACAAATCTGAACCAGCAAAGCTTACAGTGTAAAGCAGTAGTAGGTATAGGTCAGGATATGATGAGATGGGCGATTTAAGACTTCATTAGGATACAGCCCTGTAGTATGGCTGGCTGCTTGCGGCCTACCTACTCACACCCGTGGCAGCCAGTAGCCACACAATTTTGCGGTAACTTGGCAGTATGTGGGAGTGACTTGGCAGTATGTGGTCAGCCGCACTGTGATTTTGTGCCTCTAATCCACTGACTTTCAGGGTCCTAATAAAGCAGCAAATCCTGAATCGGGGACACTGCCTTTGCATTTTAGCTTTTACCCAGCTATAGCCGTCACTTTTGAATAATGTCAGAAAGTACATAGTTGTGAAGCTGGCTGGCAGAATTACAGTATTAATATAAGTTGCATTTGCTTTTAGATTCCTTATATGCTCTCGCATTTTGCTTTTAACAGTGACAGAATATGCAAACCATGCTAGAGATAACCTTTACGAGGCCAGTCTAGACAAGTATGATGGGTAAGTTTTTCACCTTAAACGTTCTGTGCTTTCTATTCTTTGTTGATATACAGAAGGTAAATGAAAATACATAAAGGGATAAACTGGGACCAGTTTCTAATCTATTGCTGCTGGCTTCTGTCACTAGAGGAAAGGACGTATCGCGTAGTCAATAAGGATTAGCCTTTATCTATAATTAACCATTTTGGGGATCATCTATTGCATTTTGAATGTTTTACAGCTTGGGCTCCTAGTTTTTGTATTTATCATGCAAAAAAATCAGAAACTTTGACAACAGGGTTTGGCTTATTCATTTGAAAACCTAATATCCTGTCTTGTGGCATCCTAAACATATATATAATTTTGCATATCCGGCTCCTATGCAGAAAAAACATGGGTTGGATAGTGTGGACAATTTTGTCTCTCAATGCTAACCTACCCTTAAAGTCCTCTTTAAATGGCCCGATGGAGCAGATGATTGTTGGGAAGTAAGTGTTCTTTTCTGACAATTGCCTGCTCGTCAGTGGAGGAGACTGCTGCATTTACATGTAGTGATCTCCTGCACAGTATTGGGGAGGAGTGATTGCTAATGCCACCGCTTGTCCCCATTGACTCATACAGACTCATTGTTGGCAGTAGAGTGCTGTTTAGTCAGCACAATCTGCTTACCAGATACAGTGATTTAGGTGACCACACCAACCAGTCGACTCTCAACCAGTCCTGTCAAAATCGCATCAGATTTTGCCTTTATCTGTGTGGTCACCTTTAAACATGCTTCAGCTTAGTGGTAGGTAGAGAGAAGTCTTGAGCAGTATTAAAGCCATGGTCCTCAACCTTTAAAATTAATTTTCTTTTCTTTAGGCCAGAGGATTGTAAGACTTTGTGGGAATTTATCAAGCCCTGCACTTCAGAATTATCATTTCCGGAATTTGCAAAATAGGGCTTTTTATACTTTCTGGGCTTATTGGAGCAAATATCTAATTTTGTGATCTTACATCATTCTATGTATTTATGAGGTGTAGATCATATTTAAGAAATTAGGAAGTTGTACAAACTAGAATTACCTCTCTAGACATATTTAAGTAGTCACAGTACTTTCACACAACTTTGCATAAATCAATAGTACAGACCTAGATGGAACGCCTGCTCACTTTAGAAACAGATTGCATAATCCCGTAGACATCTATGAATAGTGGAGGGGGAGAAGAAGGGAGTAAGTGCAGAGACCAGACTATACAGGCATAATTCTGTAGTTCAGTGTTATATCTTCTGCCCAAGTTGTTATTCTCATCTATACTGCTCAGTACTTCTCTATAACATCCTGCATGATGATTATGAGCGAGTTGGATGGACTTAAGCGTTATTTACATGTCAATGTTTTGGTCAGTGATTTCAATCAATGATTGTGAGCCAAAACCTGGACTGGAGTATACAGGGAGATATGGTATTAGAGAAAGATCTGCACCTGATTTTGGCTCACAATCTCTGACTGTGTGAATAAGGCCTTAGGAAGCTTAAAGAGGACCTTTCACCTGAAAATGAAAGTTAAACTAAAGATATAGCCTTACTTACATGCCTCCGGTATTGCTTATTCATTTTTCAATCAGTGACCCCGTTTGTCCGCGCTGCCCCCCGGAATATTTGCCGCCTTGTATGCTAATGAGTCATTCGGCTCAACTGGACGAGCCTTCAAAAGTTCTTCTGGGCGTGTCATTCTTCTCCCTGGCACGGAGCGCATCCAATCAGCGCGCTCCGCTCTTAGCCAGGGAGAATTAGAAATGCAATATGCAAAGGAGAAGACTTCTGAAAAAAGCCAGATATAAGTAATATAAAGGTCTGATATAGTGCTGTCACTCATGTACAGTGTAAACACGTGAAGTTATTTTGAAAAGTTATCTGAAATTAGTTATCTTTTAAAGATGTAGAAAACTTACCACACATGCAATGTTTAATAAAATTAGAGCACTGTATGTAATGCTTATTTAAATGCCATGTACACCTTTTGGAGGCAATTTTTTTATGATTGCATTTTACTCATTTTGGGCTAAAAGTCTTATTTTTTTTAAATGGTCTTTATAAAAAAACATTGAGCCGTTCTCTCACAAAGAGTTAATGATTTGTCTAGCTGTGTGAATGGTACTTTTTTACTTTCACTTTGTGTCAGTCATCAGCAGATACTGTTTACACATCTGCTGCCGGCAAACCATAATTTTTATGACTGCATGAATGATCTTTTACCCAAAGAATGAGTGCTTGTTAATGATTATCTGGCAGGTTCTCGCCCGTGTAAAGCACCCTTAAGCCACATTCTTATCAATAAGACAATGATTGAGCTATAATGAGGGTTTATAATGTCAAAAAACAGAGATAAGGAGCCAGGTGAGATGAGCTGGCTGATGGGGCAGAGAGAAAATTCAGATCTTGCTACCAGAACATCTAAGTCCTGTACAGAGAAAAGGGTTCCAAATTTTTAATAAAGACCAATTTTGCTCAAAATGAGTACAATGCAATAATAAAAAAATTGTCCCCAAAGTTGTACATAGCCTTTAAGCAAAATGTTCTTCAGAAATTCCCTCCATGATAAATTTCCCCCATTATTTAGCAAAAAATGATAGAAAACTGAGTATTTTATGTTGTTTCTAGTCATATCAGACACTGGCGAATGGACAGATTTTGTGTGTGTATTGTAACTGAAGTCTCTCATCCCCCGCAGCATTGTTTGTGTTGGTGGCGATGGAATGTTCAGTGAAGTGCTTCATGGCCTCGTAGGCCGGGTACAAAAGGATTCTGATGTGGATCATAACAATCCTAAAGTCCCATTATCTCGGTGCAATATGAGGATTGGCATTATTCCTGCTGGTAAGGGGACTAATTATGTTCATGCTGACCTCATATTGTTCTGCTTCATTTGTGATTTTGTGACATTGACTTTTATGCTCAGTGATGCAGCTCATTTTAATATTCCATATGTGACCTTGCACTACGCACAAAGCTATTTTGAGTATGGTACAGATTTAGCATATCAAAATGATTATACATTCTGGTTCATGCTAGCATCATTGAGGATTAATGCGGGTGCATATACTCATTTAAGTTTTTCTGCTTCTGGGCAGGGTCACTTATTTCGTCTTATGTTGTACTGTAGTCAGTAACGTAATATCTAATGCTAAAAATATTTACTTTAGGTGTTGCAAATGGATTAATAACGTATATGTAAAATGCATCATCTTCAATAAACAACCCATCATTGAATTGTAGTGGTAAAGGCTATGGACCATTGAATTGTAGTGGTAAAGGCTATGGACACATAGCAGACATTTTTATTTAACTACCCTTGTTAAGCATATTTGCCATTAGTTCTAATTAAACATTTTAGACCATTTGTCTTCTACAGCTTCAGTGTTGTGTACAAGACCACAGAAGCTGCTTCATGCCATTCTATGTGAAATCTGTAAGAGAAGCTTTCTAATGGCTCTGGTCTGCAGCACTCTCCTTGATGTCTCCTGAACACTAATAAAGCTGACTTTTTGTTTTAATGGGTTCTCCAGGGCTTTGACTAATTTCTACCTTTCCTACAATAGTATTCGGCCATGCTGATGATCCCACAATCTGAACGGTGCACAAATGACCGTCTGACTGGTTGCAGGCTCTTCTACTGATGTCTACATAATGTACATGCAGCTGAACAAGAAGACACAGGAGCAGAACCAGTCGAGACATCAGTGGAAGAGCCCGTAGCCAATCAGACTTCCTTTTGAAAGCTTGAATTTAGTCAACGCCCTGGGGAACCCTCTTTTAAGATAGTTTTATTTAGACTTGCATTTAGTTGGTAAAGGTGCAATCCGATTATATTGAGTTATCCGCTATCCACAGGATTGGAAATTACTATTAAATTAGTGGGTGTTCTACCACTGGGACAAGAATGGGGGCCCTGTACCCTGTGGAGCCCCCTGAAATGAATGGCCAGTCTGGCATACTACCAACTGCTATGTTCATTTCTATCTCTGGAACTCCTGTAGAAATAAATGGAGAGGCTGCACATGTGCCGGACCAGCTGCTCCATTCATTTTGGTGGGTTCCACGGGGTACAGGGCCCAGTTCCCGTTATCCCATCTCTTGTGGCTAGGGCATAAGTTAATATAACCGGAATACAGTTTTAAAGGCAGCCTGTCGTCATGAAAATGCTGTGCAATCTGCAGGCAGTATGTTATAGAGCAATAGGAGCTAAGCAGATTAACATAGCATTATGAGCAAAAAAATGTATTCACTTAAAGGGGTTGGCTCATCTCAGACATTGATAGCATATCGTTGGACACCTAGGACCCCCGCATATCAGCTGTTTGAGGAGACCGCGCCACTCCGGTGAGCGCTGTGGCCTCCTCATAGCTTAGCTAGTCTTGCTGCCAGAAGAACGGTTAAAGTAAAACAAAAAATAAAACGTATTAATAAATATCCATAAAAAATGGGGGAATCTCTCTCTTCTCATACGGAGACAGGCAAATTGTGGGAATATATATATATGATTCAAAAAATGGGGGCACATCCAACAATAAAAAAGGAACAGTGCTGGCTCACGGTATATAATACACAATATGGCAAAAAGAAAGAAAAAGAATACCGAAACAGCCGCACATCTAAAATATGACAAATTTATTCAAGGAAACAGACACAACACAGAATAAGTTAAAATCGTTGTATACTTATTCTTTTAATATGGTTCCACTTACACAAGTATTTTATTTTCTGTTCTAACTCTCACTTGCCTGAGAAAGGAGGTACAGTCTCATCACACTGCACTTGCTGTGAGTCCTATCAAAGGACACGCCCATGCTGGATGTAAATTGTATGGAAAAAATCTGTTGCTGTGGAACAAAATATACATTGTAACTGGTGAAATTGGCAACATAAGATCACGTTGCCGGGTAAAATCCACACTGTGTTTGCACGTTGATTTTGTTTCCCCACAGTGTGAGGATGAGATTTACTATATAATTACACGGTTTATGTAATATACTTTGGAAAATCCACAGTTTCTTCCACGTGCAAACATACAGTAAGGGCTTATGCATTCATATATATTTTTCTTCAGTGACAGTTATTTTTATTTTTTTATTGTGGCCGTATGCGGAACCATTCGCTGTAATGGGGCTACAAAAAAAAAGGTCTTCCCTGCCTCCTGCTTGTGATAGGTTTCACCCTGTTAGCTGTGTGTGAAGCTACATCTCAGAGTACACTGGAGTTTCTGCACACAGCACCTACAACTCATACAGACAATGTGATTTAGGGCAGTTTCGTAAAGATTCATCTAATCATTGTATGGGATCACCTATGGTGTAAAGTAGAATTGGCTTAGTTGCCCATAGCAACCAATCAAATTCCACCTTTCATTTTTGACAGCTCCATTGGAAAATAAAAGGTGGAATCTGATTGGTTGCTCTGGGCATCTCAGCTAGTTCTTCTTCACACTAGTTTGATAAATGACCCCCTAGTTCCTTAGGACATGATTAAGATCTACAGCAACATTCATGGGGGCATTCAGAGGAACAAGGGCTATAGAACTTGGTGGGGAGGGGTCTGAGAGCTGATAGTGATGTAATTCTGACTCCACAAGACTTCACAGAAAGCCACACAGGAGAGACTGACCTGTCTATAGGAGATCATGCCTTGGACCGGTGCCCATAAAAGGGTTTAAAAAGTATAGATACTACTGAGCTATGATGAACATAAATTACACTGCTAGAATATTGCTGGGCAGTTAACATTATTTGCCCCCCAAATAAGAAATTGTTACTTTAACCAAGTATAACATGTTCTTAGAGTCCTTCAGAGTCTTTTTTTCTTGCTGGATTTTTCTATTTGTTTTTGGCTGCCATGCTGTATTCTTGTAGTATCCTCACAATACGTTTTCAAATGTAGCCCAAGGCTTAGTAATAAATGAGGGACTTTAGCAGCACCGTACTCATCCTTGTAATGATGAAGTGTACTCTCTTGTGCATTGCCTTGCGTTTCTGAATGTTCTTTGGACTGGTTACACAGCTATCCCTTATTAGTCAGCTTCCCCACCCCTTTTACTTTTATACACAGTGCAATTTCTTTCCTGAGGTCTTGACTTATTGCAACAAACTCAAAATATAATAAATACCTCTGAAATCCTACTGCTCTGTAAGGCAGAGGTTTTATTAGTAATATGTCAAAGACTGAGATTTATCTGATGTGTTGACTTGAGCGTATAGTTCTATTGAAGCACCATTTTTTTCCCTAAGAGCTGCAAAGACTAATCCTTTCTTGAGAATCATATGCCCTTGGAATTACATTTAAACTTTTTATGTGGGCAGTGATAGAAATAGTGCTGCTGCCGCACAGCGGCTTGATCCATTGCGGCTTTTACTACAAGCTTAGTAAAACTGGATTTAACATACAGGACAGTAGCTGGAGCTGGGCAGGGTTCCAGCTCTTCTCCACAGAATAGAAGAAATATTCTGTCTGTTTCAGGGAGGTAAAACCTAATCTACTGCACAATCAAGTTTTCATTTAGATTTTCCATGAGCATATTTTATTCTGCTCATTTCTGGGTTTTTTTTTTCCATTTTTCTTCCTGTATTTACTAGGCTAGTTAATATTCCTAACTGTTCAACTGCTTATATCACAAATTGTGTGGATGGGAGCACACATTAACTCCTAACATGCATCACCAATCACATAAACAAGAGAGGGGCGCCAACTATGGCTGCATTCACATCTCCGTCACGGCGCAAATACCACCTGTCGGCCATACCAAAGAAACCATTGCATGTGGCTGTTGTCCGGCCAAAACCCGACATTAGTGCCGGAAATCGGCTGGATCACCATTGCAGTCAATGGGAATCTGGTGTTGAAGTAGAGGACCCGGGAAGATGATCTGTGCTGGAACAGCCTGCCCGATCTCAGAACAGAGATGTAAACGAAGCCTAGAATTCATAACGCCTGTGTATGTAAAGAATAAAGTGCCAAAAAAAAAAAAGCACAGGACAGGGACCAAATTGAACAGTAACCAATACTTTACTAGCAGTTCATTAACAATATGTTAAAGTGCATATGATAAAATAACAATAGCAGGCATACTCATGCAGAGAAGCGTATTTTTTTTGTCCACATCCGATACACATTTTTTGTGGGTCGGATGCGGACCCATTCACTTCAGTGGGGCCGCATTCGTTTGTACTTTCTGTGGTACCCGTAAAAATATAGAACATGTTCTATTCTTGTCTGCATTACAGACAAGTAAAGGACTACTATTATGAACCGGCTGTGTGCATGAGCCCAAGGGGAGTGACTACAATTACTCTCCAGCTCACTTGGGTCAGGGTGTTTGGGGTAGGAGATTAGCGTTCAGTGTTACGTGTGTGTATGTGTGTGTATATATAATATATATATATATATATATATATATATATATATTTTATATGTACACCTACCTTCTGGTTCACGCTATTTTTCTGCGTTTGCCTGCTATTGTAATTTTATTACTGAATTGCTTATAAAGTAATTGGTTATTGTACGATTTGGTCCCTGTGCATGCTTTTTTTTTTTTTTTTTTTTTGTTAATTTTTTTTCTAACATAGGTTGAAAAGATTAAATGAGAACTATTGTTTCCAATAGCATTACTGACACCTATAAGAGAGGTAATGGAGAACCTGAAGGGTTTACTTTTACCTTGGGTTGTTTAACCAGTTGGGTATGTTTGTGTATCATGTTAGCAATGTTTCATTCATTTGAAGCATAAGAACAATAGAAAAGCAATAAGTACTTAAGACTCCTCATGTTAGCATACCCCAAGCAGTTTATTTTATATAAACCTAGCAGCTGATTTTGAAATTGTTAGTAGCTTTGATTTGTTTTTGTCATATTAGATTTTTGCTTTCATTGAAATATAAAATGACTGTTTCCTCAGGCTCTACAGACTGTGTATGCTTTTCAACTGTAGGCATCAGTGATCCGGTGACTTCAGCTTTGCACATCATTTTAGGTATGTACTTTCTTCATTTTATAAATGTTTCAGTGCAACTTTATATAGTTTTTTTTATATATAACCTATTTCCCTTATACACAATACTGCTTGAACAAAGCTGTCAGTCTTGACATGCAATTTCCCCATTCTGTGGGATTAATCAGATTTTTCTAAATTGACAGGAAGAACCTATTTTAAAATTTTATTTTTGTGACGTTTGGTTTACAGCCATGTGTAATTGCTCTGGAAGACATGTAATAAGATGAAAGGATGACTGTAGTTGCATTGTTAGATGGATATGGTTGATGGGTACGCTGCATACAATAGATAGATAGATTTAGATTTGTAATCACATATTTCAAAAGTTATCTGTGGATGGTAAGATTTCTCATAACACTTGAACTACTCTTGCCGATATCGGGGACAATCTTTCCTTCTTTCATGGCTGACAGGGCCGTTACAGATGAAAAGATTTGTTGTCTCTGTGTGGTGTTCAGTGGGGTGTCAGAACTTGGTAAATGGGCAGGCATTGTGCCTTAATCTATACTGAAATACCAGACAAAATCCTATGGACAAGACTCATTTAACCTTCTAAAAGTCACGTCACAAATGCAGATTTTTCATATGTGTCGGCAGTAAATCTTTTTGGTGTACAACAAGGGGACATTACTGCATTTTAACCCCTTACTGACATAATAATTTTAGCCTTAAGGACCAATAATGTTTTCCCCCTTTGTGTTATAGCATTCATAATTTATTTATTTTTTATTCAAAATTTTTATTTTGCGGGATTAGTTGTAGGTTTTTTAGGAACCATATTGGGGGTGTATACATAGTGTATTAAATAACTTTTATAATTTTTAGGGGGAAAGAAAAACAAATTTTGTGAAATTTTTGTTACATTTGGTGAAATTTGTTTACACCATACTTTTATTATGTGCTTCAGTACAGTGATGATAATGCCACATTTCTATATATTTTTTCTATTTTTCCTTTCCTTCTGCAGTCTGTCAGCTCTGCAGCTGCTCTCTCATTCTCCTCCAGACTGACAGGGAGAAGAGACAGCTGCTTTAGCTGCTAATTTCCCTGGTTTGGAACCAGCTATTGTTTAAAAGCTGGTATTTCATGCTTTCAAACAATACCATAATGACAGCAATATCTTAAGTACATGGGAAGATATCAATGTTAGAAATCTGGAAGCAGTGAATGCAGCTGAAAGTTTTATTCCTAATTATTCCCAACTCGATTTCTAACAGTGATATCTCCTGACTATCTTGGACTAATGCTGTCATTTTGTTCTTGTATGAAACAAGACCAGTCCCATGCATCTAATCCAGGGAAAGCAGCTAAAGCAATTCTGGGCTCGGGCAGAACAGTTAGGTTGTAAAAGTTAAGGACCTTCGTTTCTGCCAGAACATAATTTTTAGTTTTCTTTTTTTCCGCAGGGGATTGTCAGCCACTAGATGTAAGCTCTGTTCACCACAAAAAAATGTTTCTTAAATACTCAGTGTCACTCTTGGGCTACGGTTTCTATGGTGATGTGTTAAAAGGCAGTGAAAAGAATCGCTGGCTGGGTCCAGCTAGATACGACTTTTCAGGTAAGAGAACACAATGCATGTGTTTAACATGATGAACTTACTGCTGCTTTAGCATTTTTCTCTATAATAATTAGCAAATTCTGAAGAGTTGGTAGCTTTAGGCTAGGTCTACACGACGACATTTGTTGCGTGACAAAAAGTTGCACGACAGATAGGGTGCAACATTTTGTTGCACTAATGTTGTGCGACAATTTTTATAATGGCAGTCTATGGTGTCGCACTGCAACATGCGACATGCTGCGACGCGACAGTCGCAGAAAAATCCATCTCGAATAAATTTTCTGCGACTGTCGCGTCGCAGCACGTTGCAGTGCGACACCATAGACTGCCATTATAAAAATTGTTGCGCAACATTAGTGCAACAAAATGTCGCGCGACAAATGTCGTCGTGTAGACCTAGCCTTAGACTACAGTATATTTACAAACGGTTAAAAAAAAAGTTGCATCAGAAACGGTGGCAAAAAGTTGCATGTTTTTACTGCAATTTTTGCCACGGAAATGGCTGTGGATTTCACCCGCCTTGTTGCCAAGAGGAAAATCTGTGGTGGAGATCTGTAGCATAAATTGACACCTCGCAGATGTCAAATCCACACCACAGGTTAACTTCCGATTCCAAGAAAAAGTATTGCGATGCTCGTTACCATTCAATACCACGCAAAGAGGGAAAAAAAAATAACAAAAAGTACCCAAACATTAACCTCATGTGTATTTATTTTTTTCAAACCGACCAATTTCAGCAGGAAGATGATCATTTAATGCAGGGTTGGCGAACCTGTGGCTCTCCAGCTGTTACAAAACTACAACTCCCAGCATGCTCAGTCTTCCTACAGCAGGGCATGGTGGGAGTTGTAATTTTACAACAGCTGGAGAGCCGCAGGTTGGCCAGTCCTGATTTAATGTGTATGGTAGCCTCCCCCAACAACAGATTTTCTAGGGGGAGATTTCAACGTTCCTGATCCACTGGCCACTGCCAGAGGTGTGTGTAACAGTTTGCCCTTTTCCAAGTATGCATATGGTCAGGGGGAGTAGCTATCTTCTGAATGGCAGCTGTCTAAATTGTATGGCCAGCCTTGGCTTATGAATGTTTTATCCAGCCTGAACATTAGCAGAGACTGAGCACAAGCAATAGACATTAGCTTTTTTTTTTTCTAACATCTTTTCAACTGTGTAAAGATTTTGTCATATCTACTGATAAAAGTTTAATCATTCATCATGGGAAGTAATTCAGATCTGTACCCAGTTGCCATTTATCAAATCTTTCTAAAGAGTAATGTTTAGAATGTGATGTCCCAGTAGGAAAATTAAAAATAAATTTGCACAAAAGTCATCTAAGCTGTGATATGCAATTAAAAATTTAAATGTAATTTGTGGGTTTAAGAGTTCTCTTGCCGAGCAAGTGTGATCTATCATCTCACTGTACTGAATCTAGCCGATGCTCCACATCCTTAAATAGAATTATGGAAATTGTATTTATTGTTGTTTTTGGCCTTTTTCATAACTCTGTGGTGCCAAATACCATAAATCTTAGCAATTTACTTCAGTAAAATTACCTTTACGCTTATATCAAAATTAGGCTCAAAGCAAATTACAATGATTGACTGATGCCGGTTTTGTGTATTGAAATGATCACAATTGCTCCTCTTCTAAATCATCCTACATTTGATATTGTTTCACACGTACGTATTGGATATATAAGATGGTTGAGGTGTGTATGTGAAGCACATGCCTAATTCTCAGAAACCTGCACATGGTTCTGATGGCAGGGACAGATAATGCATTTGACCGCTGTGCAAGATGTGATTTGATCAAAGTGAGTACAATATTAATTGTGGTAAATGAAGAAGCAGCCACTGGAGATCCACGGGCAGTTTAATTTTCCATTTGGTTATTGTATACTTTCCTCTGCTTTTAAATCTGCTGTAAAATCATTCTAGCGCAATGTGGTCCCACTGTTCCCATAAAGATGGCTTCATTTCTGTAAATGGTTTGTTGTAAGACAAATGCTACTTGAAAAAGCCGCATACTGGAGTCTGTGATCGGTGTCTGTGCTGGAGACATATCTTTGGCTAGGTTTTTATGTTCAGGCTTTTTGATAGAATTTTGAAGCCAATGCCAGGAGTGGATTCAATGTTTCCTTTATACGTGTCCTCCTTTTATTATCAGTTTCTGGCTTTGGCTTCAAAAACTCCATCAACAACCTGAATTTGGAAACCCAGCTTTATAGGAAGGGAATAATTTATACTCTTTCTGTTCTTCTCTTTCTGAAATGGCCACTTTACAAGCAGGAACAGCTCTTCTCGTATAGCATGGATTGTGGGTGAAGACACTTTTTCATTAAACAGAAACCGTATACTGTAACTGTGCTAGAAGTCCATCCAAGATGGAGAAAACTACTAAATCCAGTGACAGGCAAACTTGTTGAAACTTTCCATCCAGTTAAAATACATGACCGAACAAGACTGGATAGTGCATGCCAGGCAGTGTCCTTAGTCCTAGCATATGCCTTTTGAAGGCTCTTTCTAGGCTGGGTATTCATGTCGTTGATTACTACGCAACAGTGTTTTACTGGTAATATCCCATAGCATAGGTGATAAGTGTTTGACTGCTGGAACCCCTAGTGATCCTGAGAACAGGTGTCCCCGAGTCCCCCATTTGAATGAAGCAGTAGTATACTTGTTGGTCTAGCGCTCTAATCACTTATATGGAACTGACGGAGCTCTGTTTGCACCATGAAGCAGTGCACTAATGTGCTATTGTTTCATTCAGACAGTGATCTCAGAAACCGCCATTGTCAGATTTGCTGGTTGCACCTCCAGTGAGTATACATTTATCAAGTTTAGGTGCTAAATGCGGTTTGTGGAATAACCGCTGAAAGGATGACCATAGGTATGAATATCCATCAGCTGAATGGATGTTTGGCTGACAACTGTCTTCCTGTTCTTCCCTGCAAGGATAATAATTCTCCTATAGCTCGTATTTAGGGAAAAAGTTAAGTTGCCCCAATAAATATGAAATAAAATATCAGGTCTATGAGCAGTGTATATAACCTATGTGATCTGAACCAAGTACGGAGTAGAACTCCAGATAATTTTTCTTTATTCAGTTTAGATATAATGTTCATAATAAGTCAGTAGTGTAGACCATTTCAGCAAAATACATTGCAGCCATTCCTATCGGCTACCCTCAGAATCTAGGGTAAATGTGAGGTTTTCATGCAGCATATGTCCAGAAGGAACTAGAGATTTCCATTGTGAGAGCTTTGGCATAGTAGCTGCCATCCTACAAAGAGTATAGCTTTTCTGGCTAAAAATGAGGTTTCCTGAAAAAATATCATTTGTTGATGTATCCGTTGTAAATCTTCCTGAAAACAAAAAGAAAATTTGAATTTAGGTTTGCAGTGAAATTGAACCCCAAACATAAAACATAGACGGGAGGGGACATCTCCCCAGAATTGAGTAATAAGGTGCAAAAATCCAAATCAAGTGGTCAAAGTATCCTCCTGATGACATCTGAGATGGGTCAAGCTGAGGATAACCACCTCCCTGTGAAGTCTGTAGTAGATGAGGTATGCTTGATGGGTGAGATATACTGTACAACTTAGGGCAGCAGATGACCAGAAGAGAACATAATAAATTCCAATTTAGTTGGGCCTATATATTTCTGTGGAATAGTCTATGGTTTGATATTGTGTAGGAATTTACTGATGGTTTCAGGAATTCATAGACTGTACACATAGAAGTAATTTCATAGGAATGAGATAAGGGCTACCTGCCCTACCCAATCAGTTTCGCTAATATGCATTGTTTTTAGCATTACTTCTGTGAATACAGGAAATTCATCATTACATTCCTTCACAAAGTGCAACATCAGATCAATAAATATCTAAAGGACAGAAAAAAAACAAAGTACAAAGTCACAACATGCAGTCATGATAAGACAGCAGGGACAGGCTGTGTCAAAAGCCAGACAAACACTTGATTGGAGTATAACTATAAAAGGCCAGTTTCTCTGGGCAAGTCATGCATGTGGCTGAACACTCTCTGTGTATCTACAGGTTAAACTCGAAGAATTGGAATATCATGCAAAAGTTCATTTATTTCAGTAATGCGAATTAAAAGGAATTGCAGTAATGCAACTTAAAATTAGAATATTGTGAATAGGTACAATATTCTAGGCTCAAAGTGTCACACTCTAGTCAGCTAATTAATCCCTATCCCCCTGAGCAAAGGGCACCTGAGAATAACAAATACCGTGTTTTTTCGCCCCATAGGACGCAAAAGTGGGGGGGGAAAAGCGGCGTCTTATAGGGTGAATACTAATGAGCGCTTCCATAATGGAAGCGTTCATTTGTACCGGAGGACCAGGAAGTGGTGAAGGCTCTGTACTCACCGCTTCCTGGTCCTTGGCTGTCTGCTGTGGCTGTGGCTGTGCGCGCCGGGTGAGGTCAGATTAACATTGGGGGTCTGACCTGAGGTCTAATGAAAAATATATCTTTTTTTCTTATTGTCCTCCTGTAAAACCTAGGTGTGTCTTATGGGCTGGTGCGTCTTATAGGGCGAAAAATACGGCTTGAAATATCTCACTTTGCATGTAATGAGTCTCTCGTATATTAGTTTCACCTTTTAAGTTGCATTACTGAAATAAATGAACTTTGTACGATATTCTAATTCTTTCAGTTTCACCTGTAGTTTATATCTATTTACTGTAATAAACATGTCTATAAATGTAAAAGTTCATTCTCTTTTTCCTTCTGGAATTGATACTGATCATAGTTATGTCTCTTTTCTTAGGTTTCAAGACGTTTTTGTCGCACCGTTATTATGAAGGAACTGTCTCCTTTCAACCAGCACAGTGGGCTCTGGGATCTCCAAGGGACAAAATCTGCTGCACATCTGGGCAAGTTGCTTCAATAATTTTTCTAATGTCCTGACACGTGATGAGAGCAGTTTGTTGTACTGAAGGGGTTGTATGTTTTTTTTGTATTTTATTAAAGGGGTTGTACACTAATATTTAAACCCTTAAAGAGAACCGGTCACCTCTCCTGACATGTCCAAGTAAGGCTACTTTCACACTAGCGTTCGTCGGTCCGCTCGTGAGCTCCGTTTGAAGGGGCTCACGAGCGGACCTGAACGCTTCCGTCCAGCCCTGATGCAGTCTGAATGGATGCGGATCCGCTCAGACTGCATCAGTCTGGCAGCGTTCAGCCTCCGCTCCGCTCGCCTCCGCACGGACAGGCGGACAGCTGAACGCTGCTTGCAGCGTTCGGGTGTCCGCCTGGCCGTGCGGAGGCGTGCGCATCCGTCCAGACTTACTATGTAAGTCAATGGGGACGGATCCGTTTGAAGATGCCACAATATGGCTCAATCTTCAAGCGGATCCGTCCCCCATTGACTTTACATTGAAAGTCTGGACGGATCCGTCCCAGGCTATTTTCACACTTAGCTTTTAAATGCCAAAATAATGCAGACGGATCCATTCTGAACGGAGCCTCCGTCTGCATTATTATGATCGGATCCGTTCAGAACGGATCCGATCGAACGCTAGTGTGAAAGTAGCCTAAATCATTGTATTCCCTCTGAAATATTAATTCTTGAGCATCTTTTATTGGAACTCTTCATTGTGCAGTTCTTCAGTCCTTCTTTAAATTTATGACTACATTCAAAGCTGGGAATCACTTGTGGAAGTGTCTTACACTGTCCAATCAGGGTCCTCTGTGTAGGTAACATCTAGTTGTCAATTGTTAATACAGTTATAGAAGGAATGCGAGGGAAATGGCACAATGCAGATGTGTAAGAAAAGATGCTCCAACATGTTAATGTTATGGCGAATACAAATATTTACTTATCCTCCTGTGTCCAGAGAAGTGACAGCCCCCTTAAAGAGTGGATGTCACCTAAACATGCTTCGGCATATTACAGGCACAAGTCCTTTCTCCTTTTATAGTCACGAGGAGAACGCCATCCGTTGTCCCTTCGCCATTTTCAGCAGTGATTCCCGGCCGGCTGCTGTGTATAGGTTTAGTATTTCTGTGCATTCTTCTTTAAAATAAATAATTCTAGTCTTTCCTAACCTGAGGTTTTGATATTCCAGGTGCTACATTTGCAGGCAAAGTAGCAAGCATCTGGAGGAGCAACAGAGAGAGAGGAGCGGTGGGTTACAAAACAACGGTAAGGCCATGTTAATGGAACTGTAATTGCCACCTCAGTGTGTCCAAGAGTATTTTAACACTTTTGTAATTGGTTTTCTTTCAGTCCTTGGTAAGATTAGGTATATTTTAAACAAGTGAAACTGAAATAAAATGCTTAGTATGGTACTGGATGGAAAGAAATCGCTAGCATGGCAAGCTTCTAACAAAATGAACTAGTACACCGTTGCCATTCTGGCTACCGCAGCTTACACTTTTTTCTAATAAGTTGGGTAACAAAAAGATGAGAGATTTTGGCTGTCTGTTAATCACAGAAAATATGATTATTTGTTGAAATAGTAATTCCTTGTATGGTAGTTCACCCCCCCCCGCCCATCTCAGTATAGATTATAATGGAATGCATTGTATGGCCTATATGTAAAACCAGATACAGAAGCATATTTTTGTACCTCATTGGGGGGAGGGGGCGCTGGGCACCAGGTATTGTGCCGAAACCTTTTACCTTAACAGCATTTAGATATGTTTTACATCAGTCACATGGCATCGTAACCTGTAACTTGGAGGTGACTTATTGATGTGTATAGAAGAGTGTTGTGGGCATGCCTTGTCACCTGTCCAGTGGTCATTATGCAGCAAAAGGGCAGAGATAATCTGTGATCATCAACTGTTTTCTGAATGGTGGATCCTGTGTTAGGCTACTTTCTTATTAGCGTTTTTTTGCGGATCCGTCATGGGTCTGCAAAAACGCTTCCGTTACAATAATACAACCACATGCATCCGTCATGAATGTATCCCGTTGTGTTATCTCTTCTATAGCCATGATGGTTCAGTCTTGAAAACCATTAAAAGTCAATGGGGAACGGATCCGTTTTCTATTGTGTGAGAGAAAACTGATCCATCCTATCTCAGACAAAAAAACTCTGCTTGCAGCGTTATTCTGTCCGCGATGGGGACGCAAGCAAACGGTGCACTCAGTTTCATTCAGTTTTGTCCCCATTGACAATGAATGGGGACAAAATGGAAGCGTTTTCCCCCGTTATTGAGATCCTATAACGTATCTCAATAGCGGAATTGAAAAAGCTAGTGTGAAAGTAGCCTTATCTGCATATAAGTTATTATCAATCATTGAGATAACTGCTGAAAATTGGTCTCAGAACAGGAAGGGTCTGTCTATTCTGAGGCCTAGTGGCCAGAGTGAAAATGGGTAGGTTTCAGAATTGTTTTAAAGAAAGATGGTGATATTGAAAATTAAAAAATAAACAATTAACTTTGTTTATCAAATTTATATAAACAGCAGGTTTTTTTGTTGACACCTACCCTTTAAATGCAACCTGTCACCTGTACCAGCAGCATAGTGTAATGACAGAGCTCTTTGGAGTCATTCCTTTTAGAACACTGACATGCCAAACCTGGCAGCACGCACCACTGCTGTGAAGGAGATGAGTCTGATGAGACTTGATGGCCTCGACCTGCCCTGCTTCATGACCATGACTGGTAGGTTTCTTTCCTATTCGTAACAGGAAAATAACTGCCAGTCATGGTCATGTATACCTTACAAGTCATATATGTCCCAAGACACAGTAGAATAACACTTCTAAACATCACTAATAAATAAAATTCTAAGTGCCATGCTCCTGTAGTAGCATCCATGTAATATCAAGGTGCACTCTAACATAATCTCAAGAAATTTCACCAGTGTTGGTCAAAAAGACTGGTGCAGGCATCATGACAACCACCATCAAGGCTCTGAGGCTTGTTTGCTGATGTGCCCTTGTAATATGGTGGGAGTTAAATGCACGGAGACTAAGGCATCATTAGAAGACATTAGTGTGCCGCCATACATACATAATTCCTCTGGGTAGCCATCTTATATGCTTCTGGCCTATGTAAAAAAACTGTGAACTCTCATCTTCCTGAAGCCTGGGTCACCTATGATATAGATGGACACTTTTATTACCACTACTCTGTGAGGCCAGCTATAAAAGGTCATAAAGGCTATACCAGGCCCAGCTCATCCTGTCCTTTAAGATAAGATCAGCTCGCTGTCAAGCCTGGCTGGGGCGTGACGCCATTAATTTCCAGGTCTGGTTTGAGGAGAGCTAATAGCCCTTAATTAGCTCTGGGCATAAAACCAGTCCACTTTCATATTTCATTTATGAATCAACTTATGCCCTTTCTGACACCAGATCCAGGCTCTACAGAGTATTGTGGTTAATTGGGTATCAAATATGACTAGAGGATGTGATTCTGTAGCTGACCTATGGGTGGTAGAAGAACTACAGGTCCCAGCATTACCGTGTGTGGTCTCATTCTGTATGTAAACAAATAAGGATCGCAAATATGTATTCTGTATAAAAATATGCCGATGTATCAGGGAGATACGAGCTTAAGTATAATCCTCATTGTAGGAACTAAACTTTGATGGGGGTCATAAAACACTTGGAGGCCAATCCCTAGGTTTCACAGTCACTCTGCTGCCATTGGCTGACAGGAGTAAGTCTCCTGCCCATGGGAGAGTTCATAAAAATCTGTGCACAAGGACAGAGGAGACCCATGGAACATCACCAGACACTTAATTGGACATTGACGGCATATCCCTGTATCAGAAGAACTTTGAGGGTCTCCCCTGATACATACTGAAAAGGGGTTTGCAAGGATTCAAAAAGGACATATGAACGACCATCTGAAACCCTCCAGAGAAACTAAGTATTCTTTCATATTTTTCCCTTTCATTTGAATGGTCGTGATTATTTATATTGTTATTATTATTCTGTAGATTTATAGTCATTTTCATTAGACTTGTATGCACTGCTTTTTACCGCTTATTAAAGATTATAAAATCTAAATAGCCAAGTCTTCCATATTCTAAGCTGCTGAACAACGTACCTTGCCTTTGAAGAGACGTTACCAGGTAGTTAGTTAATTTGCATTCAGGAATTGTAGCTGGGGGTGATTGACTGCGGTTGGTCAGTAAGTGATATCCGGTTCATCCACTGATCTGTGTGATAGTGAATGACCCGGATGGTCGGCTCGTGGACCGGGAACCCACGTGGTGGCAGTTACCGAAGTGTAGTGGGGGGGTGTTAGCCGGATGGTAATACCCCGGTCACGTGAGGTCTCTGTGTGTGCGCAGACTCCGTCACAGACCACTACGTCACAGCTGTGGGATCCGGAGCGATCGGATCCATAGTTCGTGACAATTAGGTTATCAATTGATGGAAGATTGTATGGTATCTTGAAGGTTATATTTCTGGAAGGAACTGCTTTCACTTGCTTGACTCTTCTGTCGATGTTTCACTTCTGCTCTATGCTATTAGAATGAGGTAGAATCACAAGTACTCTAGGTGGTCAGTCCTGTCGTTTTGATAATGTACATGGGTAGAATAAGTAATGCCTAAGATTTTAAACAGTGTTAAATTTAAATTATTCTATGTTTCCAGTGATAAAAGTCAGCATTAGCTAGAGTAAGTCAACTGAGCATCATTGCATTCATCTGAATACTGCTCTAAAATATCTATTGATTTGAGTGGTGATTTGGATCTAAACAGTGTCCTCCTAAAAAGGCTGAACAGGTATCGTGAGATTAAGAAATTATGGCATGCTCCACCACATGTATTATGGAGGTATTATTTCCTAACATTGAGAATATAGTGCTGCATGATAGGCCTCCAAAAATATAGATACCTCAGGGACTTGGGCGTTCCAATGGAGGTAAAATGGAGTATTGGAAGTGGCACCAGATTAATAAGTTATTACTCAGTTACTTTTGGTAAAATATGTCAAGGGGTCAGACAACCAATTTCCTTTTTTTGCTCACCCATTGACTTCAATGGGTCCATGGTCCACATTTTGCAACCAAGTACAGGACACTGTCTGTCTTTTTGCGGAACGGACATAAAGATGTGTAAAGCACACAGATCCTTTCCACATCCATATGTCTGTTCTGCAAAACAGAGATGTACTCATAATACGAACCCGTTGAAGTCAATGAGTCCGCAATACTGCACCCATATTTTGTGAATCTGCGATTTGTGAAACGCAAAATGGTCATGTGCATGAGGCCTAAAAAAAATTTAAAAAAAAGAGTCCTGCAAGCCATGTCACTAGCCAATTATCTTGCATTAGGAGGGGCATAATCAAATGGATATCCTTGGGATCACATCATTGTGTTATAATATCCCGCTTCATCTGAAAGGCTCACACATGTGGGCAGCACAGTGGCTCAGTGGTTAGCCCTGGTGCCTTGCATCTCTGGGGTCTTGGGTTTGAATCTGACTAAGGACAACATCAGCATGGAGTTTGTATGTTCTCCCTGTTTGCATACGTTTCCCCTGGGTGCTCTGATTTCCTTCCACACTCCAAAGACATACTGATAGGGAACAGATTGTGAGCCCCACTGGGGACAGCCCGACAGCCCTATCATACTGATGGGGGAACTTAGATTGTGAGCCCCACTGGGGATAGCCCTTTCATACTGATAGGGAACTTAAATTGTGAGCCCCACTGGGGACAGCCCGGCAGCCCTATCCTACTGATGGGGCTCACAATCTAAGTTCCCTATTGGGGACAGCTTGATGCTAATGTTTGTAGAGCGCTGCGGAATATGTCAGCCCTATATAAGTGCATAACATAACTAGAATAATACTGTACTAGGTCATTTAAAGTTATGCTGTTTCAAGGCTCAGCTGAATGAAATTAATTTCTAATTTTACAATATTGTCAACGTGACGTAAACACCAAATTCTTGCACAGGAAGACAAGTTTTATAAGCTGCTGTTATTGGTGACGGCAGGACTGTTAGCCCTTTGTATAACAGATGGACAGTCAATGGCTTGTATTATCTGAAATCTCATATTGCCGCACAGGTGGAAGTCACATAATTAGCTCATCTGGACGCCGGGACCAAATATTGCTTTTCAGCCTGTTTGTTCACCTCTGTGATGTCATGTTATCTGCCATTGCTGTATGTTGTAAGCATTCATTTGGAAATGCTGGGCTGATTATTAACCCCATCTACTGCTGCTGCTGACAAGGTTAATATGAACAAAGACTTATAGGGTTATCATATTTGGCGCATTTGTTCGGATGATTTATCCAGATGTCTTAGGAAGCAAAAAACAATTATGGGATTGGCAGATAGTCTTGTTGCTCAGTGTTTGGCATGAGTGGCACTGTGGCTTCTTGCCCACAGGAACCGGCAGAATCAGCATATAGGAGAGCGTTCTATATGCCTTGTGTTTCCTGTGGATTGTGTGACATCTCGGATGCCCTGTCATATTAATCTGGAAATGATTTATACAGGTGCTGTGAGCGTAGTTAGTCTGTGTGTCCTACACCACTGATTTCCTAAGATTGTGAATAAATTACTGGTCGGGCGCTTTACCTTGTACGGTATAGTGTGAACTGCACAATTAAGCCACAAGAATAAAATACATTTACCTTTGTGCATTTCCAGTTCTTGTCTTCTCTCAACAGTGCTTTTAACTGGCTGAGGACCCTAGGATACGGTTAATTTTTTATCTTGATTCAAAATTCTGTGCTGATTTTTTTGCTTATTATTTCCTTGCAATTGTCAGACCTTGGTTTCTCTGATACACATCTCCAAATCCACTGCTTAGAATAGGTTTAATCATGACAGTCTGGCTGCCTGCTGCTGCAACTAGAGGCAGCACAGGAGCGCTACTCCCCAATGTGTTTAACACCTTTAAATTATGCAAAATAACAATAAAAATACCTTACCACCCGCCTGCCGCTCCAGTGCCAGCGCTTCCCTGGGCTCCCACCATTTTCTGTTGTCCAGAACTGATAATGGTTTTATATTATTTTAAATATGTATTATATTAATAGGTTTATTAATGGGGCATAATCTATATTTACCGTCCTTTCCATTCTTTGATCAGTAGAGGTTTCACTTTCATCCACTTTCTTCCAACACTTAAAAAGGTATACCAAGACTTTAATACTGATGACCTATCCTCAGGATGGGTAATTAGTATCTGATCGATGGGGGTCCAACACCCAGGACCCATGCTGATCAGCTGTTTGAGAAGGCACCAGCGCTCCTGTGAGGGCTGCGGCCTTCTCTGTGCTCACCAAGCACAGTGCCGTATATAGTATGGGGCTGTGCTACGCCTAGGCCATGTGACCGATGAAAATGTCGTTATAGGCCTAGGGAAATCTTAGAGGAGGATGTGGCGAAACTGCTAGTGCTGATGCCTTCTCAAACAGCTGATCGGCAGGGGTCCTGGGTGTCAGACCCTCACCAATCAGATGGTGATGATGTATTCCGAGGATAGGTCATCAATATTAAAATCTTTGAAAATCTCTTTAATCTTGACATAGTTTCTCAAGATATAGATTTCCTACTTGTCCAAATTATTAACTTGAAATATTTTATGCATTAGTGGGTTTATTTCTTTCTGATATCCACTACCACCCTTAATAACCAAATGAGATGACAAAAATGAAACCCCATTCTGATTATTATTATTTTTTTATTAACAACCCATTTTAAGGGGTAATCCACCTTCACGGAGCATTTTGGCCAGAGCCTTCCATGTCACTGGACCTGTGGAGAGAACCTTACTTACCTGCTCCCCGCTGCAGGGTTCCTTCTCTTTCATTCCCCTGCTGCCGCTCTGATCCTGTTAGTCAACAACCGCTATGAAGGTGTTTATCTCTGCAGCCAACGACTGGCCACAGCAGTAACTTGTTCCTCCCATGCATCACTTCAATAGGTTATGTGACGCACAGGAGATATGCCACCACTACAGCCCGTCATTCGGTGAGTCATTGCGACACACGTGACGCCCTTCAAACCGGGTGCTGACAAGCGGTAAGGGACCAAAGTTGCTGGTAGGGAGCAAGTAAGCACGCTTCCCTACGCATGTCCAGCGGCGGTCCAACGACCTTTATCAGACGTTATGCTGTTAGCACAGAATAAAAAAAAATACATACTTTTTAAGATATGTAGCTGTTTATTTTTTACTCATCTGGTTGTGTCAGGCATTAAGAGGCTATGGTCTTGTCTGCTCTTAGCATTTGATGAGCTTAGCCGCTGTGTGACCCTATAGGTCTGACAATTCCTCACCATTTTCAGAGGGCGTGGCAGTTGCAGAGGACTGCTTTTTTATGAGTAATAACAAGGCCCTCATTTCTCCTAGAGGCTCATTTGCATATATTAAAACATAATGTTTCTCAGCAATGCGCGTACATATGAACATGGGACCAACACAGATGCATTCAGCTGCCAAGTCCACTATGTAACAAGTCAGCCAGTTGTATAGGTACACATGCCTCCTAATTACTTTACACAGTTTAGGGTCATCTGTAACAATTGATATTTTACTGTGCAAGCCTTCTGCAAGATCATGAATAAATATATTGAAGAGAATAGGGCCCAATACTGACCCCCTGAGGTACCCCACTAGTGACAGTGACCCAATCTGAGTGTGTACCTCTAATAACCACCCTCTGTTTTCTATTACTGAGCCAGTTACTTACCCACTTACATACGTTTTCTCCCAGTCTGAGCATTCTCATTTTATATACTAACCTTTTATGTGGTACAGTGTCAAATGCTTTGGAGAAGTCAAGATATAGGACATCCATTGACTCGCCCTGGTCAAGTCTAGAAATTACCTCCTCATTTCATGGGACGTTTACTTTGACACTACATTTCATCTGACATTTCATTTTCCTTAGGGTACTTTCACACTAGCGTTTTTCTTTTCCGGTCACTGAGTTCCATCACAGGGGCTCAATACCGGAAAAGAACTGATCAGTTTTATCCCCATGCCTTCTGAATGGAGAGAAATCCGTCCAGGATGCATCAGGTTGTCTTCAGTTCAGGACCGGAACGGCGTCTTGGACAGAGGAAATGCTGCGGTATTCTCTCCGTCCAAAATTCCGGATCAGTTGCCGGATTGCAAATGTATTGGTGCAAGATCCGGCATTAAAAATGGCGGATCTGTCCTCTCCGACTGGTAAAAACGGATCCGTTTGTCCATATGACAAGCAGAGAGACTGATCCGTTCTTGTAATGCATTTGGGAGATGGATCCGCGTCCGGATCAGTCTACAAATGCTGTCCGTTTGCATGCAGATTGCCTGATCCGGCAGGAACTGCTTGCCGGATCACTCTGCCGCAAGTGTGAAAGTAGCCTTAGTGAATACAGAGGAGAGAAAATATTTAAGAACTTCACTCTCTCCTCATCACTCTCTTAACTCCTTCCTCATCACTTTTTAATGGGTCACACTTTCAGGTTTAACCTTTTTACTATTAATATAGTTGAACATTTTAAGGTTCGTTTTACTCTCTTTGGCAATGAGTCTCTTGGTCTTCAGCTTGGCTGTCTTTATCTGTCTTTTACATAATTTTTTTCTTTAAAGTTTTTAAAAGAGGACCTGTCACCGCTCTTGACATGTCTGTTTTAATAGCTTCATGCATTCCCCATGTAATAACAATTCTGGAGTATCTATTTTTATGACTCTATGTTGTATTATTTCTACTAGAAGTTATGAATGAATTGCCAGCAGTCTGCAGTAAGGGTACAGAGGGGTGTTACCAGTTGGGGGGTGTACCTGCACAGTCTGAAAATGGCAGCACTGATGGGATAGAGGGAGACTGTGCAGGTACACCCTCAAACCTGTTACCTCCCCTCTGTACCCTTACTGCAGACTGCTAGCAATTCATTCATAACTTCTTATGGAAATAATAAAGGAACTGCACAACATAGAGCCATACGAATAGAAGCTCCAGAATTGTTGTTACATGGGGAATGCATAAAGCTATTCTAACAGGCATGTCAGGAGTGTTGAAAGGTCCTTTTTAAGTGCTGCTTTGCTATGATCCTGCTTTAGTAATTTAAATGCTTTCTTTTTGTCATGTGCACCCTTTACATTTCTGTTACAAGTCCTGCTCTTGGCTGAGAAGTGGGTTACGGTCTAGGCAATGGTCTGTGAGCTATGGTAAATGCTAGATCAGTGGCAGCTATACAAATTTCTCTTTCACAGAACCATGGACTATAATTAGCGTCATGGATATGTGAACACAGACAAAATAGAGCATGCATACGTGTTAAAAAAAAAAACTGATGTGTGAGTACACACATTAAAATGAATGGAGACGAGGGCTGTCCGTCGAGGACACGGAAGTGTGAATGAGGCTTTACTAAGACCCCCCAATCGGACCTCAAATCAGACCCTCATGTTACGAAGACCCCCAATCAGACTTCAGATCAGACCCACTTGTTAATAATAGTAGAAAGTTAAGTCAACTTGCCTCTCCTGCTCTGGAGAGTGTACTGTCCTTGGACGTGTGAATGAGGCTTTACTAAAACCTTCCAATCAAATCTTAAATCAGACCCCCATGTTACTAAGACCCCAATCAGACCTCAGGTCAGATCCAGTTGTTAATAAGACCCGGAAGTTGCATCAGCTTACCTCTCCTGCTCTGGACACTGCCGCCACACCTGAGATCCAGCGCTCTTCCTGCCGGACTGTGCTGTGACCCAATGTCTCGCAGCATGCGGAGCTTGCAGGAGAAGACTGGGAAGCGGTAAATACAGAGCCCACACAAGGAGCGCTGCATTCACCGCTAATACTTTACTTCACTGGTAATACTAATGAGCGCTTGTGTAATGGAAGCATTCGTTAGTATTCGCCCCATAAGACGCACTGCCATTTTCCCCCCGTTTTAGGGGAGTACATAAAGTGCATCTTATAGGATAAAATATATGGTATTTTATTATTTTACCTGTAACTTTCTGTCCATGAATTGTGTGTTTATAGAAGCCAAGCTGAGAGTAGGATTTATACCGTTGTTACTTTCCAGTCATTTGCAGCAATGTAGAGTCTGTAAACACATGCTGAACAATGACAAGTTTCCAGTGACCTCCAGGTAGACATGAATGTACTACCTCTGACTGGACATGGATCTGTACTCTTTTCAGCCCACCAAATCAGCTGTGAACAGGATTCAATCAGCTGTGAATGTCATTCTTTTGCCTGACTGCCTATTCTTTTCCTTGTCATTATCTTTTTGTTTTAGGTAAGCAGAAAACATCCAGAAACCTATTTTTTTTTTTTTTTTTTTTTTTTTTTTTTTTTACTGTAGTGATTACTTTGAGTCTGTGCTTCAATAAGGGAGTTAATTAGCTCATAGGCAGTGGAGATATCATTGCGATGTGTGGTGGTTCTGAAATAGATTTACAGCAACACCTCACAATTCAGAGACTATATCCAAAAATAAGCCTTATTGCATTGGGACCTATGTATTTTGCCTTCTAAATGGAGGAATAAAGGAAAGGCATACTAGAGGATGGGTTAAAGGGGTTCTGCGGACATTTTACCTAATGCGTAGTAGTTACCTGTGGAAGGAGTCTTTTACATAGTACTTAACCATCACTGGCACAGCTGATGACATTGTCTCCATCGCACTGCTGTGAGATCTTCTGCCAGCGTACCGTCTCCCCCTCAGCGCCATCAGCTGCACACACCCCCACCCTAAGCTCCATCATCTGCACCCCACGTCCTGACGATGTGTCAGGAGGACAGTGCAGCGCGGGCGGGTGACCACGGAGTGGTGAGTAATAGCAAGCGCTTCGCTAACGCTCCGTGGTCACATGACACAAACGAGTAAATTTTGTAATACTGGCGTTTTTTGTGCTGGCCGTGGATGCGCCGAAGTTACGCAGAGACGGCATCCTCTACGTAACATAGACACATCCACTGCCTGTCTAAATCTATGCCAGTTCCCTTAATTAGATTTAGATCATTGTCTACCGCAAAAACAGGCGTAGAAAATGATAAATGATATGGGGTGGTCGGCCCCATCCACACAATGCCACCTTTTTTAGACCTGGCATGAGCGGGGAAAAGTCGCATATTCAGCCTCAAATTCTCTTTGCGACCGAATCTGCAACAGATATACGCCAAAAATTGTCCTACATCTGATAATAATTGTCACACACATTTTTAAGAACATGTTAATGTCATGTCAGCAATTCTGCCTTGGGAATTGATACTGTGTGTTCTTGGTAATCGACTTTTTTCTCTTTGTCACAAAGTTAAAGCAACCATCTGGTCCAGGTCCCATTAACTGCCGGATGAACAGAACACCTCATTGGTGACCTCATTTTCATATTTTTAGTTGCAGATCCCTTCATTCTCAGGCTCCTTTTTTGCTAATCAGGATGGCTGCACCGCTTCTCAGACTATGCTCAGTGTGTATCGGATAGCCTGAGAAGCAGGGCTACCATCTTGGATGGCAGAAGGAGTCTGGGAATTGGCTGATCTGTAGCTAAAAAGATGAAAAGTAGGTCACCATGTAAGTGTTCTGTTCATTCTCCAGTTAATGATTTCTTTTTCTTGACTTTGAGGCATGAATTTATTTTGTTTTCTGTTCATAAATAAAAAAAACTTTTCTCTTTTTAGAACAAGAAGATTGGACAACAATCAAAGGAAAATTCATGGCGATTAACGCGGCCAGCATGAGTTGTGCTTGTCCGCGCAGTCCGAGAGGCCTGTCACCAGCAGCTCACTTGGCAGATGGAACAGCTGATCTTATTTTAGTTCGCAAATGCTCCAGATTAAATTTTCTTCGGCACCTTATCAGACATACAACCAGCAATAGTGATCAGGTATTAATTAAAAAGTGGAAGGAAAAGAAAGTAGCAGATGGTACTCAATGTTGCTATAACCCTTATGTTGTCAGCATACAGAATAGAGACAGTCATATAAAGGAGTTTTCTGTTCTTTAATTATGTGCAAGTGGTTTACATGCAGTAAAATTGGTCACTCACTAATGCAGTGTGTGGCTAAGATTCCTTTGTAAGCCACTCTTGCATACAGTGATGATTATGCTCCTGGAGTACATCTCTTGCTTTTGTGACTTGCTGTTCACTGAGCACATGGTTATCTCCCATCTTTTACTCCCTTTAGTACCAGGCATTACACACTGCATGACTCTCGTATTCACTGCATCTTAGTCCCCACCCTCCCTGTCTCTAGAGGGACTGTGTTTCACATGCTGGGCAGCAATTAAAATTAACTTGTCATCCACTTTATGCTGACCTCACTGAGTACAGCATAAAGTAGTGACAGAAATGCTGATTTCAGCAGTGTGTCACTTATGAGCTAATAGTAAGTGGTTGCTGAGAACCAGCATCATAATCTTGCAGCCCAGGCCTTGAAAAGAGTCAAATCTACCTGAGAAGAGTCCTGGTTATACATAATCTCCTGCTCTCCCCGCCCTCCTGCTGATGATTTGCAGTTCTCTCCTAGAGAGAAAGGGAGAAAAGTAGGTAGAAGACTGTCAGTCAGCAGCAGGTGGGCAGGGAGAGCAGAAATTCATGAATAACCAGGACTCTTCTCAGGTGGCCGGGACTTTTTTCCAGGCCCAGTCTGCAATGATTGGGATGTTGGTTCTTGGCAACCACTTACCTTGAAATGAAAAACTGCTGAAATCAACTCACCTGTCTCTACTTTATGTTGCCTTTAGTATGGGCAGCATAAAGTTGATGACAGGTTCCCTTTAATGCAGAATCAGTGAGTTAAAGAATAGCATAGTAGATGGAAATTAGTTACATTTTTATGGTATATGCAAGCAGGTGCTGTAAATATAGGCAGTGTCTGAGAGGAATCATGGGAACTGTAGTCCCTCATACTGGTAATCCTACAAACAGCAATCCCTAGCAGCATCAAAACATAGGCGCTACACAGAACTGGGCATGATAATAAAAAAATACATACATCTCACTTGTGGTGGCATAATCTAGGGGCATCCAGACCCACCTACTTTTGTATTTTTAAAAAGTCCGGAAAATCCCTTTCATTTATCACATAGCCTACTAGCAGTGTAGATATGGATCTACACTATTCAGTGGTAACTTGTGAACTGCTTTTACAGAAATTCTATTTACGTATATTATATACGATATATATGAAGCAGGCCAATGTTTCATGGAGCGAAGGGTGCTAAAATGGATGTGTAATAAAGTTCCCGTAAAGGGTCTGAGCAGTGGCGTAATATTGATTACCTATCCTCAGGATAGGTCATCAATATCAGATTGAGGTGGGGTTCTGACTCCTGCCCCCCGGCAACCAGCTGTTTGAAGGGCTTATGACATTCATGTGAGTGCTGCTTCCTTTTCAAACACTTTTCATACTGTCGTGTGGACATTCATATACAGTATATAGCCATATAGGACAACATTCCTGCTAATTCGCTGGAAGCTTGGTTGCACTAGAAATATGCTCCTACACTGCACTTTAAGGAATATTGGAGGTAATCCTACAACGTAAAGTGGTTTTCCAAGATTCTGATATTGATGACCGATCCTTAGCTGATCGACAGGGGTCCTGCTGATCTGATATTGGTGACCTATCCTGAGGATCTTGGAAAATCCCTTTAATTTAAAGGAATAAGACAGTTCCCAAGCCTGTACAGGCCCCATATTTGTTGGTACTGTATGTATGTGAATGTGACTAGAAGAATTCAGATGGGGTTTCCTCCTTAGGATGGATTTACTTTCACCTTATAAGACTACAGTGGGGCATTGCCAGTACACAAATTATTTAAGAGGACAGACCATTCCTTATATAAACCTGTATACGTATATTAATATGTAAATGACACAAATACCTTAGTTGTAGTAATTGTTTTGGCTTCTTGACTCTGTAGCTACTCGTAACTTATTTTTAAATTTTTTTTTTCTAGTTTGATTTTCCCTTTGTTGATGTTTATCGAATTAAGAGTTTTCACTTTACACCAAAACATTTTGAAGAGGAAGATGCAGAAAGCACTGATTTGGGGATCATTGGCAAAAAGAACTTTGCTCAGATTTGCACAGACCACCCCTCGTGTGGGTGCAACCAACTGAACAGTTTGTGGAATTGCGATGGAGAAACTCTGGAGCAAACTGCCATTGAAATGAGGTAAATTTTACAGATCAAAATCTTCCATTTGGCTTTGGAAGGATTTAAATCTAAACCAACTGAATGGGTTATGTGGTTTGCATTTTAATGCTCTGATGTATTTTCCCACATAAACATGGACACAATGTAAGGGTACTTTCACACTAGCCTTAAAGTTTTCCAGTATTGAGTTCCGAGGGGCTCAATACCGGAAAAAAACGCTTCCGTTTTATACGAATGCATTCTGAATGGAAAGCATTCCGTTAAGTATGCATCAGGATGTCTTCAGTTCAGTCCCTCTTACAGAGGTATTTTCTCCGGCCAAAATTCCGGAACAGTTGCCGGAATGCCGGATCTGGCATTAATTTCCATTGAAATGTATTAATTCCGGATCCGGTACCAAGTGTTCTGGAAAACCGGATCCGGTTTCCCGGTCTGCACATGCGCAGACCTTTTAAATCTGTGAAAAATTTGCATACAGATTTACGGATCCGGCAGGCAGTTCCGGCAATGGAACTGCCTGCCGGAATCCTCTAGCGCAAGTGTGAAAGTACCCTAAAATGTACAGCCGCCTATTAAACATTACCCGGCCTCGATTCTTTAAAGAGGACCTGTCACCACTCCTGACATGCCTGTTTTTTAATAGCGTCATGCATTCCCCATGTAATAACAATTCTGGAGTATCTATTTTTATGACTCTGTTGTCCTTTATTATTTCTACTAGAAGTTATGAATGAATTGCTAGCGGTCTGCAGTAAGAGTACAGAGGGGTAGTAACTAGCTGGGGTCAGTCTTTTGAATGCCCCAAGTCTTGCCCCAGCTATGTTCCTATTAAATCTCCCATAGACATAGACTACAATGGTAATTCATTGCAGTCTATGAGAGAATTGATCTGATAATCGCATGATAAAGTCCTTGAGGACTTAAAAAAGTAAAAATATATATATATATATAAATACAAAATACAGTATTTTCCGCCCTAGAAGATGGCAGTGCGTCTTATGGGGCAAATGCTGCCATTTAACACTGATACATCGCCGACCGCGCTGCTGCACAGTGCAGTTGAGGATGTATCAGCAGGGAGGGAGGAGGGGCTGGGGGCCAGCAACTGATATTGGAATGGCAGCGGGGCACTGCAATATTCTATTATACCGGGCCCCGCTCACTGTAGTTTTCATATCTAATGTGTAGGCATGGGCGCTTTGTTAAACTATAGCAATTCTTTGCAGCAGTAGAGAAATCCACATAGTACTCACTTGAAATTCCTGTAGCAGGCAGGCCGGGCGGCAGGGTAACGTCACGCGCCTGCTTCATTCATAAAGTGGGAGGAGCAGGCGTGTGACGTAGTGAGTGATGTTACGCTGCCGCCCGGCCTGCCTGCTACGGGAATTTCAAGTGAGTACTACAGTGAATTTCTCTACTGCTGCAAAGAATTGCTATAGTTTAACAAAGCGCCCATGCCTACACATTAGATATAAATACTACAGTGAGCTGGGCCCAGTGTAATAGAATACAGTGATTGTACCTGACCCCGCTGCCATTCTAATATCATTTGCCGGCCCCCAGCCCCTGTATTTGGGGTCATTTACTATTTACACAGGGACACTGTTATGGGGGGGATCTGTGGATGACACATTATAGCATAAGATTCCCCCCCCCCAATATCAGTGCCATCCACAGATCCCCATAAGTGTCATCCACAGATCCCCCATAATAGTGTCTTCCACAGACCACCATTAGTTCAAAAGCACACCTTTTGGGTCAAAATATTTTTTTCCCTTATTTTTCTCCTCAAAAACCTAGGTGCGTCTTATGGGCAGGTGCGTCTTAATCTCATACGTGAAAGCCGTAACTGAGAAAAAATAATCCAAATGGATGATTGGCCTTTTTCGTCTTGTCACCTACAAAACGGGAATAAAAAGTCATACACACTCCAAAATGATATCATTAAAAACTACAGATCACCCCGCAAAAAAATGAGCCCTCACACAGCTTCATAGATTTAACTACTAAGGTTATAGGATCAGAATATGGCAATTAACAACGAAAATAATTTTTAAGTTTTTTCCCCCCAAAGTTTATTAAGTATTAAAACACAAGAAAAACTATATACATGTGGTATTGCTATAATTGTACTGACCTGTGGATTGAGGGTAACAGGTCAGTTTTACCACAAAGTAGGGTTGTCACGATACCACAATTTGGATTCGATTTCGATACCATAAAAAAGTATTGCGATACTTTAAACCATTCGATACCACGTAAAAAAAAAAAAACAGCTTTTTATGGAAAGTCCGGCTCATAATAGATCAGTCCTATCTTATTTATTTATTTTTGGGGGAGGGGGGGGGGAGACAAGGTGACAAAAAAAATGGCGAATCATGTGTTTTTTGTTTTTTTTTCTGTTACGGCGTTTACCACATAGGAGATTTTTTTAATGGTTCACGCTTTTTCGGGCGTGGCGATATGTAATATGTTTTTATTGTTTATATATTTTATATGTAAAATTAAGAAAGGGGTCGATTTTAAACTTTTTAGTATTTTTTTTTTTTTTTTAACTTACTATTAGCCCCCTTAGGTGCTAGAACCCTTGTCCTATTCACTATGATGGAGCACACAGCAGCAGGGAGCTTACCATGGTTGCCAAGGTAACTGATCGGAGCCCCGCCATTTCACTGCTGGGGCTCCGATCGGAAGCTGCCACTGCCACCAGTGAAGAGGGGAGGAGGGGACACACTTGAATTAATGTGTTAATTATGTTCATTTGTGACACAGCTGCCCCTCCCCTCCTCCTCGGCTTTATTTACACATTGGTGGCAGCAGCAGCCGCGTCACAGTGGGGAGGGAGGGACTCCCTCCTTCTCCACTGTGTTGCTAAGGAGAACATGGTACGCGAAGAGAGCGGCGTGTGCTATGTTATCTAACTGATACTAGGCTGCGCAGCCTAGTATCGTAAAATAGCAAATCCCGGTATCGTATTGATTGGGTATTGATACTTCGATACCCGGTGCAACTCTACCGCAAAGGGAACACCGTAAAAGCAAAATCTATTAAACTATGGCAAAAATACAGCTCCACAGCTCCACAAAAAACAAGCCCTCATACGGCTATCTGATCACAAAGGAGTTAAAGAAGCATTCTGGGAAAAACGTATGTCATGCCTAGTCAATCGCCTTGGAACACTATGGATATTCCTTGTTTACTGTCCCTGCGTGCCCTTCACTACGTATAACTCAGTGTATATGTTGTGTGAATCTAGAGCCCACATGTATCTAGAGCGCTCCAATTACTCTGCTAAATTTATTTCGGGTTGGTAGCTCAGGGGCATGTACTCCTATCCTTGTAACTTTAACAGCTTCTGACAAGATACAGCTGGTGGCAGTTGAAGGATAGAACTGAGCATGTGTGTCCACCTCTGCGAGGTAAACAGGGAAATAAGGAATAGAACAAACAGCAGGTGCTGCTGTACAGATGAATTTTATTGAAAAACTCTATATAATATAATTTTGCTTAACAGAATTATAAAAGTAGGTTTCTTTATATTATTATTTTTTTTTTTATAATTTGGCCCTCAATGATGTGGCCTGTTTGGGCTCTAATGACAATTTCATGCATTTCAGAAGCCATAACTTTTATTTTTTTCATTGAGGTGAATTGTGTTTCTGCCACTGATTATGTATGCAGTATGTCATTTTTTTTAATACTAAATGATAACGTTCTATTCCGTTTTTTTACATGCAGATTTACTTTTTGTTATGTTTTTTAAAATACCATTAAGGAATTACTATTGACATCTTTATTTTGTATGTTAATATATTATGATCTATGTCCTTCCTAGGCTGACTGCACGAGTCTTCCAGTAGCTGATCACATCACTGCTTTCCCCATCAAAGGGAGGAGTGGTCCCCTTTAATCATGTTGTACTCTTGTGATCAAAGTTCTATCTGCCTTTAGCAGGAGCTTAACTGAATGCTGCTCTAAGAACAGGAAAAATGTTAATGCAGCTTGTTCTCAAAGCAGGAACGCCCTCAGCATCAAAAGATGCACAACCCACCATCAAAAGGTCAATTGGGTTAAAGAATGGTTCCACTTTTAAAGGAGTTTTCCAAATTATTATTATTATTATATTTTTTTTTACTGATGACCCATCTGATTTGCAAGGGTCCGACTCCTGTGAGCGCAGCAACCTTTTCTGTGCTTTTACTAGGCCGAATGACGGCACGTTCATGCTCAGCCCCATCTAAGCACAGCCACTATACAATGTACGGTGCTGTGCTGCCTTCTCAAAACAGCTTATTAGTGGGGGTCCCGGATGTCAGACCCCAAATGATCAGATACTGATGACCTGTCCAGATCAGTAGAAAATAAAAATCTTGGAAAACCCATTTAATCTTGGGTTTATAGTTTATATATAGCTATTTTGCAAGCACTTTTCATTACACATCTTGTGCTGTTGGATCATCTTCTCTTTTCACATCCAAAGCAGCATTACAAATGTAGGATAAAATGGATGTCACCAGTATACAAATGATGTAGCTAGTGAAATGGAATATTCTGTGTTGAGCCTTGTTGAAAGAGCGCAAACTAAACGTATATCAGTTTGATTATCTTATGTATGACCAATTGTTTTCTGTGTTGTAAGAAAATTAAAATATGTGCATACCTTATACTTTTTTTTCCTCTCTTTTTTTTTTCTCCAGGGTTCACTGTCAGTTGATTCAATTATTTGCACGCGGCATTGAGGAATCTCCAAAAGAAGAAGATAAAAACCCAAGCAGGGTTTAGATGGATGTTTGGTGCATTTGCCAGCTGTTATGTGGTGGTTTTGATTATTTATTTTACATTTAGATATCACCTACTTTGAAAGAATATTGTGGAACGTAATTTAATGTATTGTAAGGTTAAAGTCGATATAATTTATAGTGATTTATTAACTAATTCTCATTTTGTGGCATAGTTACAGCACTCATTGTGTAGCCTTAATATTTGCTCCTAGTATACTTTGAGGTGTTTCTAAAATGGTTGCTTTTTCTTCTAGATTTTGCAAATTTACATATATTTATGCATAGGCAGTTTTGATGATGGCTATAGAAAAAAATCTGAATAGTAGACATAATTTACTATGATCTACTTAGAATTTGTTGTCGTGCAATATTTTCATAAATTGATTTTGCAGCAAGTGCTTTGACTATTAGTCCATTATGACTAGAGCCAGAAAATGATAATTTTCATCCATACTGTTATGGACCTTTATTATAGTTTCTAAACAGATTGCCATGCTTTGACAAGTTGAGTAGTTGTAGCTAGCCTTTTTGTGTTTTTAAACTTTCCCAGCATTTGTCTGATCTAGTATGGAGATGTAGAAGAGGCTGTAGAAGATATTGAGAGGCTGTGCACATAAATCTGATAAAAGCATAGGCAGCGAGCCTCTTGCTGTTTACTTTCTATAAAAAGCTCTTAATGTCTTTTGGTTAAGCTGTTTGTGGATTTTATTTTTATTTTTTTCATTTTTAAGTACCAACAAATTGTTGTGTACTGCTTCAAGTTCACCAGCAAACTGAAGTGCTTTCCTTAACTACTTTCCTCTAAAATATAGTTTAGTTATCATTAAGAGTTTTATAACTTGTTTACCAGAGCTTTGAATGAAGTGGTCCAATATTTCAGTTTGGTAGAATTATCAAAAACACGTGAAGATAAAAGCAATAACCGTTTCAGATGAGAAAAGTCCGAACATTTGACATATTACTGTTGTAAGACATTCTAAGATGTGTGACATTTTTGATTCTAAAGATATTGTAGGATTTCTCAACATATTAATAAAAATTCTGCTAGTCCTATTAATGTGCTTGCTAACCTTTTGAAACAATCACAATGCCTTACCCTTGACTTGATAGCTCCACAAGTAGGTCCAATGATGTGACTGGAAAAGGAATCTTCAGTAACATGAAAATTTTTGGATATAGCTGGTACCATGCATCATTTCTTCTGTTTCTTATATCTGCACTAGGATGGAAATGACTGATTCATAGAAACAATTAGTTTGAAAAAAGTATAATAGAAAACAGTCACTAGAAATGGGCCTTCCTTTTTCTATGGTTTTGTTTTTCTAAAATCGCTTCCAACAAACAAGATAACAATTTACAATATCAAGGTTTACAATATCCGCACATATACTCTTGAATGCAGCCATGTACAAAAACTATTTTCCTTGAATAGGTCAAATTCCAATTATTTGTGATCCAATATGAAGGCCACAAATACAATATGAGTTTGGTCCTGGAGACCAATAACAAGATTTTTTTTACACTGTGTTGACCATAGTGTGTGTTAGTCCGCAATGATTTCCCTGTCATGCAGAGTGCATCAGATAAGGTACTATTTTAGAGAGTGAAGCAGCAAAGAATGAGCGTTCATGAGTTACAGTAAATTGCAATGTATTTCTTATTAGATTACATTAAACACAACATTTATCCATGATGGTTGACATTGACACAATAGATATATAGAGAGATATATATATACACACACACACACCGTTTTTTTTCAGACTATAAGACGCAGCGGTCTATAAAATGCATCTAGGATTCGTAGGAGGATAATGAGAAAATAATCTTTTCTTTCAGAACTCAGATCAGACCCTCATCAGACCCCAAACTCAATCCTCGTCAGATCCCCCCCATCCTCCCATCAGAAATCCTCTAGCCTCCATCAGACCCCCTATGCCTCTGTCAGCTTCAGATCCGACCCCCCCCCCCCAGCATCCAGAAGCCTCAGATCAGACCCCCGATCAAACTCTGATTAGACCACTCCAGCTTCCGTTACCTCAGATAGCACCCTAGCCCCATCAGACATCAGATCAGACATTTCAAAAAATTTATTAAATTTACCTTGTTTGCTCCGAACAGTGCAGCATATCCAGGAATCACCACTCCATTGGTCCTTCCGGGTCCCGCTCTAAACTTTTACCTGATGGCCTACATACGTGCACTATGTCCTGCCCCTGTGCGCAGTCAGGACACCCCAGCAGGACTTGAAGAAGACCAAGCAAGGCGAGTACAGTCAGTACAGTGCAACCCTCACCTCCCTGTGCCTCCCACATGCTACCAACTGCTTCCTTAGTAAAAGTGGTCATTAGCATTCAAATTTTAAGCCTCACTGCTACTTTTACCCCATTTTTTTGTGGAAAAAAGTGCATCTTATAGACTGAAACATATGGTGTGTGTGTATATATAGCTATAAAAAGGTGTTTAATTCTGTCTTAATACTTTGTATTGTCAATATCTCCACAGTACATCCACATGCTGTAATGTAAGAACGTATTCGGTGATGTGTAATGCATGTTCCTTGTCATTTCAGTTTTAATGTGCAACTCGGCAATGCAAAACCAATGAACATTCCTGCTATTTTTGAATCATAAAAATAAATATTTTAGTATGCAAAAAAGTCTTTGGTCTTACACTTTGGTTTATTAATGGTCATGTTAAGCATAATACATTATGGAGGGAATTGATCACGCTCTGCATTCCACAATTCTGGCTTCAAAAAGTCGCATAATACAGCTTTTACTACTTTTTGAGGTCACTTGTTCACAAATTGTGACTATTTACATTTTTGCTCGACTTCAGTTTTGGAAAGTGAGTGTGGATAACTGTTAATGACCTCACAAAGTAGTAAAAGCCGTATTATGCGACTTTTTGAAGCCATAATTGTGGAGTGCAGAGCGTGATCAAGGGTTCCGTTCCAGGAAACATGGTTCATGTGTCGGCCGCATCTCTCAGACTGACCGAGGCTCCCTCTCTAATATGGTTGAATCGTAGTGATTTATGACACATCAGTTCCAATCTTATTGTGGGTCTATTGTACTGTACTGAAAAGATGAGTACAGTACAATAGACCCACAATCAGACATGAACGGACTATATCATAAAACACTATGAGGCAGACAAGTTTTCTGGCTGCCAACAGGAAGAAAGGGGCATTTCTTGAAGGTAGAAAATGACGTGGCGAGGGGGCGGAACCATTTGCTGGGGCTGTGGGAGGTTATTTCAGGATCGGGAGGCATTCTTGGGCTTCAAATTAAGGCGTGTTGGGCAATGCAGGGGCGCGTCACTGGGCTCCAGAGAGGAAAAAAAAAACGCCCCTCTGGGCACCTTGGAGCTTCATTAGCATATCAGAAAAAGAGATTATTTTGTTTTGTCATGTTGATAAAAAAAAAAGTAAGAAGACCACTAAAATGAGATACTTTATTGAACATGGCAATGTTGAAAGCTTAAAATGCTAAAATCAGGTGACAGATTCCCTTTAATTACTCTACTGTAAGAATAAAGGCCAATGCATGCAGTGCGTCACGTTACCGCAAAACGAACACGTTAAGTGACCATGAAGAAGCATGCTTTTCATATGCTTCACTCTGGCACGCAACGCAAAGTTAAGGAGCAGCAATACTTATACTTTCCATTGTGTTGTGTTCCGCTGTTACAGGGCACGCAACGCCCATGGTTAACCTAGCCTCCCACTGATAACTGATTAAGTAAATATGTTTTTTGCAGGACTAGACACTTGTATAAGTGAAGGGAATGGATAGTCAATAGTTCAAGACTGAAGCTGTAAACCATTTGAAAAAACTGCTGTCATTCAGCTAAGGCTATAAAAACTTGTAAACTCAGATTGTTAGCTTAAACTTTACACATGACTATGGGATTCTACTAGGGAAATCATGTTTTAAAATAAATGCCCCTTCCTGCATTCTCCCACTGCCCTATCTTCAGCAGAAGATCAGTACACAAAGGAGAAGGCAGCAGCTTCTGCCCAACTACCTCTCTGCTATAAGAGCTTAGAAGAACTTGGTGAAACAGCTGTATGTTGCCTTTCTTTCCTTCAAGGAATGTATAAAATACATTTGCATATTAAATACAGAGGAGTCTGAGTCAGGGAGTCTGAGTCGGAAGTACCAAAAACTGAGTAGTCGGAGCATTTACCTACCGACTCCACAGCCCTGCTTGCTTGGGTATGGTACCATAAGGTTTTCACACCTGAAATCCTCTCCATCTGTCAGGTTGAATGGGGAACTTCAGCCAGACATTTTCAGGTCTCTTCAGAGATATTTGATTGGGTTGAAGTCAGCGCTCTGGCTGGGCCACTCAGACATTCACAGAGTTGTCCCTAAGCCACTCCTGTGTTTTAGCTGTGTTCTTAGGGAAGAAAGAAAACCTTCAGCACAGTCTGAGGTTCAAAGCACAATGGATCAAGTTTTTGTTAAGAATATCTCTGTATTTTTTATCAATTTTTTGCATACCGCTTTCCCTCAACCCTGACCAGTCTCCCTATCCCAGCTGCAGAAAAATACTTCCACAATATGATGCTGCCACTGCCATGATTCACTGTAGAGATGGTATTGGGCAGTGTCTGATTTCCTCCAAACATGATGTTTAGAATTGAGGCCAAAAAGTTCAGTCTTGGTTTTATCAGACCAGAGAGTCTTGTTTCTCAGAGTCTGAGAGTCCTTTAGATGCTCTTGGTTGTTCCAAACTTAATCTATTTAAGAATTATGGAGGCCACTGTGTTCTTGGGAACTTTAAGGGAAGCAGACATGTTGTATCCTTCACCAGATCTGTGCCTCCACATAATCATGTCTTTGAACTGTAAAGTCAGTTCTCCTGGCTTGGTTTTTGCTCTGCTATGCATTAATGCCTTGTCTTATTAATGTGGATTGAGTGCAGATTCATGGCGGAAAAACTTGATATTTTTATTTATTTTTTATTATTATTTTCAGCACAAGGCCGCAACATTGCAAAATATGAAAAATAAATAAAATAAAGGACCTGAATACTTTACAAATGCACTGTTCATTGGCATCACCTGGATATGTGTGAAAAGATGCATCCCTGATAAGCTGCCGTTGCCAGAGCTAAAAATAAATGGGTCTATGATTAAAGCCGCTTGTCTGTTGCAATGCGTTAGATGACAGCAGGGACTTGAGTTTTTAGTTTTTTTTTTGGTATTCATTTTATACCTTCAATTATTGCTAAGGACGTGAACAAGCTGATTCCTTGCAGTGACCTGCTTGATGACTCCAAACTCTGGTACGGGATAGCATTTTCTCTAATATATAAAGCTGAGTGTGTGTATGTATGTCCGCTAAAGGAATCCGCATTGTTGCATTTGGCACACAGGTACATCAGGTGTCCGGGAAGGTCTCAGCTCAGCTGTATCAGCCAATAGAAGCTTACAGGCCCTTAGTCTCCACATACACACAGTTTGACACCAGGTTTCCATAACAACCCAGCCATTTTTCTTCACTGCTGTAGGCCGGCATTAAAGGAAATCTGTCACCAGGATAATCACTATTGAAGTAGTACTTATTTCCAGATGTGCCTTTGTTTCAGCAATAGATGTTTTTTATCCACTGAAAATACAGTTTATTTGGTATGCAAATGAGCCAGTAAGGTGTCCAGAGGGGCGTCATTCTTGCAGGAAGGAGCCCAGGCACACCTCCTGCCACAATGTGTCCACCCACCTTTCCTAGATCACATTCCAGCCATAACTCTGCCCCCTTTTCCCTTCTCCCAGCATGAGGGCAGGCTTAGGCACTAGCAGGAGGCGTGCCTGGGCTTCTTCCTGCAAGAGTGACGCCCCTCTGGGCACCTTACTGGCTCATTTGCATACCAAATAAACTAGATTTTCAGAAGATAGAAAGCATCTGTTGCTGGACCAAAGGCACATCTAGAAATAAGATACTAGGTGCTATTAGTCCATGGCTTTACTGCAATAGCGATTATCCTAGTGACAGATTTCCTTTAACCACCTCAGCTCCCCTAGCTTAAACCCCCTTAAAGACCAGACAACTTTTTACAATTCTGCACTACACTACTTTCACGGTTTATTGCTCGGTCAGACAACTTACCACCCAAATGAATTTTACCTCCTTTTCTTCTCACTAACAGAGCTTTCATTTGGTGGTATTTCATTGCTGCTGACATATATAACTTTTTTTTTATATTCATCGAAATTGACCGAAATTTTTTGGGGAAAAATTACGTTTTTCACTTTCTGTTGTAAAATTTTTCAAATAAAACTACATTTCTATATAAATTTTTCTCTAAATTTATTGTTCTACGTGTCTTTGATAAAAAAAAAAAATGCAATAAGTGTATATTTATTGGTTTGGGTAAAAGTTATAGCGTTTACAAACTATGTACAAACTATGGTGCAAAAAAATTATTTACGCACTTTGACTTTCTGAGCACCTGTCATGTTTCCTGAGGTTCTACAATGCCCAGACAGTAGAAACACCCCACAAATGACCCCATTTTGGAAAATAGACACCCTAAGGTATTTGTTGAAGGGCATAGTGCGTTTATGGAAGCTTTTATTTTTTGTCACAAGTTAGCAGAAAATTATTTTTTTTTTTTTTTACAAAGTCTCATATTCCACTAACTTGTGACAAAAAATTAAATTTTACATGAACTCACCATACCCCTCACGGAATACCTTGGGCTGTCTTCTTTCCAAAATGGCGTCACATGTAGGGTATTTATACTGCCCTTGCATTTTAGGGGCCCTAAAGCGTGAGAATAGTTTGGAATCCAAATGCGTAAAAATGCCCTGTGAAATCCTAAAAGTACTCATTGGAATTTGGTCCCCTTTACGCACCTAGGCTGCAAAAAAAGTGTCTCACTGTACTCAGAAGAAGTAGGGCAATGTGTTTTGGGGGTGTATTTTTACATATACCCATTCTAGGTGAGATAACAACTTTTCCCATTTTTTTTTATACAAAGTTGTCATTTTACAGATATTTCTCTCACCCAGCATGGGTATATGTAAAAAGACACCCCAAAACACATTGCTCTATCTCTCCTGAGTACGGCGATACTACAAGTGTGACACTTTTTTGCAGCCTAGGTGCACAAAGGGGTCCAAATTCCAATGAGTATCTTTAGGATTTCACAGGGCATTTTTTTACGCATTTGGATTCCAAACTACTACTCACGCTTTAGGGCCCCTAAAATGCCAGGGCAGTATAAATACCCCATAAGTGACCCCATTTTGGAAAGAAGACAACCCAAGGTAGACCGTGAGGGGCATGGCGAGTTCCTAGAATATTTCTTTTTTTGGCACAAGTTAGCGGAAAATGATTTTATTTTTATTTTTTTATTTATTTTTCTTACAAAGTCTCATATTCCACTAACTTGTGACAAAAAATACAATTTTACATGAACTCGCCATGCCCCTCACGAAATACCTTGGGGTGTCTTCTTTCCAAAAAGGGGTCACATGTGGGGTATTTATACTGCCCTGGCATTTTAGGGGACCTAAAGCGTGAGAAGTAGTTTGGAATCCAAATGCGTAAAAAATGCCCTGTGAAATCGTAAAGGTACTCATTGCAATTTGGGCCCCTTTGCGCACCTAAGCTGCAAAAAAGTGTCACATGTGGTATCAGCATACTCGGAAGAAGTAGGGCAATTTGTTTTGGGGTGTATTTTTACATATACCCATGCTGGGTGAGATAAATATCTCTGTAAAAGACAACTTTTCCCATTTTTTTTTTTTTATACAAAGTTGTCATTTTACAGATATACCTATGCTGGGTGAGAGAAATATGTAAAAAGACACCCCAAAACACATTGCCCTACTGCTCCTGAGTACTGCGATACCACATGTGTGACACTTTTTTGCAGCCTAGGTGCGCAAAGGGGCCCAAATTCCAATGAGTACCTTTTAGGAGGGCATTTTTAGACATTTGGATTCCAGACTTCTTCTCATGCTTTAGGGCCCCTAAAATGCCAGGGCAGTAAAAATACCCCACTTGTGACCCCATTTTGGAAAGAAGACACCCCAAGGTATTCCGTGAGGGGCATGGCGAGTTCATAGAAAAAAAATTTGGGCACAAGTTAGCAGAAATTGATTTTTTATTTTTTTCTCACAAAGTCTCCATTTCCGCTAACTTGGGACAAAAAGTTCAATCTTTCATGGACTCAATATGCCCCTCAGCGAATACCTTGGGGTGTCTTCTTTCCAAAATGGGGTCATTTGTGGGGTGCTTGTACTGCCCTGGCATTTGAGGGTCTCCACAATCATTACATGTATGGCCAGCATTAGGAGTTTCTGCTATTCTCCTTATATTGAGCATATGGGTAATGAGATTTTTCTTTTTTCTATTCAGCCTCTGGGCTGAAAGAAAAAATGAACAGCACAGATTTCTTCATTCGAATCGATCAATGTAGATGAAAAAATCTATGCCCAAAAATGTGTAAAAAAAAAAAAGAGGGAAAAGGTGTCTGCCAGGAGATAGGAGCTCCGCCCAACATCCAAACCCACTCAGCCCGTATGCCTGGCATACCCGATTTTCTCCATTCACATCAATCTATGTGGATGAATAAATCATTGCTGGAATTTTTTATTTTATTTTTTTAGATACAAAGTGTTTGCCAAAGCATATGAACACCGCCTCTCAGCTCATAAGCCTCGGCAACGTATCTTTATTACTGCAGAGGAGAAATCTCGTCTTGCAGCGCCGCATACACCAACTTTTGTGTAATCTGACAGCAGCGCAATGCTTCTGTCAGAATGACCATACAGTTGAAAAGATGGGGGCACATCCAAAAATAAGAAAAGAGTGCCGGCTCACGGTATATAATGCACAATATGCCAAAGAAAAAGAATACCGAAACGGGAGCCGCACATCTAAAAAATTACAAATTTATTCAAGGGAACAGACACAACACAAAATGGATTAAAATCGTTGTATACAACAAATCAAGGCCATGTGAACCATGTATTGGCACACGCCCATCTGACTCACCACAAACTCATAGACAGACCCCCACATCCATAAGCATATGACATTATAAAGTGCATGTAATCCATCAACAATAAATAAGGCTCAAATACTTATCATAAAGATGGGGGGCATGCGTGGTGGTCAGAAGAAAAGCCCAACGTGTATCGCCAGTCTTGCTGGCTTCCTCAGGAGTGCCTAATCCTTGGTGACCCATGGTCAAATATATTTATATATACTAAGTAATCAGGTGATAATACATTTTACCTGCGTCCTGGTCCCAGATGGAAAGACGGGGCGGTGACCACCTCGTTAGCATAGGGGGGCAGGGAGTGATGAGAGGTGGCCTCACGGAGTACACATGTGTAGCAAGTATAGAGAGCGAACGGCGTCCGGATGTGCCGTCCGCGCATGCGCCTATCCGAGCTGGCGCGCGCTGCATTCCAAGGACCGGATATAGCAGCATGCGCAGGCTCGTAAGGCACCCACTGCGTGTCAGCAGTCGGAAGTGCCATGATGTGCATAGATCACAGGGTATGCCGCGGCGAGGGATGCTGCGGATGCGTGCAAAGCAACAGAAGGAAAAAGGGGAAGAGAAAAAGAAGCATATATAGGATGACACAATATTTATATATAAGAATTAAGTAAACAGAGAATCAAGGAATCGATGTCAGGGAAATACAGCCAGTATATAGAAATCAACAATGGGAGAATATAACAAAGACAAATCGGAAAGGGGACAAGGTGAAAACAAAACACAAAAGTGAAGTGAAAAAAGGGGTGAAAAAATAATAATAGTTAATAATGGTGATAGTGATCATTGTGAATGCCTATTAAATTCATAATAAAGCATTTTTTATATTATTATATTAATTAGTGCACGAGGGGGCACCATCGAAGCCCGAGAATAGGGCCCATATTGGATATCTATAATTAAATCGTGTGCTGAATTAACCGCCTGTCGGAAGGACTTGACATGTTAATTCAGCTGCACAATTCAGCACCCGGGAGAGTGTGAACAAACACAAAAACCTCATTTTTATTTCTTTTTGCTCCAAAACTTTTACCTAATTTATAATATTCACCCATTTAGATTCCCAAAACTAGATTTCTCATTCAGATATTTATGTCAAAGTATTTTATTATTTATTTTCTATTTATACTTTTTTTGCTTTTTTTAAATTATTAAACTATTATTTTATATATATTTTCTACATTTTTATATTTTTTGTTATTATTTCTTATTTTTTATATTTTTTATAATTATAGATTTTTTAAAAAAAATTCCCTCCTTTTTTTATTAGAATTATCTCTTCTCTATCATTTTTTATTATAAAATTCTATATTTTTCATATTATTTATTATTATTATAGTTAGAGTAAATGAATATTTGTTTATAGTTCATATTTATTTTTAGAATTATTCAAACTATTCTTACGAAAAAAGAGATTCTTTATTTTGTTTTTTAGATATAGGTTTGCGTAGGAGGGCGCACAGCGTGCACCCATCGCCGTCCCGGACTCCTGCCTGTAAAAAACCCGATCAAAGACAAAATAGTTATGATGTAACACAAAATGCAGGAGACTCACCAGGAAGGCGCGGTGGGCCGGCTCCTCCGAGGTTGATTTTTCCAGGAAATGAGTAGTGGCCCTGATGCCATCCTTGTGTGCGATGTTTGTGTAAAGAGACTCGACGTCACAGGTCACCAGTAATACGTCGGAGGTAATTGATAGATGTTCCAGCATTTCTATCAGATGGAGAGAATCCCGTACATAGGAAGGTAATCTTAAGACCATGGGTTGAAGAAAAAAATCCACATAAGTGCAGGCCTGTTCACACAAACCCCCGATGCCGGCCACAATGGGTCGACCCGGAGGGTTGCGGAGGTCCTTATGCACTTTTGGGAGCATGTAGAATGTGAGAATAATCGGTTGACTCACCTCTAGGAACATGTGCTCCTTTTTAGTAATGATTAACATGTCTTGTGCTGTTTTCAGTAATTGATCAAATTTCTTCTTAAAGACCATTGTAGGATCAGAGGGTAAAGGTACATAAAAAGTTCTATTCTTTAACTGTCGATTCGCCTCTTGTACGTATAAAGCCATATCCCATAGGACCACATTTCCGCCTTTATCCGCCTCTTTGATGATAACGGTATTATTGGCCTGCAGTTTTCGTATAGTGTCAGACTCCAGGTTGTTCAAGTTCCTGCCATGCAGGGAATCGGGTTTGAGGTTCTGTATCCCATATACTACAGCTTGAAAAAAGAGCTGAATATTGGGAAATAAATTAAGCGAGGGAGTAAGCAGGGAGGGCTTATTCAAGGTGAAACACCTCCTACCTGTTTCTGATTCATTTTCCCGCAGGAGGTCCATAAGATCCATGAATACCCCACGTTCATCCTCTGCCAGAGTTTGTAGAATTGATGGTTGATTGTACAGAAGTTTAAAACAAAGTTGTCTGCAAAATAAATACGTATCTTTAACGAATTCAAACTTATCCAAAATTCGCATGGGGGAGAAGGAGAGTCCCTTCTCCAATATGGATTGCTCCTGGGGGGTAAGATTGTATGTAGATACATTTATAACCTGGAGAACATTGGTATTCGTACCATTTAATACTGCTGTAGTCGTCTCTTTTGAAAGAGTGGGTAGTTGTTGCCCCTGCGGTGTTGGGGTCCTCTTTTTCTTGGATTTGCGTAATCCCCTCCTTGGCCTCCGTCGTCGCTGGCCTCTGATAAAAAAATCACCCTCACTCAAACTCTGATCACTGGGATCAGTATGACCCCCGGCCATTCTTGTTGATGGATTCATGGTATTGTTCCTACCCTGGCCCCGCAAGTTCCCTGTGTGTTTCCACTTAAACGCCTGTTTGTTTTCAAAATCAGCCCTGTCACGTTGAAACTTGGACTTCTTCCCCATCATTATTTCTTTATCATATTTGTCCAGAATATCCCTCAATTTAGTGTAATAATTTTCAACCTTGGTTTTATCATGCAAGGCCAGCCGCGCCTCCAAGCCAACCAATCTCTGCTTAGTTGAACGAAGCAATTCCTTGTCATGCTCAATGAGCATGCCCATAAGAATTTTGGAACATTGGGACAAGCCCTGTTCCCAAGTACTTTTAAATTCAGGGGTGACCTCCCAGGCAGGAAATTTCTGCACCCGGAGACCCCTGGGTATAATGCCACATTTAACATACTCCTCTAGGCGTTTAACATTCCACCATACCCTAGAAAACAATTTATGTGCATCAGTAAGCTCATTGGTGAGATCCCTAAAATCACCACCATCCTCTGGGTCCCCACGCTCCTGGAAAATTGCGGACACCTGAGAATTCCACGCCGCCTCTCTATCCTCTGTATGCACCGCCATATCAGTACGCAGAGTATCACAAAATTACAATAATAAAAGCAGGAGTGCCTCCCCAAGAAAACAGTGCGAACCACTGCTAGAAAATGACCATACAGTTCAAAAGATGGGGGCACATCCAAAAATAAGAAAAGAGTGCCGGCTCACGGTATATAATGCACAATATGCCAAAGAAAAAGAAAAAGAATACCGAAACGGGAGCCGCACATCTAAAAAATTACAAATTTATTCAAGGGAACAGACACAACACAAAATGGATTTTTGCAGCTTCTGTCAGAATGCACATCAGTGCTGCAGCTGGTTGATCGGTTGGTCCACCTAGAAGGTAAAAAAACAAAAACAGGCCGCATCGCAATAAATTTATTAACATTAACTTTATATAACATTTGAAACAGAACATTAACTTTTATAAACTTTATTGAACTTTTAGAACATTAACTTTTTTGATTATCTGTGATTTTATTTTATTTTTTTACCTTTTATAGGACAAACCTCTCCTTCCCCATGGGACAATGTGCAAAGCGCAAATCGTCCAGAGATGTGGCGAAGTACATTATGCACTTTGTCCCAGGTGAAAGGAGAGGTTTGCAGCAGCTCTGTGTGAAAGGGCCCTAAACCCCTGTGTGCCTGTCCTGTGTCACGCAATCCCTATACTAAGTGTACCTGTGTGTGGTACTTCTGGAAACACTCCCCTAAGCATAGGGCAGGGTGGTCAGGGCAGTCAGGACAGAAATAGCGGGTGTCACGCCTTATTCCACTCCTGCTACAGACACGGGGTGGCGCTTGGTTTGAGGTACCAGCAACGACATTGAGGAAATGTCGCTTGGGTAGACAGCTCACTACACTGGTGGTTGGGGCCACAGAACCTTCTGGATACAGGAGGTTCTCGATGATCTGTTCCTGAAATTTGAGGAAGGATCCTGTTCTCCCAGCCTTTCTGTAGAGAACAAAACTATTGTACATAGCCAATTGAATTAGGTATACAGACACCTTCTTATACCAGCGTCTGGTCCTGCGGGAGAGTAAATAAGGAGCCAACATCTGGTCATTGAAGTCCACCCCTCCCATGAGCAAATTATAGTAGTGGACACAGAGGGGCTTTTCAATGACTCCAGTTGCTCGTTCAATTTGGATTGTCGTGTCTGCATGAATGGAGGAGAGCATGTAAACGTCACGCTTGTCTCTCCATTTCACCGCGAGCAGTTCTTCGTTACACAAGGCAGCCCTCTCCCCCCTTGCAAGATGGGTGGTAATGAGTCGTCGAGGGAAGCCCCGGCAACTAGGTTGCGCGGTGCCACAGCAGCCAATCTGTTCTAGAAACAAATGCCTGAAGAGGGGCACACTTGTGTAGAAATTGTCCACATAAAGATGGTACCCCTTGCCAAATAAGGGTGACACCAAGTCCCAGACTGTCTTCCCACTGCTCCCCAGGTAGTCAGGGCAACCGAACGGCTCCAGGGTCTGATCTTTACCCTCATAGACACGAAATTTGTGCGTATAGCCTGTGGCCCTTTTTATAGAGCTTATACAATTTGACTCCATACCGGGCGCGCTTGCTTGGGATGTATTGTTTGAAGCCAAGGCGCCCGGTAAAATGTATCAGGGACTCGTCTATGCAGATGTTTTGCTCTGGGGTATACAAATCTGCAAATTTGGTGTTAAAGTGGTCTATGAGGGGCCGAATTTTGTGAAGCAGCCGGTCAAAAGCTGGGTGGCCTCTGGGACGAGAGGTGCTATTATCACTATAGTGCAGCAAACGCAGGATGGTCTCAAATCGTGTCCTGGACATGGCAGCAGAGAACATGGGCATGTGATGAATTGGGTTCGTGGACCAATATAACCGCAATTCATGCTTTTTTTGTCAGGCCCATGTTGAGGAGAAGGCCCAGAAAAGTTTTAAATTCGGAAACTTGGACGGGTTTCCACCGGAAAGACTGGGCATAAAAGCTTCCTGGGTTGGCAGCTATAAATTGAGTGGCATACCGGTTTGTTTTTTGCCACGACTAAGTCAAAGAGCTCCGCAGTGAAGAACAGCTCAAAAAAAACCAGTGCCGATCCGATCTGAGCTGTCTCAACCCGAACTCCATACTGGGCGGTGAAAGGGGGAACTACTGGTGCGGCTGAAGATGGGGGGCTGCCAATCAGGGTTTGCCAGCACCTCAGGGACTCTAGGGGCTCTACGGGCCTGTCTGTGTGGCTGCGACGGGGGAACTACTGCACGTGCCACCGTACCAGCTTCAACTGCCCTTCTGGTGCTCGCCACTTCACCATGTTCTACGGCAGCGCTGGTACTAGGTCCAGGATGGGCTGCGCTGCTGTGTATGCCTCACCACGTAATCCGACAGTGCCAGCCCCACTCTGCTACCCTTGAAGCGGATCTTGCGCAACCTGTGGTCTAGCAACACGGGGCCGGGTACGCCTGATGTTATCGCGGACCTCAACCTCATCATCTGAACTTTGGGTCAGACTGCCACTGCTTTCTACAGGTTCGTATTCTGACCCGCTGGATTCGTCAGATGAGGGTTCTCATTCCTCATCCGACTGGGTCAGAAGCCTGTAGGCCTCTTCATAAGAATACCCTTTACTTGCCATTTGGTTAACTAAATTTAGGGGGTATTCCCTGAGACTACCCAAGAAAAAAAGCAAGCCTGTCTTACAAATGGGAGGCTAGCGAAGTACAGGAAGCCGCTGCGATTGCTAAAAAAAAATATCAAAACATGATTTTTTTTTATCGCCGCAGCGCTTGTGCAGTGATAAAAATAAAAATAAACATTTTTTGTCACTGCGGCGGGGCGGGCGTGGGTGAACGCACGTGTGGGCGACCGATCAAGCCTGATCGGGCAAACACTGCGTTTTGGGTGAAGGGCGAACTAAGGTGACACTAATACTATTATAGATCTGACTGTGATCAGTTCTGATCACTTACAGATACTATAAAAGTACCAATGCTAATTAGCGATACGCTAATCAGCGAATCAGGTGCGGTGGGCTGGGTGCTAACTGAAGCTAACTACCTATCAAAGGGGCCTAAACTAACCTAAACCTAACAGTCGATACTGGTGGAAAAAAAAAGTGGCAGTTTACACTGATCACTTTTTTCCCTTTCACTAGTGATTGACAGGGATGATCAAGCGGTTAATTGGGGTGATGGGGGGGGGTGATCTGGGGCTAAATGTGTTGTTCTTGGTGTACTCACAGTGATCTGTGCTCTCTGCTGGGACCAACTGACGAAAAGGAACCAGCAGAGAGGACAGAAGCCATTTAACACATTATATTTATAAATATAATGTGTTAAATGGCTTGTGATTCGATTTTTTTAAAAGTCACCAACCTGCCAGCGGTGATGATTGGCTGGTGACAAACTTCTCCTGCGACTTTTCCCGTCCCGCACTGCGCATGTACGGGCCGGCTATGCGCATAATCTCGCGAGATGACGCGCCGATGCGTCTACGAGGAACAAACCGACCGCATGCAGGACGCATCCCTGTGTTAGGCGGTCGGGAGGCTGTTAAAGGGGCAAAGTGCTGTGAATTACACTGTTAAGGGAGCGGAGTGCTGTGGAGGTCACAGTTTAGGGGGAAAGTAGGGTGGCCATTCATGCCACTCTCAAAAGATAGACCTAAAAAACCCGCCCCCAGTTCCAGCTAAGCCACACCCTGACCCAGTTAGGCCATGCCCCCTCTCACTCCTCAGCCAACAGTGATTGAAAAAATGAAGGTAAAAATCTACTTCTGTCAGCTGCAGGGGTGGGTGGGAGGATGACTTTCTCCCTGCTGCTCATGCTCCGACAGCACAGTGCTGCTGTCTGAGTGTAAGCTGTTCAAAAGGACATCCCTGTCTCTGTCCAGGCACTGCGCTGGACGGAGGACAGAGTCTGAAAGCCGGACTGTCCTGCCTAAAACTGAACCTCTGACCACCCTAGGGGCAGGCTGCTGTGGAGGTCACAATTACCCGCCTCCGGACCGCCTAACGCAGATCCGCAGGCCGGAGGCGGCAGCTGCAGGCAGAGTGACGCATATACGCGTCATCTCGCAAGACGCGAGATGACGCGTTTAGCCGGCCCGCGCATGCGCAATGCGGGACGGCATTTCTTCCAGGGGGGTTGCGTCATCAGCTTGCCAGCCAATGATCGTGGCTGGCAAGCTGATGATTTTTAAAAAGTCCAAGGAGAAGCCAGATAACACATCATATTAGTAAATATGATGTGTTATATGGCTTCCCTGCTCCTCTGCTGGTCCTTTTGGTCGGTTTGATCCAGCAGAGGAGCAGGCTTCACAGTGAGTACACCAAACACCACACACTTTAGCCCCAGATCACCCCCTGCACCCCAATTAACCCTTTGATCACCCCTTTGATCGCCCCTGTCAATCACTAGTGAAAGGAAAAAAGTGATCAGTGTAAACTGTCACTTTTTTTTTCACTGGTATTGACCGTTAGGTTTTAGGATAGTTTAGGCCCCTTGGTTAGGTAGTTTAGCGATCAGTTAGCGCCCAGCCCACCGCACCACAGTCCCTTATTCGCTGATTAGCGTATCGCTAATCAGCATTTGTACTTTTATAGTATCTGTAAGTGATCAAAACTGATCAGTCAGATCTATAATTGTATTAGTGTCACCTTAGTTCGCCCTCCACCCAAAACGCAGTGTTTGCCCGATCAGGCCTGATCGGTCGCCCACACGTGCGTTCGCCCACACCCGCCCCGCCGCAGTGACAAAAATATATATTTTTTTATCACTGCACATTCACTTTACACGCGCTGCGGCGATAAAAAAAATCAGTTTTGATATTTTTAATCAACCGCAGCGGCCTCCGGTACTTCGCTAGCCTCCCATTTGTAAGACAGGCTTGCTTTTTTTCTTGGGTAGTCTCAGGGAATACCCCTAAATTTAGTTGCCCAAATGTCAAACAGGGGGTATTCTTCTGAAGAGGCCTACAGGCTTCTGACCCAGTCGGATGAGGAATGGGAACCCTCATCTGACGAATCTAGCGGGTCAGAATATGAACCTGTAGAAAGCAGTGGCAGTCTGACTCAAAGTTCGGACGAGGAGGTTGAGGTCCCTGATAGCACCAGGCGTACCCGGCCCCGTGTCGCTAGACCACAGGTTGCGCAGGATCTGCTTCAAAGGCAGCAGAGTGGGGCTGGCGCTGTCGGATTACGTGGTGAGGCATACACCAGCAGTGCAGCCCTCCCTGGACCTAGTACCAGCACTGCCGTACAACATGGTGAAGTGGCGAGCACCAGAAGGGCAGTTGAAGCTGGTACGGTGGCACGTGCAGTAGTTACCCCATCGCAGCCACCGCACATACAGGCCCGTAGACCCCCTAGAATCCCTGAGGTGCTGGCAAATCCTGATTGGCAGTCCCCAACTTCAGCCGCACCTGTAGTTCCCCCTTTCACCGCCCAGTCTAGAGTTCGGGTTGAGACAGCTCAGATCGGTTCGGCCCTGAGATTTTTTGAGCTGTTCTTGACTGCGGAGCTCTTGGACATAGTCGTGGCAGAAACAAACCGGTATGCCACACAATTTATAACCGCCAACCCGGGAAGCTATTATGCCCAGCCTTTCCGGTGAAAACCAGTCCAAGTTTCCGAAATTAAAACTTTTCTGGGCCTTCACCTCAACATGGGTCTAACCAAAAAGCATGAATTGCGGTCATATTGGTCCACGAACCCGATTCATCACATGCCCATGTTCTCTGCTGCTATGTCCAGGGCACGTTTTGAGGCCATCCTGCGTTTCCTGCACTTTAGCGACAACACCACTCCCCGTCCCAGAGGCCACCCAGCTTTTGACCGGCTCCACAAAATTCGGCCCCTCATAGACCACTTGAACCTGAAATTTGCAGATTTGTATACCCCAGAGCAAAACATCTGCGTAGATGAGTCCCTAATACATTTTACCGGGCGCCTTGGCTTCAAACAATACATCCCAAGCAAGCGCGCCCGGTATGGGGTCAAATTGTATAAGCTCTGTGAAAGGGCCACAGGCTATACCCACAAATTTCGGATCTATGAGGGAAAAGATCAGACCCTGGAGCCGGTCGGTTGCCCTGACTACCTGGGGAGCAGTGAGAAGACAGTCTGGGACTTGGTGTCACCCTTATTCGGCAAGGGGTACCATATTTATGTGGACAATTTCTACACCAGTGTGGCCCTCTTCAGGCATTTGTTTCTAGAACAGATTGGCTGCTGTGGCACCGTGCGACCTAGTCATGCGGGCTTCCCCCAACGGCTCGTTACCACCCATCTTGCAAGGGGGGAGAGGGCTGCCTTGTGTAACGAAGAACTGCTCGCGGTGAAATGGAGAGACAAGCGTGACGTTTACATGCTCTCCTCCATTCACGCAGACACGACAATACAAATTGAGCGAGCAACCCATGTCATTGAAAAGTCCCTCTCAGTCCACGACTATAACCTTCACATGGGAGGGGTGGACTTCAATGACCAGATGTTGTCTCCGTATTTAGTTTCCCGCAGAACCAGACGCTGTTATAAGAAGGTGTCTGTATATTTGATTCAATTTGCTCTGTATAATAGTTTTGTTCTCTACAGTAAGGCTGGGAGAACAGAATCCTTCCTCAAATTTCAGGAAGAGGTCATCGAGAACCTCCTGTACCCTCCTGTAGTTAGCCGTCTACACGAGCGACATTTCCCAAATGTTGTTGCCTGGTACCTCAACTCAACCGTCACCGCGAAAAAGATGTTGTGTCTGTAGCAGGAGTGGAATAAGGCGTGACACCCGCTATTTCTGTCCTGACTGCCCTGACCACCCTGCCCTATGCTTAGGGGGAGTGTTTCCGGAAGTACCACACACAGGTACACCTAGCATAGGGATCACATCTCACCAGGACAGGCACACAGGGCTATTAGGGCCCATTCACACAGAGCTGCTGCAAACCTCTCCTTTCACCTGGGACAAAGTGCATAACGCACTTCGCCACATCTTTGGGCGATTTGCGCTTTGCACATTGTCCCATGGGGAAGGAGAGGTTTGTTCTATAAAGTGGAAAAAAAAAATCACCAGTAAGCAAAAAGGTTAATGTTCAGTTCAAAAAATTAAAGTTTATATGTTCTGTTCAAAAGTAAATAAAATTATTGCGTTGCGGCCTGGTTTTTTCATTTTTTTTTCTTTTTTTTTTTACCTTCCAGGTGGACCAACCGATCGACTAGCTGCAGCACTGATGTGCATTCTGACAGAAGCATTGCGCTGCTGTCAGATTACACACAAGTCGGTGTATGCGGTGCTGCAAGACGAGATTTCTCCTCTGCAGTAAAAGATACGTTTGCCGAGGCATATGAGCTGAGGAGGAGGCGGTGTTCCTATGCTTTGGCAAACACTTTGTATATATATATAAAAAAAAAAAATCCCGGCAATGATTTATTCATCCACATCGATTGATGTGAATGGAGAAATCTGGTTTGCCAGGGCATACGAGCTAAGTGGGTATGGATGTTGGGCGGAGCTCCTATGTCCTGGCAGACGCCTTTCCCCTCCTTTTTTTTTTTTGGCAGAGATTTTTTCATCCACATTGATCGATGCGAATGAAGAAATCTGAACGGAAAAAAATAAATCTCATTACCTGTATGCTCAATATAAGGAGAATAGCAGAAACTCCTAATGCTGGCCATACATGTAATGATTGCAGAGACCCTCAAATGCCAGGGCAGTACAAACACCCCACAAATTACCCCATTTTGGCTGCAATAAAGTGTAACTTGCGACAAAAAATAAAAAATTCTAGGAACTCGCCATGCCCCTCACGGAATACCTTGGGGTGTCTTCTTTCCAAAATGGGGTCACTTGTGGGGTAGTTATACTGCTCTGGCATTTTAGGGGCCCATATGTGTGAGAAGTAGTTTGCAATCAAAATCTGTAAAAAATGACCAGTGAAATCCGAAAGGTGCACTTTGGAATGTGGGTCCCTTTGCCCACCTAGGCTGCAAAAAAGTGTCACACATCTGGTATCGCCGTACTCAGGAGAAGTTGGAGAATGTGTTTTGGGGTGTCATTTTACATATACCCATGCTGGGTGAGAGAAATATCTTGGCAAAAGACAACTTTTCCCATTTTTTTATACAAAGTTGGCATTTGACCAAGATATTTATCTCACCCAGCATGGGTATATGTAAAATGACACCCCAAAACACATTCTCCAACTTCTCCTGAGTACGGCGATACCAGATGTGTGACACTTTTTTGCAGCCTAGGTGGGCAAAGGGACCCACATTCCAAAGTGCACCTTTCGGATTTCACTGGTCATTTTTTACAGATTTTGATTGCAAACTACTTCTCACACATATGGGCCCCTAAAATGCCAGGGCAGTTTAACTACCCCACAAGTGACCCCATTTTGGAAAGAAGACACCCCAAGGTATTTTGTGATGGGCATAGTGAGTTCATGGAAGTTTTTATTTTTTGTCACAAGTTAGTGGAATATGAGACTTTGTAAGAAAATAATAATAATAAATCATCATTTTCCGCTAACTTGTGACAAAAAATAAAAAGTTCTATGAACTCACTATGCCCATCAGCGAATACCTTAGGGTGTCTACTTTCCAAAATGGGGTCATTTGTGGGGGTTTTCCTACTGTTTGGGCATTGTAGAACCTCAGGAAACATGACAGGTGCTCAGAAAGTCAGAGCTGCTTCAAAAAGCGGAAATTCACATTTTTGTACCATAGTTTGTAAACGCTATAACTTTTACCCAAACCATTTTTTTTTGCCCAAACATTTTTTTTTTATCAGACATGTAGAACAATAAATTTAGTGAAAAACTTATATATGGATGTCGTTTTTTTTGTGCAAAATTTTACAACTGAAAGTGAAACATTTCATTTTTTTGCAAAGAAATCGATTAATAACAAAAAAATTTAAAATGTCAGCAGCAATAAAATACCACCAAATGAAAGCTCTATTAGTGAGAAGAAAAGGAGGTAAAAGGAGGTAAAATTCATTTGGGTGGTAAGTTGCATGACCGAGCAATAAACGGTGAAAGTAGTGTAGTGCAGAAGTGTAAAAAGTGGCCTGGTCATTAAGGGGGTTTCAGCTAGGTGGGTTGAAGTGGTTAAGGAAGTCGGTGTTAAGGAGCCAATTGCTGTAGAGGCCACTGTTAAGGGGGCGGGGTGTTGTGGAAATCACCCTGGGTTCACACCTCAGCGTTTTACAGCGCGTTCCTACGCCCTGTAAAACGCTCAACAAGGAGAAACCAATGCTTCCCTATGGGAATGGTTCTCACCTGGGCGTTTTACAGCGCGTACGATCGCGCTGTAAAACGCCCGACGCTCAAAAAAGTTCTTGAGCTTCTTTGGGGCGTTTTGTCGCGCGTTCCCATACATAGACTTTCGGGAACGCGCGACAATGGGCGTTCGCTTGTCTCTGCGCGATTGTAAACGCCGGTACAGTCGCGCATACAGAGCGCTCATTTCAGAACGCTCAGGTGTGATCCCAGGGTAAAGGAGACTGGGTACTGTGGAGGTCACTTATAAAGGGGTGGCTGTTGTGGAGGTCACTGTTAAAGGGGCGGGTTGCTGTGGAGGTCACTGTTAATGGGACAGGATGCTGTGGAGGTCACTGTAAAAGGGGCGAGATGCTGTGGAGGTCTCTGTTTAGGGAGCAGGGAACGGTTGAGGTCACAGTTAAGGGGATGGTCCGCTATGGAGGTCAGTGTTAAAGGGGTGGGCACTGTGGAGGCCACTATTAAAGGGGCAGCAGGGTACTGTGAGGTCACTGTTAAGGGAACGTGGTAGTGTGGCAGTCACTGTTAAAGGGGCAGTTTCTGTGGAGGTCTCTGTTAAGGTGTCAGTGTTAAGGGGCGGGTGCTGTAGAGGTCATTGTTAAGGGGGTTGGGTGCTGTGGAACTTACTGTTAAAGGGGCAGGCTGCTGTGAAGGTCAAAGTTAAGGGGTGGGCTGCTGTGGAAGTCCCATTTTAAGGAGACTCGGCACTGTGTGTGGGGTGGGGTCAGTGTTAAGTGTCATATGTTATATTGTGTTATATTGTTATATGTTAATATTTGCTAAATATGAAGCAATTTTGTTTTTAAAAAAGTTTTATTTTGCATGTTAACATAGATGACAAGTTACATGTCTCACCTTTTATTCAATATTTGTACTAAATAACAAATTTACAACATTCCATGTTTTCTTTACATCCCAACAGTAGAAACGTGATGCACATATTTATAATTTTGTTTAATCCTTCCAACTAGGGCTGTGCATATACTTTAAAAGTCAGCGCTGCTCAACCTGCCGCCTTCCAGCTGTAGCAAGACGACAACTCCCAGCATTCCCTAAGAGCTGGAGAATATCCAGCCATACTGGGACTTGTAGCTTGGCTACAGCTGGAGGTATACAGGATGGCCAGACGTTCTTTACCAAACACATACATATGCAACATCTATTAAGCAAAATATTGTATTTGCTGGGATAATCTCCAAATCTTGGACAGCGCCGTCAAGTCTTCTGCATGCCTAAATAATAAAAAATATCTTGTAATAAGTATTTAAACATATGGGCATGTATGCAAACATTACATAGGTCATAAACATCTCATTATAAAAATGTATTAGAGGGTTTTAATCGACAATTTTTTTTAAAAAGTCTATAGTCAGGAAAATGTTAAATATTACATATTTATAAGACATAGATGTTTCTAAAATTTGCATACATTGTAACCCCAGCCCACAAGCCCACGTCAAGGGTTCTCTTTGTCTTGAGTCCCTACACTATCAACATATAACCCCACCACCCAAAACTAAACATTTAGAAAATAATAAATACTACGATAACCAGAGTCTAGAAATATTCATAGTCTGCCATGCACTACGTCCATCTGCCATGGCAATGCACCCTCAGGACTTGAAAAATACTCTTTATCGAGAGTCTGCAGTTCCAGGTCTACTCAGTCAATAGTTAAAGACACGTCTGCTGTCATCCAGGTTGCATCTGGGGAAGGGGCGCATGACAAGGGGTGTCAAAGCAAACCCTTCATCAGCCACAAAAACAAATGGAGCCGGTGGTCCCGCTGAACCTGGCAGCATTCTGGGCTCTAGGGGGGCAAGCTGGTTGGCTTGAAGCAGATCACCCTGAAGATGTGCGCATCAGCAGTGCTCCCATAGGCCCCGATATCCACAATTATAAACTTGTAAGTACTGTCAGCCAAGGCCATCAGCACTACTGGAAAATACTGCTTATAATTGTAGTACCGAGACCCTGAGTGAGGCGGCTTCTTAACATGTATGTGTTTGCCATCCTGTGCCCCAATGCAGTTTGGAAACTGCGCATCAACATAAAAACCCTCAGCAATTCGGATCCAATCCTAAGCCTTGGGCTCTGGCATCGCCGCTTCCCGCAGTCGCTGCCAAATCAAATCACAGGTTTAACGAACAATCCGAGAAATAGTTGAGACTCCCAGCAGAAACTCAAAATGCAGAGATGCAAATGAATTCCCAGTTGGCAAAAATCTTAAATACACAAACATAAACAGTCATGCAACACAGATATACTATAACACCCACAATTTAAAACTAATCTATATATACACCTAATCACATTGCATCTAAACTATCACACAAACATATAAATAATGTCCAATAGACATACCTCAACGTGACGATGAGCTGTTTCTCAGGAGAAATGAAGCGCCTCATATTTGTGTCCTGGCGTGTGAGGCAAGGGCGCAGAGTCGCTAACAAGCTGCATGAAATGGAGTCCCAACAATCACATGACCAAGTTAAATAGGGACAGTGAAAAAGGGGATGTGTCCAAAAATTATGATGTAAAATCTTTTTTTTTTCTGTTATCGATCCGCAAAAAACGGATCGTATACGGAAACCATATGGATATGTTTTTGCGGACATATGGAACGTTGACACAACGGATACAAAAAAACGGAACAACGGATCCGTGAAAAACGGTCTGCAAAATACTGAAAAAGCATTACGTTCGTGTGCAGGAGGCCTTAAAGGTAGCCTGTGAGAGCCTTTTTATAAGGCATCAGTGGAAACACTTTTACACCCTCTTATGGCAAGACCCAGTGACCATTCAGACCACAATTGTGATTATTTACATATCTGCTTGAGACATAACTAAATGCAAAGTTTTGCAGCAATCTGCCATTTTTTTGTGAGTATGCAGTAACACAGAAGTAGAGACAATGAGAAGTAACATTAACAACTTGTAACAATATATTTTTATAAAATCTATAGCCATAATTTAGATTCCAAGGAACATAAGTACAAAAGCTCATTCCCAATAATTGTTGGCCTTCTTGTAGTAATCCCGTGAAATAAACACATGAGTCAACAGACCAGACAAGGATGGGCCTAATGTTTCTAGTTAACAAAGTGAATTCTTGCATTCATTTTTCTGGCAAAATGAATTCAATGTGAAATAAGTGACCGTGGCATAAAGCCAATACATACATTAAAGGGACACTTTTGTCAGAATGGGGTATTTTCTCAAAATTCATATAAAACTTTTCTAAAAAATTTTGCAGTAGTATGCCATTTAAAAATGAAATACAAAATATTGTGGGAGATTTATCAAACTGGTGTAAAGTAGAATTGGTTTACTTGCCCATAGCAACCAATTAGATTCCACCTTTCATTTTTCACAGCTCCTTTTGGAAAATGAAAGGTGGAATCTGATTGGTTGCTATGGGCAACTAGGCAGTTCAACTTTACACCAGTTTGATAAATCTCCCCATTGTCTTTCTTTAGCAGTCAGCAAAGAGATGAAACTTCTAAATAGATAAGCAACCTATTGTTAGATTGCTGCTGCTATGAGGAAACCGTTATCTGTTAGTATAATAGTAGATGTAGAATTTAGGATGACAGCATGATAGCTCTATAAAGATGCCCACAGAAGAGCATTACCAGTGTAATGTGTGATGCTTAAATTGGGTCATTCATCCACCTTCCCTCTCTGTGGTGGATGCAGTGAATGGGCTGATTGAGAAAGGCATATGAGGCTGTTTACTATGCTAAAAATCCAGAGGAGGAAGGTAAAAATCCAGAAATGGAAGTAGAATATATGGAGTGACTTAAAAAATTATATTCACAAAACCATCCGCCTATATTTTTTTTGTAAAACATGGAATATTTATATATAGACTGTTAAATATGTGATGCATTTTGATGGCAGTGTTCCTTTAAATTAATGATGAAAAGCAGAGTTAGGCCTCTTGCACACGACTGTATGGCTTTTTCAGTATTTAGCAGTCCGCAGAAAATACGGATAACGTCCGTGTGCATTCCGTTTTTTGCGGAACGGAACAGCTAGCCCCTGATAGAAGAGAACTATCCTTGACCGTTATGCGGACAATAACAGGACATGTTCTATCTTTGAACGGAACGCAAAAAACTGAACGTAAAGGGGAAAAAAAACGTTTGTGTGCAAGAGGCCTTAGGAAGCTCATGATATCACCTAAACAGTAAGACTCATGTTTTTATTTTATTCTTTGAGTTAAGACAGAAAATATGCATTTCTGTTTAGGCTACTTTCACACTGGCGTTTTTACTGGATCCGGCAGGGTTCAGCAAAAATGCTTCCGTTACTGATAATACAACCATTTGCATCCATTATGAACGGATCCGGTTGTATTATCTTTAACATAGCCAAGATGGATCCGTCATGAACTCCACTGAAAGTCAATGGAGGACGGATCCGTTTTCTATTGTGTCAGATTGTGTCATAGAAAACGGATCCGTCCCCATTGACTTGCATTGGGGGTCTTGCTCCGCATCCCAGGACAGAAAGCAAACTACAACATGTTGCGGTTTTCTCTCCGGTCTGGGAACACAACTAAACGGAACGGAATGCATTTTGGAGCTTTTCGTTCTGTTCAGTTCAGTTTTTTTCCCATTGACAATGAATGGAGGCAAAACTGAAGCTTTTTTTCTTCCAGTATTGAGCCCCTCTGACGGATCTTAATACCGGAAAATGAAAACTCTAGGGTGAACGTAGCCTAACAAGTCAGCCTGAGCAAATTGACCTTCACATTATAGATACATAGTCAATTTGTTCAAATACTTTGATGTTACTGCTGTTTCCGTACAGCTTTAAAATGCATTGGCTCTGTGCAACCAAAATTCATCTAGCCCGAAGTCACGGGGGACTCCTACTGTATTCATATCTGTGTATTTAAAAACAATTTAAAATGGCAATCAAAACTGTGCTTTGGTACTGTCTGGTACCTAAGTCCAGTACTTTTTTCTATTTTAAATTGTTTTTAAATATGCAGATATGAATGCAGTATTAATTCACCAAAGTCTCGCGAGACGAATGCATTTTAATGCTGTAACAGCACTAACATCGAAGTTTTTGAACGATTCGACTTTGTATTTATAATCTGAAGGTCGATTCACTCAAGCCTACTCACAATGAAACTATACTACATTTTTGTTTGTGAAGAATCTGATTTGTTCACTTAAAGTGGTACTGTACTTTCAGTAAACTTGATATATCATAGATATGTCGTAGGGACACTAAAAGTTTAGATCAGTCCTTCGATGCAAGAGACAAGAATGAGACCGGCCCATAGACTTTCTATCGAGTCCGACTTGCTTTTTGACCTGCAGCAAGGAGACAGAAAGCGCTAAGCGAGCGCTTCTCTCCCCTCGTTCTACAGATTGTGTGGGTCTTAGTCTTTGGACCCCCACCTATTTAAATTTTTGATATGTCCCTATGACATATCAAAAGAATAATGAAAGTATAGCGCCACTTTAAGCTGTGTGTTCATGTCATTCTTCAGAGATCTGATAAAATGGCTTCTATGGCCATCATCGCCGATTTAAAGATGCCACTTAGCACACCATATACCATGCTGAAGAAACAGCTTGTTCAAAAACGGCTGCAGAGTATTTGAAATGACACTTTCTCAAGGTAGTTATATAAATAGTTGATAATACAGCATTGTTCAGGTTGATACTCTCCCTTGTTTTAAAAAAAAATTGGGGAGAGATACCTCTAAAGGAAGCAAAAAGAGGTCATTGTCTGCAGATTAGTTTAAAAGTGACCATGAAATGGGAATTTACTGTCAATATTTTTTTTTTTCCTTTTTTTAATAAGAAAAAGTGTCTTCCTCAATGTTAGTCATTTTCTTCTCAGGACTTCTACTGCTATGTTTAGAGTGGCGGATCTTATCCAGTTTTATTGTGTAGCAGATATCTGTTGTTGTGCCATTTGCTTTAGAAGGTTCTGCAATTTCACAACTTGATGTCTAAATTGGGAAAACCATGTGACTGACAGGCTAAATAAAATGGAACAGCAGCTGGAAAAAGGTATTTTTTTTTATTTTTTTCTACAATTCCACAACCATTATAAAAGATGGAATCTGTCAGACAATCGGTAGGAAGTTATATCTCCATCAGGAAATAAAGACCTGTCTGTCACTAACAGGTAGGGTTGAACAGTGAGCTGAATTTTACATTGCCTTGTGTGAAAATCCCTGTTTGAATGTAGATCTCATTTTTTAGGTCTTAAAATAACCAAATAAACAAGTTAGAGTTTAAAGTTTAACTGAATAAATGTTCTTCTAGTTGTTTTATTACGCTTTATGCCTTTTCTCACAGCGTTTTTTGCCTGCGGAATTTTGGTGCAGACACTGTGCCCAAATTTTACGATGGCCACTTGTGTTCTACATAGTGGATTTTAACAGTGTTAAAATCTGCCATGTGAATGGCCCCTTAGGGTAGGTTCACATGGATTTTTAAGGTAGATTCTCCTGCAGCTTTTTCAGGCAAAGCTTGAAATTGATCCAACATGGAGGAGAATTATAAGTCCTTCCTTTATAAGGGCTTATGCCCACGGCCGTGTGCCGGCCGGGTCCGTGCTGCAGACCGCAAATTGCAGTCCACAATGCACGGGTACGACTGTGGGGCAGCCGCATGCAGATTGCTGACCAATTCACTTGAATGGGGTCCATGATCTGCATCCGACGGTCCGTACCGTAAAAAAGTAGTGCACGCACTACTTTTTTGCGGTGTGGAGGCACGGCCAGAAGCACCACGGAAGCATTCCATAGTGCTTCCATGGGGGTTCTGATCCATGCCTCCGTTACGCATCTCCGTGATTGCGGACTCGGGGTGCACACGACTGATGGCGGTGTATTGCGGCCCACAATACGGCCACGGCCGGGCAACGTCCATGTACATGAGCCCTAATTCTGATTTCTTGGGAATCTACTTCTGGCGGAAAAACCTACAGGAAAATCTGCCTCAAAAACCTGCTCCAAAAAACTCAATGTGAACCATCCCTTACAGTGTGTACAGATACACTTTTCAGTCACTGCTTGTATTCATTTTTGGTTTAACCCTTTCATGACTGGGCCTGAATGTCCAGGAAACTTTTTGTGAAAGTGGTGGTTTAGCGACCCTAACTTTATAATTTGTTGAGTACTAAAATAAATTTTGCGGTGTTTTTTTACTTGACACTTTTTATTAGCTTTATAGATATCTTTTTTTTCTTTTTTAAGGTTTAATTTGGGGGAAAACCGCTAATTCTTATTAAAAAAGTATATATTTTCATTATAGCTTTTTATTTCTTAAAGATTAAAACTGACACAAAAAATTATTATTGCAATGGGTTCCCTATTTTGTGACAATCGTTTTATTATTTAAAATGTATAGATTTGAGTGACCCTATGGTGTTCTTTTTTTAACCTATTTAAATCTCTTTTTGAGACATAATATGTCCCCCCAGGAGGTCATTAAAAGACCTCTGGAGGACACTGACTTGTTTTTACTGTTTCCACTGTAACTGGGGCATCCACACATGCAGAGCTGATTAGGAGCTCCTTAGACCCTGCAGCTCTGCTCCTGCCCAGAGACACCCAGCGGTCACGTGACTGTCAGGACTAACAGAGGAAGTGGCTCGGCTGCTTCCTGCTCTCCCTCCCGGTGCTGCTCGCCTGCCGGCACAGGAGAATGCAGAAGCGGTAATAAACCGCTCCTGTCTTCTCCTCAGGGTCCCCGCTGTGTCTGACAGCCAGGACCCGACCTGCTCCTGCTAGATTGCAGGGGCTGGAGCTATAATCCCAGCGCTGATCATCACTGGGATTAAAGCGCTGCAGGCCCTTTTTATACATGCTATGTGCAGATAGGGTGCATATAGCCAGTGGGCACAGTCGGGAAGGGGTTAAGATATTTGGTTCCTTAAAATCCAGAACTGGTCTGAATGGATCCATAACAGTGAAAACTATCATTCCACACCATGCACTCAGGAGTGCTAAAAGATATTCTCATTTTGTTTGATGGCTCCCTAAGAATAAGATGATCACAAGGTGCATCGCCACTGGGAGTGATCATCTGCGTTCTCTGTAGGATCCAGCAACAAAGTGTTCTATTCTCCTGTAGCCTCAGCACAGGGAAATAGAATTAATGGGCTGTCTGCTTAATGGATGCAAAGTTGCATCCTCCGGAGAGAGATGCTCTGTAAGTGTGCTTCTGTACTTTCTGCTTTGTAGAGACTATACCCAGAGAAGTGAATGGGAGCTATGGAAACCACCTAGAGAGCTATGATGTCTCCATAAGTCAGGACCTGTGAAAACAGAGGGGGTCATTTATCAAACTGGTGTAAAGTAGAACTGACTTGGTTGCCCATAGCAACCAATCAGATTCCACCTTATATTTTGGACATATCCTTTGAAAAATGAAAGGGGAATCTGGTCATTATGGGCAACTAAGCTAGTTCTACTTTACACCAGTTTGATAAATGACCCCCTGAGTATCTTGCTAAGCTACATTGATTTCATAGCTTCCATTCATTTCTATGGCGTTCTAAAAACAGGATAGCACAACCCACTCATCTGTTTCTGTGACTCCAGCCACCCTGACTACCGTATAAGGGCTCATGCACACGATTGTGGTTTTGTAGCTCGGATGCGGACCCACTCACTTCAATGGGGCCGCAAAAGATGCCGACAGCACTCCATCTGCTGTCCGCATCCGTTCTGTGGGGTCACAAAAAATATAACATGTCCTATTATTGTCCGTTTGGCGGACAAGAATAGGCATTTCTTTTATGGGCAACCCGTTCCGTTCTACAAATTGTGGAACGCACACGGGTGAAATCCGTGATTTGCGGATACGCAATTCGTGGACCTCAAAACATGACGCGGTCCTGTGCATGAGCCCTAAGGCTGGTATTCCAGTCTCAGTCAGTTGCTCAAATGGGAACCTCCCTTAAAGAGGTTTCTAGTTTAAAAAAAAAAAAAGGCATCTACACAATTCGGAGTGGAGTGTCTCATTTGGAAGAGCAGCTACAAAGTTTTTTTTACCTATCCACTCTCACTTTTCCTTAAGGGAATTGTCTCTTAAAGACAACCAGTGTTCATACGCCTTTTGGAGGTTAGAGAGGGGGATCCCTCAAATGAGACCCACTCTAGCAGCCATAACTGAGAGCTGCTGGACTGTGCATGCATTAAGTGAATGGCCGTCTGAATTCCTGCCATGTAATACTGCATTTCCCCTGCAGTTGCCTCATCAGGGAAAATGTTTTGCCAAAGAAGTTACTTTAAATCCATCATTTGTGGTTTGTGTATGGAAATACTAATTTTATCGCTAATTTGTAAATGCCTCTAAATACTAAATCTCATTGGTGGAACCCTCTACCAGCATCTGCCTTAGGCCAAAGGGCATATTTCTTTCTGCATAAAGCAGCATACATGATGTGATATCACATAATGGATGGTGATATCATGCACCATAGCCTCCTGTGTAGTAAAAATGCAAGATGACTGTGTTGTGATCACATTAGCGGACTATAAAGATGATGCATGTAAGTAATGTCTTCAAGGCTATTTTTGCCCAGCGTATTATCTCCATATTCATCTTAGTTCATGTTCATCTGTATGACCTGTTCTTCTCAAGTCATCCTTTGCTGCAGTTATTTTACCTGATGACTGCCTATCTGTAAAAGAAACCTAGATTTGGACCATATATCAAAGCCAATCAGTGGTGATGGATGTAAGATTTTATTATTTATATTAATATATAACACTGGTTCATATCTGCGTTAGAGAGTCGTTTCAGGGCTTTTGTCATACTTTGTCCTGAATGCAGATTTTTTTTCCACTAAAAGAACGGCCACCCAAAAAGACCCCAATATAGTCAATAGGGTCCGTTTAGTGCCGTTCAGTTATATGTCGGCCAGAACACTTTTGTGTGGCTTTGCTCCTATAACAATGGGAATAACTAGCAGTAATGTGAAGAAGCCTGTATCTATTCTTGATAGAAATCACAGACAGCTTTTCATTATGTATACATGGAGGTAAATGGGTTACCAATCATTTTCAATAACTCTTTGGTAGGATACATTATGCATATATTTGCCTCTTTTTGCAGAACATTATATTTAAAATGTTTATTTATTATCATGTCATGATATAAAAAAGAGAAGAATATAGGGTTCTTACATTTTTTAAGATGGAATATTTAAAGATCTTAGGATACACATTTTGTGAGATTGTAGACCTATAAGTTTATTAATAAGAGCAACAAATTCATCATAAAGTATATTTATAAAACAAATACATATATAGTGGAGTACATAGAAGATGGTGGGTCTTGTAAAGATCACAATTGGCCCCATTATGGTGCCAGTTTTTCCACTCAGAACAGAGGGACAGGTTAATATCTACTTCCACCTCTTTTCCATGAACCTTAGACCATCTCACATCCCCTTGATTAAAAACAATAACATTCCTATAAAGATATAAAGATACTCCTGCAACCAAGAACAGGAAATGGAGGAAACCAGGCTAAGCCCTCTTTCTTCAAGGCTCCATAGCAGCAACATGGTCTGCCCCTATGGTATATACGCCCATGGATATACAGCTAAGGCTGGGTTCACACCAGAGCTGTTATTTTCCATGGTTCTACTTTATTACAGGAGCAGAACAATGAAAAAAAAAAAAAAGAATTGCCATATAATCGTCACATAACTCAATCAAATGAGACAATAGGCTATAATGGGTTCCATTCGGACGTTAGTGTAGCATGCAAGACTTTTTTTTCCACTGGTTTTAACGGAATCTACAATGGAGGCCCCAAATGGAGCCTCTGATGCAGATGTGAACTTAGCCTATTAGTAATTACGATACGCAGAATATTTTGTTTCCTGCTTAGTGATTGAAGTTTTTTGGCAATGTCACTCTTTTTTTATATAATGACCCAATTTCTCTTCACCAGCATATGTATTAAAGAGAACAAGCAAAGAGAATTACATTTGTGTATTCCAAAAGGTAAAAGTATGCTTTAGTGTAAAGAGTACGGAATATAATTCTCAAAACAAAAAGCCATTCATGAATTCCTTCTGGCTTCTAACATAACTGCAAAAAACCTTGATTTTATAATGTATTAGAAAACAAAAACTTTTTGTCCAATAGTTTAATTCCATAGAGCAGAAAACATATTGAGAGCACAAGTCTTGTAATTCTCCCTTGGAGGAACCATCTGCTTTCTTGTATAATCTTGTTCATTAAGTTATACTAATGAGTGCAACATAATCACTGTAGCTAATATAGATTAACAATTGTTTTATATGTAGAGTAATATTTTTTGCAGGTTACTGGAGCTCTAAGCTCATTATATGCAATTTATATCAATTTGCTTATAGTTATTTTGTACATAGGGCCTGTCTTACAGAAAAGGATAAAGGATTATTGGTTGAATTGATGACCTTATGTTCATACAACTTGAATATGTTGTTATTACTATTATAAGCTTATGATATGACCTGGATTTGGAAAACATCTGGCATGGGTAAACTGAAGGCTTTCTGCTATCTTGGAACACCTTAATGAAAATAAGCAAATAACACTGTACCGTCATGGCTTTACGGGGGATTGTTCATGTCAAACTAACTTAATCAGTTTCTATGAGGAGATCATTTCTAGACTTGACTTCCTCGAATCAATGGATGTCGTATATCTGGACTTCTCCAAAGAATTTGACACTGTACCACATAAAAGGTTAGTATATAAAATGAGAATGCTTGGACTGGGGCTAAATGTCTGTATGTGGGTAAGTAACTGGCTCAGTGATAGAAAACAGAGGGTGGTTATTAACAGTACACACTCAGATTGGGTCACTAGTGGAGTACCTCCGGGGTCAGTATTGGGCCCTATTCTCTTCAATATATTTATTAATGATCTTATAGAAGGCTTGCACTGTAAAATATCAATTTTTGCAGATGACACTAAACTGTGTAAAGTAATTAACACGGAAGAGGACAGTATAGAGGACAGTATACTGCTATAGATGGATCTAGATAGATTGGAGGCTTGGGTAGAGAGTGGCAGATGAGGTTTAACACTGACAAATTTAAGGTTATGCACATGGGAAGGAATAATGCAAGTCACCAGTACATACTAAATGGTAAAACACTGGGTAACCCTGACATGGAAAATAACTTAGGAATTTTAGTGGACAGCAAACTAAGCTGTAGAAACCAGTGTCAGGCAGCTGCTGCCAAGGACAAAAAGATTATTGGGTTCATCAAAAGAGGCATAGAAGCCCGTGATGAGAACATAGTCCTACCACTTTACAAATCACTAGTCAGACCACACATGGAGTACTGTGTACAGTTCTGGGGTCCTGTGAACAAGGCAGATATAGCAGAGCTGGAGAGGGTTAAGAGGAGGGCAACTAAAGTAATAACTGGAATGGGTGGACTAAAGGACCCAGAAAAATTCTCAAAATTAGAGTTATTCACTTTAGAAAAAAGTAAACCAAGGAAAGATATACTAACCACGTATAAATATATCAGGGGTCAATACAGAGATCTCTCCCATCATCTATTTATCCCCCGGACTGTGACTGTGACTGTGACGAGGGGATCGTGAGAGAGATGTATATGCAACAGCGATGTGTGTGTATATATATATTTGTGGTCGAGGCTAAATACGAGACTAGGGCAGAGTGCCTGCCTGGAACCTAACCGGCTGGGGTGTGCCTGGAGCCGGGTATGAGAGTAGCCTAAAAGGGGGCTACCCCAAGGAAGACCCTTAAAATGACGGGAATGGGTGGGTGGGACAAGAACCGGAACGCCCACTGTGATGAGGTAGGTGGGGGTTTAAGAAGGCTCAAGCCCCTCCCACAAATGCAGGCTGACCTTCAGCCTTACCAACTTGTGGTCGAGGCTAAATACGAGACTAGGGCAGAGTGCCTGCCTGGAACCTAACCGGCTGGGGTGTGCCTGGAGCCGGGTATGAGAGTAGCCTAAAAGGGGGCAAAAATGACAACAATAGTTAAGGTGTAAGACTTTATTACCTTATAACACCAAAGACCGAAAAGCCAGCGAAATCTCCACCTGCGGGTTAGGTATGTACCTGGCGAAGCAAGACGAACGCCATCTCCCCATCTTCCGGATGACATGGGCGGGGACCCCCCGCCGGGAAGCCGCGGAGGCGGCACCAATGCGGAAGGAATGACCGGATATCGTTCCTGAGTCTAATCCCAAGCCAGCCGCCACCGTGCGGATGTGGCCGATGAATTGCGCCGTGGTGAGAGCTCCCTTCAGATGGGGTAGCAGAGGGCTGTGAGGTGGCTCCTCCCGGAGGGCGAGGATGAGCCGGTCAAATACCCATATCGGACACCATTCATTGCTAGTGGGAAAGAACTGGACCTCCACCGGGGGGCCAGTTTGACTGGTTTTGGTGGTAATTATCTTCAGCGCGTAATGGTCAATCCCCCTCACCAGCTGCTCTCTGTGCAGGCTGCACTGTCCCGCCGAACCGCACGTGAACTCGCCCGGCCTAAGGAAGCCATAAAATGCTAAGTACATGGCAGCTTTGATGACCAAGCTGGGAAAGGGCCCAAAAGGAGCACCATCCAGGGCTGAAGATAATTTCCGGAACATTTCCCCCGTGATGCCCTGTCTGCGGGACGGGGCATTGGGCCCGCCCTTCTGGACCCCTCGCAAGGTGGCCTTGACCGCATGTGCAGAAAGAATGGACCCGCCCCCCGGATTGCGGAGCATGGTGTGGTGTTGCACGCCCGCTAGGTACAACTTAATGGTGTTGTAGGAGAGGTGTAACTGGTGGTGACAATGGGCGATGAAGGCCATGACGTAGGGAATGTCTTCCAGGCCAGCCTGCGGGTGCAGGCGTGAGAACTCCTGGAAGGTTCTTAGGCCTGAAAGGTAGTTCCTGGCCGTGTTGGGGGCAAGGGACTGCTGCGCCAGGTCCCTTGCTGACGCGATGAGTACGCTTAGTCCATTGTCAGGGAACTGAAGGGCGGGGTGGGAAATCTGCGTGGCTCGGCCTCCGGCATTACCTGGAAGAAAAGTTCGAAATTAAACCTGGACAGCGCGTCGGCTGCTATATTTTTCTCCCCCGGGATGTGGCTACAATGCACGTGGAAGTTATGTGACAGGGCCAGCCAAACCAGCTGGCGCAACAGCGCCATGATTTTGGGGGACTTGGCCCTGCCCTTGGCCAATATGTCGACCAAGGCCTGGTTATCTGTCACAAACATCACCGGCAAGTTGGCCCAGAGGTGGCCCCAAGCCTGAGCTGCTGCCACAATGGGGTATAACTCCAACAAAGAGGAGGTGCGGATGGATTCAGCCTCCTCTAAGATGGCGCTGGGCCACTGGTCTGCTAGCCACTGGGGACCCCAAATGGCAGCGTAGCCGCAAGATGCCGCTGCGTCTGAAAAAATAGTCGGGCAGGAGGAAGACCAAGGTGACACGAAAAAGGAGACACCGTTCCACCGGGACAGGAACAGCTTCCACATAGCCAGGTCCGCCATGGCCTGGCCGTCCAAACGGATGACGCTGTCCTGTTCGGGTGCCGAGGGAAGAAGCTGGAGTAGCCTTGACACGAAGGTTCTCCCCTGGGGCATAATCCTGGAGGCAAAGTTGAGCCGCCCCAGAAGAGACTGCAGCTCGACTCTAGTGAGGCATCCCGTGGCTGCCGCATGGGAAATGACCTCCCGACACTGAGCGAGTTTCTCCTCTGGTAGGCTGGCTTGCAACAGAACTGAATCCAGGATGATGCCCAAGAAAGATACCCTCGTGGCCGGACCCTCAGTCTTAGCCTCCGCGACCGGAACAGCCAGACTGGCAAATAATTCGAGGAGGATGGAAAGTATGCCGGACCCGCTCTGTGGCTCCTCGACAACAAGAAAATCGTCGAGGTAGTGAATGACCGACCGGAGGCCCCCGTGATGGATCAGGATCCAATGTAGCGCCTTGGCCAGCTGGTCGAATAACCACGGGCTACTCTTGGATCCAAACGTGAGCCTGTTGGCGAAAAAATACTGGCCGGCCCACTCAATACCGTAGAACTGCCATAACTGCGGCAGTATGGGAAGGAGTTTGAATGCATCTGCAATGTCAACTTTTGCCAGCCAAGCGCCCCTACCATGCGACAGGATTGCCTGGATGGCGTCGTCCACCGAGGAATATCGCATGGAAAATTCTTCTGAGGGGATCAGAGAATTGAGGCTTGGAACACCGGACACATGGGGGGCGGACAGATCATAAATCAATCTTTTTTTATTGGTGTTTTTCTTTGCTACCAGGCCGATGGGGTTAATGCGCCATGAGGAAAATGGAATGCATGGGAATGGGCCTATGAGGAATCCCTTGGATACCTCCGACTGGAGCAATTCGCTGGTTGCCGGTGGGTCCAGGGTGGCGGACAGCAGATTCTTGCCCTCCCAGGGCACCTGTGGCAGAGCGATGAGCCCTGTGTGGAACCCCTTGCGGAAGCCTGCCAACAAGAACGCCACGAAGTTCTGATCGTGGTGGTCGCGAAGGAGCGCCGCCAAGAGGTCCACATTGATGTCCGCTAGTCAGGAACCCTTGGAAGACTTCTTTGGGCAGGTGGACCGTGGGTGGGCCCTGAAGCACAGGGAGCAGACATGGAGCGATCGGCAGCTGGCATAAGAGCACCCCCCTGAATTAAAGTTATTGCAGACCTGGCTCCTCCCCAGGTAGACAATGGGTCTGCCGAGCTTGTCTGTGGAGGGGTTGGCAGGAAATGATCCAGAGGTCCCCGGGATGGGCCTGTCCTGAGACGGGTGCGCGGTATTGGGGCACCATTCAGAGGAGTGGAAAATCGACTGACATGTCGCACAGTTGGGAGCCCTGAGGCCAGCGAAGTGACGGCAGAAAAGCTCGGTATCAATCAAGGACCAGCTGGTGACATACTGGAACAGGGCCGGTGCTACCATAAGGCAGACCAAGCGGCCGCCTTAGGGCGCACCCTGGGGGAGGGCGGAAAAATGTGACATGGAGGGGGAGAAATGTGACATGGGGGTCTGATGGCTGACATTGGGGGCTCATGGCTGGGGGATGATGTCTGACATGGGGTTCTGATTTGAGGTCTGATTAACATTGGGGGTCTGATTGGGGCTGTGAGCTGAGGTCTGATTAACATTGGGGGTCTGATTGCTGGTCTGACCTGAGGTGTAATGGAAAATATTTTTTTCTTATTATCCTCCTCTAAAACCTAGGTGTGTCTTAGAGGGTGAAAAATATGGTCCTTAAACCAGCCATTGTCTGAAGCAGAGAGAAGATACCAGGACCACACAGAGGAGAAGCGTGGGGGAAGAGGGGCGCCAAAATGTAGCTTCGCTTGTGTTGGCAAAAATCCTTGCACCGGACCTGTACTGGAACTGGGCCAGGGCTGCCGCCGCCTTAGCCGCAAAGGAACGGTGGTAGTCATAGAAGGCCGACCCACCGTATTTGTGCCCCAAGTCAGTGACTAGGTACAAATAGCTGTCCAGCTCCTCCCTTCTCTCTGGCTGCGCGGTGCAAACGATGTCCCTGAAGAGGCTGAAGGCCAGGACAAATTCCGGGATGGACAACTTGCGGTTGAGCCGTGAATCCTTGGCCCGAAGGACCACCGACACATCACCACAGTTGATGACCCGGTTTTCGGGCACATCTTGAGCGGCAATGAGGATTGATGCCAAATTGACATCTTTCCCCGCCAGGATGTCTCTTTTAAGGTTGTCAGGGATGAAGTGAGAGGGGGACACCTGTGGAATGGGTCTAGGCGTACCTGTAGCCAGCCAGCCTGATGTAGATGGGGTCATCAGTGGAAGGGGAGCCGGGGGTACCACGGGTGGCCGGCCTTCAAGCTCCGAAACTCTAGCCCGAACGTCCGCTACCGTGTCCACCAGGGAATTCAGGGTTGCCTGCAGCTGCACCAGGGACAACTGGATGGCCGACGCCTCCGGTTGTACGGCCGTGGTGCTAGGGCTGGTCATAAGCAGTTTATACAACTCTGCCTTTCTAGCGGTGGCCGGGTGTGGAATGCCCCTCCGGTTTAACTCGGCCAATAGCTTCGGGATGGTCCAGCTCCGAAGGGACGAGGGACCCGCTTGGCTTGATGTGATCGAGCCGGAGATGGAAAGGCCGTCCTCCATATCCGAGGCTCGAGACATGGCAGAGCAGCTAAAAAATATAAGGCATGACAACGTAAAGGGAGAAAAGAAAAAGAAAGAGAGGAAAAAAAAAAAAAAAAAGAGAAGGTGATGACGTACTTGGAGATTAAATTGGTGCACGACAGAGAGACACGTACCGGTAACGGAATTCGCAAGACGGTTCCGACGAACCTGGCCTAGCCGAACAGACGAAGGTAATTAACGCGTGGTTATGATTTGATTGGGACCGAGGTGGTGCCGGCACGAACTTACCTGAACAGGACCGAAAAAGGAACGGAGAACTGGGAACAAAACTCCTGTAAATAAAGCAACAGGCGAAACATTTGAGTGGTAAGCCATGAACTTCGGATTTACGGACAGCAAGAATGCCCAGGGGAGAAGCCGAAGATGGCCGCCTAGGGAGACCTGCAGTCGAAGGACAGGTGCGTGAACCCGTATGTAAGACAAGAAACGTGAAGACCCGGGCGTACCAGGAGTGAGCCGAGCCCTGGGCGTACCAGGGAAGGAGGGGGCGCCACCAACCGTGACCGGCCACCCGACTGTAACCGGCAGACCACGACTTGGTGACCTGACAAACATGATGGCCTGGGCGAACCAGGGAACCAAGACCCCTCGGATGTGACCCGATGGCCGAAGTGGGAAGGAGCCAGACCGGTCCCCACGTGGACCCCCGAATTTAAAATAATTTATTTTAATTCATTTCCTGTATGGTGGGTTTTTCCGTACATCTAATTTTCCTTTTTTTTTTTTAACTATATGGCGGGTTTTCCAATAAACTAATTTTCCTAATTTTTTTTTTTTTTTTTTACTATATGGCGGGTTTGTCTGTGAATCCATTTAACTTCCCTTTTTTTTTTTTTTTTTTTTGCGGACTATGGCGGGCTTACCCCAAAACGTACCTTAATGTCATTCCCCCCTTGGGGTTGTTTTTTTTTTTTTTTTTTGCGCATGCATTTATTTAATGGACAATGGAATCTTGATCATTGATTCTTGGCACCTCCTCCCTCCCCTCCCCGTCCGGCCCGGCCGCCCGTGATCCCCCACGCCCGGCGTGGAACGCAAGCTCACCATGCAGCCAGGGCGACGGGGAAGGGGAGGGTGACGTCATTGTGGGCGACGGAAGAGGAGTGCGTTCCAGCCTGGAACGCACGCCCGTGTGCACCGGCTGCCACGCCGGACTTGAGGCGTCGCCGCTTGGTAAGCTGAACCGGCCCTCCCCCCCCCAACGATCGGGGAGACACCGTTGGGCCGGTAGATCAAGCAAATGCCGGAAGCCAGCGGAGCGGTGAGGACCGGCCCCCGGAAGTGCGTGCGTTCCACCCTGGAACGCACGCCCCCGTGCGCCGTGCCGGGAACAGGAATGCCGGCCAGACCTGCGAGCCACCCACACCTAACCCCCCCCCCCGGCCCGGGTGAGTCGGCCGGCTGCCGGGTACGTCCCCTGATGCCGTATACCAGGAACCCAGGGAGACGAGCGGAGGGGGGGGGAGGGCTGGCCGGAAGCCCGAGCGCTCCACGCTGGAACGCACCGGCCGCATGAGGTGGAGGGAGGGCGCCAGACCTCCTCAGCTCTTGCCCTGCGAAAGAGCCCCATACTTACCACCAGGAGACACGAACTCAGCGAGAGGCGACCGTAGGTACCAGGGAACACACCAACACTAACCAGTGGATCACACAAGAACCGGAACGCCCACTGTGATGAGGTAGGTGGGGGTTTAAGAAGGCTCAAGCCCCTCCCACAAATGCAGGCTGACCTTCAGCCTTACCAACATATATATATATATATGTGTGTGTGTGTGAATGTCTGCGTGTATATATTGTGGGGATTCGCTCTGGTAAAACAAAACGTCACTTTGCAGTCTTGGTGTTAGTTCACACACAATGGAAAGTCCACATAGCAGAAATCACCTTGTTGGCAGTGCTGCCTCCAGCAGTCCATAGCAGGCTTTAAGGGGGCTTATTTCCCTTACAGAGGAGTCTCAGCCCTCCAGCATGGCACAAGCCTCAGATCCCAGCACACACACCTCCTGAGCTCAACTGTCAGACTGAGGTAATCCTCCTCAACTGGCAGTGCTGGCTGGTTTTTAGGCCTGGCAAAAACCAGCCTGGAACATGGGGAGTAGTCACCCACCCAACACTTTGACTGCTCCCAGTAAGAGCTGTCCCAGATCAGCTATACAGCCATACTAAGTATTTAGCTGACAAACAGCAAAACGGCTCTTACTCCACCAAGGCCAGGAACCTCAGTGACACATACCTATCATCCACGATGATTCCTTGTACCTTCTTACTATATATATATATATATGTGTGTGTGTGTGTGTTTTAGTTGTGTAACAGACTGTCTTTGTTATGTGTGTATGCAGAAGGGCTGTGTGTGTATATAAATTTGTCGGCTGTGTTTGTCTGAGGTGTATGCAGCAATACCTTTGTGTGTGTATATGTCATCTGTGTAGCAGTGCTGTGTTTGTGAGGTGTGTATTTCACAGACCAGGGTGTGCACATATATATTTCAGATATGCATGATGCAAAGCTGTGTGTGTATAATGTGCCTTCTGCACTGTTGTATGTGTGTATGATGTTCATACTGTAGAGCTTGGTGTATGCATTTGTATAATGTAATGATCCTGGAGAGTAAAAAATAATAATAATCTAGCAGACCTAGCATGGAGGGACACAGAACAATGATAGGAGACACTTTTACTTGGATACACACAAAGTGACCAAATACACCATTACTGTTTATTATAATGGTCAGCAGATGACACACAAGGTCAAACAAAACTATTAACCCCAAAGTTAATTACCTTGACCTTTCCACTTTATTAAACCATCAAGGAAGGTTTAATGAGTAGAAACATATTTTTTTTTCAAATTTTCTCTTGTCTAAACCTGGGGTGCATCTTAAAGTCCAAAAAATAAGGTAGTTTAGGCTAAAGTGATGCTATTTCCAGGTTTATGTTTTTCTTGGCATTCACGTGTACAGATGAGGCTCCTGTGTATCAGACTATATGATATATTATTTGACTTGATTTTGTCTTTGACTAATAAGTATGTCGAGGATTTGGAATAAGTGTAACAAGTTCTCATGGGAAAACCATGCCCTCAAGCTTTTAGCAGTAAACTCAACGTTTTGAAGACCAATGCAATAAATTAATTCCTCATTCTAACCACCTTCCAAGAACAGATGTTAAACATCTCATTAGTTTATTAGATTCTATTTTAGATGCTCTTTTATAAATTAACCTCTCATTATACATGATGCTTCTCTTCACAATTTATTCAGCTGTTTTCGTTTTGTATTTTTAGTATTATTTGGGAAAGTGCACTTCTACTATTTTTACTGGTATTGGGTTGTGACCTGTGAAACTCGTCTGTTAATTTTCTTGTATCCTAGTAAATTAACCCCAAGAGATTGTGCTACTCCTCTTCCTTATGAAATAATCATACAGGAGATTTATGAAAACTGGTGCAAAGAAACACTGGCTTAGTTGCTCATGGCAACCAATCAGATTCCACCTTTTATTTTTCAGAACTCCTTTGAAACTAAGCCAGGTTCACTTTTTCACAGTTTTTTCTAAATTTCCCCCATAATGTATAGGTATAATTTATATAGGGCATATTCTACTTGAATGAGTCCAAAGCAAACAGGAAGAACCAGTATTTGGCATTGGATGTTTGGTCATTGGCTAATTTTATGACCAGCAACTCTTTTGCTGCTGTGTCATCCTCTCCTATTTATTAGTTTTTTTGGGGCAGTTGCTATCTAAAGGCTGATTTACATGGCCCAATTTTTGGGAATAAATGTTACGACGAATGCTCTTTCCCGTTGAGAAGCCCATGTAAATCTGCTGCTGATCACCCTTATGAACAGGCAAAATGCTTGTTCATTGGCTGAAATTATCTTTTGTACAGCACATGAAATCATCGTATCTGGTCAGCAGATCTGAACTGCACTCTGCTGCCCAGAAAAAATATATCTGTAGCCATCGCTTTTCGCTATACAGTGGGGGTGATCCCTGCATGTAAATTCACTTCTTAACCTCCTCTGACCAGCAGGCAGTTATTGGGAAGGAATAGTCCTTTCCCGGTAATTGCCTGCCAAGTCGGGTAGTCTAAATGACTGATGCAGGGCAGTCTCCCTAATTGAATCGTCTTTTCTTTAAATATTTTTGGTCTCAGCTCTGATCTTCCCGGTAATAGTGTAGGCTGTGTGTTTGTATCCAATATATCCTTGTATAGTTGTTTTTTAAGAGGATTTTTGTGCAGTCCTATTTGTGAGTTTTTTTGTTTATAGTTAGTTTTTTCTTGTTTGTTTCAACTTTCCCTTGTTATCCTCTGCTGTTAACTTTTCTTTGTATCTGGGTCCTACGGTTTCCCTTCTGTTGTCTTAGGATCAGTATTACAGAGTAGTTATGGTCATATTAAGTTATCCCCTATCCATAGGATAGGAGATATATAGATCAGTGGGGTTCTGGCAGTAGGTTATAACTATCCCCTATCCTGGATGCTTTTTCCTGGGTGTCGAGTAGTGTTGATCGCGAATATTCTAATCACAAATCTTTATCGTGAATATCGGCACTTTGATAATTCGCGAAGATGTAGAATATAGTGCTATATATTCGTAAACGTGAGTATTCTAGATTTTTTTTTTACCAGTAACCTCCCTTCTTTCTTGTGGGCCAATGAGAAGGCTGCAATATCTTTGTCAGAGCTTAGCAACATCCCTAGCAACCAATAGGAAAGTTGCCTACCCCTTTACTATATAATAAACTCCCCAGCAGCCATTTTCTGCAGTTTTTTGCAGTTCTGAGAGAGAGAGCAGAATCACTGCTGTGCTCTATGCTTTCATCTTGATCCTATTCCTTATCCAATTACATTAGATAGTTAGTTAGCTTATATATAAATACAGATAGTTAGTGGGAGATAGTCAGTGTAGGTTACATAGTGATATAGTATAGCTGATAGGTTCCATTGCAGGGTACTAGGTAATGTGATAGGAATTACTGTACTATGTATTTTCTCCAGTCTCAGGAAACTTCTAGCAGCTTGAAAACTGGAGATCACGAATTCTAGAATTTTGTGAATTTATCGCGAATATTAGGCCAAAAATTTGCAAAATATTGCCATAACGAATATTGCCCATGCTGCTCATGACTAGTGTCGAGCCAGGACCAGGAAATAGAGAGCAGCGAGACCGGAGTAGCAGGGGATCAATGAGCTGAGTAATGCCTATTTGTTATTTTTAAACATCTCTAGCAGTTTCAGGGCCCAGGGAGCAGTGAGTATAGTGCTTCTAGCCCTAGCACTAGTATTGTGGTATTACTCACAACTTCATGTTCTTCTTCTCCAGGTGCCTGCACTGCACTAAGTCCTGACAGCGCACAGCTTTAGGACGTTACATAGTGTGTGTAGGTGCAAACTATGACCTGATGGTGTGTGACGTCCAGTCACAGTGTAGTGCATGCCTAGACACAGTGCTGCACAAAGAGTGGAGGTACCCACAAGCGCAGAAGAGAGGTTAGTTTTTTGTTGTTGGTCCAGTCTGAGGTCTGAATTAACCCCTTAAGGACCCTGAGATTTTTGCGTTTTCATTTTTCACTCCTCGCCTTCCCATAGTCCTAACTTTTTTAATTTTTCCATTCACATAGCCTTATGAGGGCTTATTTTTTGTGGAACAAGTTGTTCTTTCTAACGGCACCATTTACGGTTGCATACCATGTAGTAGGGAGCGGGAAAAAAATTCCAAATGGGGTGAAATTGGGAGAAAAAAAACGCAATTCTGATAAAGGTTTTTATTTTATTTTTTTACACTGTACACTATGCGGTAAAATTGACCTGTTATCTTCATTCTCCAGGTCAGTACGGTTCCAACGATACCACACTTGTATAATTTTTTTAAACCTTATATATATATTTTTTTCTCATAACCATATATTGACCCCTATAACTTTTTTGTAGCTATGTGTACGGGGCTGCGTGAGGGCTCATGTTTTGCGGGATGATCTGTTCTTTTCAGTGATATCAATTTTAAGGAAAAGGGTTTTGAACATTTTTTTTAATTTATTTATATATATATATATATATATATATATATTTGTAAAAACTTTTTTTTTAAAGTTTTTTTTAAGTCACCTTGGGTGACAATAACTGGCAATCATTTGATTGCCCATAGTATTCAGTGATGGCTAAATAGCCATAACTGAAGACTTAATTTGCACTATATCAGGCATGTTCAACCTGCGGCCCTCCAGCTGTTGTAAAACTACAACTCCCACAATGCACTGCTGTAGGCTGTTCGGGCATGCTGGGAGTTGTAGTTTTGCAACAGCTGGAGGGCTGCAGGTTGAACATGCCTGCACTATATCAATACAAGGCTGCCACCTAGTGGCCTGTATCGATATATACAGTACAGACCAAAAGTTTGGACACACCTTCTCATTCAAAGAGTTTTCTTTATTTTCATGACTATGAAGGCATCAAAACTATGAATTAACACATGTGGAATTATATACATAACAAACAAGTGTGAAACAACTGAGAATATGTAATATTCTAGGTTCTTCAAAGTAGCCACCTTTTGCTTTGATTACTGCTTTCCACACTCTTGGCATTCTCTTGATGAACTTCAAGAGGTAGTCCCCTGAAATGGTCTTCCAACAGTCTTGAAGGAGTTTCCAAAGATGCTTAGCACTTGTCGGCCCTTTTGCCTTCACTCTGCGGTCCTGCTTACCCCAAACCATCTCCATTGGGCTCAGGTCCGGTGACTGTGGAGGCCAGGTCATCTGGCACAGCACCCCATCACTCTCCTTCATGGTCAAATAGCCCTTACTTTCAAAGTTTTCCCAATTTTTCGGCTGACTAACTGACCTTCATTTCTTAAAGTAATGATTGCCACTCGTTTTTCTTTACTTAGCTGCTTTTTTCTTGCCATAATACAAATTCTAACAGTCTATTCAGTAGGACTATCAGCTGTGTATCCACCTGACTTCTCCTCAATGCCACTGATGGTCCCAACCCCAATCTATAAGGCAAGAAATCCCACTTATCAAACCTGGCAGGGCACACCTGTGAAGTGAAAACCATTTCAGGTGACTACCTCTTGAAGCTCAACAAGAGAATGCCAAGAGTGTGGAAAGCAGTAATCAAAGCAAAAGGTGGCTACTTTTAAGAAGCTAGAATATGACATATTTTCAGTTGTTTCACACTTTTTTGTTATGTATATAATTCCACATGTGTTAATTCATAGTTTTGATGCCTTCAGTGTGAATCTACAATTTTCATAGTCATGAAAATAAAGAAAACTCTTTGAATGAGAAGGTGTGTCCAAACTTTTGGTCTGTACTGTACATCTAGATCTCACATTAGATCTGATCTCAGCCGGGGAAAGCTGTTATCGGATCAGAAGCGCTCGACTTCTGGTTCCGGTCTGCGCAGATGCCGTGGTCACATTTGACCACAACATCTGAAGGGTAAGATGCCGCGGGTCTCTGCTATTTAAAATAGCAGAAACCCCACGGCTAAGGCGCCCGCTGCATGTTCGAGCGGGCACCATGTTTAGGGATCGGACCAATGACATAAAGCTACGTCATGGGTCCTTAAAGGGACCGATTGAAGGGAGGCCACGTTAAAAAATTTGCTGTGGGGCCTAGTCAGTTCTAGTTATGTCAATGAACTCTAATCCTTTAAATATCGTAACACACATAGTTTGTAAAGCTGAAAAAAAGACAATACATCTAGTTCAGCCTGTTATCCTGCAAGTTGATCCAGAGGAAGGCTTGTCTCCTGGAACTGGGAAACATTTGCACCAGCTGTAAATGTAACATCAATGTTTGTAGTGTGTATGTAATGGATTGCAAATTTCAAGATCTGAAATGCTAAATTCACACAATGATAGATGTAGCAGAGCTTAAACAGTTCTTTTACTTTATTCATGTGTGTTGTATATGTATAGTCAAAAAACTGATATTTGTCTACAGTTTTCTATAAAACCACACACCATCAATATGAGTTGCGGCAAATGACAAACTTCACTTTTAGGATGGATTCACGCATATAGCGTTTTATACGTTTTTTGTTGTTTTTTTTCCCCCTACCAAATGTTACATTAAGTGTAACCGTCATTTTTTTATTTTATTTTTGTAATGTGTAGGGGCAGTGATACTGACCATTTTAGTAATATACTTTAATTACTGAAATCGTACATTTCTATTAGAAAAATAGCTGTAAAGGGGTTATGCAACCCCTATAATGATAATTAATGCCCGGGTCCATCATATAGGTCAGTGATGGCTAACCTCCGACACTCCTGAACCCAGTAAACCATTAAAATAAGCACAAAGAGTGTCAGCTAGGTTGCTAAACTATGCGATACCTCTCTAGTAAGGCCCACTGGTCTAGACAACCTGTATACTACCTCATGTTTATTTCATATAGGAAAATGTGCTGACAAATTCTATCCTATAGGCTTTACTACTGTGAACCAAGGTGGTCACGTTTCTTTAATACTGCCATTTGGAATGAGTTTGTTTTTAATTTGGAGATAGTTTCCTACTCTGATCTTTATTAGGCTACTTTAACACTGGCGTTTTGGCTTTGGTTTCGTCCCCCATTGACTTTGAATGGTGTTCAAGACGGATCTGTTTTGGCAATGTTAAAGATTACACAAACGGATCTGTTCTGAACGGATGCAGACGATTGTATTATTGGTGCGGATCCGCACCAAACGCAAGTGTGAAAGTAGCCTTAGTGTGGAAAAGGATTCTGCTGTCTAATTAGTCACAGCATGGCGGTGCAATGTGCACGGACCATTTATGGTGGCACAGATGGCCTGCTAGTAATAATATGTACCTGCTTCCCTGCTTCAAGAGTAGAGGAGTACCTTTGTTATATATGACATTTGGTGGAGCATGTCACCATAGTATTCCAGTATGAACAATCTGAGGCACACAAAGGTGCAGTATGGTCCAAAGTAGAGTCATGCCAATCATGAAAACAGACATGGTATTTTAGTCAAAGAAGCACTCATGCAATTTTTCTTTATTCTCTGGAAAGTTAGAAAGGCTTATGATGTCAATTACATCCTGTCCACACATAAAATGCGGTGTCAGTTGAATAGTCAGAGTGCCACTCACATGACATAGCTGAGAACCAGAAGGAAGTGGAAAATTCCCAAATACAGTCACCATGTAAAGGATTACCTTCACTACAGCTTATATCATGTACCTTTCTAACAGGCCAGACAATAAAAAAAAATATCAGACGGAGTGCTTCTTTAAAGGGAATCTATCAGCATTATTCTCTTTTAAAATTTTTCCTAATGTCCCCATTTCCCCACTGTCAGGTATCAAAGCTGCACTGAAATATGCAGTCCAAACTGCTGTGCTAAGATAATGGAGAAGAATCATGTGTGTATGATCAATAGTCCCGTCTATACACTTCAGCACAGCTCTGACCACTGACACATGGGCCAGTTGGAATTTAAAGAATAGTGATCTGGACTTCTTGTCTGCAGTACTGCTTACATACACTGCCTGTCCAAAAAGAAAAGTCGCCACCTGGATTTAACTAAGCAAATAGTTATGAGCCTCCTATTGGATAATTACTACATGGGAGATTATCTTTCAGCTGGCAACAAGTTATTTAACCCCAACTGGTGTAATGAGTTGCTTCTCATTTCTTAAACAACCATGTTGAAAAACACATCTCGTGGTTGTGGAAAAGATGTTAGTCTGTTTGAGAAGGGTCAAATCATTGGCATGCATCAAGCAGAGAAAACATCTAAGGAGATTGCAGAAACTATTAAAATTGGGTTAAGAATTGTCCAACGCATTATTAAAAACTGGAAGGATAGTGGGGACCCATCATATTGAAGGAATAAATGTGGTGGGGAAAAAAAAATTTATGATCGTGATCGGCGATCACTTAAACGTTTGGTGAAATCAAATCGAAGAAAAACAACAGTAGAGCTCAGGGCTATGTTTAATAGTGAAAGTAAGAGAATTTCCACACGCACAATGCGAAGGGAACTCAAGGGATTGGGACTGAACAGCTGTGTAGCCGTAAGAAAACCACTAATTAGTGAGGCAAACCAGAAAATAAGGCTTCAATTTGCTAGGGAGCATAAAGATCGGACTCTGGAGCAATGGAAGATGGTCATGTGGTCTGATGAGTCCAGATTTACCCTGTTCCAGAATGATGGGCGCATCAGGGTATGTCGGGGGGTAATAATTCTATTAAGAATTATTAATTATGGTCATAAAATAATTAACCATAAACAAATTAAATTTATAAAATTTGTCATAAATTCTTAAAATTATGACCTGGTGAATTGTAGACAACCTAATTGATACAATTCACATCTGAGTCCGACTATTTCCTCAGATAAATAAGTTCTTTTGACGTGAGATGACGTTAATGATAAACATGTAGTTCTGCATTATACAATAATACACAGGTATTAAAAAATATGCCGATTTATTGGTTACAAGGTTATAAACATATATAAGTAAACACAATGATACACGCAAATGAATATATATAGAGTTAATATAAAGCATTACAAGCTTAACAATACATGTGAGTGGAAATAACTTGTCACATTATAACCAAGCTATTATTAGGTTAGGATATCAAAGTAGGAACATAAGTTATATACATTACTTCTGTTCAAAGAAAACCTCATGATATCAGGATGGGCATGTCTACCCCTAGACATCATTATAGAATGCTAAATACATTCTGCCCCCCTAACCAACTACACATCACATGACTTCAAGATGGGCAAATCCATTCAAGGGTATAACTTAGAAGAGACAATTATATCCTTCCGCCCCATCCTGGACTATTTTCACATATATAACTTTGGTAAGACTATTAAGACAAATAACAGGGATCTAGGATCTTAAATGGGAAGGACTTGAAACAAGTCTTCCCTGTGGGAATCCATCACTTAGCTTGGCGAAGAATGTTCTATCAATATATATATATATATATATATATATATATATATATATATAAAGCAATTATTTAATGCTTTGCTAGATTATGAGTCTAGATTCTTCTGCAGGTAGAATGAAGCCTCACAATATCCTAAGACTACATCTCAATATGGAGATGATCAATTAATTTATTTATTTATTTACTTACAAATCTAGATGGTATAATTTCACCCACACTATCAAATTAGTCTTAATAAAATGAAATATCATTTTCTGTGTCTCTTACCAAGTCCTAGTAGAAATCTCACTTCTGCTCCTAGGAAAGCTGGGTGGTCCATCATAGCGCATCTCACCATGGCTTTCATCTTGACAGACCCCTCTAAAGAGCTTAACTTATCTTTCCTCTCTTTCTCCTCTCCTCTTTTTTTCCTCCTCCTCTTCTACCTTCTGTGTATGGTTTATGATCACAAACTTATCAGTTAGACACACCTTCCTAGTTTGGAACTTTCCAATCATTGTCGGATGGGCGTGACCATTGATAAAAGATTTGACATCATAACCTTACCCAGAATGCATTTTTGCTACTGTTGTAATGTCACCTACTCATACCTAGGTGGCACTGCTGTGTAAGCTATTTGCATCATAGTATAAAGGGTTAACTTATGTAAGTCTGAATATGCATTTGACCTTAAAAGCTTTAATTCAAAGCCATAGAGATTAATTCTGACACTTGTAGCAATTAGAGACAGACCTCTAGGAGTTTCTCTGAATGTTTCTCACACTGTTGATTTATGAATCATAAATAACTTGAATGGCCTTGTTTTCTCACAGAGATATCAGTACCTCCTCTCATACCAAAGATGTGAATAATTGTTACAAAACACACATCTTCACAGACACTCTTTTAGAGACAAATATTCTCCTAATGAGAAATATATACAATATACTGGATACATGTTGTCTTCGTAACAAATAACAATAAAATATAAACAAATATATATATATATATATATTTATATATACACAGTACAGACCAAAAGTTTGGACACACCTTTTCATTTAAAGAGTTTTCTTTATTTTCATGACTATGATTCACACTGAAGGCATCAAAACTAATTCACACTGAAGGCAACTATGATTCACACTGAAGGCATCAAAACCTTTAATCTAACAGTATTCCAATTAATATGCTCCATTTTTTTAGCGATCTTTTCCACCATACTGGCAGTTAGTGTCTCAAAATATCCCAATAAAATGTAACCTAAAATGATACCATAGCTTTCAACATTCTGTGTGTAGAGGGAAGGAGGTGGGCGTATGTATATGGATATATATATATATGTATCTGCCCCTTCTTTGATATGTGTATATATGTATATATATGGGCCCCTTTATATGGCCAATAGGGATATATATTTCCTGTATGGCCGTGTATTTATTGGCCCTGTATGGCAAGTGGAGACATATGTATGTCCCCTGTATGTGATGCCTCAGGTATATGCGAGTGTGTGTGTGTATATATAGATATGTGTGTATGTATTTGCACACATGTCTATGTATATACACTTATGTCAGCATGACAGTATGTATGTGGGCCTATTGCTGCCCATTCATACCCCCGGCCCCCGGTTTTATATGTATGTATGTGTATGTGTTTATAGATGTGCCCCAAGCATCTGTGGATATATATATATATATATACAGTACAGACCAAAAGTTTGGACACACCTTCTCATTCAAAGAGTTTTCTTTATTTTCATGACTATGAAGGCATCAAAACTCTGAATTAACACATGTGGAATTATATGCATAACAAAAAAGTGTGAAACAACTGAAAATATGTCATATTCTAGGTTCTTCAAAGTAGCCACCTTTTGCTTTGATTACTGCTTTGCACACTCTTGGCATTCTCTTGATGAGCTTCAAGAGGTAGTCACCTGAAATGGTCTTCCAACAGTCTTGAAGGAGTTCCCAGAGATGCTTAGCACTTGTTGGCCCTTTTGCCTTCACTCTGCGGTCCAGCTCACCCCAAACCATCTCGATTGGGTTCAGGTCCGGTGACTGTGGAGGCCAGGTCATCTGGTGCAGCACCCCGTCACTCTCCTTCATTGTCAAATAGCCCTTACACAGCCTGGAGGTGTGTTTGGGGTCATTGTCCTGTTGAAAAATAAATGATGGTCCAACTAAACGCAAGCCGGATGGAATAGCATGCCACTGCAAGATGCTGTGGTAGCCATGCTGGTTCAGCCTTCAATTTTGAATAAATCCCCAACAGTGTCACCAGCAAAGCACCCCCACACATCACACCTCCTCCTCCATGCTTCACGGTGGGAACCAGGCATGTAGAGTCCATCCGTTCACCTTTTCTGCGTCGCACAAAGACACGGTAGTTGGAACCAAAGATCTCAAATTTGGACTCATCAGACCAAAGCACAGATTTCCACTGGTCTAATGTCCATTCCTTCTGTTCTTTAGCCCAAACAAGTCTCTTCTGCTTGTTGCCTATCCTTAGCAGTGGTTTCCTAGCAGATATTCTACCATGAAGGCCTGATTCACACAGTCTCCTCTTAACAGTTGTTCTAGAGATGTGTCTGCTGCTAGAACTCTGTGTGGCATTGACCTGGTCTCTAATCTGAGCTGCTGATAACCTGCGATTTCTAAGGCTGGTGACTCGGATGAACTTATCCTCCGCAGCAGAGGTGACTCTTGGTCTTCCTTTCCTGGGGCGGTCTGAATGTGAGCCAGTTTCTTTGTAGCACTTGATGGTTTTTGTGAATGCACTTGGGGACACTTTCAAAGTTTTCCCAATTTTTCAGACTGACTGACCTTCATTTTTTAAAGTAATGATGGCCACTCGTTTTTCTTTACTTAGCTGCTTTTTTCTTGCCATAATGCAAATTCTAACAGTCTATTCAGTAGGACTATCAGCTGTGCATCCACCTGACTTCTCCACTACGCAACTTATGGTCCCAACCCCATTTATAAGGCAAGAAATCCCACTTATTAAACCTGACAGGGCACACCTGTGAAGTGAAAACCATTTCAGGTGACTACCTCTTTAAGCTCATCAAGAGAATGCCAAGAGTGTGCAAAGCAGTAATCAAAGCAAAAGGTGGCTACTTTGAAGAACCTAGAATATGACATATTTTCAGTTGCTTCACACTTTTTTGTTATGCATATAATTCCACATGTGTTAATTCATAGTTTTGATGCCTTCAGTGTGAATCTACAATTTTCATAGTCATGAAAATAAAGAAAACTCTTTGAATGAGAAGGTGTGTCCAAACTTTTGGTCTGTACTGTATGTCCTACTGATTGTCCTATGCTAAGGACTAAGGCTCATTAAATGAATACATAAATATTATATATTTTGCTTCATTGATAATTGCCTAATTGTATAGGTAATTATCACCACCTGCATAGAGCTTATCTTTATCTCCCGTCATAAATTTATAAGTAGACAAGGAGGATTCTTCTCAGACTGGTACATTCATGAGAAGAATAACAGTAAAAAGCAGAAACCTTTGTGCGACCTTACCTTGGCCTACTCAAGACATACAAAATTGTAACTATAGTCGAGCATGACTCTTAAAGGCAATGAACATCCATCTTGACTAGAATGAATTGAATATCAATGCATTTACCTATAAAAAGGCACAACAGGTAAGAAGAGAGGCAGATGAAGTGATGCACCCATCATGCCTAGTGCCTACTGTACAAGCCTGTGGGGGCAGTGCTATGATCTGGGGTTGCTGCAATTGGTCAGGTCTAGGTTCAGCAACAGTATGTGCTCCAAGAATGAGGTCAGCTGACTACCTGAACATACTGAGTGACCAGGTTATTCCATCAATGGATTTTTTCTTCCCTTGCTTCCAGGCATTGTCCAAGATGATAATGCCAGGATTCATCGGGTTCAAATTGTGAAAGAGTAGTTCAGGGAGCATAAGACATTATTTTCACACATGGATTGGCCACCACAGAGTCCAGACCTTAACCCCATTGAGAATCTTTGGGATGTGCTGGAGAAGGCTTTGTGCAGCAGTCAGACTCTGCCATCATCAATGCAAGATCTTGGTGAAAAATTTATGCAACACTGGATGGAAATAAATCTTGTGACATTGCAGAAGCTTATCGAAACAATGTCACAGCGAATGCGTGCCGTAATCAAACCAAAAGGCAGCCCAACGAAATATTACAGTGTGTTACCTTTATTTTTTTGGTGGCAACTTTTTTTTTGGGGGACAGGCAGTGTACCACAGTAGATAATAGTCAAAGTTCGTGGTGACAGAGTCCCTTTAATCTAACAGTATTCCAATTAATATGCTCCATTTTTTAACGATCTTTTCCACCATACTGGCAGTTAGTGTCTCAAAATATCCCAATAAAATGTAACCTAAAATGATACCATAGCATTCAACATTCTGTGTGTAGAGGGAAGGAGGTGGGCGTATGTATATGGATATATATATATATGTACCTGCCCCTTCTTTGATATGTGTATATATGTATATATATGGGCCCCTTTATATGGCCAATAGGGATATATATTTCCTGTATGGCCGTGTATTTATTGGCCCTGTATGGCAAGTGGAGACATATGTATGTCCCCTGTATGTGATGCCTCAGGTATATGCGAGTGTGTGTGTATATATAGATATGTGTGTATGTATTTGCACACATGTCTGTGTATATACAGACGTGGACAAAATTGTTGGTACCCTTTGGTCAATGAAAGAAAAAGTCACAATGGTCACAGAAATAACTTTAATCTGACAAAAGTAATAATAAATTAAAATTCTATAAATGTTAACCAATGAAAGTCAGACATTGTTTTTCAACCATGCTTCAACAGAATTATGTAAAAAAATAAACTCATGAAACAGGCATGGACAAAAATGATGGTACCCCTAGAAAACACAGAACATAATGTGACCAAAGGGACATGTTAATTCAAGGTGTGTCCACTAATTAGCATCACAGGTGTCTACAACCTTGTAATCAGCCATTGGGCCTATATATATGGCTCCAGGTAATCACTGTGTTGTTTGGTGATATGGTGTGTACCACACTCGACATGGACCAGAGGAAGCAAAGGAAAGAGCTGTCTCAAGAGATCAGAAAGAAAATTATAGACAAGCATGTTAAAGGTAAAGGCTATAAGACCATCTCCAAGCAACTAGATGTTCCTGTGAGTACAGTTGCACATATTATTCATAAGTTTAAGATCCATGGGACTGTAGCCAACCTCCCTGGACGTGGCCGCAGGAGGAAAATTGATGACAAATCTAAGAGACGGATAATCCGAATGGTAACAAAAGAGCCTAGAAAGACTTCTAAAGAGATTCAAGGTGAACTTCATGCTCAAGGAACATCAGTGTCAGATCGCACCATCCGTCGTTGTTTGAGCCAAAGTGGACTACATGGGAGACGACCAAGGAGGACACCATTGTTGAAAACGAATCATAAAAAAGCAAGACTGGAATATGCCAAACTACATGTTGACAAGCCACAAAGCTTCTGGGAGAATGTCCTGTGGACAGATGAGACAAAAATCGAAGTTTTTGCCAAGGCACATCAGCTGTATGTTCACAGACGAAAAAATGAAGCATATCAAGAAAAGAACACTGTCCCTACTGTGAAACATGGAGGAGGCTCTGTTATGTTCTGGGGCTGCTTTGCTGCGTCTGGCACAGGGTGTCTTGAATCTGTGCAGGGTACAATGAAATCTCAAGACTATCAAGGAATTCTAGAGAGAAATGTACTAGCCAGTGTCAGAAAGCTTGGTCTCAGTCGCAGGTCATGGGTCTTGCAACAGGACAATGACCCAAAACACACCGCTAAAAACACCCAAGAATGGCTAAGAGGAAAAAATTGGACTATTCTAAAGTGGCCTTCTATGAGCCCTGACCTCAATCCTATTGAGCATCTTTGGAAGGAGCTGAAACATGCAGTCTGGAAAAGGCACCCTTCAAACCGGACACAACTGGAGCAGTTTGCTCATGAGGAGTGGGCCAAAATACCTGCTGAGAGGTGCAGATGTCTCATTGACAGTTACAGGAAGCGTTTGATTGCAGTGATTGCCTCAAAAGGTTGCGCAACAAAATATTAAGTTAGGGGTACCATCATTTTTGTCCATGCCTGTTTCATGAGTTTATTTTTTTACATAATTCTGTTGAAGCATGGTTGAAAAACAATGTCTGACTTTCATTGGTTAACATTTATAGAATTTTAATTTATTATTACTTTTGTCAGATTAAAGTTATTTCTGTGACCATTGTGACTTTTTCTTTCATTGACCAAAGGGTACCAACAATTTTGTCCACGTCTGTACACTTATGTCAGCATGACAGTATGTATGTGGGCCTATTGCTGCCCATTCATACCCCCGGCCCCCGGTTTTATATGTATGTATGTGTATGTGTTTATAGATGTGCCCCAAGCATCTGTGGATATATATATATATATATATATATATATACAGTACAGACCAAAAGTTTGGACACACCTTCTCATTCAAAGAGTTTTCTTTATTTTCATGACTATGAAGGCATCAAAACTCTGAATTAACACATGTGGAATTATATGCATAACAAAAAAGTGTGAAACAACTGAAAATATGTCATATTCTAGGTTCTTCAAAGTAGCCACCTTTTGCTTTGATTACTGCTTTGCACACTCTTGGCATTCTCTTGATGAGCCACTTTTTGGTTATGTATATAATTCCACATGTGTTAATTCATAGTTTTGATGCCTTCAGTGTGAATCTACAATTTTCATAGTCATGAAAATAAAGAAAACTCTTTGAATGAGAAGGTGTGTCCAAACTTTTGGTCTGTACTGTATATATGTACAGTTAGTTGTGGCCAAAAGTTTTTAGAATTGCATAAATATTGGAAATTGGAAAAGTTGCTGCTTAAGTTTTTATAATAGCAATTTGCATATACTCCAGAATGTTATGAAGAGTGATCAGATGAATTGCATAGTCCTTCTTTGCCATGAAAATTAACTTAATCCCCAATTGCCATGAAAATTAACTTAATCCCCAAAAAACAATTCCACTGCATTTCATTGCTGTCATTAAAGGACCTGCTGAGATCATTTCAGTAATCGTCTTGTTAACTCAGGTGAGAATGTTGACGAGCACAAGGCTGGAGATCATTATGTCAGGCTGATTGGGTTAAAATGGCAGACTTGACCTGTTAAAAGGAGGGTGATGCTTGAAATCATTGTTTTTCCTTTGTTAACCATGGTGACCTGCAAAGAAACGCGTGCATCCATCATTGCATTGCATAAAAATGGCTTCACAGGCAAGGATATTGTGGCTACTAAGATTGCACCTCAATCAACAATTTATAGGATCATCAAGAACTTCAAGTAAAGAGGTTCAATTCTTGTTAAGAAGGCTTCAGGGCATCCAAGAAAGTCCAGCAAGCGCCAGGATCGTCTCCTAAAGAGAATTCAGCTGCGGGATCGGAGTGCCACCAGTGCAGAGCTTGCTCAGGAATGGCAGCAGGCAGGTGTGAGTGCATCTGCACGTACAGTGAGGCGAAGACTTCTGGAAGATGGCCTGGTGTCAAGAAGGGCAGCAAAGAAGCCATTTCTCTCCAAAAAAAACATCAGGGACAGATTGATATTCTGCAGAAAATATAGTGAATGGACTGCTGAGGACTGGGGCGAAGTCATATTCTCCGATGAAGCCGCTTTCCAATTGTTTGGGCATCAGGAAGAAGAAAAGGTGAGCGCTACCATCAGTCCTGTGTCATGTCAACAGTAAAGCATCCTGAGACCATTCATGTGTGGGGTTGCTTCTCATCCAAGGGAGTGGGCTCACTCACAATTTTGCCCAAAAACACAGCCATGAATAAAGAATGGTACCAAAACACCCTCCAACAGCAACTTCTTCTAACAATCCAACAACAGTTTGGTGAAGAACAATGCATTTTCCAGCACGATGGAGCACCGTGCCATAAGGCAAAAGTGCTAACTAAGTGGCTCGGGGACCAAAACTTTGACATTTTGGGTCCATGGCCTGGAAACTCCCCAGATCTTAATCCCATTGAGAACTTGTGGTTAATCCTCAAGAGGCGGGTGGACAAACAAAAACCCACTAATTCTGACAAACTCCAAGAAGTGATTATGAAAGAATGGGTTGCTATCAGTCAGGAATTGGCCCAGAAGTTGATTGAGAGCATGCCCAGTCGAATTGCAGAGGTCCTGAAAAAGAAGGGCCAACACTGCAAATACTGACTCTTTGCATAAATGTCATGTAATTGTCGATAAAAGCCTTTGAAACGTATGAAGTGCATGTAATTATATTTCACTACATCACAGAAACAACTGAAACAAAGATCTAAAAGCAGTTTAGCAGCAAACTTTGTAAAAACTAATATTTGTGTCATTCTCAAAACTTTTGCCCACGACTGTATATATGTAGAGGGAAGTGTATTAAATATTCCCTAGATTCAATTCCCTATCAACTCTTGTCAACAGTTCAGCCCCCATGTTTAGAGAAAAACTTGTGCTGATAGCCTGTAGGATAACAGCTGATCAATATCTAGTCCTCTTTTGTTCAGGCCCTAAGCAGTAGGATGGTCTCGTTTGCTGGTCACCTCAGGATAAAGGGATTGCAGACTCTCTGGCATCGTTTGTCAAGGGGATTTCTAACCAGAGACCTCCTGGAGAAGGCCTAGGAACCCTGGATGGGCTAAGTAACCCCTGCTCCACCAACCATTCCCTAACCCCGGCTGCTGTCCTGACAGTACCCCACCATTAACCCCTATTACCCCTATACAATATCACCCCCTATCCCACTAACGATTACCCCTATACCCTATTCCCTATCCACTGCTATTGTGGTATGTAACCCTTCATTTCCCTGTAGGGATAGTGTTTAGTCCAGGTTGGGTCGGCTGCTAATGTATGTGTGTGTGTACTGTATTAGATAGTTTTGTGGGTGGAATTTGGGAACTGTGTAGTGAGTATTGTATTTATGGTGCTGTATTGTGTGTATTGTAGGTTGATAATAAATATATTGTATTATTTGCATTATACCTATCGTGCTACGTGTGTTTATTAGCGGTAGCTAGCTCAGTTAGGCGCTTGCAGCTAGTTTAGTGATCAGTGTAAAGTAAAGTGAAAATATTGTGTTATTAATTTATATAGGTATAAATAGGCGGAGTCATCGGTAGATGACTCCTCCCCCATTTATGAATATTCATATTTGCATAAATATTGGTAATTAATATTCTCCCCTCACACTGTGCAACCTTGACATACTCTGCTTGCTTTACATTTCTACTGTAGGTTATTTTTCTTTTTTTAACATTCGTGTTTTTCGTATAATTCATTTTTAAATTAGATTGTCTACAGTGTGTAAAATCCCTCATTATTCAAATCTCTTTCTGAAGTCACCTCATACCGTATGTATACATTTTCACAAACGATCTACTATAGAGCATTCTGCATTGGATTAGGTAGTTGCTTCTTTTGAAGAAAATGCTATCCATGACTTAATTTACTTTCCTGTGTCCTTTGTCAGCAGCCAGAGTGGAACTCATTTGTGTTGGTGGTGGGATCTGAGTTAATTAGAGGTCAAAGCCCTTCACAAGAATATTCAGAAATAGAAGTGTCAACCTACGCACTAATGTTCAAAGGGAAAAAACACTGACATTTCATGTAACATTTGGAACTGGGAAACATTTGCACCAGCTGTAAATGTAACATCAATGTTTGTAGTGTGTATGTAATTAATTGCAAATTTCAAAATCTGAAATGCTAAATTCAAACAATGTTTTTTTTTTTTTTTTTACTTTATTCATGTGTGTTGTTTATGTATAGTAAAAAAAACTGATATTTGTCTACAGTTTTCAAAAAAAACACATACCATCAATGTGAGTTGTGCCAAATGACAAACTTCACTTTTAGGATGGATTCACTCATATAGCGTTTTTCACTTTTTTTGTGGCTTTTTTTTTTTCCTATTTATACCTTAAAGTGTAAACATAATTCAAACATTTTTTTTGTAATGTGTAGGGGCAGTGATACTTACCATTATTGTAATATACTTTAATTACTAAAATCATACATTTCTATTAGGCTACTTTCACACTAGCGTTCGTCGGTCCGCTCGTGAGCTCCGTTTGAAGGGACTCACGAGCGGACCCGAACGCTTCCGTCCAGCCCTGATGCAGTCTGAATGGATGCGGATCCGCTCAGACTGCATCAGTCTGGCGGCGTTCAGCCTCCGCTCCGCTCGCCTCCGCACGGACAGGCGGACAGCTGAACGCTGCTTGCAGCGTTCGGGTGTCCGCCTGGCCGTGCGGAGGCGTGCGGATCCGTCAATGGGATACGTAGCCTCGTACGGATCCGTCCAGACTTTCAATGTAAAGTCAATGGGGACGGATCCGTTTGAAGATGCCACAATATGGCTCAATCTTCAAGCGGATCCGTCCCCCATTGACTTTACATTGAAAGTCTGGACGGATCCGTACGAGGCTATTTTCACACTTAGCTTTTATATGCTAATATAATGCAGACGGATCCGTTCTGAACGGAGCCTCCGTCTGCATTATTATGATCGGATCCGTTCAGAACGGATCCGATCGAACGCTAGTGTGAAAGTAGCCTAAGAAAGATAGCTGTAAAGGGGTTATGCAACCCCTATAATTACCCTCTTAATGCCCGGGTCCATCATATAGGTCAGTGATTGCTAACCTCCGACACTCCAGCTGTGGTGAAACTATGACTCCCAGCATGCTCCATTCATTTCTGTGAAGCCAAGCAAGTGTGCATCTTGGGAGTTGTAGTTTTACCACAGCTGGAGTGCCGGGGGTTAGCCATCACAGATATAGGTTATACTTGTCCCGCTCCCTGGCAACTAAGTGTTACAGGGCGGTTCACTGTGATGTGGATTTTCGTTCAGGCTGGCTGCACATTTTTTGCGTACTGGCTGCGGTGTTCCGTGCAGGCTGATTGCTTTTGGCTGCGTGCTGGCTGTGGTATATTGTGTGTTCCTGCCCGTGTGTGTGCGCATGTACCCCCTTTGGCTGTATTGTCTCTCTGTGGGTATTCAGGTCTGTTGCACTCTTGCATACTGGCTGCAGTGTTTCATGCATGCTGGTTGCTAGGGGCAACTTCCTGTATCGCAGCTAGGTATTCTGCAGTTTCTGGTTACCCCTGACCTGATTTGGTTCTGCTGGGATTAACCTCCCCGGTTCAGTTCCTGGGTGTGTCCTTTCAGGTGCGCTTGTTAGGCTGCTATTTCTGCCTTTGAGCGTGGAGTGTTGAGATCAGTCTGATCTGGTTCAGTACATTGAGGTCTTCTGTTATTGTCATTGTCACGTGTCTTGGTTCCTTTGTATGGTTATGTGTTCCGTGGTCCTTGGCCTGTTTTGCCTTGTCAAGCTTGTATGACGTCCCGGAGGTTCCTCTTGGGACCCCCAGCACGTGATACTAAGTCACTCCTGATGCCTTCACGGCCGCCGTTCCATCTTCCAATAGCGCAGATCAAAATATCAGTCGAACGGGGAAGCAGCCAATAGCAGGCTGTGACCAGGACAAGCCTCCCTAGCATCACGGATGATGCTAGGGAGGATCGTCCCCATCGCATGAGGCTATTGGCTGCTCGCCCTGTCACCGGATGTTTTGATCCAAGCAATAGGGTGATGCAGAGGTGGAATGCGGGTATCCAGAGCAACGCGTGTGCCAGGGAGTGGGTTAAGTATAACCTATAGAGGGTCCCGGGCATTGGGGGATCAATATAGAGGTTGGATAATCACTTTAATTGTGGAGACTTGCTCAACACTGACTATGTTAAGTAAGCAATAGCAATGTAATGGAAATTATAATAGAAAAGTAAGGCTTCTTTCACACTGGCGTTTTGGCTTTCCGCTTGTGAGATCCATTCAGGGGTCTCACAAGCGGTCCAAAACGGATCAGTTTTGCCCTTATGCATTCTGAATGGAAAAGGATCTGCTCAGAATGCCTCAGTTTGCCTCCGATCAGTCTCCATTCTGCTTTGGAGGCGGACACCAAAATGCTGCTTGCAGCGTTTTGGTGTCCGTCTGACAAAACTGAGCTAAAAGGAACCGTCCTGACACAATGTAAGTCAATGGGGATGGATCCGTTTTCTATGACATAATCTGGCACAAAAGAAAACGGATCCGTCCTCCATTGACTTTCAGTGGTGTTCAAGACGGATCCGTCTTGGCTATGTTAAAGATAATACAAACAAATCCGTTCTGAACGGATGCAGACGGTTGTATTATCTGAACGGATCCGTCTGTGCAGATCCATGACGGATCCGCACCAAACGCGAGTGTGAAAGTAGCCTTATAGAAATGTGTGATTTCAGTACATTACAAAAGTGGTCAGTAAAAGAAAAATGATGGTTACACTTTAAGGCTTTCATTCACATTTTTGGCTTTTTTTTTTCAAGAAAAAACTCCATTAAACTCATTGATTTTCAAAATTTGGTATTGACTTACATTCACATTTAAAATAAAAAATAACACATTTTAAAAAAAAATATGGGGGAGGGTTTATGAAGTCTCCTGTTTTATATGCCAGTCTTGGTCTAGTTTTCACTTGAGTGACTGGTATGCTTTTGGGCTTCTTGTACTCCTAGAGATATATGCATATGTATGCCTAGAATCTTATTTTATCTGTGCCAGAATTTATATATAGATATTATATATATTAAGTGCAAATGCCAGCATGTTTACCCATTTTTTGCCATGCTAGATATGTCATAACACTGTCTGCATGCCAAAGTTTCCACAAATTTTAGTCCTACTTTGCGCCTTCTTTTGTCATAGCCTTTCATAGATGGGTATTACCAACCTGGCTTTCTATGGCATAAATGTCTAAAAAATGAGGGTTCTACCACTGGAAACCCATTGTATCGAGGAGAGTAGAGTTGAGCGAACACCTGGATGTTCGGGTTCGAGAAGTTCGGCCGAACATCCCGGAAATGTTCGGGTTCGGGATCCGAACCCGATCCGAACTTCGTCCCGAACCCGAACCCCATTGAAGTCAATGGGGACCCGAACTTTTCGGCACTAAAAAGGCTGTAAAACAGCCCAGGAAAGAGCTAGAGGGCTGCAAAAGGCAGCAACATGTAGGTAAATCCCCTGCAAACAAATGTGGATAGGGAAATGAATTAAAATAAAAATTAAATAAATAAAAATTAACCAAAATCAATTGGAGAGAGGTTCCATAGCAGAGAATCTGGCTTCCCGTCACCCACCACTGGAACAGTCCATTCTCAGCTATTTAGGCCCCGGCACCCAGGCAGAGGAGAGAGGTCCCGTAACAGAGAATCTGTCTTCATGTCAGCAGAGAATTAGTCTGCATGTCATAGCAGAGAATGAGGCTTCACGTCAGCCACCACTGCAACAGTCCATTGGCATATATTTAGGCCCAGCACCCAGGCAGAGGAGGGAGGTCCCGTAACAGAGAATCTGTCTTCATGTCAGCAGAGAATTAGTCTGCATGTCATAGCAGAGAATGAGGCTTCACGTCAGCCACCACTGCAACAGTCCATTGGCATATATTTAGGCCCAGCACACACACAGGCAGAGGAGAGAGGTCCCGTAACAGAGAATCTGGCTTCATGTCAGCAGAGAATCAGTCTGCATGTCATAGCAGAGAATGAGGCTTCACGTCAGCCACCACTGCAACAGTCCATTGGCATATATTTAGGCCCAGCACACACACAGGCAGAGGAGAGAGGTCCCGTAACAGAGGATCTGGCTTCATGTCAGCAGAGAATCAGTCTGCATGTCATAGCAGAGAATCAGGCTTCACGTCAGCCACCACTGCAACAGTCCATTGTCATAAATTTAGGCCCAGCACCCAGGCAGAGGAGAGAGGTCCCGTAACAGACAATCTGGCTTCATGTCAGCAGAGAATTAGTCTGCATGTCATAGCAGAGAATGAGGCTTCACGTCAGCCACCACTGCAACAGTCCATTGGCATATATTTAGGCCTAGCACACAGGCAGAGGAGAGAGGTCCCGTAACAGACAATCTGGCTTCATGTCAGCAGAGAATCAGTCTGCATGTCATAGCAGAGAATGAGGCTTCACGTCACCCACCACTGCAACAGTCCATTGGCATATATTTAGGCCTAGCACACAGGCAGAGCAGAGAGGTCCCGTAACAGACAATCTGGCTTCATGACAGCAGAGAATCAGTCTGCATGTCATAGCAGAGAATGAGGCTTCACGTCACCCACCACTGCAACAGTCCATTGGCATATATTTAGGCCTAGCACACAGGCAGAGCAGAGAGGTCCCGTAACAGACAATCTGGCTTCATGACAGCAGAGAATCAGTCTGCATGTCATAGCAGAGAATGAGGCTTCACGTCACCCACCACTGCAACAGTCCATTGGCATATATTTAGGCCTAGCACACAGGCAGAGCAGAGAGGTCCCGTAACAGACGATCTGGCTTCATGTCAGCAGAGAATCAGTCTGCATGTCATAGCAGAGAATGAGGCTTCACGTCAGCCACCACTGCAACAGTCCATTGGCATATATTTAGGCCCAGCACCCAGGCAGAGGAGGGAGGTCCCGTAACAGAGAATCTGTCTTCATGTCAGCAGAGAATTAGTCTGCATGTCATAGCAGAGAATGAGGCTTCACGTCAGCCACCACTGCAACAGTCCATTGGCATATATTTAGGCCCAGCACACACACAGGCAGAGGAGAGAGGTCCCGTAACAGACAATCTGGCTTCATGTCAGCAGAGAATTAGTCTGCATGTCATAGCAGAGAATGAGGCTTCACGTCACCCACCACTGCAACAGTCCATTGGCATATATTTAGGCCCAGCACCCAGGCAGAGGAGGGAGGTCCCGTAACAGAGAATCTGTCTTCATGTCAGCAGAGAATTAGTCTGCATGTCATAGCAGAGAATGAGGCTTCACGTCAGCCACCACTGCAACAGTCCATTGGCATATATTTAGGCCCAGCACACACACAGGCAGAGGAGAGAGGTCCCGTAACAGAGGATCTGGCTTCATGTCAGCAGAGAATCAGTCTGCATGTCATAGCAGAGAATCAGGCTTCACGTCAGCCACCACTGCAACAGTCCATTGGCATATATTTAGGCCTAGCACACAGGCAGAGGAGAGAGGTCCCGTAACAGACAATCTGGCTTCATGTCAGCAGAGAATCAGTCTGCATGTCATAGCAGAGAATGAGGCTTCACGTCAGCCACCACTGCAACAGTCCATTGTCATAAATTTAGGCCCAGCACCCAGGCAGAGGAGGGAGGTCCCGTAACAGACAATCTGGCTTCATGTCAGCAGAGAATTAGTCTGCATGTCATAGCAGAGAATCAGGCTTCATGTCAGCCACCACTGCAACAGTCCATTGGCATATATTTAGGCCTAGCACACAGGCAGAGGAGAGGTTCATTCAACTTTGGGTAGCATCGCAATATAATGGTAAAATGAAAATAAAAATAGGATTGAATGAGGAAGTGCCCTGGAGTCCAATAATATATGGTTATGGGGAGGTAGTTAATGTCTAATCTGGACAAGGGACGGACAGGTCCTGTGGGATCCATGCCTGGTTCATTTTTATGAACGTCAGCTTGTCCACATTGGCTGTAGACAGGCGGCTGCGTTTGTCTGTAATGACGCCCCCTGCCGTGCTGAATACACGTTCAGACAAAACGCTGGCTGCCGGGCAGGCCAGCACCTCCAAGGCATAAAAGGCTAGCTCTGGCCACGTGGACAATTTAGAGACCCAGAAGTTGAATGGGGCCGAACCATCAGTCAGTACGTGGAGGGGTGTGCACACGTACTGTTCCACCATGTTAGTGAAATGTTGCCTCCTGCTAACACGTTGCGTATCAGGTGGTGGTGCAGTTAGCTGTGGCGTGTTGACAAAAGTTTTCCACATCTCTGCCATGCTAACCCTGCCCTCAGAGGAGCTGGCCGTGACACAGCTGCCTTGGCGACCTCTTGCTCCTCCTCTGCCTTGGCCTTGGGCTTCCACTTGTTCCCCTGTGACATTTGGGAATGCTCTCAGTAGTGCGTCTACCAACGTGCGCTTGTACTCGCGCATCTTCCTATCACGCTCCAGTGCAGGAAGTAAGGTGGGCACATTGTCTTTGTAGCGTGGATCCAGCAGGGTGGCAACCCAGTAGTCCGCACAGGTTAAAATGTGGGCAACTCTGCTGTCGTTGCGCAGGCACTGCAGCATGTAGTCGCTCATGTGTGCCAGGCTGCCCAGGGATAAGGACAAGCTGTCCTCTGTGGGAGGCGTATCGTCATCGTCCTGCCTTTCCCCCCAGCCACGCACCAGTGATGGACCCGAGCTGCGTTGGGTGCCACCCCGCTGTGACCATGCTTCATCCTCATCCTCCTCCACCTCCTCCTCATCCTCGTCCTCCTCGTCCTCCAGTAGTGGGCCCTGGCTGGCCACATTTGTACCTGGCCTCTGCTGTTGCCAAAAACCTCCCTCTGAGTCACTTCGAAGAGACTGGCCTGAAAGTGCTAAAAATGACCCCTCTTCCTCCTCCTCCTCCTCCTCCTCCTGGGCCACCTCCTCTTCCATCATCGCCCTAAGTGTTTTCTCAAGGAGACATAGAAGTGGTATTGTAACGCTGATAACGGTGTCATCGCCACTGGCCATGTTGGTGGAGTACTCGAAACAGCGCAACAGGGCACACAGGTCTCGCATGGAGGCCCAGTCATTGGTGGTGAAGTGGTGCTGTTCTGTAGTGCGACTGACCCGTGCGTGCTGCAGCTGAAACTCCACTATGGCCTGCTGCTGCTCGCACAGTCTGTCCAGCATGTGCAAGGTGGAGTTCCACCTGGTGGGCACGTCGCATATGAGGCGGTGAGCGGGAAGGCCGAAGTTACGCTGTAGCGCAGACAGGCGAGCAGCAGCAGGATGTGAACGCCGGAAGCGCGAACAGACGGCCCGCACTTTATGCAGCAGCTCTGACATGTCGGGGTAGTTGTGAATGAACTTCTGCACCACCAAATTCAGCACATGCGCCAAGCAAGGGATGTGCGTCAAATTGGCTAGTCCCAGAGCTGCAACGAGATTTCGCCCATTATCACACACCACCAGGCCGGGCTTGAGGCTCACCGGCAGCAACCACTCGTCGGTCTGTTGTTCTATACCCCGCCACAACTCCTGTGCGGTGTGGGGCCTGTCCCCCAAACATATGAGTTTCAGAATGGCCTGCTGACGTTTACCCCGGGCTGTGCTGAAGTTGGTGGTGAAGGTGTGTGGCTGACTGGATGAGCAGGTGGAAGAAGAGGAGGAGGAAGCCGAGAAGGAGGAGGTGGCAACAGGAGGCAAAGAATGTTGCCCTGCGATCCTTGGCGGCGGAAGGACGTGCGCCAAACAGCTCTCCGCCTGGGGCCCAGCTGCCACTACATTTACCCAGTGTGCAGTTAGGGAGATATAGCGTCCCTGGCCGTGCTTACTGGTCCACGTATCTGTGGTTAGGTGGACCTTGCCACAGATGGCGTTGCGCAGTGCACACTTGATTTTATCGGATACTTGGTTGTGCAGGGAAGGCACGGCTCTCTTGGAGAAGTAGTGCCGGCTGGGAACAACATACTGTGGGACAGCAAGCGACATGAGCTGTTTGAAGCTGTCTGTGTCCACCAGCCTAAATGACAGCATTTCATAGGCCAGTAGTTTAGAAATGCTGGCATTCAGGGCCAGGGATCGAGGGTGGCTAGGTGGGAATTTACGCTTTCTATCAAATGTTTGTGAGATGGAGAGCTGAACGCTGGCGTGTGACATGGTTGAGACGCTTGGTGACGGAGGTGGTGGTGGTGGTGTTGGTGGTACATCCCCTGTTTGCTGGGCGGCAGGTGCCAACGTTCCTCCAGAGGCGGAGGAAGAGGCCGAGGCGGCAGCAGCAGAATAGGCCGAGGCGGCAGCAGCAGAAGAGGTAGCAGGGGGAGCCTGAGTGACTTCCTTGGTTTTAAGGTGTTTACTCCACTGCAGTTCATGCTTTGCATGCAGGTGCCTGGTCATGCAGGTTGTGCTCAGGTTCAGAACGTTAATGCCTCGCTTCAGGCTCTGATGGCACAGCGTGCAAACCACTCGGGTCTTGTCGTCAGCACATTGTTTGAAGAAGTGCCATGCCAGGGAACTCCTTGAAGCTGCCTTTGGGGTGCTCGGTCCCAGATGGCGGCGGTCAGTAGCAGGCGGAGTCTCTTGGCGGCGGGTGTTCTGCTTTTGCCCACTGCTCCCTCTTTTGCTACGCTGTTGGCTCGGTCTCACCACTGCCTCTTCCTCCGAACTGTGAAAGTCAGTGGCACGACCTTCATTCCATGTGGGGTCTAGGACCTCATCGTCCCCTGCATCGTCTTCCACCCAGTCTTGATCCCTGACCTCCTGTTCAGTCTGCACACTGCAGAAAGACGCAGCAGTTGGCACCTGTGTTTCGTCATCATCAGAGACATGCTGAGGTGGTATTCCCATGTCCTCATCATCAGGAAACATAAGTGGTTGTGCGTCAGTGCATTCTATGTCTTTCACCGCTGGGGAAGGGCTAGGTGGATGCCCTTGGGAAACCCTGCCAGCGGAGTCTTCAAACAGCATAAGAGACTGCTGCATAACTTGAGGCTGAGACAGTTTCCCTGGTATGCATGGGGGTGATGTGACAGACTGATGGGGTTGGTTTTCAGGCGCCATCTGTGCGCTTTCTGCAGAAGACTGGGTGGGAGATAATGTGAACGTGCTGGATCCACTGTCGGCCACCCAATTGACTAATGCCTGTACCTGCTCAGGCCTTACCATCCTTAGAACGGCATTGGGCCCCACCATATATCGCTGTAAATTCTGGCGGCTACTGGGACCTGAGGTAGTTGGTACACTAGGACGTGTGGATGTGGCAGAACGGCCACGTCCTCTCCCAGCACCAGAGGGTCCACTAACACCACCACGACCATGTCCACGTCCGCGTCCCTTACTAGATGTTTTTCTCATTGTTATGGTTCACCACAACAACAAATATATTATTTGGCCCAATGTATTGTATTCAAATTCAGCGGGATATAAATTTGAGGCCTAGTATTTAGGCGCTGGGTGACCGGTATGGATTTAGTGACAGAATTAGACTTGGAAATGCACAGAAGCGTGTGTGTGAAGTTATTCTGAATGACCCTATGTGCACCTTCAATATGATCTACCCTTTTAGGGATAGATTTCAAATAGCTCTGATATAGCAGAAACGACTAAATTATGAAATTGCTAAATTGGGAATTGTATTTCAACCCAGAACAAGAAATGTGCTTGAACGGACACTAAATAACTCGCCCAGCTACAGCACTAAGGACAGATTTAGCGGGATATAAATTTGAGGCCTAGTATTTAGGCGCTGGGTGACAGGTATGGGTTTAGTGCCAGAATTAGACTTGGAAATACACAGTAGCGGGTGTGTGTGAAGTTATTCTGAATGACCCAATGTGCACCTTGAATATTATATACCCTTTTAGGGATAGATTTCAAATAGCTCTGATATAGCAGAAACCACTAAATTATGAAATTGCTAAATTGGGAATTGTATTTCAACCCAGAACAAGAAATGTGCTTGAACGGACACTAAATAACTCGCCCAGCTACAGCACTAAGGACAGATTTAGCGGGATATAAATTTGAGGCCTAGTATTTAGGCGCTGGGTGACAGGTATGGGTTTAGTGCCAGAATTAGACTTGGAAATACACAGTAGCGGGTGTGTGTGAAGTTATTCTGAATGACCCAATGTGCACCTTGAATATTATATACCCTTTTAGGGATAGATTTCAAATAGCTCTGATATAGCAGAAACCACTAAATTATGAAATTGCTAAATTGGGAATTGTATTTCAACCCAGAACAAGAAATGTGCTTGAACGGACACTAAATAACTCGCCCAGCTACAGCACTAAGGACAGATTTAGCGGGATATAAATTTGAGGCCTAGTATTTAGGCGCTGGGTGACAGGTATGGGTTTAGTGCCAGAATTAGACTTGGAAATACACAGTAGCGGGTGTGTGTGAAGTTATTCTGAATGACCCAATGTGCACCTTGAATATTATATACCCTTTTAGGGATAGATTTCAAATAGCTCTGATATAGCAGAAACCACTAAATTATGAAATTGCTAAATTGGGAATTGTATTTCAACCCAGAACAAGAAATGTGCTTGAACGGACACTAAATAACTCGCCCAGCTACAGCACTAGGGACAGATTTAGCTGGATATAAATTTGAGGCCTAGTATTTAGGCGCTGGGTGACCGGTATGGATTTAGTGACAGAATTAGACTGGGATATGGCCAAAAAATAAACAGACTATTGCTGGTTAAATGCACTTGGTGTGACAGCTTCACCCTGATGTAGGCTTTAGCCAAAAAACAACCACACCATTGAGGGTTAAATGCACTTGGTGACAGGCGCAGCTTGCCCCTGATTTAGTATATGGCCAAAAAATGAACAGACTATTGCTGGTTAAATGCACTTGGTGTGACAGCTTCACCCTGATGTAGGCTTTAGCCAAAAAACAACCACACCATTGAGGGTTAAATGCACTTGGTGACAGGCGCAGCTTGCCCCTGATTTTGTATATGGCCAAAAAATGAACAGACTATTGCTGGTTAAATGCACTTGGTGTGACAGCTTCACCCTGATGTAGGCTTTAGCCAAAAAACAACCACACCATTGAGGGTTAAATGCACTTGGTCGCAGCTTGTGCTGGCGCACCACAAGACACAAAATGGCCGCCGATCACCCCAGAAAAATGTGACTGACAAACGGTCTGTGCAGCCTAAAAACAGTGAGCAATTGAGGATCAGCAGCTCAATGATCCACAGCTGCAGATCGATCAGTTAATCAAGTCCTTTGGAGGAGTTAATCTGCCTAATCTCGCCCTACTGTCGCAGCCGCAACCTCTCCCTACGCTAATCAGAGCAGAGTGACGGGCGGCGCTATGTGACTCCAGCTTAAATAGAGGCTGGGTCACATGGTGCTCTGGCCAATCACAGCCATGCCAATAGTAGGCATGGCTGTGATGGCCTCTTGGGGCAAGTAGTATGACGCTTGTTGATTGGCTGCTTTGCAGCCTTTCAAAAAGCGCCAAGAAAGCGTCACAAAAGCGCGAAGAAAACGACGAACACCGAACCCGAACCCGGACTTTTACGAAAATGTCCGGGTTCGGGTCCGTGTCACGGACACCCCAAAATTCGGTACGAACCCGAACTATACAGTTCGAGTTCGCTCATCCCTAGAGGAGAGCACTGATTCTATTCATCCAGAGGTGGTGGCTAGATCTGAATACATGAGGAGACTGGAGTTACAGAAACGACTGAGTGAAATTCCTTAGCTAGTTCCATAACTACTATAATCTTCGTTTGAGAGCTATACACATGTGCAGCCACTTCTCAACTCATCTGCCTTCTGTGGCTACCAAAGTTGAGGTCTATAAACAGGTTGCCAGAAACTCATATGGTCTTCATGGATGATGTCTCTCTCAGTGCGCCAAATTGAAACAATGCTGAGCATCCTTGTATATTTAAGGTTGCTTCTGACTTCAACTCCTTCCATCTGTGAATTTTTTCTCTACTTGTCCTGACTCTGTAGCTGTTTACCTATGTTGTAGTTGCCCTGACTATGGCTTTTATATGATGACTTTTGTATTTTGTCTATTGTACTAGTACTGTATGCTTACAAGTCAGCTGTTGCTAACATCTACCTCAGGATAGTGACCTGGAGTTTCCAACAGTGAAAGTCTATATCTTTGTGAGAGGGTTTCAAGGTGATAAAATGAATATTTCTTAGACACTGCTCTCTAGTTTATCCCTAAAAGGTGCCGATACACCTTCAGCAGCTGTTGGTTGAACATTTGTTTGCCAACAGATATCTCCTCAGAGATACTGCCCCTGCTCTGGCCTCTACATAACTTCAGCGGATCTACCACTGCTTCTAAATGTTAGACAGCTTCTTTGCTGTCTTACATTTAGACAATTTTCCATGCTTACACAGGCTTACATGTGGGCGTCCCCTTCCTCGCCCACGCCACACCCTCCTTTTTAGACCTGGCGTGAGCAAGGAATAAGTCGCAGATTCTACCCCACCATGGTGTGTAACAGAATGTGTGTCAGATATACGACCCAAAAGTGGCGTATATCAGGTCATAAATGACCCCCTTAGTGTCACAAATGTGCCACAATTCTAGTTTTAAATTATTTTTCAAACCGAGCCAACCAATAATTGGGATGCAGGTAGACAAAAATATTTTTCTATGCACTAAGATTATATTTAGGATGAGCCACTTGGCAAATTTGCGTATGTCTAGACAGCCTGGCTATGCTTATGCTGTCTGTAGGGTTAGTAAATCTGCCTCTTTTTTTTTCTTATTCCTATATTTTACTGAGTTGCATTTGGTTTCCTGTTGTTTATTAGGAGTCTTTGGCATTATCATTTCCCTGCCACTCATGTACAAACAAATGCTAAGAAGATGGCATTAAAAAAAGAGTTTGATGGATGTGAGTTTGAATTTTTTAAATTAAAATATGCTGTGTATGGAGATGAGTTGCTGGCAAGACTTTTGTGTGAACAGTATAACATAGTTTAAGTACTTGCAATGATATAAACTTTCTTTTATAGTACTTTTAGCTTCATCATTTTGCAGATATTATTTTCTTTTCTATTTATCTAATCATTTCAAATTTTATATTTAAAAAATGCATAAACAGATCACGTTAAACCCCAGAAACCTCTCCCCTCCACTTAATTAATTCTTAATTAATTAAGTGGACTTAATTAAGTTAACTTAATTCCTTATTTGTCATATAGAGCATTCTTTTATACATTACAATTCTAGTCAAATATACTTTCCATTTTTCCACTATAGGGCATTTATCTGGCATCCATAACCAAGCCTTTGTCTTTCTTGCAGCATATAATTTTTTTTTGTCTGTCATGGATATTCTTTGTAGGATATTTTTGTCCCAAGTCCACCCCAAAACATATAAGTCTGAAACCACTTGTACAGAAATTTTTAAAATGGAATTCTAATTCATGACCCAGAAGCAATGTAGTTTAGAAAGGTGCTGCAATAAATGGTCAACCACACACCTAAGGAATTTGGGACATGTGGATTACAAACAATCTGAGAAGATAAAATTTTGGGTCTACAAGAAACCTTGGTTAATTCCTCCTCCCACTTTTGGATGGATTTCTGCCTTTCATCTTCAGCCATCATATTATATAATTTAGATAGCACTCCTTTTCTATTTTTTTGTTTCAGTTACATAATCATAGAATTGTGCTTGATCTATATAAAACATCTTTTTTCTTTTGACTGATTTTATAGCACATTTCTGGGTCAGAGACCCCATTTCACTAAGCATTTGAAATGATTTCATCTTGCGGTCCAAAAACAGATCTGAGACAAGTTTTAAGTCATGTTTCCTCTAAAATATCTCCCTCAAAATCCATCAGCTCCTCAAACTAATAATTCAACAAACTTTCACACCCAGAAGAACCCTTGTTTTGATCAATTTTGTATGCAATAATTCACATTTAATACAATTAATATATATTTAGAGACCTTTATACAGACTTTGACATAGATGTCCTGATTCCAATAGCTGGCACATATTTAAGTGTCTTGCTTGACTATTTAACTCAACTAAGGGCACTTTCACACTTACATTAAAGTTTTCCGGTATTGAGTTCTGTCCTCGGGGCTCAATACCGGAAAAAAACTGATCAGTTTTATCCTAATGCATTCTGAATAGAGAGCAATCCATTCAGTATGCATCAGGATGCATCAGTTCAGTCCCTCTTACGTTTTTGTGGACGGAGAAAATACTGCAGCATGTTGCAGTTTTCTCTTGCTATATACGAGTCTTAAAAAGGTCACAAAAAATCGCAGCCCACTTTGGGCAATCTCCTGGTGTACTTTTATGCCACACATTACACTCACAGCAGATACAGTATATTATTAAGATGCACCAGTTCATACATTAAGTGCAGGCACACAAAGCAAAGCCAGACTTGAAACAACCTTAAATGATAGATGACCTCCTAGTTCTGTACATTACTATCTTTAGATTCAGTTTTAGTTTAAAAATACTGATCACTTGCCGGAATACACATTGAAGTCTATTAGTGCTGGATCCGGCATTAAGTGTGGCAGCAAAACGGACCCGGCTTTCCGGTCTGCGCATGCGCAGACCTTCAAAAATGCAAAAAAAATTAATACCGGATCCGTTTTTCTAGATGACACCAGAGAGGCGGATCCGGTATTGCAATGCATCTGGATCCGTCTGACAAATTCCATCAGTTTGCGTCAGGTTTGCTGTATCCGGCAGGCAGTTCCACGCAATCCTTTGGATATTGTAAATATTTTTCTTCAGCTTGATGCTTGATATAAATTCATTTATCATGGCCTCAAAAAACTCAAATGGTTTGTACCAAGTTGGAAAAATATCCCCTATCCACAGGATAGGGAATAACTAACTGATTGATCCCGGCTTTTCTGCTGGGCATCCCAATCCATGTGACTGCCAGAGATAGAGCGAATACAGAAGTTCAGTAGAGAATGAATGGAATGGAAAATGGAAATATGGAAACAGAATGCATATGGAGTGCATTCAGGGTTTTTTCTGGACCCACTGATATGAATGGTTCCGTATACGGAACGCAAAAAAACAAACATGAGGCCTAACTCTTGCCATATATAGAATAGATTATTCTCTCCATACCTTGAATTTGCCTCAAACTCAATCCAATAGTTGGTGTCTATTTATTTTATCGTATTGCCTCAAATCCCTAGAAACATTAATATCCAAATATTTTTTATAGCTACTTGTGGGCAGCGGTGTTGCTATCCAACTGAAGCAGAACTTATCCAATTTATCCATAATCTTGAAAATTTCCCATACACTTCAAAAACTTGATCACCTTATTCCCCTCACCGAGGCTTCTGAAATGAATTGCAAGATGTTATCTTACTTTCCATATTTCCTGAACCCTGGAATTTCCTCAATCTGTCTAATAAGAATCGCCAGTGGTTTGATTGTTTTGTTTCTACATTTTACTAAGTTGCATTTGGTCTTGGCCATTTTCATTTCCCTGCCATTCATATACACTTGCTTAGGCTACTTTCACATCTGAGGCACTGCGATTCGCAGCATGCAGTGCTTTTTGTCCAGCCGATTTTCAACATATTGCCGGATTGCAGCCAGACCCCATTATAGTGAATGGGGTTGGTGAGGATTCCGGTTGCATCCAGCAGTGCTGGATCCAGCGAATTCCAGTAGGCTTTTCTCTGCTAGAACAGCCTGCTGGAATCCATGCAGATGTGAAAGTAGCCATTTACTGAACTGGCTATTGTTAATCTTATGCAATTATATGTTCTGAAAGTTCGTGTAGACTGCACCAGAACAATAACATACTCTAAATTGAAAAGTGCACCAGAGTTATAGCACCACAATATATGCCATAAAACCCTGGAGTATATACTTTGCAACACTTTTATTAATTGTTTTGTGTGGCAAAAGATATGGGAAAAATAACGGAAAAAAGATACAAAACATCCTGCATGATACAATGGTAAATATGCGGATGTGCATGGCTACATTTATAAAGTCACGGAAAATAATGCACTATAGCAATAGATGCAAACATAATATATGGACTAATCCTTCACTCTAATGATAAAATCTGAGACTCTTAGCCAATATATTTTGATCAAAACACATCTGTGCCCGCCTACCACCGCCAAGGTGGTCTCAGTCAGGAATGTCCGACTCTAAACCGACCAATGCCATATGGGCATCTATAGTCAAGAGAGTCGACCCTGCACATATAGTGTGCTGCTCCTAGTTACCTCTGTGTGCATCAGCAATCAATGAGAGGAGGAGCAAACACAGCTATATGTACCACCTTAATCAAGGCTGACCTAATAGATAGGTGGGGCAAAAGTGCACATGAATGCTACTCCCAGGATAAAAGCACATTCACACCTGAAGGTGCCACTCCTTCAAGACAAATCAATAAAATCACAGAAAAAAAGATACAAAACATCCTGCACGATATGATGGTAAATATGCGGATGTACATGGCTACATTTATAAAGTCATGGAAAATAATGCACTATAGCAATAGATGCAAACATAACATATAGACTAATCCTTCACTCTAATAATAAAATCTGAAACTCTTAGCCCATATATTTTGATCAAAACACATCTTTGCCCACCTACCCGGCGCTACTGTGGTCTCCGGCAGGCAGGTTCTGCTCTAAACCTCCCTTTGCCGTTATGCATATATTTTATGTTTTGATCAAAATTTATTGGCTAAGAGTCTCAGATTTTATCATTAGCGTGAGGGCTTAGTTCATACGTTATGTTTGCATCTATTGCTATAGTGCAAAAGATATGGGCCAAAAACTTGCCAAAATTAAGCCAACTGTCATGAACCAGCGGGTGTGAACCCACTGTGCCATGTGTCCTACCTCCTTAAAGGGCGTTGTCTAAGTAAACCCCTCGATTCTTCACAGTACCCCTCATGGTGGGGATAGACTTTCCCGTGGGGAACACCTGGCTGCTACCTCTTGAGAAGGATAAGCACACGAGGCAGCTGGTCCAGGCGGACCAGGGGGTACCAGGGAAATGTACCAGAAGTATAGGCCTAGTCAGGCAGGCGGAGTCGTTACCAGGAGCAAAAGTGCAGGATCGAAGGTGGAAGGTCAGGGCAGGCGGCACAGGTACAGGTCAGGCAATCCAGGTCAGCAACAGGAGAGTCAATGCTAGCAGGCAGGGACCAGAGAAGTAGCAGAATCCAATATCACAAATATGAGTCAGGAGCCTTAGCGGAGCACAAGGACCTTGACACTGAGGCATCTTGGAAGGGGGATGTACCACTTATATATGCACAGGAGGGCTAGGATAGGTCACATGACCTAAGCCACAAAGCCCAGGAAGTGACACTCGCCGGCCCTTAAGAAAGTGCAGCAGGAACAAACAGCAAGCATGCTGTGGCCAGGGCTGACAGCAAACTGTGGAGCGGATACAGAACAACAGCACCCACACAGACCGAGCCTAGGACTGCAGCGGTGAAATGGGAAGCAGATCTCCACTGAACGCAGCGCCCAGAACCGCAGCCATAAGCAGGGGAACAGCGGCTCACAGCAGCCGCTGTTACACCAACACAGTCATACTTTTCCTCATTTTTCCACATTACACCCACAAACATAAATGTATTTTTTGGGGATTTTATAGTATCTCACAAAAGTGAGTACACCTCTCACATTTTTGTAAATATTTTACTATATCTTTTCATGGGACCACACTGAAGATATAACACTTTAATACAATGTAAAGTAGTCAGTGTACAACTTGCATAACAGTGTAAATCTGGTGTGCCCTCAAAATAACTCAACAACCAGCCATTAATGTCTAAACCTCTGGCAACAAACGTGAGTACTAACAATTGTTGTGAAGAGCTCACCAAAATATAGCACAGCCTGCTATACCACCTAGCCTCAGTACTAAAGTATTCAATTAATGGACGGTTATATATGTTACACATACACATTCTATTTTAAAAATATATAAAGTATAATAAACACTCCTAAAAACAACATACACATATAACCCCCATTAACCTCTTAACGCTCAGCGCCGTAAATGAACGAATGGTTCCGCATACGGTTCGCAAAAAAAAGCATCCTTTTCCCAAAATAAAGTAAGAAAAAATTGTAAAAAGTAGGGAAATAAAGAATCCGGCTCTATAAAAATATCACATGACCTAACCCCTTAGGTCATGGATGTCAAACTCATGGCCCTCCAGATGTTGCAAAACTACAACTCCCATCATTCCCTGATAGCTGTAGTATGCGCAGGCATGATGGGAGTTGTAGTTTTGCAACAGCTGGAGGGCCATAAGTTTGACATCCCTGCCTTAGGTGAACACCATCAAAAATATAAAATAAAAACTGTGCTAAAAATTTTTTTGGGGGTCGCCTTACATCACTAAAAGTGCAACACCAAGCGATCAAAAAGGCATATGCCCCCTAAAATAGTACCAATTTAACCATCACCTGTCAGAATTATTGAGCATAAAAATATATGTATTGAAAAGGCCTGTCTCAATATGTAAAAATGAACATTAGGGGTCCATTTTGTCTAGTTTTAAAAGGTTAATGTGAGGTGAAGCTCTCAAAGACTAACTGAGAGATTTGGTAGTTTTTTCCTCCCTTATATTTCCGGTTAGCCTTGTATCGCCTTGTTACCCTTCAGGACATTCCCCCATCATGTTTTCTAACTAATCATCTACCTCTTTACTTGTATCACAGATAACTAGACCACTGAAGAAGGTCCAATTAGGATTGAAACGTCCGGTCGATATGTTTACTAAAAGTGGCTATAATAATGCATGAAGTACCTGGATCATAAGTCAAAAATGATGATGCTTAATCAATAAATGATACACAATTGCAAATATATTTCTGTGTGCCGCAATCTTCTCTTCTACAAGTACGACTACCAAGTCCTTGCTGGCACCAGCTAATATTGTGTCAGGAGTACACCTACCAAACGATTTTCTACTTATACCCAGCCACGAATTAAAGATTTCACGATTATGAAAGGGATCGCAGACGATTAATCGGATGGGAACTCCATTGTAGCACTCTCACCGAATATTATAAAAACAACCGTATCCCAAGGGGTCTGCATTCACGACTGAGACCAACACTAGTTGCCAATAATACTGAGTTCTGCGAACGTTTTGAAAGTATTTTGAACAAATGTTCATTTGATTTAATTTTACTCACCATAGAACAACTCCAGAAATCAATGGGAGAACTATCCAAGAAGATCGAGCCAACAGAAACACCTCTAACAACAACAGCACCAGAGGAAGAATGGAAGAAAGGCAAAGAAAAGACCAATAAACAACTCAGTGAATACAAGAAAATCACGGAACAGAACAAACGACAGAAATTTATACGCGACTCGGAGGATTATCGCCTGGACACGGTTTACAAGTGGAAAGGGAATCGACAACAGAGATTCTGGGATAATCGAAAATCCTATTATTCTGGTACAGGATCATCCTCCGGGAGCGATAGATCAACTAGTTACAGGCGCCCATCATGTTTTTTAGGATATCCGATGAGGAGGGGCAGACTAGGAAGAGGGGCAACAGGAGAGGCCGCAGAAAACGATCCGGGAGACCAAATCCATACGAGATCCAAGGTAAGGAGACCAACCTGGTGATCAACATCTCTTCATTTAACTTATCTCTAGCACAGACTAACGTTTTGCAGAAAGGCTTGTCATTTTGTCCCACACCAAACCTAAACACCTTCAATCTGAAACAAGAACTCCAGAGATTCTATCGATCCTTAAGGTCCACTTTAATCAGGCGGATTCTGGGCCACGAACCACCACTTACCCGCCTAATGAACTATCAATAGAAACTTTGGGCCTTAGAAATAGGAGTTCATTTATGCCGCCATTGAAACTTACATCACTCTTTCACAAAACACAATACAGGAAATCCCGACTGACAAGAATACCCAAGGTTACTTTAGACACACTAATAATCTATCCATGGAAGAAAGGATGGCCCTCAATACCCTACAAACTAATACGGAAATTACTATCAAGCCGGCCCGACAAGGGCGGCGCCTTGGTAATAATGGACGAAATAGATTGCCTTCAGGAGATCAGGAGACAACTGGTAGACTCCACTACATATGAAATTCTACAAAACGATCCCACAAAAAGTATTCAGGAAGCAATATCATATACATTGATGATATTCACTAGCCAAGGTGTAATCGATTCCAAAACGGCCACATTTCTCACAAAACAGGACCCCATCACACCAGTTTTCCATACACTATCTAAAATTCATAAGAGACTCAACAATCCCCCAGGACGCCCTATAGTGGACTTCACGGACTCCATCTTTTCTCCCCTTGCAATCTATGTGGAAGAAATTCTTACACCACTAATTTGGTCGTCCAGATACTTTCTGCTTGACACTACTGATTTTCTCACTAAAGTACACAGAATCAATTTGATACCTAACTGTACACTACTAACATTAGATGTAAATAGCCTATTTATGTTAATTTAACACGATAAGGGTCTTCAAGCTACAGCTAGACTGCTCCACGCTCAGTCCAACCTGCAGGACAGAGAACAAGACTTCTGCCTTAAACTGTTGAACATCATACTTGCCAAAAATGTTTTCTTGTTTGGCGATACATACTATGGCCAGAAGAGGGGGACCACCATTGGATCTAACGTGGCCCCCCTTGTGCAAATGCATTTTTTATGGCATTCTAAGAAGATTATGTATATACACATCCGCTATTTTGTAAATTTGCCATCATCTGGCTAAGATTTATCGATGACCTCTTTTGCATGTGGAGGGGCCCCAAATCCACTATTCACGAATTTGTCCAGGATCTCAACCAGGTATATACCGGGTTGAGCTTCACCAGTCACACCAGTAGGGACCAGATTAGTTTCCTGGACACCATGGTCAAGATCGACCAGAGTGGTAACATCACAGTGAACCTATACAACAAACCCACGGACCGAAATAAGCTTACTCCACTACAAAAGTTGTCAACCTAAAGCAACTAAGAAATCCCTACCCCAATCACAGTACTCACTTGTTAACCGAATAGTGTCTGATCAAGACATAAAAAAAGAGAGACTTGAAGACATGACACAAAAATTCCTCACAAGGGGCTATCTACAACCCCTTCTTGACACAGCACTAACTGACTTGAAAGGAGCTACATCACAGCAAAGCCATAACCAAAAGAGAGTAACATGTGTCACCACGTACCATCCCATAACACCCAAGATCCATCAGGCTCTAATGAAACACTGGTTATTACTTACTAAAGCATATCTAAACATCGAAGAGTTTCACCAACCTCCATTAACATGTTATAAGAGATCTCAAAATATCACAGATAAACTCTTTAAAGCAGATGTAGGGAGTTTTGCCAGAGTACTGAGACAAATGTTTCTGTGAAGCCAGCAACAGGGAACATTCCCCTGCTTGAGCTATGCCCAGTGCTTGAGTGTCATTAAGGGTGAATATGTCACCCAATCAAGCACGGGATGACTTTTTCCCATCAGAGGATTCTTTACATGTGATTCCGGTTTTGTTGTGTATTTATTGAAATGTCTGTGTGGTCTCGCTTATTTAGGGGAGACCACACAACACATTCGTGACTGCGTGAGTAAACATAAGTCCACCATTTGACTTGGACACACTATGTTGCCAATTCCCATCACTTCTCAGAAAAAAAGCATCAGGCGTCTCAACTACGCTTTCCAAATACTGGAACAAACGGATCCGCCCAGACGTGGCGGTAACCGGACATTGATTCTAAAACAGAGAGAGGCCCAATAGATTCACAAACTCGGAACCCTGTCACCCAATGGACTAAACCGTGAATGCGATTTTATATGCATATTTTAGTTGTTGTTTCCATATTCTTGGAGTGTAATATGAATTTTATTTTCTTTCAGACCTGTTGAATCTCTTGTCGCATCTGGTGAGGGTGAGGCACACACCCCCCCTTACCCCCTCTCCCCCCACCCATTCCTTTACCCGCATCCCCCCTTCCCCCACCTTTCTCCCCTCCCATTTTTCCCCCTTCCTCCCCTCCCATTTTTCCCCCTTCCTCCCCTCCCCCTTTCCCTACCCCTACCCCCTTGAACCAGGTGCCTTTGAGGACAATGATGCTTATTAATTATGTATAACAATGATTTTTTACTCTCTATAGGATAATCTTTACTATTTCTTCCCCCCCCTATTTATCCTTCATTAACTACTTCCCCCCATATATCCTAAATTCTCCATCTCCCATCTAATGTGTATCTGTGACCCTTGCTCATATAATAGACTGTAAGACACATATAGCACCGTTCCAATGCTCAAAATAACACACTAATGGCTTAGCCATCCAGTCTCGTCTCTCCCACAATAAAGATTCCCCTGTGGAACGCAAAATCACCATTTCCGTGGTCATGTGACGCGGCAGTGGAACGCACACCGACGCCTCCCGCGGCACATACACTTTAAAACAACGCACTCACAGGCTAGCGTCCTGTGATCCAGCACGCCATACCTCCAGACACAGATACCAGGTAACATTGGGATCCGATATTTTTGGGTAGTCCCCTCCCCCTTATATTTCCGGTTAGCCTTGTATCGCCTTTTTACCCTTCAGGACATTCCCCCATCATGTTTTCGAACTGATCATCTACCTCTTTACTTTCATCCTTTCATTCCCACTTCCTTACATTGGGGGTCTATACTCCTCTTACTATAGACAGCTCTATTCTCCAAAGAACATGCTCAGCCTCTATAGTTTGTTTTAAGCCTTGATTTCTATATTATTTTACACCATCTTTTGACCATGTACAACGGGCATTTAATGGGATCCATATTGTCCATGTATCACAGATGATTGCTGAAGAAGGTCCAATTAGGATTGAAACGTCCGGTCGATATGTTTACTAAAAGTGGCTATAATAATGCATGAAGTACGTGAATCATAAGTCAAAAATTCTGATGCTTAATCAACAAATGATACACAATTGCAAATATATTTCTATGTGCCACTATGTGCCTTCTAACTGAGAGATTAGTGATTTGTGCAAAAGTATTTACACGATCTGTTTTTGTGAGAAGAAGGTTTCACAGTTATACAAAAAATGCATTTACTCAGATAAGGGAATATGCCGAATGGTAAAAAGAATATCATTTAGTATTTATTGTAATGTTTATATTAATCCTTATAGGAATGGATTTTGAGTTTTTATATGATATGTTCTAAAATTGGTTGTTTTACAGTCAGGTCCATAAATATTGGGACATTGACACAATTCTAAAAATTTTCGGCTCTATACACCACCACAATGGATTTGAAAACAAATTAACATGATGTGCTTTAACTGCAGACTGTCAGCTTTAATTTGAGGGTATTTACATCCAAATCAGGTGAACGGTGTAAGAATTGCAACAGTTTGCATATGTGCCTCCCACTTGTTAAGGGACCAAAGGTAATGGGACAATTGGCTTCTCAGATGTTCCATGGCCAGGTGTGTGTTATTCCCTCATTATCCCAATTAAAATGAGCAGATAAAACATCCAGAGTTCATTTCAAGTGTGCTATTTGCATTTGGAATCTTTTGCTGTCAACTCTCAAGATGAGATCCAAAGAACTGTCACTATCAGTGAAGCAAGCCATCATTCACCTTCAGAGAGATAGCAAAAACATTAGGCGTGGCCAAAACAACTGTTTGGAACATTTTTAAAAAGAAGGAACGCATCGGTGAGCTCAGCAACACCAAAAGACCCGGAAAACCACAGAAAACAACTGTGGTGGATGACTGAATAATTCTTTCCCTGGTGAAGAAAACACAGTTCACAACAGTTGGCCAGATCGAGAACACTCTCCAGGAGGTAGGTGTATGTGTGTCAAGGTCAACAATCAAGAGAAGACTTCACCAGAGTGAATACAGAGGATTTACCACAAGATGTAAACCATTGGTGAGCCTCAAAAACAGGAAGGCCAGATTAGAGTTTGTCAAACGACATCTAAAAAAGCCTTCACAGTTCTGGAACAACATCCTATGGACAGATGAGACCAAAATCAACTTGTACCAGAGTGATGGGAAGAGAAGAGTATGGAGAAGGAAAGGAACTGCTCATGATCCTAAGTATACCACCTCATCAGTGAAGCATGGTGGTGGCAGTGTCATGGCGTGGGCATGTATGGCTGCCAATGGAACTGGTTCTCTTGTATTTATTGATGATGTGACTGCTGACAAAAGCAGCAGGATGAATTCTGAAGTGTTTCGGGCAATATTATCTGCTCATATTCAGCCAAATGCTTCAGAACTCATTGGACGGCGCTTCACAGTGCAGATGGACAATGACCCAAAGTTTTTTTTAAGGGAAAGAAGTGAAATGTTATGCAATGGCCAAGTCAATCACCTGACCTGAATCTGATTGAGCATGAATTTCACTTGCTGAAGACAAAACTGAAAGGGAAAATGCCCCAAGAACAAGCAGGAACTGAAGACAGTTGCAGTAGTGGCCTGGCGGAGCATCACCAGGGATGAAACCCAACGTCTTGTGATGTCTATGCGTTCCAGACTACAGGCTGTAATTGACTGCAAAGGATTTGCAACCAAGTATTAAAAAGTGAAAGTTTGATTTATGATTATTATTATGTCCTATTACTTTTGGTCACTTAACAAGTGGGAGGCACATATGCAAACTGTTGTAATTCCTAATCCGTTCACCTGATTTGGATGTAAATACCCTCAAATTAAAGCTGACAGTCTGCAGGTAAAGCACATCTTGTTCGTTTTATTTCAAATCCATTGTGGTGGTGTATAGAGCCAAAAATGTTAGAATTGTTTCGATGTCCCAATATTTATAGACCTGACTGTATATAACGAAGTTTGATAAAGGGATATTCATTTAGTGTTAGAATAGAGGTGGAAATTCCAATGTAGTTTCAGAGTGCTATGTTAGAGACTGGTGTGAAGTTAATTATCTGTTTCTCAGAAGATCTCTGGAAAGGGGATTGTAAATACAATGTCTTCATCAAGACAAAGGGCAAAGTATGACCTGAATCCTGTTTTATCACAATGAATAGGAAAGGTGTTTAGTCATGTCTAGGAGTTGTGTACCTACAAGTCCTTGAGAATAGAGGTCTAATCCTGGATACACTTTTATATTTACATTCCATTGTTCTAGAAGTTCTGTCTAAAATCCCAGTTAAAGATTGCTCCTTCTTCAAATTAGAAGAATATAGAAAATAGCTATAATTGTCAAAACTTTTTACATAGAGCCCTAGTGCCATCTAGTGGTAGTGTAAAAATTAAGACATATATTATGAAATAGTTGGGGGATTACGTTTATGATGTCACTAGTTAATGGTCAAACCAGACCAATCCCATTTTTGAATGGGATAAAAAGGTGGCATGAGCTGACAGAAAGAGGCCACCTGATCCAATCTGATCCATTTGAGACACCTACCTGAAGAAGTCATCAGAAACATCCGATGAACTAGGACCACCTATCCAGTAATCCAGGGGGATCCACCCATTCCTTGAGAACACCATTACATTCCTCAATCCTTTCAAGGAGGACACAACCATCCAGGGACAAATAGGACCAGACCAGTCTACTGTCCTGAATCTTAAAACTGATCTCTGCTAGCCGAAACACTGGTGAATTATAAACTTTACTATAATAATATATAATATATTTTCAAAAATAATATATTTGCACATATATATATATTCAATTAACCATATTTTGGGGTTAGAATCTGGTTTGGAAAAAGGCTAGTCTGTAACTGCAGTATCATTCTGACTTTTTTTTTCCAATCCAGGGAGATTTATACATACTGTTGAAAATTATATTATTCTTATATAACGGTATCATCTCTAAGGAACTGAGTTCATTTTTATGAATGTATGTTTGATTTTATATATATATATATATATATATATATATAGAGAGAGAGAGAGAGAGAGAGAGAGAGAGATAATGATATAAATCTGACTTGAGTTTAATCTGAGACATCTGTCGACTGAGAGAAATCAGGTATCAAAATAATTTTAAATATATTGTAGGGTATTATCACAATAAGGAATTGTAAGGAATATACGTATAGCCTATAGGTTATTTTGGCTTTCTTAAAAGGTTGCATATCATTAAGGAATTTTCATTATTTTATTGTAACCGATTTTATATTTGATTAATTTGCACTGTATTATTATTTTATTATATTTAGATTTACCACTGCCTTCTTTTTTAATGAAACTTAGCGCAGATCACAAGCTCATATTGGCTTGGTCTTAAAGATAATACGTTAGAATCTTCTCCCTTACAGATTCTAATTGATTTACATAAAGAATATAGACTGTTAATCAGAGCAGTTTAAATATTCTGACACACCTCATCCCGCAAAAAATGATCCCCTACCTAAGACAATCACCCCAAAAACTATGGCTCTCAGACTATGGAGACACTAAAACATGATTTTTTTTGTTTAAAAAATGATATTGTGTAAAACTTACATAAATAAAAAAGTTACGTAACAACCTCCTCTATAAAAATACCACATGATCTTTCCTGTCAGATGACCATTGTAAATAACAAAAAATAATAACGGTGCCAAAACAGCTATTTTATGTTGCCTCACAAAAAGCGTAATATAGAGCAACCAAAAATCATATGTACCCTAAAATAGTACCAATAAAACTGCCACCTTATCCCGTATTTTCCAAAATAGGGTCTTTTTTTGGGAGTTTCTACTCTAGGGGTGCATCAGGGGGTCTTAAAATGTGACATGGCAACTTAAAATTAACCAAGTGAAATCTACTTTCCAAAAACCATATGGCCTTCCTTTCCTTCTGCGCAATGCTGTGTGCCCGTACAGCAGTTTACAACCTCATATGGGGTGTTTCTGTAAACTAAAGAATCAGGGCAATAAATATTTTGTTTGTCTATTAACCCTTGTATTGTTAGTGGGAAAAAAATTATTGAAATGGAAAATCTTCCCCAAAAGTGAAATTCTGAAATTTCATCTCCATATTCCATTAATTCTTGTGGAACACCTAAAGGGTTAACACAGTTTGGAAAATCAGTATTGAATACCTTGTGTAAGCCTCACAAAGTGACTTTAGACCTGAACTGGTCCTTAAAAAGTGGGTTTTGGAATTTTTTTGAAAAATTTCAAGATTTGCTTTTAAACTTCTAAGCCTTCTAACGTCCCCAAAATATTAAATGACATTCACAAAATTATCCAAACATGAAGTAGACATATGGGGAATGAAAAGTAGTAACTATTTTTGGAGTTATTACTATGTATTATAAAAGTACAGAAATTGAAATTTGGAAATTTTTAAAATTTTTGGGTACATTTGGTATTTTGTTTATAAATAAAAATGATTTTTTTTGACTCAATTTTGCCACTGTCATGAAGTACCAATATGTGACGAGAAAAGAATCTCAGAATGGCCTGGATAAGTAAAAGCGTTTTAAAGTTATCACCACTAGGGATGAGCGAACCCGAACTGTATAGTTCGGGTTCGTACCGAATTTTGGGGTGTCCGTGACACGGACCCGAACCCGGACATTTTCGTAAAAGTCCGGGTTCGGGTTCGGTGTTCGTCGCTTTCTTGGCGCTTTTTGAAAGGCTGCAAAGCAGCCAATCAACAAGCGTCATACTACTTGCCCCAAGAGGCCGTCACAGCCATGCCTACTATTGGCATGGCTGTGATTGGCCAGAGCACCATGTGACCCAGCCTCTATTTAAGCTGGAGTCACATAGCGCCGCCCGTCACTCTGCTCTGATTAGCGTAGGGAGAGGTTGCAGCTGCGACAGTAGGGCGATTAGGCTGATTAACTCCTCCAAAAGACTCCATCCATTGATCGATCTGCAGCTGTGGATGATTGAACTGCTGCTATTGAATTGCTCACTGTTTTTAGGCTGCCCAGAGCGTTTTTCAGTCACTTTTTTCTGGGGTGATCGGCGGCCATTTTGTGTCTTGTGTTGCGCCAGCACAAGCTGCCACCAAGTGCATTTAACCCTCAATGGTGTGGTTGTTCTTTGGCTAAAGCCTACATCAGGGTGAAGCTGTCACACCAAGTGCATTTAACCAGCAATAGTCTGTTTATTTTTTGGCCATATACTACATCAGGGGCAAGCTGTCACCAAGTGCATTTAACCCTCAATGGTGTGGTTGTTTTTTGGCTAAATCCTACATCAGGGTGAAGCTGTCACACCAAGTCCATTTAACCAGCAATAGTCTGTTTATTTTTTGGCCATATACTACATCAGGGGCAAGCTGCGCCGGTCACCAAGTGCATTTAACCCTCAGTAGTGTGGTTGGTCAAGTTGTCACACCAAGTGCATTTAACCATCAATAGTGTGGTTATTTTTTGGCCATATCCCAGTGTAATTCCTTCAGTAAACGTATACCTGTCACCCAGCGCCTAAATACTAGGCCTCAAGTTTATATCCAGCTAAATCTGTCGTTACTGCTGTACTGTTGTGGCTGGGCAAGTTATTTAGTGTCCGTCAAAGCACATTTTTTGTTCTGGGTTGAAATACAATTCCCAATTTAGCAATTTCCTAATTTAGTGGTTTCTGCTGTATCAGGCCTACTTTAAATACACACCTAAAAGGGTATATCAGAATCAAGGTGCTGATAGGGTCATTCTGAATAACTTCACACACACGCTACAGTGCATTTCCAAGTCTAATTCTGTCAGTAAACCTATACCTGTCACCCAGCGCCTAAATACTAGGCCTCAAATTTATATCCAGCTAAATCTGTCGTTACTGCTGTACTGTTGTGGCTGGGCAAGTTATTTAGTGTCTGTCAAAGCACAGTTTTTTGTTCTGGGTTGAAATACAATTCCCAATTTAGCAATTTCCTAATTTAGTGGTTTCTGCTGTATCAGAGCTATTTGAAATCTATCCCTAAAAGGGTATATAATATTCAAGGTGCACATAGGGTCATTCTGAATAACTTCACACACACAGGCTACAGTGCATTTCCAAGTCTAATTCTGTCAGTAAACGTATACCTGTCACCCAGCGCCTAAATACTAGGCCTCAAATTTATATCCTGCTAAATCTGTCGTTACTGCTGTACTGTTGTGGCTGGGCAAGTTATTTAGTGTCCGTCAAAGCACAGTTTTTGTTCTGGGTTGAAATACAATTCCCAATTTAGCAATTTCCTAATTTAGTGGTTTCTGCTGTATCAGAGCTATTTGAAATCTATCCCTAAAAGGGTATATAATATTCAAGGTGCACACAGGGTCATTCTGAATAACTTCACACACACGCTACAGTGCATTTCCAAGTCTAATTCTGTCAGTAAACATATACCTGTCACCCAGCGCCTAAATACTAGGCCTCAAATTTATATTCTGCTAAATCTGTCGTTACTGCTGTACTGTTGTGGCTGGGCAAGTTATTTAGTGTCCGTCAAAGCACAGTTTTTGTTCTGGGTTGAAATACAATTCGCAATTTAGCAATTTCCTAATTTAGTGGTTTCTGCTGTATCAGGCCTACTTTAAATACATCCCTAAAAGGGTATATCAGAATCAAGGTGCTGATAGGGTCATTCTGAATAACATCACACACACGCTACTATGCATATCCCAGTCTAATTCTGTCAGTAAACCTATACCTGTCACCCAGCGCCTAAATACTAGGCCTCAAATTTATATCCTGCTAAATCTGTCATTACTGCTGTACTGTTGTCATGGTCTTACCTTCTTGCTGTTCTCCTTCGTTTGACATGTGCTGGCGGCCATCTTGGTTTCTGGGTTTCTTGTAGCCTCCCACCCTGCGGCTTCTCCTTCCCACTGGGAGGAGCTGGATGCCTAGCTCATATATATAGGAGGTCTGTGGCTTCAGTTCCTTGCTTGGTCCTCCTGTGTTCACATGCTTCTAAGACTGCTGCTGCTTCTGGTTCCTGATCCTGGCTTCGTCTGACTACCCTGCTGGTTCCTGATCCAGGCTTCGTCTGACTACCCTGCTGGTTCCTGATCCAGGCTTCGTCTGACTACCCTTCTGGTTCCTGACCTCTGGCTTCGCAAGACCCTGCTTCGGTTTAGCCATCCGTTTGGACTTTTGCCTTACAGCTTGATTTTCAATAAAGCCTTCTTATTTCCACTTATCTCTTGTTGTACGTCTGGTTCATGGTTCCATGACATTAGGACCAAGCCATGAATTCTGACGGTACAGGGCCATCCTCGCTACCTACGCTGGTTGCCAGACTTGATCAGCAGGATCACCTGTTGGGTCGGTTCGCTGTGGCGTTGCAAACCCTGCTTGAACGCACGGCTCATTTAGCTTCCGTTGCCGATGGGTCGGTTGTCGCTCCTGGGCCCGCTCCTACTGCCGCTCCGGTTGTTGCGCCAGAGTCTACCCCGACACCTGTTGCTGCGCCTGCGGTGTTTCGGGGTATGACCGGTTCTGCCCCCCTTCCACAGCGCTTTGGGGGAGAGCCAACTCAGTGCCGAGGTTTCCTTAACCAGGTGGGCATTTATTTCGAGTTGCTGCCACATGCCTTTCCTACTGAGAGATCAAAGGTGGGCTTCTTGATCTCGCTGCTCTCGGACAAGGCCTTGGCCTGGGCCAGCCCTTTATGGGAGAACAACAATCCGGTGGTTGCCGAGTTTTCCGGTTTTGTTGCTTCTCTTCGGAAGGTATTCGATGTGCCGGCTCGTGCTGCCTCTGCTGCGAAGCTCCTTATGTCCATCAGACAGGGTTCACGATCCGTAGCTGAATACGCCATTGAGTTTCGTACCCTGGCAGCAGAGGTGGGCTGGAATAATGAGGCTCTGGTCGCTGCTTTCTCTCATGGTCTCTCGGATGCCTTGAAGGATGAGGTTGCAGCTAAGGACCTACCAGTGGAGCTCGAGTCCCTTATTTCTTTCCTGATTTTGATTGACAGCAGACTCAGGGAGAGACCTTCCTTTAAGGAGAGCCTGCGGAGGTCTTCTAACAGATTGGCGCCTACGTTTGCTGTCCCACCCGTGCCTCCCTCTCCTCCCACGCCTCCTGGGGATGACTTGTCTGGCGGTGAACCCATGCAGCTGGGGTTTGCTCGCCTGTCCGAGGGGGAGAGGGTACTCCGGAGACGCGAGGGCCGATGCATGTACTGTGGTCTCGGTGGGCATTTTCGGTTGGCATGCCCGAACCGTCCGGGAAACGCTCGCACCTGAGATCCTGTCGGGGGCAGATCTTGGGTGGAGTCTCCTCGTCCCCGGTTTCCCGTGTTGACAAACCACTGATTACTGTTGTCCTCTCCTGGGTCGGGGGCTCGGTGACGACCCAGGCGTTGGTGGACTCTGGTGCTGGTGGTTTGTTCATTGATAGTGTGTTCGCTGCCGCCAATTCCATTCCTCTGCAGCCTCGAGGTTCCCCACTGGCTCTTGAGGCGATAGACGGCAGACCCCTTCTGCCGCCACACGTGACTCAGGAGACCCTTCCAGTGGGGATGGCCATTGGTGCCGTTCACAGAGAGTCGGTCTGTCTCCAGGTGATTTCGTCTCCACACTACTCGGTGGTCTTGGGGTACCCCTGGCTCCAGAAGCATAATCCGACTTTCGATTGGAGATCGGCCGAGATCCTCTCGTGGTCACCGCAGTGTGGGGCTAGTTGCATCCATGGGCCTGTCAAGTTGCTGTGTACTTCCTCGGACTCTCTGTTGCCTCCTGAATACGAGGAGTACCGGGATGTATTCGATAAGGTGCGTGCGGTTGCCCTACCTCCGCACCGCCCATACGATTGTGCCATAGAGTTACAATCTGGTGCCGTTCCTCCTCGTGGCAAAGTCTATCCACTGTCGGTAGCGGAGAATGAGGCCATGGAGGAGTACGTGAGGGAGGCGCTTTCACGCGGACACATTCGCAAATCCTCGTCCCCGGCAGGGGCTGGATTTTTCTTTGTGAAAAAGAAGGGCGGTGAGTTGAGGCCTTGCATCGATTACAGGGGTCTCAATCGCATCACGATCAAGAACGCTTACCCGATACCCTTGATTTCCGAGCTGTTCGATCGCCTCAAAGGGGCCACGGTCTTTACCAAACTCGACCTGAGGGCGGCATATAACCTGGTAAAGATCAAGGGTGGCGATGAGTGGAAGACCGCGTTTAACACCAGGACCGGTCATTATGAATCCTTGGTTATGCCCTTTGGGTTGTGCAATGCGCCCGCAGTCTTCCAGGAATTCATCAACGATGTTTTCCGTGACCTGTTGCAGCAGTGTGTGGTGGTCTATTTGGATGAAATCTTGGTATATTCTGAATCCATGGAGGCCCACATTCTGGATGTCAGACGAGTGTTGCAACGGTTACGAGAGAACAAGCTGTTCAGTAAGCTTGAGAAATGCGAATTTCACCGATCCCAGGTAACCTTCTTAGGTTACATCATTTCCGCTGAGGGGTTCTCCATGGATCCTGAGAAGGTTTCGGCTGTCTTACAGTGGCCCCAGCCCAGTGGTCTTCGTGCCCTGCAGCGCTTTTTGGGCTTCGCCAATTATTATCGGAAGTTCATCAGGGACTTTTCCATGCTAGCCAAGCCTCTCACGGATCTGACCAGGAGGGGCAGTAATCCCCAGGTCTGGCCGCTCGAGGCCATCCGAGCTTTTGAGGCTCTAAAGTCCGCCTTTGTGTCGGCTCCGATTCTGTCGCATCCCAACCCTGGGTTGCCTTTTGTCCTCGAGGTGGACGCGTCTGAGACGGGAGTAGGCGCCCTCCTGTCTCAGCGTAGAACACCAGAGGGTCCTCTGCTTCCTTGTGGGTTTTACTCCCGGAAACTGTCTTCCGCGGAGTGCAACTATCAGATTGGTGACAGGGAGTTATTGGCCATCGTGCAGGCCCTTAAAGAATGGAGGCACTTGCTCGAGGGCTCGGTGGTTCCGGTTCTCATCCTGACGGACCACAAGAATCTGACCTACCTCTCTGAGGCCAAGAGATTGACACCACGTCAGGCCAGATGGGCTCTGTTCTTGTCACGTTTTAATTACGTGGTCTCCTACCTACCCGGTTCCAAGAACATCAGAACGGATGCCTTATCACGGCAGTACTCCGAGCTGTCCGGGGAGGAGTCGATTCCGACTTCGGTCATACCTCCGAATCAGATCCTGGCCGCTATTCGCACCAGCCTGACCTCTCCCCTGGGTGAGCAGATTTTGGCGGCTCAATCTGGTGCTCCCTCTGGGAGACCCAACGGCAGATGTTTTGTGCCTGAGGAGTTGCGCACTCGGTTGTTGCGAACCTACCATAACTCCAAGGCCGCGGGGCATCCTGGAAAGAATCAGCTGTCCTGGGCTGTTTCACGTCTGTTCTGGTGGCCTTCTCTACGTTCCGACATCGCCGCATATGTAGCGGCATGCTCCGTTTGTGCCCAGAGTAAGTCCCCTCGGCACCTTCCGTTGGGCCTTTTGCAACCCATAGCTACCGGGGAGCGTCCATGGTCACACCTGGGGATGGATTTTATTGTGGACCTCCCTGCATCCCGAGGCCATACGGTCATTCTCATGATTGTGGATCGGTTTTCCAAAATGTGCCACTGTGTTCCTCTCAAGAAGTTACCCTCTGCACAAGAGTTGGCCTCGATTTTTGCCAGGGAGGTCTTCCGGTTGCACGGTTTGCCCAAGGAGATTGTGTCGGATCGGGGGAGTCAGTTTGTGTCCAGGTTCTGGTGCGCCTTTTGCTCCCAGTTGGGGATTCATCTCTCTTTCTCCTCGGCCTACCACCCTCAGTCCAAAGGGGCCGCAGAACGATCCAATCAGGCCTTGGAGCAATTCCTTCGTTGCTATGTCTCCGATCACCAAGACAATTGGGTTGACCTCCTGCCTTGGGCTGAGTTTGCCAGGAACACGGCGGTGAACTCTTCCTCTGGGACGTCTCCCTTCATGGCCAATTATGGGTTCCAACCTGCCGTGTTACCGGAGGTATTCTCTCCCCAGGATATTCCGGCTGTGGAGGATCACCTTTCCGTCCTACGTGCTTCTTGGGTACAGATCCAGAGGTCCCTTGAGGTCTCTGCGCAGCGCCAGAGACTCCAGGCTGATCGCAGACGAGCGCCCGCTCCTTCCTACCAGGTCGGAGACCGCGTATGGTTGTCCACCCGCAACCTCAACCTTCGAGTGCCCACTCCCAAGCTGGCGCCTCGCTTTGTTGGTCCCTTCCGAGTGCTTCGCAGGGTAAACCCGGTAGCCTATGCCCTTGCGCTTCCTCCTGGCATGCGGATCTCCAGCGTGTTTCATGTCTCCCTGTTGAAGCCACTGGTGTGTAATCGTTTCACTTCCTCGGTTCCTCGGCCTCGTCCGGTCCAAGTGGGCAATCGTGAGGAGTATGAGGTGAGCAATATCCTGGACTCACGCCTGGTCCGCGGTCGGGTGCAGTTTTTGGTCCATTGGCGTGGTTATGGTCCAGAGGAGCGTTCCTGGGTTCCCTCCGCAGATGTCCATGCTCCTGCCTTGCTCCGAGCCTTCCACGCACGCTTCCATCAGAAACCGTTCTTTACTCCGCGGAGGAGGGGCCCTTGAGGGGGAGGTACTGTCATGGTCTTACCTTCTTGCTGTTCTCCTTCGTTTGACATGTGCTGGCGGCCATCTTGGTTTCTGGGTTTCTTGTAGCCTCCCACCCTGCGGCTTCTCCTTCCCACTGGGAGGAGCTGGATGCCTAGCTCATATATATAGGAGGTCTGTGGCTTCAGTTCCTTGCTTGGTCCTCCTGTGTTCACATGCTTCTAAGACTGCTGCTGCTTCTGGTTCCTGATCCTGGCTTCGTCTGACTACCCTGCTGGTTCCTGATCCAGGCTTCGTCTGACTACCCTGCTGGTTCCTGATCCAGGCTTCGTCTGACTACCCTGCTGGTTCCTGATCCAGGCTTCGTCTGACTACCCTTCTGGTTCCTGACCTCTGGCTTCGCAAGACCCTGCTTCGGTTTAGCCATCCGTTTGGACTTTTGCCTTACAGCTTGATTTTCAATAAAGCCTTCTTATTTCCACTTATCTCTTTTTGTACGTCTGGTTCATGGTTCCATGACAACTGTTGTGGCTGGGCAAGTTATTTAGTGTCCGTCAAAGCACAGTTTTTGTTCTGGGTTGAAATACAATTCCCAATTTAGCAATTTCCTAATTTAGTGGTTTCTGCTGTATCAGAGCTATTTGAAATCTATCCCTAAAAGGGTATATAATATTCAAGGTGCACATAGGGTCATTCTGAATAACTTCACACACACACGCTACAGTGCATTTCCAAGTCTAATTCTGTCAGTAAACCTATACCTGTCACCCAGCGCCTAAATACTAGGCCTCAAATTCATAGTCAGCTAAATCTGTGGTTACTGCAGTGCCTGTATTAGTGTAATACGGTACCTAAATAGATAGCCAGATAGTGTTAGGTGTCTGTAAAAAAAGGCCTGAATTTGAATTCAATACATTGGGCCAAATAATATTTTTGTTGTTGTGGTGAACGATAACAATGAGGAAAACATCTAGTAAGGGACGCGGACGTGGACATGGGCGTGGTGGTGTTAGTGGACCCTCTGGTGTTGGGAGAGGACGTGGCCGTTCTGCCACATCCACACGTCCTAGTGTACCAACTACCTCAGGTCCCAGTAGCCGCCAGAATTTACAGCGATATATGGTGGGGCCCAATGCCGTTCTAAGGATGGTAAGGCCTGAGCAGGTACAGGCATTAGTCAATTGGGTGGCCGACAGTGGATCCAGCACGTTCACATTATCTCCCACCCAGTCTTCTGCAGAAAGCGCACAGATGGCGCCTGAAAACCAACCCCATCAGTCTGTCACATCACCCCCATGCATATCAGGGAAACTGTCTGAGCCTCAAGTTATGCAGCAGTCTCTTATGCTGTTTGAAGACTCTGCTGGCAGGGTTTCCCAAGGGCATCCACCTAGCCCTTCCCCAGCGGTGGAAGACATAGAATGCACTGACGCACAACCACTTATGTTTCCTGATGATGAGGACATGGGAATACCACCTCAGCAAGTCTCTGATGATGACGAAACACAGGTGCCAACTGCTGCGTCTTTCTGCAGTGTGCAGACTGAACAGGAGGTCAGGGATCAAGACTGGGTGGAAGACGATGCAGGGGACGATGAGGTCCTAGACCCCACATGGAATGAAGGTCGTGCCACTGACTTTCACAGTTCGGAGGAAGAGTCAGTGGTGAGACCGAGCCAACAGCGTAGCAAAAGAGGGAGCAGTGGGCAAAAGCAGAACACCCGCCGCCAAGAGACTCCGCCTGCTACTGACCGCCACCATCTGGGACCGAGCACCCCAAAGGCAGCTTCAAGGAGTTCCCTGGCATGGCACTTCTTCAAACAATGTGCTGACGACAAGACCCGAGTGCTTTGCACGCTGTGCCATCAGAGCCTGAAGCGAGGCATTAACGTTCTGAACCTTAGCACAACCTGCATGACCAGGCACCTGCATGCAAAGCATGAACTGCAGTGGAGTAAACACCTTAAAAACAAGGAAGTCACTCAGGCTCCCCCTGCTACCTCTTCTGCTGCTGCCGCCTCGGCCTCTTCTGCTGCTGCCGCCTAGGCCTCTTCCTCCGCCTCTGGAGGAACGTTGGCACCTGCCGCCCAGCAAACAGGGGATGTACCACCAACACCACCACCACCTCCGTCACCAAGCATCTCAACCATGTCACACGGCAGCGTTCAGCTCTCCATCTCACAAACATTTGAGAGAAAGCGTAAATTCCCACCTAGCCACCCTCGATCCCTGGCCCTGAATGCCAGCATTTCTAAACTACTGGCCTATGAAATGCTGTCATTTAGGCTGGTGGACACAGACAGCTTCAAACAGCTCATGTCGCTTGCTGTCCCACAGTGTGTTGTTCCCAGCCGCCACTACTTCTCCAAGAGAGCCGTGCCTTCCCTGCACAACCAAGTATCCGATAAAATCAAGTGTGCACTGCGCAACGCCATCTGTAGCAAAGTCCACCTAACCACAGATACGTGGACCAGTAAGCACTGCCAGGGTCGCTATATCTCCCTAACTGCACACTGGGTAAATGTAGTGGCAGCTGGGCCCCAGACGGAGAGCTGTTTGGCGCACGTCCTTCCGCCGCCAAGGATCGCAGGGCAACATTCTTTGCCTCCTGTTGCCACCTCCTCCTTCTCGGCTTCCTCCTCCTCTTCTTCCACCTGCTCATCCAGTCAGCCACACACCTTCACCACCAACTTCAGCACAGCCCGGGGTAAACGTCAGCAGGCCATTCTGAAACTCATATGTTTGGGGGACAGGCCCCACACCGCACAGGAGTTGTGGCGTGGTATAGAACAACAGACCGACGAGTGGTTGCTGCCGGTGAGCCTCAAGCCCGGCCTGGTGGTGTGCGATAATGGGCGAAATCTCGTTGCAGCTCTGGGACTACCCGGTTTGACGCACATCCCTTGCCTAGCGCATGTGCTGAATTTGGTGGTGCACAAGTTCATTCACAACTACCCCGACATGTCAGAGCTGCTGCATAAAGTGCGGGCCGTCTGTTCGCGCTTCCGGCGTTCACATCCTGCCGCTGCTCGCCTGTCTGCGCTACAGCGTAACTTCGGCCTTCCCGCTCACCGCCTCATATGTGACGTGCCCACCAGGTGGAACTCCACCTTGCACATGCTGGACAGACTGTGCGAGCAGCAGCAGGCCATAGTGGAGTTTCAGCTGCAGCACGCACGGGTCAGTCGCACTGCGGAACAGCACCACTTCACCACCATTGACTGGGCTTCCATGCGAGACCTGTGTGCCCTGTTGCGCTGTTTCGAGTACTCCACCAACATGGCCAGTGGCGATGACGCCGTTATCAGCGTTACAATACCACTTCTATGTCTCCTTGAGAAAACACTTAGGGCGATGATGGAAGAGGAGGTGGCCCAGGAGGAGGAGGAGAAGGACTTTCAGGCCAGTCTCTTCGAAGTGACTCAGAGGGAGGTTTTTTGCAACAGCAGAGGCCAGGTACAAATGTGGCCAGCCAGGGCCCACTACTGGAGGACGAGGAGGACGAGGATGAGGAGGAGGTGGAGGAGGATGAGGATGAAGCATGGTCACAGAGGGGTGGCACCCAACGCAGCTCGGGCCCATCACTGGTGCGTGGCTGGGGGGAAAGGCAGGACGATGACGATACGCCTCCCACAGAGGACAGCTTGTCCTTACCCCTGGGCAGCCTGGCACACATGAGCGACTACATGCTGCAGTGCCTGCGCAACGACAGCAGAGTTGCCCACATTTTAACGTGTGCGGACTACTGGGTTGCCACCCTGCTGGATCCACGCTACAAAGACAATGTGCCCACCTTACTTCCTGCACTGGAGCGTGATAGGAAGATGCGCAAGTACAAGCGCACGTTGGTAGACGCGCTACTGAGAGCATTCCCAAATGTCACAGGGGAACAAGTGGAAGCCCAAGGCCAAGGCAGAGGAGGAGCAAGAGGCAGCTGTGTCACGGCCAGCTCCTCTGAGGGCAGGGTTAGCATGGCAGAGATGTGGAAAAGTTTTGTCAACACGCCACAGCTAACTGCACCACCAACTGATACGCAACGTGTTAGCAGGAGGCAACATTTCACTAACATGGTGGAACAGTACGTGTGCACACCCCTCCACGCACTGACTGATGGTTCGGCCCCATTCAACTTCTGGGTCTCTAAATTGTCCACGTGGCCAGAGCTAGCCTTTTATGCCTTGGAGGTGCTGGCCTGCCCGGCGGCCAGCGTTTTGTCTGAACGTGTATTCAGCACGGCAGGGGGCGTCATTACAGACAAACGCAGCCGCCTGTCTACAGCCAATGTGGACAAGCTGACGTTCATAAAAATGAACCAGGCATGGATCCCACAGGACCTGTCCGTCCCTTGTGCAGATTAGACATTAACTACCTCCCCTTAACCATATATTATTGTACTCCAGGGCACTTCCTCATTCAATCCTATTTTTATTTTCATTTTACCATTATATTGCGAGACTACCCAAAGTTGAATGAACCTCTCCTCTGTCTGGGTGCCGGGGCCTAAATATATGCCAATGGACTGTTCCAATGTTGGGTGACGTGAAGCCTGATTCTCTGCTATGACATGCAGACTAATTCTCTGCTGACATGAAGCCAGATCCTCTGTTACGGGACCTCTCTCCTCTGCCTGGGTGCTGGGCCTAAATATCTGACAATGGACTGTTGCAGTGGTGGCTGACATGAAGCCTGATTCTCTGCTATGACATGCAGACTAATTCTCTGCTGACATGAAGCCAGATCCTCTGTTACGGGACCTCTCTCCTCTGCCTGGGTGCTGGGCCTAAATATATGCCAATGGACTGTTGCAGTGGTGGCTGACATGACGCCTGATTCTCTGCTATGACATGCAGACTGATTCTCTGCTGACATGAAGCCAGATCCTCTGTTACGGGACCACTCTCCTCTGCCTGGGTGCTGGGCCTAAATATATGCCAATGGACTGTTGCAGTGGGGGCTGACGTGAAGCCTGATTCTCTGCTATGACATGCAGACTGATTCTCTGCTGAGATGAAGCCAGATCCTCTGTTACGGGACCTCTCTCCTCTGCCTGGGTGCTGGGCCTAAATATATGCCAATGGACTGTTGCAGTGGTGGCTGACATGAAGCCTGATTCTCTGCTATGACATGCAGACTGATTCTCTGCTGACATGAAGCCAGATCCTCTGTTACGGGACCTCTCTCCTCTGCCTGGGTGCTGGGCCTAAATATATGCCAATGGACTGTTGCAGTGGTGGCTGACGTGAAGCCTGATTCTCTGCTATGACATGCAGACCTGATTCTCTGCTGACATGAAGCCAGATTCTCTGTTACAGGACCTCTCTCCTCTGCCTGGGTGCTGGGCCTAAATATATGACAATGGACTGTTGCAGTGGTAGCTGACGTGAAGCATGATTCTCTGCTATGACATGCAGACTGATTCTCTGCTGACATGAAGCCAGATTCTCTGTTACGGAACCTCTCTCCTCTGGCTGCGTGCCTGGGCCTAAATATATGACAATGGACTGTTACAGTGGTGGCTGACGTGAAGCCTGATTCTCTGCTATGACATGCAGACTGATTCTCTGCTGACATGAAGCCAGATTCTCTGTTACGGGACCTCTCTCCTCTGGCTGCGTGCCTGGGCCTAAATATATGACAATGGACTGTTACAGTGGTGGCTGACGTGAAGCCTGATTCTCTGCTATGACATGCAGACTGATTCTCTGCTGACATGAAGCCAGATCCTCTGTTACGGGACCTCTCTCCTCTGCCTGGGTGCTGGGCCTATATATATGCCAATGGACTGTTGCAGTGGTGGCTGACGTGAAGCCTGATTCTCTGCTATGACATGCAGACTGATTCTCTGCTGACATGAAGCCAGATCCTCTGTTACGGGACCTCTCTCCTCTGCCTGGGTGCTGGGCCTAAATATATGCCAATGGACTGTTGCAGTGGTGGCTGACGTGAAGCCTGATTCTCTGCTATGACATGCAGACTGATTCTCTGCTGACATGAAGCCAGATTCTCTGTTACGGGACCTCTCTCCTCTGCCTGGGTGCTGGGCCTAAATATATGACAATGGACTGTTGCAGTGGTGGCTGACATGAAGCCTGATTCTCTGCTATGACATGCAGACTGATTCTCTGCTGACATGAAGCCAGATTCTCTGTTACGGGACCTCTCTCCTCTGCCTGTGTGCCGGGGCCTAAATATCTGAGAATGGACTGTTCCAGTGGTGGGTGACGTGAAGCCAGATTCTTTGCTATGGGACCTCTCTCCAATTGATATTGGTTAATTTTTATTTATTTTATTTTTATTTTTATTCATTTCCCTATCCACATTTGTTTGCATGGGATTTACCTACATGTTGCTGCCTTTTGCAGCCCTCTAGCCCTTTCCTGGGCTGTTTTACAGCCTTTTTAGTGCCGAAAAGTTTGGGTCCCCATTGACTTCAATGGGGTTCGGGTTCGGGACGAAGTTCGGATCGGGTTCGGGACGAAGTTCGGATCGGGTTCGGATCCCGAACCCGAACATTTCCGGGAAGTTCGGCCGAACTTCTCGAACCCTAACATCCAGGTGTCCGCTCAACTCTAATAACCACATAAAGTGAAATGTCAGATTTGCTAAAAATGTCCTGTCTAGAAAGGTGAAAAATGGCTTGGTCCTGAAACTATACACTTGCTGTTCCTCACTAGACAAGGGGATGTGGGTTAGCCAGATATGGGCTTAGCTCAGCATACTTCAAATTGTGACAAAATGTTGGCACATACAAAATAGTCTAAAATAAGCCAACAAAGAGATGGCATGAAGTTAGACAAAACTGTATTAACATGTCTAGCATTAAAACGGTTTTCTGAAATGTTAATACTGATGATATAGGTTATAAGTATCTGATTATTGGAGGTCCGACACCTGGGATGTCTGCCGATCTAGTTGTTTGAGAAGGCATTGGTGCTTGCAGTAATGCCTCAGCCTTCTCCAGCTTTTCCTAGGCCATGTGACATATTGTTCATCGGTCATAGAAGTGAATGGGGCTGACATACCAAGCACAGCCGCTATAATATATATGGAGATGTGCTTGGTGAGCATGGAGAAGGCAGCGGCGCTCACAGGAGTATAGTTACCCTTTGCCTAGCAAATTCAGTTCTTACTTTCTTTGCTGCTTTGGAAAAAACGTGGGCAACGTAGCCACTTTTTGTTCTGAAATTTATTTTATTGTAAATAACATTTGTCAAATAGGTGTTAATTCACAATAACCTAAGAACGTCAGCTCCATTTGGGGTAGTCTGTTGCTTGCTGTGGATACTGTCTGGTACTTTGGTGATCCAGTATGATCATGAGCAGGTATATCATATATTGTTTATGATATAGCTATCATTTTCAGTATGTGTAAGTAACCATGCACATGACCGTATCCTTATTTTGATCCACAATCGACGCCTTCTGTGTGCATTCCGTATTTTACTCGCTCCCATCAGTAAAAATAACTATTCTCTCGTCAACATTGTGGACCAGAATAGGACATGTTCTATAATTTGAGGGACGGCCACACAGATCCGCAAAAAATATGGATGTGTGCATGGCCCAAAGAAATAATGGGTCAGTATGCTATGCACAAAAAATAGCACACAGATGAAAAATATAGTTGTGACCTAAGATGTACCTTCTTATGTTTATAGATTACTTTAGTATGTAGTTGGCTTTCCTGTTTATTTGTATTGTTTTTCTTTAGTGCTCCTTTATAATAAAACAAGTGTGCCTTGTAAATAGGTTTAAGGCTGAGTTTCTGCAAGTTGTTTGGTGGCTCAATATTTTCACATTTTTCATTAGTTTGTAACTACAGGCTGAGCATCATTCTTATTAGAAGGAGTAAAGAAACAACATCAAATTTTATGCTTTAGCTACTGCTTTCAGTGCAAAACAAACATTTTAAATAAAATAAATGCTATATTATAAAAAATATGTTGACGTCTCGAGGTCTGAACCTCTTAGCCAGGACAAGCAATCAAATCTCTCCCTATCAGGAAGGTAACCAGCTCCCATAATTGCTTCTTTTCGCTATTATTGAAATTTTAAACACACATTGATCATCTTGACATATTTTCTATTTGAGTGTGGTGAGACTCATTTTGTTTTGGATTCAACTCAATTTGTAATATGTATTATATCATAATTTATGGATGACTGAATATTTTGGATTTTAATAGTATTGCAGACTAATACCACTGGGAAAATATTCAAGCCTGCAACTGGAGGAAACAAATGCTCACAGATTCTACATGCTCCTTGGTGTTTATTTAATGTCCTTTATTTTAACCCATGGTTTCCAATGTCGCCAGGTTATCGGGCTTCATGTTTACCCACATAAAATTTCCTGATTTGGCGTAAATGAAGATAAATTTGTCTCCGCTGTTGGCCACCCCTCTTTCCAACCCTTGTCACACTCCATTTTAGGAAAGTGGCAAGGTTGGCATAACAAGATGCACTTGCGGCATTTCCCCCCCAAAAAGTTGCATTTTAAAAGTGGCAACACATACAGCTTCCGACTTTTTAAAGCCACTGTTCTGGTGCAAGGTAGGTGATAAATCTCCCCCATGGTGCCCTTTGACAGATTTATTTGTTTATACACTTGCTGTGCCTTAATAGACAAGGCGGTGTGGCTTATAAGAAAAGGGGGCATGGGTTAGCCAAGTATAGGCTTGGCTCAACCAAATTGTGACAACATTTTGGCACATACAAAATAGTCTAAAGTAAGCCAACAAAGCGGTGGCCTGAAGTTAGACAAAACTGTCTTAACATGTCTAGCATTAAAGGGGTTTTCTGAGATTTTAATACTGATGAGCTATCCTCTGGATTGATTGTCAGTATATGATTATTGGGGGTCTGACAGCCGGGACCCCTGATCAGTTGTTTGAGAAGGCATTGGTGCTCGCAGTAGAGCCGTGGCCCCCTCCAGCTTTTTCTAGGCCATGTGACGTCACGTTCATCAGTCATAGAAGTAAATGTAGCTGAGCTGCAATACCAAGCACAGCCGTGATAATATATATTGAGACCTGCTTGGTGAGCATGGAGAAGACCATACTCACAGGAGCATCGGCGCCTTCTTAAACAGCTGATCAGTGGGGATCCCAGGTGTTGGACAGTATAAAATGTCAGAAATCAGTAATAAAATGTTGGAAAAACATTAAATCTATCACACATTGTAAGCCACAGAGATACATTTGGTACATATTCTGCCTACATGGTTTAGTTCTAAGCTGTCTAAAGACAATGTTAATAAATCTCCCCCACCATAAGTAAAGAAAGCAGGAAAGACAATGCAGCAGATTTTAAAGAGAATCTGTCACCTTTTCTGACATAATTCTGTTGAAAGTTGAAAGAATTACTAGCGGTTTGCAATGAAGGTCCAGATGGGTTTTACCAGCTGAAGGTGTGTTCCTGCACAGTCTGACACTCTCAGCACTGATTGGACAATGTCAGAGTGTGCAGAGACACCCCCAAAATGGTAACGCCCATTTGAAACGTCACTGCAAACTGCTAGTAATTCATTTAGAACTTTTAGCAGGAATAATAAAGGAATGCCAGCATTGTTTTGCATAGATGTAAGCATTTGCTAAAACAGACATTTCATGAGAATTCTTCACCTCATAGAACCAACACTGCACTGGCACCACTCATCTGCCGCTATCTCTTTTTGCTGGTCCAATTGCCCTCGAAATTGGTATGTAGCGCTGTCATGTCTCCTAGGACTTAGAATTTTTAGGAAAATATGTCATCTCTTTTTGTTAATTTTTTAATGAATTTTTGCATTTTCAACAATTGCCTGGGCAATCGACAATCAAGAACTGCTTGGGCAGTCGCACAGCCTTTCCATGGTGTTCATCTCCAAAATTAGTTGCAAGCATTCATCTTCCATAAACTGCATAAAGCTGCACTCACCAATTCTGTTTCAATGGCTTTATTTAATCTATGCCAAATTACAGATAAACAAGGAAGGACAAAAAAATCCTTTGCCTATAGCCATTTAACATGGGCCTCCGAGGAAGCGTAATATCTTTGGGTATTCTTTCTTATTATGGATAGTGTCAAGTATGCCTAGTATGTGTGTGGAGTATTGTAGGCCAGGCAATGATCCTCTGGGTTTCTGGTAAAGAGATTGAAATTAGCTTTTGAATTAGCGAAGCCTATTTGATGCCAGCAAATGTATGATGAGTAGTGTTGAGCTAATCGAAGTAAAACAAATTCACTTTGATCCAAATTTCAGGAACATTTTTATTCGCCATGAAGCCAATTTTCCTTGCGCTTTGTGCTAACCAATACATTTTCCTGAAATTGCAGTAAAAAAAAAAAAGTGAGTACAGTACAGACCAAAAGTTTGGACACACCATCTCATTCAAAGAGTTTTCTTTATTTTCATGACTATGAAAATTGTAGATTCACACTGAAGGCATCAAAACTATGAATTAACACATGTGGAATTATATAAATAACAAACAAGTGTGAAACAACTAAAAATATGTCATATTCTAGGTTCTTCAAAGTAGCCACCTTTTGCTTTGATTACTGCTTTGCACACTTCTGGCATTCTCTTGATGATCTTCAAGAGGTAGTCACCTGAAATGGTCTTCCAACAGTCTTGAAGGAGTTCCCAGAGATGCTTAGCACTTGTTGGCCCTTTTGCCTTCACTCTGCGGTCCAGCTCACCACAAACCATCTCGATTGGGTTCAGGTCCGGTGACTGTGGAGGCCAGGTCATCTGGCGCAGCATCCCATCACTCTCCTTCATGGTCAAATAGCCCTTACACAGCCTGGAGGTGTGTTTGGAGTCATTGTCCTGTTGAAAAATAAATGATGGTCCAACTAAATGCAAACTGGATGGAATAGCAGCTCGCTGCAAGATGCTGTGGTAGCCATGCTGGTTCAGTATGCCTTCAATTTTGAATAAATCCCAAACAGTGTCACCAGCAAAGCACCCCCACACCATCACACCTCCTGCTCCATGCTTCACGGTGGGAAACAGGCATGTAGAGTCCATCCGTGCACCTTTTCTGCGTCTCACAAAGACACGGTGGTTGGAACCAAAGATCTCAAATTTGGACTCATCAGACCAAAGCACAGATTTCCCCTGGTCTAATGTCCATTCCTTGTGTTCTTTAGCCCAAACAAGTCTCTTCTGCTTGTTGCCTGTCCTTAGCAGTGGTTTCCTAGCAGATATTCTACCATGAAGACCTGATTCACACAGTCTCCTCTTAACAGTTGTTCTAGAGATGTGTCTGCTGCTAGAACTCTGTGTGGCATTGACCTGGTCTCTAATCTGAGCTGCTGTTAACCTGCGATTTCTGAGGTTGGTGACTCGAATGAACTTGTGAGCCAGTTTCTTTGTAGCGCTTGATGGTTTTTGTGACTGCACTTGGGGACACTTTCAAAGTTTTCCCAATTTTTCGGACTGACTGACCTTCATTTCTTAAAGTAATGATGGCCACTTGTTTTGCTTTGCTTAGCTGCTTTTTTCTTGCCATAATGCAAATTCTAACAGTCTATTCAGTAGGACTATCAGCTGTGTATCCACCTGACTTCTCCACAATGCAACTGATGGTCCCAACCCCATTTATAAGGCAAGAAATCCCACTTATTAAACCTGACAGGGCACACCTGTGACGTGAAAACCATTTCAGGTGACTACCTCTTGAAGCTCATCAAGAGCATGCCAAGAGAGTGCAAAGCAGTAATCAAAGCAAAAGGTGGCTACTTTGAAGAACCTAGAATATGACATATTTTCAGTTGTTTCACACTTCTTTGTTATGTATATAATTCCACATGTGTTAATTCATAGTTTTGATGCCTTCAGTGTGAATCTACAATTTTCATAGTCATGAAAATAAATAAAACTCTTTAAATGAGAAGGTGTGTCCAAACTTTTGGCCTGTACTGTATGTATTTTCTTTTTTAACTCTGATTAACCCCCGAAAGACCTCAATATTACTGTCAGATGCTGTGATCAGTGATGAACATGGCATCTAAGTTGTTCATTGATGGGGGGCAACGTGATCACAGTTCTCCATCATTGCACCCACTACGTGCAATGGAATGTGATTTGTGATGAAGTAATTCGTAACAAATAGAATTTCTTAGTGAAATTCCGCAAAGCAGCTATATTGAATTTTTGATAACTTTGCTCATCTCTAATGATGAGCTCATTTTCACAGAAACTCAGAGAAGCATTGAATGGCTTACAATATTCCATTAGAATATTATTCCACTCCATAAGAAGAAATAGTACCAAACCAAGATCTCTTACACAGCCAAACAAATTTTCTTTGTTCCACTCTGTTAAAGGGAGGTTACCCGGTTACATTACAGTTTTTGTTGTCTTGTTTGCAGAAAACATTCAAGTAGAGTGTCATGTGCTGGATGTCACCAGGAGGACCTCCGGGACGTCATACGAGCAGAACAAGGCAAACAGGCCAAGGACCACAGAACACATAACTTATAACAAAGGAACCAAGACACGTGACAATGACAATGACAATAACAGAAAACCTCAATGTACTGAAAGGGATCAGTGGGTGTGAACCCACTGCGCCACTGACTAGCAATACTCTGGAGGGGCGTAACTAAGCAGCTACCTGGTCTTCACTAGTGATGAGCGGCAGGGGCAATATTCAAATTCAGGATATTTCACAAATATTTTGTAGAACATTCGTCATGTATTTGCAAATGAGAGAATTCTAGGCAACTATCCTATTGGTTGCTAGGGATGTTGCTAAGCTCAGACCAAGACATTGCAGTCTTCTCATTGGCCCACAAGCAAGAAGCAGGGAGGGATCATGGGTTCAGATGAAAAAAAATCTAGAATATTCAAAAATACTAATATATATCACTATATTCTAAATATTTGTGAATTCTTGAAGTGCCGATATTCGCGATTAATATTCGCCATTCGAATATTCGAGCCCAACACTAGTCTTCACTAAAGCCTCAGATGGTAAGGATAGGCTTGGGCCATTAGGGTAGTTGCCAGGGGCTACTCCAGAGCATAAACCGAGTCAGTGGCATCAGGATCAGGTGGCAAGGAGATACCAGACAAGGTACCGACAGTACATTGAGTCCACAGAAAGACAGGAAGAACAGAACAGAGGCAGAAGCAGGTACCTGCTCCCCAAGCAAAAGAAGCAAGGTGGCCCCAGGAAGAGCTACACAGAGACAAGAGTATGGGCGTTCGAATGGGCATTTGCATGGGCATTGCCCCTCTGGTGAACACAGGAACCCTCTTCCGAAGGCCGACATGGACAGACATGAACGGAACACCAGAAGCAGTAAGGACTGCAAGACAGACAATAACAGGCAGATAAAATCTGCTAGGCTATACAGATACAGGAACATTGATCAGACGCAGATAAGCTCTGTTAGGCTATTCAGATACAGGACAGATACAAGGCAAGTTACAGGGCCAGAAGACAACAATACAGAACCAGGCCGAACACACCGAGGTGTAGATGGTAGGGCCCCTTGGGACAGCAGCAAAGGGCAAAAACTGGCAAGACAAACATTGACAGACTACACAGAGCAGAAGGGTGAAACACCCACAAGACAAGACAGAACAGACTGACCTCAACACTCCACGCTCAAAGGCAGAAATAGCAGCCTAACGAGTGCACCTGAAAGAGCGCACCCAGGAACCAACCAGGGGAGGTTTACCCCATCAGAACCAAACATGGAGGTACCAAATCAGGTCAGGGGTAACCAGAAACCACAGCATACGAAGCTGAGAGACAGGACATTGCCCCTAGCAACCAGCATGTATGGAACACCGCAGCCATTATGCAAGAGCGCAACCAACCTGACATACTCACAGGGAGACGATACAGCCAAAGGGTGTACACACACACACACACGGGCAGGTTCACACTAGATACCGCAGCCAGCATGCAGCCAAAAGCAACCAGCCTACACGGAATCAATCAAAGCCAGTACGCAAAAGGCGTGCAGCCAGTCTACACAACAAACAACGTTACGGTAAACCACACCGTGACATAGAGATGAGTGAACCTTTTGAATTTTGGTTCATTTCAGCTTCACTAAATTTTTAAAAAAATTTGGTTCAGACCCAAATGGATTCTACCTGAAGCAAAGTTTGTCTAATTGCCCTGAAAACTGGTTATAAACTAGGGATAAGCGAATCGAAGGTGACGAAGTGGAATTCGATCCGAATTTCAGGAGAATTTTAATTGGCAACGAATGCGAATTTCCTCGCACTTCGTGGTAACGAATCGCAATTTTTCCTAAAATGGTGGCTAAACCGGTGGCTACACGTGTGAGGACATGGGGCAAGAAAGGCGGGATGACCCATAATGCCATGCATGCAGCCAATCAGCAGTCAGCCAGCCCTGTGATGTCACAGCCCTATAAATACAGTGGCCATCTTAAATTCTGACATTTTCCAGAGTTCTGTGTGCAGGGACAGATGTGAGAAGGCGCTAAGGACAGCAATCGGAAAAACCTCATTGTGAAAAATAAAAAATAATAAAAAAGATTTATAAGTGCAGGTAAAGGATAGGGAGAACTCATTACACAGCATTTTTGTGCAGGGAGAGATGTCAGAAGACGCTAGGGACAGTGCCAGAAAAGTGATATACAAGTTTAGGGAAAGATTAAGTGTAGGGAAAGATCCAAATAGCCATTATACAGCTCTGTCATTCCAGCAATTTGTTCTTGTTATTGGCGTGCAAGTGCTATGTTGAAAAGCCGTTAGTGGCCTATTTTAGTACAAAAATAAAAATATATACACACTTCACTGTTGCAGTCATTTGTGGCGAAAGCGTTTAGTGGCCTATTTCAGTACAGAAAGAAAAATATATACACATTTCACTTCTGCAGTTATATGTGGCGAAAGCATTTAGTACAGAAAGAAAAATATATACGCACTTCACTGTCGGTTATTTTTTGAGAAATCGTTTAATGGCCTATTTCAGTACAAAAAGAAAAATATATCCGCACTTCACTGTTGCTGTTATTTGTGGTGAACGCATTTAGTGGCCTAATTCAGTACGAAAAGAAAAATATATACGCACTTCACTATTGCAGTTATTTGTGGTCAAAGTCTTTAGTGGCCTATTTCAGCACAAAAACCACTGTTTACTGACCATGGTATTACTGTGCTCAATTGGCCTGCCAACTCGCCTGACCTGAACCCCATAGAGAATCTGTGGGATATTGGGAAGAGAAAGTTGAGAGATGCAAGACCCAACACTCTGGATGAGCTTAAGGCCACTATCGAAGCATCCTAGGCCTCCATAACACCTCAGCAGTGCCACAGGCTGATTGCCTCCATGCCACGCCGCATTGAAGCAGTCATTTCTGCAAAAGGATTCCCGACCAAGTATTGAGTGCATAACTGAACATAATTATTTGAAGGTTGACTTTTTTTGTATTAAAAACACTTTTCTTTTATTGGTCGGATGAAATATGCAAATTTTTTTAGATAGGAAATTTGGGTTTTCATGAGCTGTATGCCAAAATCATCAATATTAAAACAATAAAAGGCTTGAACTACTTCAGTTGGTGTGTAATGAATCTAAAATATATGAAAGTCTAATGTTTATCAGTACATTACAGAAAATAATGAACTTTATCACAATATGCTAATTTTTTTAGAAGGACCTGTATGTTTAGTGGCCTATTTCAGTACAGAAAGAAAAATATATACGCACTTCACTGTTGCAGTTATTTGTGGTCAAAGTGTTTAGTGGCCAATTTCTGTACAAAAATAAATATATATTCTCAGTTCACATCTGCAGTTATATGTGTTGCAAGCGTTTAGTGGCCTATTTCAGTACAGAAAGAAAAATATATACGCACTTCACTGTTGCAGTTATTTGTGGTGAAAGCGTTTAGTGGCCTATTTCAGTACAAAAATATAAATATATACACATTTCACTGTTGCAGTTATTTGTGGCAAAAGCGTTTAGTGGCCTTTTTCAGTACAAAAATATATATGTATTCTCAATTCACTTCTGCAGTTATATGTGTTGAAAGCATTTAGTGGCCTATTTCAGTACAAAATTGAAAATATATACGCATTTTACTGCTGCAGTAATTTGTGGTGAAAGCGTTTAATGGCCTATTTCAGTACAAAAAGAAAAATATATTCGTCACTTTTAGGGTTTCAGATATTTGTGGCAAAAGCGTTTAGTGGCCTATATAAGTACAAAAACAAAAATATATTCCCAGTTCGGTTCTGAAGTTATGTGTGTTGAAAGCATTTAGTGGATTATTTCAGTAGAGAGAGAAAAATATATACGCACTTCACTGTTGCAGTTATTATTGGCAAAATCGTTTAGTGGCCTATTTCAGTACAAAAAGAAAAATATATACACGCTTAACTGCTGTAGTTTTTTGTGGTCAAAGCCTTTAGTGGCCTATTTCAGCACAAAAAAAAATATATTCTCAGTTTACTACTGCAGTTATATGTGTTAAAAGCGTTTTAGTGGCCTATTTCGGTACAAAAAGAAAAATATATACGCACTTCACTGTTGCAGTTATTTGTGGTGAAAGCGTTTAGTGGCCTATTTCAGTACAAAAATATAAATATATATGCATTTCACTGTTGCAGATATTTGTAGCAAAAGCGTTTAGTGGCCTTTTTCAGTATAAAAATATATATATATTCTCAGTTCACTTCTGCAGTAATATGTTTTGAAAGCATTTAGTGGCCTATTTCAGTACAAAATTGAAAATATATATGCATTTCACTGCTGCAGTTATTTGTAGTGAAAGCGTTTAGTGGCCTATTTCAGTACAAAAATAAAAATATATACACGCTTAACGGCTGTAGTTTTTTGTGGCGAAATGGTTTAGTGGCCAATTTTAATACAGAAAGAAAAATATATACGCACTTCACTGTTGCTGTTATTTGCGGTGAATGCGTTTTGTGGCCTATTTCAGTACAAAAAGAAAACTATATACGCACTTCACTGTTGCGGTTATTTGTGGTCAAAGCCTTTAGTGGCCTATTTCAGCACAAAAAGAAAAATATATTCTCAGTTTACTACTGCAGTTATATGTGTTAAAAGCGTTTAGTGGTCTATTTTGGTACAAAAAGAAAAATATATATTTGTCACTTTTAGGGTTATTTGTGGTGAATGCGTTTAGTGGCCTACTTTAATACAGAACAAGAAAAATATATATGCACTTCACTGTTGCAGTTATTTGTAGTGATGAGTGAGCATGCTCGGCTGAATACCTGTTCGGCTCGAGCATCGCTATGCTCAGCACGTGGAAGTACTCGGCCGAGTACCATATGTGCTTGAGCGCCAGGCTCGAGTCTCCTCCCCGCACTTTTGGCGCCTGCCAAGCAGCCAATAAACGTGCAGGTAAGTATTGCCATCACTGCAATGCCAGTAGCCGAAACGCATCATCGGGTGCTGTATAGCACCCAGTCACGCGGATTCGGCTCATTGCGATTCAGGGAGAGCTGCTGTTAGGAAGGAACAGAGAATGTAGGGAGAATTTGATCGCAAATTACTCATTTTAAAGATGTTTCAAAGACTATTGTGTGTGTTGGCAGCAATTTTTGCTGTCTGCAGTTTAATCAGTTAATCTCAGTGCTCCACATTTGAACACCGTCTGTGGTTTTCAGGGCCATATATTGGGAAAAAGTGAAAAATTAAATATACATATTTCCCAGAATCTGAACACATTTTTGCTGTCTGCAGTTTAATCTGTTAATCTCAGTGCTCTGCATTTAAACACTGTCTGTTTTTTTAGGGCCATATATTGGGAAAAAGTAAAAAAAAAATATATATACTATTTTCCCAGAATCTGACCTCATTTTTGCTGTCTACGGTGTAATGAGTTAATTGTGTGATCTGCATTTCAAAGCATTTTCTGGTTGTCAGGGCCTTATACAGGGCAAAAATAAAGGTTGTCACGGCCATATCCAGGCCAAAAATTTAAATACAGAAAAAAGTATTTTTGTCACGAGGGTATCGAGAACCATGCCTGACTCCGTTATACCCGGGGTCAGGAAGTCACAGCGGTTGGCTGCACGCTCTATTTAAGATAGGGCTGTTTTCCTTATGGTAGCTTTCTGGGTTTGCTTTGCAAACCCTTTTGGCTCACTCAGGGATCCGTAGCTCCTTCTCCTCAGCTGTTCCTTGTCCAGCACTCCCAAACCTCCTTATATTCCTCTCTCACACTTCTCTGGTTGCCAGAGATAGAGCTTCCTGCCTGGACATCTATTCTGACCCACTGGAGCTGTGTTGCTGCGTTCTCGGATGGTTGTTTCAGAACGCTACCCTCCGGATCCCTGTTGGACCTTTGTGGACTGCTGTGGTCGCCCACCTGGGTGTTTGTGTTTGTTTGTATTTGTCTGTCCTCTCCCTGGTGTTTCCCTCTTAGTGCAGTGGTGCGGACTAGCGATCCCACCGGCCCATTCACTATCTAGGGCTCATTTCAGGGAAAGCCAGGGTTTAGGCACGTGATCGCCGCACGGGTGAGGAACCCGTCTAGGGACGTCAGGGCAGTCAGGTGCCAGCCGCAAGGTGAGTTAGGGGTCACCACCTTTCCCCTCTCCCTTGGGCAGGGCTTTCCCTGTTCTCCTCCCTGTGTGTGACACCGGTCATTACATTATCTCTGGCCCTTATAATAAGGTAAATATTTTTTTTTTACCTACTTAGAATCCAGTATGGATCAAATTGCTGCTCTGTCCAAACAATTTCGTGGCCTGTCTTTGGAGGTGGTAGGATTGAAGGCGTCGGTCCTCCAGCAACAGCAGCAATTACAACTGACCGCAAGCCCAGCGGTTGCTACTGGTAACCAGGTTGTTGCGGAACCCAAGGTCCCTCTCCCTGACAGATTTTCTGGGGGAAGGGACAAGTTTTTGACATTCCGTGAGGCCTGTAAGTTATACTTTAAACTGCGCCCTTACTCCTCTGGTAATGAAGATCAGCGGGTGGGGGTTGTTATTTCCCTGCTGCAGGGGGACCCGCAGTCCTGGGCGTTCTCTTTACCTACTGATTCCCAGGCTCTTCGGTCAGTGGATGAGTTTTTCGAGGCCTTGGGTCTCATATATGACGACCCTGACCGAGTAGCACTGGCTGAATCAAGATTACGGAGACTCTTACAAGGAGAGCGGCCGGTAGAGGATTATTGCTCTGAATTCCGTAGGTGGGCTACGGATACCCAATGGAACGACCCGGCTCTCAGGAGTCAGTTCTGCTCTGGGTTATCCGAAAGGGTTAAGGATGCGCTTGCATTATATGAGACCCCCGTTTCCCTTGATGCGGTTATGTCCCTTTCTATCCGTATAGAGAGACGCCTTAGGGACAGGTTGAAAGAACCAGAGAAATTGGTAACCCCTCCCAAGCAGCAGTTAGTCTGTACGGACTTAGACGAGCCTATGCAGCTAGGAGGAACTACTCGTCAGGTCCGTCCTCCTGAGGCTCGCCGTAGGCGTGGGGTTTGTTTTTTTTGTGGGGAGAGGGGTCATTTCATTAATGTCTGTCCTTCTTTCCTCAGAAACAAAAGACCGTCGGAAAAACTACTAACCCCAGGCTGTGTGGAGGATGTCAGCCGGGGGGTATACGTCTCCTCCATACGTACATCGCAATTTGTGTTGCCAGCGGTTATTATTTTTGGTGATAAGACGGAGACTATTTCTTTCTTTCTAGACAGTGGAGCAGGGGTAAATTTGATAGATGCCAATTTTGCCCGCTCTTTGGGTTTGTCTCTCTGTACGTTACAGAGACCCATTCCCATATTCGCTATTGATTCTGCTCCCCTGTCTCAGAGAAACCTCACCCACATCACCACCATTACGAGATGCTTTCAGGTTATGTTCTGGAGGGGCTTCCCACTCCGGTGGTGCTGGGCCTTCCCTGGTTGGTAGCGCACAATCCAGTGGTGGATTGGCAGGCCAGGGAGATATTGGAGTGGAGTGAGCAGTGCAGAGAAAATTGCTTAAATAGCAATTGCTTAGTCGCCTCCATAACTACCCTACCTACGTTTATTTTGGATTTTGAGGATGTTTTTTCTGAAAAAGGTTGTCAGAAGTTACCACCTCATCGTCCTTATGATTGCCCGGTTAACCTTATTCCCAGTGCAAAATTACCCAAGACCAGGTTATATAATCTTTCGGGTCCAGAGAGACAAGCCATGAAAGATTATATCTCCGAGAGCTTGGCTAAGGGACACATCAGACCCTCTTCTTCACCCGTGGCTGCAGGGTTTTTCTTCGTTAAAAAGAAAGACGGGGGCCTGCGTCCTTGCTTAGATTTTCGCTAATTAAATCGGATAACCATCCGAGACCCATACCCTCTTCCTCTCATTCCTGACCTGTTTAATCAGATTGCGGGTGCTAGGTGGTTCTCCAAACTTGATCTTAGGGGGGCCTACAATCTGATTCGTATTAAGGAGGGGGATGAGTGGAAGACAGCGTTTAACACCCCTGAGGGGCATTATGAAAATCTAGTTATGCCTTTCGGTCTGACCAATGCTCCTGCCGTCTTTCAACATTTCGTTAATGACATTTTTAGTCATCTAATCAGCAGGTTTGTGGTAATATACCTAGATGATATTTTAATTTATTCGTCTGATCTGAAAACACATGAGGTGCTTGTCAGACAAGTACTGCAGGTCCTACGGACGAATGAATTATATGCTAAGATTGAAAAATGTGTCTTCGCCGTTCAGGAGATACAATTCCTGGGTTATTTTTTATCTGCGTCAGGTTTCCGTATGGATCCTAGGAAGGTCCAGGCAATTTTAGATTGGGATCTTCCTGAGAACCTCAAAGCACTACAACGGTTCTTGGGCTTCGCGAATTTCTATAGGAAATTCATTAAAGATTATTCACTTATTGTAAAACCGCTTACTGATATGACTAGGAAGGGGACTGATTTTTCTAAATGGTCTGACGCCGCTAAAGTTGCTTTTTCCTCTCTAAAAGAGAGGTTTACCTCAGCACCTGTACTAGTCCAACCTGATGTCTCTCAGCCTTTTATTGTTGAAGTCGATGCGTCAGAGGTGGGAGTGGGGGCTGTGCTGTCTCAGGGTCCGTCTCCTGGCAAATGGCGTCCTTGTGCTTTCTTTTCTAAAAAACTATCTGCAGCAGAAAATAACTACGATATTGGCAATAGGGAATTATTAGCTATTAAACTTGCGTTTGAGGAGTGGCGTCACTTCTTAGAGGGGGCAGTCCACCCCGTCACTGTGATTACGGACCACAAAAATCTCCTGTACCTCGAATCAGCTAAGCGTCTCACCCCTAGACAGGCTAGGTGGTCGCTATTTTTTACCAGGTTTAACTTTGTGATTACCTATCGTCCTGGGGCAAAGAACACCAAGGCTGATGCACTATCTCGTTGTTTCCCTGGAGGGGGTACTGCGAGTGATCCGGTGTCCATTCTACAAAGAGGAGTGGTTGTCTCTGCGGTACACTCTGTTTTGGAGGGGAAGGTGCTAGAGGCCCAGGGGGACGCCCCGGTCTCTTGCCCCTCAGAGAAATTGTTTGTACCGTTGAACCTACGGTTCGAATTATTAAAGGAACATCATAATTCGGCACTTGCTGGGCACCCGGGTAGTAAAGCAACCTTGGAGCTATTGTCTCGTCGTTTTTTGGTGGCCAAGGTTGCGTCAGGATGTATTGGATTTTGTGTCTTCTTGTTCTACCTGTGCGCGCGCGCAACAGTTTCACATACACGTCCTGCAGGGTCTCTATTACCACTCGTCATTCCCAATAGACTGTGGACACATCTGTCAATGGATTTTATCACTGACTTACCTTTGTCTGCGGGTAAAACAGTTATTTTGGTAGTAGTGGACAGGTTTAGCAAAATGGTACACTTCATTGCGTTACCCGCACTACCTAATGCTAAGACTCTTGCTCAGGTATTCGTCAGTGAAATCGTGAAGCTTCACGGGGTCCCCTCCGATGTTGTTTCGGATCGGGGTACCCAGTTTATTTCTAAATTTTGGAAAGCTTTTTGTTCCCGTTTGGGGGTACACTTGTCCTTTTCCTCAGCTTTCCATCCTCAGTCGAATGGACAGACTGAGCGTACCAACCAAAACCTTGAGACATATCTAAGATGTTTTGTGTCTGAAAACCAAGAGTTGTGGTCATCATATTTACCGTTAGCTGAGTTTGCCATAAATAATCGTCGTCAGGAATCCACTGGCAAGTCACCATTTCTTGGTGCATATGGTTTTCATCCCCAATTCTGTACTTTCAAAGAGGGGGGGTCTTCTGGGGTTCCCGAAGAGGAACGTTTTTTGTCATCTCTTTCATCGGTATGGCAGAAGGTGCAAGCTAACTTGAAAAATATGGGAGGTAAATACAAATGCATGGCTGATAAGAGACGGTCGCCAGGTCCGGACCTAGGAGTGAATGACTATGTGTGGTTGTCTACTAGGAATATTAAATTGAAGGTTCCCTCTTGGAAACTGGGTCCTAGGTTTATTGGCCCTTACAAAATTGTAGCCATCATCAACCCCGTGGCTTTTCGCCTGGAGTTACCTCAGACTTTTAAAATTCATAATGTTTTTCATAAGTCGTTACTCAAAAAATATGTTCCACCTCTAGAACCATCACCGCCGCCACCCCCTCCTGTTGTCGTGGATGGTAATCTAGAATTTCAGATATCCAAAATTGTTAATTCTCGTCGGGTCCGCCGCTCTCTTCAATATCTGGTGCATTGGAGAGGTTACGGTCCCGAGGAAAGAATGTGGGTTCCTGCGTCTGAGGTAAACGCCGACAGGTTAGTTCGGGTTTTTCATGCCTCTCATCCTGAGAGACCTGGTCCTGAGTGTCCGGAGGCCCCTCGTAGAGAGGGGGGTACTGTCACGAGGGTATCGAGAACCACGCCTGACTCCGTTATACCCGGGGTCAGGAAGTCGCAGCGGTTGGCTGCACGCTCTATTTAAGATAGGGCTGTTTTCCTTATGGTAGCTTTCTGGGTTTGCTTTGCAAACCCTTTTGGCTCACTCAGGGATCCGTAGCTCCTTCTCCTCAGCTGTTCCTTGTCCAGCACTCCCAAACCTCCTTATATTCCTCTCTCACACTTCTCTGGTTGCCAGAGATAGAGCTTCCTGCCTGGACATCTATTCTGATCCACTGGAGCTGTGTTGCTGCGTTCTCGGATGGTTGTTTCAGAACGCTACCCTCCGGATCCCTGTTGGACCTTTGTGGACTGCTGTGGTCGCCCACCTGGGTGTTTGTGTTTGTTTGTATTTGTCTGTCCTCTCCCTGGTGTTTCCCTCTTAGTGCAGTGGTGCGGACTAGCGATCCCACCGGCCCGTTCACTATCTAGGGCTCATTTCAGGGAAAGCCAGGGTTTAGGCACGTGATCGCCGCACGGGTGAGGAACCCGTCTAGGGACGTCAGGGCAGTCAGGTGCCAGCCGCAAGGTGAGTTAGGGGTCACCACCTTTCCCTCTCCCTTGGGCAGGGCTTTCCCTGTTCACCTCCCTGTGTGTGACACCGGTCATTAAAATTTTTTCCCAGAATCTGACCACATTTTTGCTGTCTACGGTGTAATGCGTTAATTGTGTTATCTGCATTTCAAAGCATTTGCAGGTTCTCAGGGCCTTATGTAGGCCAAAAAATAAAATACAGAAAACATTTTTTCCATAATCTTAACACATTTGTTGCTGTTTATGGTGTAATCGCTGAATTGAGTCATCTGCAATTCAATACCTTTTGTGGTTGTCAGCTCCAGATTTGGACAACACACTATGGACTCTGCGTCTGGAGGAAAGAAGGTTTGTACACAAACATAGAAGAGGATTCTTTACGGTAAGAGCAGTGAGACTATGGAACTCTCTGCCTGAGGAGGTGGTGATGGTGAGTACAATAAAGGAATTCAAGAGGGGCCTGGATGTATTTCTGGAGTGTAATAATATTACAGGATATAGCTACTAGAGAGGGGTCGTTGATCCAGAGAGTTATTCAGATTGCCTGATTGGAGTCGGGAAGCAATTTTTTATTCCCCTTAAGTGAGGTAAATTGGCTTCTACCTCACAGTTTTTTTTTTTGCCTTCCTCTGGATCAACTTGCAGGATGACAGGCCGAACTGGATGGACAAATGTCTTTTTCGGCCTAATGTACTATGTTACTATGTAAAATACAGAAAACCTGCTTTTTCCCATAGTATATCCACAATTTTTATGTCAACGGTGTCTGCCGTTAATTGTCATATCTGCACTGCAATACCTTTTGTGTTTGCATGGTGAAAATATTTGAACAAATTCAAAAAAGCTAATAAAAGCTTCTCAAAGACCCCAAAGTCCTTTTGTGTGTGTTTGACAGCAGCAAGATATTTTTATTTTATACCTATTGCTGACATATACTGTATATCATCCACAGACTGTGTATTTTTACATAAATTCAAATAATCAGCTCCACATTTATTGTCTATAGAGTGTGCGTTTAATACACATCCGTGACTCCATCCGAAAAGGGTTTCTTTAGGCATAATTTAACAAATATGGGCCTAATCTAGTGTCCATAGTGTGTTGGTTTCTGTGACATATACAGTACGCCATCTGAAACGAGTTTCTTTAGGTCAGATTTTACAAATCTGGGCTTAATGTTATAGTTCATAGTGTTTTTCTTTCTGTGACCAATACTGTACTACATCAGAAAACAGTGTCTGCAGCGCTAATTTAAATAATTTGTGCCACATCTACTGTGTGTGAGTTTGAGCCATATCAATGACATATACTCTACTTTATCCATACACGGTGAATGCTAGTCTGTAACATTATCAGGGCTACATCTCCAGTGTAATGGGTGCGCATCCCAAATAGCTATTTTTCTTTATTTGCACATACACTTACAAATCCTACGCTATTGTACGTGTGACATACTTTGAAGCTTATATAACATTTGAACGCGGCATGTACGGGCTGTGTAAGTGGCTGTGTTGCTGATGGTGCACGTAGAGGCCCAGGTCCTCTGCGCAATGAAACTGAGTAAAATAATGTCGCAGAGGGCCTACAGGTGCTCTAACACTTAAACACATTATTTGAAATGGCCTTCCGGGCAGGTAACCTTAAAAAATATTCTTTTCTTGTCACTTCCATTCAGCTGACCCTCTAAAACATTATAGGGGCCTTACGGTTGAGCTCACCCTGTAAATCATTAGATGTGAGGGTCTGCAGGTGAGCTGCCCCTACAAATCATATGTGAGGGCCTGCAGGTGAGTTGACCCTATCAATCATATGTGAGGTCCTGCAGGTGAGCTGACCCTACCAATAATATGTGAGGGCCTGCAGGTGAGCTGACCCTACCAATCATATGTGAGGGCCTGCAGGTGAGCTGACCTTTTCAATCATATCTGAGGGCCTGCAGGTGAGCTGACCCTACAAATCGTTATGAGTGAGGGCTGCCTAAAATGCATGTTGATATGATGGATGATGAGAAGAAGGACAAGAAAAGGAAGATTGAACCATTTTTGTTTTTTTGTGGTGGCAGAGGTGCATGTGAATACAGTGTATTCAGTACATTAAAAACATCACATTTAAATTGCTTTTATGTTCAGCCACTTTCATCTGGTGGAGTAGAGAAGTCAGGGGAAATTCAGGCCTTGTTAATTTTTGAGTCGACCTGTCAGCATTTTCAGTTGACAGATGGATGCGCTTATCAGTTATTATGCCCCCAGCAGCAACAAATACCCGGTCTGACAAAACGCTGGCGGCAGGACAGGCCAGCACCTCTGAGGCGTAGAGTGCCAGTTTGTTTCATGTGTCCAGCTTGGCACTGAGGACCCTGGCATGGTCTGCTATAAACTCCTTCACTATCTTTAAAAAAAATTCCACACATGTGACACTAGGCTGCGCATCAGGTTGAGGGTTTCATAAAACTGTCCAAGGCTTTGGAGAGTGTTGTCCTGCCTCTGCTGGAACTGCTGTGTTTTTCCCATAATCTACCCTGCTTGGTTGGCCAAGGAACTACGTACTATGCCACAATCACAGAGTATCATGTAGTATTCTGAAAAGCTATCATCAAAAAGTGTCACAGAAATATTAGCTATTCAATTTAAAATTTAACTTTTAATCAATAATGGTTAAGAGAAGTATTCATTCCAAATATTTCTTGATATATTGTCAAATTGCCAGAATAAGGGTAGAATCGCGACCCACCGTGGACATCAGGGCGGTAGGTGGTTCAATAATGAAGGTAAGAGATAAGGCACTTACAGTTGGATGGTTCATGTATAGCTGAATCAAATCCTGGTGAGGTCAGGAGGAATATTTATCCCTAATGATACCCTAAGGTGTCTACCCCTGCCTACAGGCAGAGCACCCGCCCCGAAAGGGGCGACCCCACCTCTCGGTGGCTAAACCCTTTCCTTACCCTCACGTGACCCTAGGTGTTACCTCACGGTGGGCTACAAGATTCTCCTCTGTTCAATGGACGAAGGTGTCAGTCCTGGATGAAAAATAGTTCTTATAAGTATTTCGTTGTCCCGACGCGTTTCCCCAAGTAGTAATTCCTTGGTTCCTCAGGGGACTATGTTGGTTGTATTCCCATAGCCGAAGGATGGTGGCTATATGCTGGCGATAACAGTGGCTGATGATATGCAGCCTCTATGTCTTACTAGCAGGGTTTAAATAGCAGAGTTTTTGGCGCCATATGGGTGGTACCGCCCCCCTATTCGATTAGGGAGTGATTGATCTCTAAGATAGCCAATCATCAGTGATGCCCCACTGTGTTAGTTGTACCATTGGTTTAGATTCTGGGTAATAAGATAATGGGATACCTGTCAGCCAGTGCCGCTTGCTGGTTTCTCCGAGAGCGCCGGTAAACCTATACGTCATATCCGGTCATGTGATCGGGAGCTCAGCCTCACATGATCACTACTTCCTCTCTATGGAACGCAAGCCAGGCGGCTGTGGAACGCATCGGACATCACTTGTGTTGGTTAATGCGATCAATCTGATTTCACTGTTACTTTGTCACTAACCCTGCAGCTATGTACAGAAAATAGAATAGAATGCTTATTATAATAATTAGGTGTCTCGAACTGATATGTTAATATATATATTACCTTCATTATTGAACCACCTACCGTCCTGATGTCCACGGTGGGTCTCGATTCTACCCTTATTCTGGCAATTTGACAATATATCAAGAAATATTTGGAATGAATACTTCTCTTAACCATTATTGATTAAAAGTTAAATTTTAAATTGAATAGCTAATATTTCTGTGACACTTTTTGATGATAGCTTTTCAGAATACTACATGATACTCTGTGATTGTGTTTTACTTTGTTATGGCTGGTTTCCCGACAGGACCTGTGGACACTAACAACTGGTTAAATGATGCACTGGAGGCATTTTCAGAAAGAGAGGGGGATGAGAGCGTAGACAAGACCCCATCACTGAAAACCATATTTAAGGATCTCTATGAAGCTTATAGGGATCAGCTTAAATCGTGGTGGGAGTGTCAATCATTGGAGAATTACATTAAAAACAAAATAGTACCCAAAGGACTTAGGGTTAACTTGGTACCGGCAGAACGGTCACGATCGGCCCAACTACTGGAGAAATGGGAGAATGAATTGGTCTCAAGTTCAATCAGATTCATGCAAATTCTGTTGGAGGAAGAACATGTAATTCTAGAGAAAGCCTCCAATCACCCGAATTCACTGATTGAATCTGCTTTGAACTACAAAACAGATCCAGAGTTTGGCCGACGTGAAAGCACACTTAGAATAAATATTGAAAGATATCAAATTGTTCTAAAAGACCGCAAACACAGACAATTTGTTCGTGACCTGGGGGAGTTTCGTGATAGACGGGCTTTTAATATCTTGCAAACAAATCCACAGGACTCTGTACAAACTGACGTGTCCTCTACTGACCCAGAATCCTCTGATACAGAGAGAGGGGTACCATCCTTTCGGGGCAGAGGTAACAACAGAGGAAGAAGTAGAAATAAGCGATGGCCACCAAAGTCAAATCGGGGATACATGCGGGCCCCCTATCGAAATCAACAAACAGGAACAATGGACCAACCGTCCTCATCACAAGCATGCTCTTCCTTGTCCTTACCAATACTCTCTGGCTCTCAAATCCCACAGCCCATGCAGAATACCACTACTTTTTTAGAAATGACAAGTGGGGGGAACCAGTGTCCGTATCAATTAAGAGACAGGGAACAGGCATCTTCACAGCGAACAAACAGAACCAAGTAACGCCTCTCCATGTAATGCACCGAGCTGTTTTGCGAGGATCTCAACTGCGGAATCGTGTTGCATTAACCAGTGCCCAAGACCCAGAAGGAAAGTGAGGTTATAGATCAGGTTCAGTAGTGGATTCCCAGGCGGCTCTCTCAAACAACTGAGCGGAGAGTTAGGGATCCTGACATCATACACCTGTTCCCTGCTCTGAATGTATTATTAGCGGCGAGATGCCATACGCCCTACAGGTGGATGTAGTAATTCATTTTGATGTAGGCAACAGTTATAGTCCATAAATCTTGTTTTCCATAACACACACCTCACTTGCATAAGTTATACAGAGAACAGAGTGCCTTGAATATTATTGTTTAGTTGGAAGGTACTGATAGTCCAGGTTATATTCAGCCACTGAATTCATTATACTTGCGGTTTGGTAGAGTCCTCAGTAGCGTCCCGGATTGCCAGGGAGGTTAGCGGAGTGAGGAATAAGGTTCCCAGGGGTTCCGGGGTCCGGATCCAATGCCTATGGGGGAGGCTTCTGTAGCAGTATGCACGGTGCACACTCCAAATTAGTGGAACACTGTGCATAGCTGCCACGGGGCTTATATGGGGTAGCTCCGCCCAGTGGGAGGAGTCGCTGTGCTGCAGATGGAACCACCCTGCCGATCGTTACAGTACCCCCCTCCCAAGGGAACCCCTCCGGGGTACCCTAGAAGGGGAGGGCCGGTCGGGGAACCTGCGGTGAAACTCCCTTTGCAATTTTGGAGCGTGGACATCATCGGCCTCCTCCCAGGAATCATCTTGGGGACCATAACCCTTCCATCGTATGAGGTACTGGAGTCTCCCCCTCCTCCTTCTGGAATCCAAGAGCTCCTCAACCTCGAACTCTTCATCACCTTGGACAATGACCGGAGGTGACGGGGCAGGGTTCCTGCCCGGGAAAGGGTTAGGACGAAAAGGCTTCAGCAAAGATACGTGAAAGGTGGGGTGTACCTGAAAACGAGGAGGTAGAATGAGTTTCATCGTGTTGGGGTTGACGACCTTCTCGATACGGAATGGTCCCAGGAACTGTTTCCCCAATTTTTTAGAAGGAGTACCCAAGCGGAGGTTTTTGGTGGAGAGCCAGACGGAGTCCCCTGCTTGATATGGGGGACTCGGCCTCCTGCGTCGATCATAATAACATTTTTGTCGATCTCTAGCTCGGATAAGGTTTTCTTTAAGCTCCTTGAGGGTCTTCTGTAATGTGGAGATGTAATCTTCAGTAGCTGGCACGTTAGTAGGGATACTCATCGGAGTGAGAGGAGAAGGGTGAAAACCGTAGTTCGAGAAGAATGGAGAGTGAAGAGTGGAGGCACTTTTGGAATTGTTATAGGAGAATTCCGCGAGAGGAAGCAGGCGCTCCCAGTCGTCCTGAAGATATGAGCAGTGACAGCGAAGGTACTGCTCGAGGCATTGGTTTACTCTCTCAGTTTGTCCGTTTGTCTGCGGGTGGTATGCACTGGACATCCGATGGTCTATCTGGAGTTTCCCACAAAGAGCCTTCCAAAACTTGGAGATAAATTGTGAGCCTCTGTCCGATATCAGTTTAGTAGGCACTCCATGTAGACGGACGATGTTAGTCACAAAAACCTCAGCAGTCTCCTTCGAAGATGGTAATTTTTTCAGGGCCACAAAATGTGCCATTTTTGTTAGTAGATCCACAACAACAAGTACGGTATTATGACCATGTGAGGGAGGAAGATCAACTATAAAATCCAGTGATACCCACTCCCAGGGTCTGGAGGGTATCGGGAGATTCATTAGTAGGCCGTAAGGTTGCTTACGATCATGTTTGCAGGTGGCACAAATCTCACATGAGGCGACGTAGTCCTCAATTTCCTGTATCATGTTGGGCCACCAGTAATATCTGCGGACTAAATCCACGGTTTTGGAGATGCCCGGATGACCCGCCATGGGAGTATCATGGCATAGTTGAATTACTTGTGTTGTAACGTTTGGTGGTATATATAGATGATTTCCCTTATAATAGAAACCTTCATCATCCTTACGGAGTCCTGGAGGTAGATCGTTTTCATTTAGGGTTAGACAGTCCTTGAGTCTTTGTCGTAGAGCTACAGTGGCGATAATTTTTTTGGGTGGAATTACCCACGAAGGGAATTCTGCTCCTGGATGGGGATCATTCAAACGAGATAGGGCGTCTGCCTTTCCGTTTTTTGAACCGGGTCTGTATGTGATTTGAAAATCGAAGCGGTCGAAGAAGAAACTCCACCTCACTTGGCGAGAGGATAATGTCTTACCCGTCTTTAGGTATTGGAGGTTGCGGTGGTCTGAGTATATGGTGATTGGGTGTGTTGAGCCTTCCAATATATGTCTCCAATTTTCCAACGCGTTTTTTATTGCCAGAAGTTCTTTTTCCCCTATGGGGTAGTTAACCTCGGCCGGATTGAGTGTCCGGGAGAAAAACCCTACCGGATGTAGGGGCGTCATTAATGATGAACGTTGAGATAAGACAGCTCCAACAGCATGTTGGGAAGCATCCACTTCGAGGACGTACAAGTTGTTAGGGTCAGGTATGGTGAGAATGGGAGCGGATGTAAACCTGTCCTTCAGTAGTTGGAATGCTTCCTGAGCTTCTCCATTCCATATGAACCTCGTGTTGATGCTTGTAAGTCTGGTGAGCGGTTTTGTAGTTGCAGAGTAATTCTTGATGAATTTCCTATAGAAATTAGCGAACCCCAAAAACCTTTGAAGTGCCTTTCTGGATCCTGGAGTGGGCCAATTTTGTATACATTCAATCTTTGTCTGGTCCATCTGAATCCCCTCAGGGGAGATGATGTAACCCAGGAACGGTAGTGTAGTCGTATCAAATACGCATTTCTCGAATTTTGCGTACAGGCAATGGGCTCTCAAACGTGCTAATACCCAACGCACATGTCTTCTATGGTCTTGGATGTTGTCTGAATAAACCAATATGTCATCGAGGTAGACAATGACACAAACATCCAGTAGATCTCGAAAAATATCATTTATAAAATTTTGGAATGTTGCAGGTGCATTGCACAGTCCGAACGGCATCACTTGGTACTCAAAGAGTCCGTAACGGGTGCGAAAAGCGGTTTTCCACTCGTCTCCTTTTCTGATCCTTATCAAGTTATAAGCTCCTCTAAGGTCCAGTTTGGTATAGACAGTGGCAGTGCTGAGACGTTCAATCAGTTCGTTAATGAGAGGCAGTGGGTACCTGTTCTTTACCGTCACTTTATTTAGGGCTCTATAGTCGATGATAGGACGGAGGCTGGAATCCTTGTTCCGAACAAAGAACATTCCCGATCCTGCGGGTGAAGTAGAGGCCCTAATGAATCCCTTTTTCAGGTTTTCCTCTAGATACTGTTTGAGGTGGTCTAGCTCAGGTTTCGCCAATGGGTAGATTCTCCCCTTAGGTATTTCACTTCCTGGAAGTAGATCTATGGGACAGTCGTATGTCCTGTGAGGCGGAAGCATCTCTGCATTCTTTGAACTGAACACGTCGGCGAAATCCTGGTAGTGGTCTGGTACCTGGGTGCCGCCAACCAGTAGTATGGAATTTGTAGGATAACAGGTCTCCTGGCAATACCCCGAATCTAACCGTACCCTTCCTTGGTCCCATAGTAGTGTTGGTCTATGTAGTTTTAACCAAGGTAGTCCTAGTATGATAGGGAATAGAGGGGAGGGTATAATGTCAAAGGACATAAATTCAGTGTGGTTGTTTTCACAGGTCACCATTATAGGTAAGGTTTGGTTTTGAACTGGGCCTGAGGCCGAAGTAGTACCGTCAATAAAACTCACGGACAACGGGGAATTCTTTTTGATCAATGGAATTTTATTTCGCTTAATCAACAGCGTATCGATAAAATTTCCGCAGGATCCTGTATCCACCATTGCGTCAACGGTAAGACGATTTTGGTCCCACTGTAGAGTAAGAGAGGTGTATAAGTAACCCGGGGTTCTGATCTGGGGATCTACGATTTTACATAGAGAGTATCGCTTACCTTCGGACTTCTTCCGTATTACCGGGCAATCTTCTACCCCATGGCCTTCGGAAGAGCAATATAGGCAGAGATTCAGGTTGCGTCTTCTGGTTTTCTCTCTTTCTGTTAGAGGGCCCCTGAGGGCAGCTATCTCCATCTTTTCTTCAGGAGGATGCATCTCGGTTTGTCTACTGGGAGGTAGATATCCATAGGACCGCTCTGCTCTGCGTTCACGGAGACGCCTGTCGAGGATGGTGACACGTTGCATAAGATCTTCTAGGGTGAGGGGCATGTCACCTCTTGCCAACTCATCCTTCAGTGCTTCGGAAAGGCCGAGACGGAACTGGTTCCTAAGACTGAGATCGTTCCACTCAGTCTCCCGAGCCCACCGCGTATATTCCGCGATAAAATCCTCAACAGGTCGTCTGCCTTGTTTAATGCTCCTGATGGCGGATTCCGCCGTCAGCTGCTTGCTATGGTCTTCATACAAGAGGGCCATGATTGTAAGAAATTGGTGGTAGTTGTCTAGGACGGGGTCCTCCCTCTCCAAGTAGGTATTTGCCCAGGCTCTGGGCTCCCCCCTAAGAAAGGAGATCATAGTGAGGACTTTTATCCGGTCAGTAGGGTAGGTCCTAGAACGAAGCTCAAACATTAATTTGGAAGCATTAATGAAATCTCGGAACTGCTTGCGATCGCCTGAGAATAGTTCCGGAGGACTGACCATTGGCTCAGGTCCCTCCCTTGGGGGGTTTGTGTTCTGTGCGACAAGGTCTCGCAATGTCTGGTTCTCTAGTTGCAGGTTCTGAACATCCTCTGAGAGGTTCTCAACCTTTTGTGAGAGGATGACGATGTGTCGTGCTAGTTCCGCTGGATCCATTGAGGTTCCACTAATATGTAATGCACCGAGCTGTTTTGCGAGGATCTCAACTGCGGAATCGTGTTGCATTAACCAGTGCCCAAGACCCAGAAGGAAAGTGAGGTTATAGATCAGGTTCAGTAGTGGATTCCCAGGCGGCTCTCTCAAACAACTGAGCGGAGAGTTAGGGATCCTGACATCATACACCTGTTCCCTGCTCTGAATGTATTATTAGCGGCGAGATGCCATACGCCCTACAGGTGGATGTAGTAATTCATTTTGATGTAGGCAACAGTTATAGTCCATAAATCTTGTTTTCCATAACACACACCTCACTTGCATAAGTTATACAGAGAACAGAGTGCCTTGAATATTATTGTTTAGTTGGAAGGTACTGATAGTCCAGGTTATATTCAGCCACTGAATTCATTATACTTGCGGTTTGGTAGAGTCCTCAGTAGTGTCCCGGATTGCCAGGGAGGTTAGCGGAGTGAGGAATAAGGTTCCCAGGGGTTCCGGGGTCCGGATCCAATGCCTATGGGGGAGGCTTCTGTAGCAGTATGCACGGTGCACACTCCAAATTAGTGGAACACTGTGCATAGCTGCCACGGGGCTTATATGGGGTAGCTCCGCCCAGTGGGAGGAGTAGCTGTGCTGCAGATGGAACCACCCTGCCGATCGTTACACTCCAGAATCAAATCATTAATCTTACGGATAGACCTCTTACGGAACAGGAGAAGGACCTCCTGGGCAAGGGCCTCTCGTTTGTCCCTGCAACCAACTTTAATTCATTTGAATGGATTAAAGATATCAATTTATTTATCCGTAAGCTTAAATGGCGTAAGTTCTTTAAAAATCATGATGAGGATGAATGTAGGAAACTCGGTATATCCAGATCCGATTTAGAGGGGGTACGGATCTTAAGCTCTTTATTAGATGAGGATGATAAAACATGTGGTCTGGGTCCCTTCACCGACCTTAAGAAGAAAAGTAGGAGAACCCCACCCCCTCAGGATACGCTAGTCATAGATCTATTTGTTAAATTGGTAACAGACCAATTGAATAAACTAGAAAGATCACAAAGGACCCAGGACAGCAACCTGAGTAGGGATGAAAAGCAGGCCCTAATTAAACTTGAAAAAGACCCCTCAATCATATTTAAGCCATCTGATAAAGGGGGCAATGTTGTTATTATGAATCATGATATGTATAGGGACATGTGTTTGTGCCTACTTAGTGAGACCAAAAACCCTCAAACCCTACGGTCAAGTTTAATGATGAACTGGAGACTATACTAATCCAAGCACTTGACGATAGATTAATATCTAAGGAAGAAATGGGTTTTATGCTGTCCTGTCACCCGCAAATCCCTACCTTCTATGCGCTCCCTAAGATCCACAAGGGATATCCACCACTAAAGGGACGCCCAATTGTCTCTGGTGTGGATTCCCTCACATATGGCGTCAGCTCATATATTGATAAAGTGTTGAGACCTTTTGTTCTCTCTCTGCCTTCCCATATTAGAGATACCACAGATCTACTGCTTAAAATTGAGAACATTGAGGTTGCAGATACCATCTATCTAGCCTCTATAGATGTTGAGGCACTGTACACCAGCATACCCCATTCTGGGGGTATTTCTGCTATCAAATACTATTTAAGCACGCGTGGCACTCAGTACCAACGTCATTCAGATTTTATTATCAAAATATTAGAATTCACATTATCACATAACTACTTCCTGTTTGAAACGCGCTTCTACCACCAGCTCAGGGGCACAGCGATGGGTAGCCCATGTGCGCCCAGTTACGCCAACTTGTTCCTGGGCTGGTGGGAAGATACACTGGTATTCAATGAATCATGTCATCGATGGACCCCAACATTTTATTTTGGGGTCGCTACATCGATGACGTGTTCATTTTATGGGATGGTAAGAGAAAGGAATTCTCAAATTTTGTGAAACATCTAAACGTCAATGAGATTGGCCTTAAGTTTACATCCGAAATTAATCAGGAAACCCTGGCATTCCTTGATGTTCGCATATCTAAACATCTGGGCCAACTATATACTGAAACTTATAGGAAACCCACCTCCACCAATAGTTTGCTTCAGTGGGATAGCTACCATCCGATAAGCCTCAAACGAGGCATCCCTAGGGGCCAATATTTACGCATGAAGAGAAATTGCTCATCCCACTCCGCATTTTATAAACAATCTGCAGACCTACAGGATAGGTTTTTACAGTGGGGATACCCGGATCAGGTACTAAGGGAGGCATTTCAATATGCTAATCAGAGAGATCGTCATTCTCTTCTTGCGGCAAATGCCCCCTCTGGTCAAACTGAAACGGTTACAAGAATTATCGGCACTTTTGACAAACAAAGTCGGAAAGTGAGGGATATCCTGAATAACAACTGGGATATCTTACTTTCCGATCCCGACATAGAGGAATTCCTACCAACTACACCCGCCATCACATATAGACGTGGCAGATCACTACGTGATAGACTAATACACAGCCATTATCAAAGACCACGAAGTGATCCCACCTGGCTTGGGAATAGACCTCCAGGAACATATAAATGTGGTAATGACTGTGTATGTTGTCCACACATACTAAAATCTAACTCTTTCAGTAGCAGTAGTACAGGTATTACATATCAAAATTATGACTTTGCTAACTGTCGTACACAAGGTGTAATATATATGTGTTCATGTGACTGTCCATTAGACTATATTGGCAAAACCAAACGTGAATTTAGGCGAAGGGTAGGCGAACACCTAGGTGATATAAGGAATAAAAGGGACAAACCAATAGCACGCCATATTAATGAACATCATGGTGGAGATGTGAAAATACTTAAGTTTCAGGTGATTGAGGTGGTGAGACAGTCACCTAGGGGTGGTGACTGGGATAACAGAATATTGAGAAAGGAAGCCCAGTGGATCCATAGACTGAAATCGGCGTACCCCCAGGGACTTAATGAACAAATTTCATATATATGCTTTATTTAGTGTGATCCCCCCCCCCCCCCCTTCCTTATTATGTCTCCAGCTAAACTAACTATATAACACCGGATCCGTAAATATATCAACAAGACCAGGATTCCAGAACTTATCTGAACCGGAATTGGTTCATGAGTCTTATATATCTTCCGATACTACATATCAGTTTGAGACACCTAATTATTATAATAAGCATTCTATTCTATTTTCTGTACATAGCTGCAGGGTTAGTGACAAAGTAACAGTGAAATCAGATTGATCGCATTAACCAACACAAGTGATGTCCGATGCGTTCCACAGCTGCCTGGCTTGCGTTCCATAGAGAGGAAGTAGTGATCATGTGAGGCTGAGCTCCCGATCACATGACCGGATATGACGTATAGGTTTACTGGCGCTCTCGGAGAATCCAGCAAGCGGCACTGGCTGACAGGTATCCCATTATCTTATTACCCAGAATCTAAACCAATGGTACAACTAACAAAGTGGGGCATCACTGATGATTGGCTATCTTAGAGATCAATCACTCCCTAATCGAATAGGGGGGGCGGTACCACCCATATGGAGCCAAAAACTCTGCTATTTAAACCCTGCTAGTAAGACATAGAGGCTGCATATCATCAGCCACTGTTATCGCCAGCATATAGCCACCATCCTTCGGCTATGGGAATACAACCAACATAGTCCCCTGAGGAACCAAGGAATTACTACTTGGGGAAACGCGTCGGGACAACGAAATACTTATAAGAACTATTTTTCATCCAGGACTGACACCTTCGTCCATTGAACAGAGGAGAATCTTGTAGCCCACCGTGAGGTAACACCTAGGGTCACGTGAGGGTAAGGAAAGGGTTTAGCCACCGAGAGGTGGGGTCGCCCTTTTCGGGGCGGGTGCTCTGCCTGTAGGCAGGGGTAGACACCTTAGGGTATCATTAGGGATAAATATTCCTCCTGACCTCACCAGGATTTGATTCAGCTATACATGAACCATCCAACTGTAAGTGCCTTATCTCTTACCTTCATTATTGAACCACCTACCGCCCTGATGTCCACGGTGGGTCTCGATTCTACCCTTATTCTGGCAATTTGACAATATATCAAGAAATATTTGGAATGAATACTTCTCTTAACCATTATTGATTAAAAGTTAAATTTTAAATTGAATAGCTAATATTTCTGTGACACCTACGTACTATGCCACCAGCGTCAGGTTCAAATTTTTGCGCAATTACATTTTGTTCTATTATTATTGTTTTTGTTTGTAATATTGTTGTTATTTTATTGTATTGTTTTTATAAAAAAATTATTGTTTTTATGGTTTAGGGTTTAAAAATATGTTATGGTTATTTTGAAGTTAATTAACAGGCCATCCCATTGGTTTACCTCCACTCCCGTGTGTGATGTTTATATTTATATTAATGTATACGTTTGGAATGTTTGTGTCACGGATGGTGTTGCAGAAAGCTGGAACTTATAAATAAACATCCGACTGGCTTGATCCCAAACTAAGGAGCATATGGGTGAGCCCTATAAAACCCCTAGAGCTCTCCCTGACTGCTATGCCCATGCAAAGGTCTTTATGGTAGACGATTGCATCTTCACGTACCTCATACTATGTGACACCTGAAAACCCTATAATAGTGAGGGGACACGACCACCGGCTCCCTGCACTTAATACGGACGGAGTCAGCGTCACCTAGAATCAAGCCAGCAAGGAAACACAAATAAACGAAACAGACTTATCTGAGGAATCAGCAGAAGCAGCATCCAGCAGTGAACACAATACAAGAAGAAGTATAAACCGCAAAGTGAGGCAGTATGGGAGGGAATATAAAGGGAGACAATTAGTGTAAATAGGTGACAGCTGGGAGAAGGAAACAAGATGACAAAGTGAAACCAAAACAAAGAACTTCATGCAGGTAGAGAAGAACATCTAACAGACCTTCTCACAGAAGTGGCCGTGAAAGTACCCCTCCCTCTACGGGTGGACTCCGAACACTCAGAACCCACCTTCTCAGGATGAGACCTATGGAAAGCCCTGATAAGACGAGTGGCCTTAATGTCCGCCACTGGGATCCACATCCTCTCCTCAGGACCATAACCCTCCCAATGAACGAGGTACTGAAGAGAACCACGGATAATGCGAGAATCCACAATCCTAGAGACCTGGAAATTCAAGATTACCATCAACAACAATTGGAGGAGGAGGCAAAGAGGAGGGTACAGTGGGTTGGACATAAGGTTTTAATAGGGACCTGTGAAAAAAATTATGGATCTTCCAAGTCTGAGGAAGATCAAGACAGAAGGCAACGGGATTGATGACGGACAAGATCTTGTAAGCCCCAATAAACTTAGGACCCAACTTCCAGGAGGGAGCCTTCAGTTTGATATTCTTTGTAGATAACCACACCAGATCACCCACATTCAGGTCCGGACCAGGCACACGTCTCTTATCCGCCACATGCTTATATCTCTCACTCATCCTCTTCAGATTACCCTGAATCTTTTGCCAAATAAATGACAAAGACGAGGAAAATCTCTCTTCATGCAGGTAGAGAAGAACATCTAACAGTCCTCACAGAAGTGGCGGTGACAGTACCAATGAGACAGCCCCACTGTCCTTGGGCTGAATATGACAGGAAGGAGTGGTCTCTCCTCTCTCTCTAAGACGCCTGTCAATACGAACAGCTCGCGACATGGCAGACTCCAACGAGGCAGGTCTCTCATGAAAAGCAAATGCATCTTTCAATCCCTCCGAAAGACCATGGCAAAATTCCAACCAGTATCAGCTGCCCATCTCCGAAATTCTGAACAATATATCTCTGCGGACTGTTTACCCTGGCATAAAAGACGCAGTTTAGATTCAGCCAGAGCAATACGATCCGGGTCATCATATATCTGCCCCAGGGCTACAAAAGATTCATCCACCGATCGGAGGGGCCGTGCCCCGACCGGTGGCGAAAAGGCCCAAGACTGAGCGTTATCCCTGAGCAGCGAGATGATGATCCCCACCCTCTGCTCCTCATCACCAGAGGAATGGGGAGGTAGGCAAAAATGGAGTTTGCAAGCCTCTCTAAATTCTCACTACCCCCGGAGAACGTATCCGGAAGAGAGATCTTAGGTTCGGAACAAACTCCATGAACACCAGCAGAACCGGTCATCTGAAGCTGAGACACAGTGGCGGTGACAGTTTGTTGTGGGACATATAAGCTGTATTATTGCCATGTGTGTTAGCTTGCTGAGCTGAAAAGCTGCCAACAAGTTACGGTCATTATCAGACACAACAAACAACCATGCCTGGTTGTAGGTTGAGTGGCGAGAGCCACAGCTCAGTCTGGTCCCTTATGTCCTGTCACAGCTCTACGGCGGTATGCTGTTTTTCACCTAAGCAAAATAATTTCAGCACGGCCTGTTGCCGCCTCCCCACTGCTGTGCTACACTGCTTACAGCTACTGACTGATGGCTGACTGGGGCTGAAAGATGATAATTCTGAGGCAGAAATGGAGTAGGAGTAGGAGAAGGGGTGTGGTGGTGGTGGTGAAAATCCTGATGGGAAGTGGGTCCGCAATCCTTGGCGTTGGTAGCACCTGTGCCATCCCAGGGTACAACTTTCTCCCGGCCTCCACAAGGTTCACCCAGTACAAAAATTAAAATATATATGCACTTCACTGTTGCAGTTATTTGTGGTCATAGCGTTTAGTGGCCTTTTCAGTACAAAAATAAGATATATTCTCAGCACACTTCTGCAGTTATATGTGTTGAAAGCGTTTAATGGCCTATTTCAGTACAAAAAGAAAAATATATACGCACTTCACTGTTGCAGTTATTTGTGGTGAAATCATTTAGTGGCCTATTTCAGTACAAAAAGAAAAATATATATGCACTTCACTGTTGCAGAAATTTGTGGTGAAAGCGTTTAGTGGCCGATTTCAGTACAAAAAGAAAATTATATACGCACTTCACTGTTGCAGTTATTTGTGGCGAAATCCTTTAGTGGTCTATTTTAGTACAAAAATAAAAATATATACACACTTCACTGTTGCAGTTATTTGTAGTCAAAGCAGTTAGTGGCCTTTTTCAGTACAAAAAGAAAAATATATTCTCAGTTCAGTTCTGCAGTTATGTGTGTTGAAAGCATTTAGTGGCCTATTTCAGCACAGAAGGAAAAATATATATGCACTTCATTGTTGCAGTTATTTGTAGTGAAAGCGTTTAGTGGCCTTTTTCAGTACAAAATATAAATATATTCTCAGTTCACTTCTGCAGTTATATATGTTGAAAGCATTTAGTGGCCTATTTCAGTACAAAATTGAAATTTCAATATATATGCATTTCACTGTTGCAGTTATTTGTGGTGAAAGCGTTTAGTGGCCTATTTCAGTACAAAAAGAAAAATATAATCGTCGCTTTTAGGGGTGTTTTAATTTGCTTTTAATTTATTTAGTTCAGCTAAAAGTATGTCAGACAGAGAAGTGCCATGCACAGAGGAGTGGCAGAGACATAAATGTTTCTGGTGCAGGCAAAGGTCGCAGCAGAGTAAAAGGGGATGGCAGCAGGAGTCGCAGCGAGAGGCCTTAGCTCCCGGTGTAGATAGACACATTTGGCATAGTAGGTTATATTGATAAGTCTACCCGCAACGTCTTTCAGTAATGTGTGCTTTTGTATATATATATATATATATATATACACACAACAGTACACTCGGTGTATTTTTGAATAGACCTTTTATTTTGATTTTGTTTTACTATTATAGACACATGATCCTTTATTGTATTATGTATTTATATTTTTATATATTTGTACCAATTTATATATTTTTACCTATAATTTTTTTTTTACCAATTTATGTTTTTTCGCTATATATGTATATGTAATATTTATGTATTTATTCATATGTGTTACCAATGGGCTACTTGGATCAACATGTTCCCACATTCGCTTCAAGCACTTCCTTATCTTTCCCATCCCCCTCCCCTCCCCCTTCTCCGTCCAGCCCTTCTTCGCTATCCCCAACTTGATATCCAAATTCTGTTCACTAGCACCTCCCAGTGCCTTGACACCATCCGCGATCCACTGTGCGCTCCACCGATGCATTCCACTTTGGTGTGCAGGAACATGTGATCTCCCCACCGGAAGCTAGAGACGCACATACGTTCCACTTGTGCGTTCCACCTGGAGCTGGACCGGAAGTACCACTGGATTACTTAGTTTACTATTAGCTGGCCATGTTCCAAACCCTTTTGATAGCCAGGGTTTTATTACCCTCAATTAAACTTGAGTTTTCTTCCCACCTAACGCCTAACATTCTATTTTCTATGTGATAATATGCTTTCCACCCTGGAACACACATTTCTGGTTCCTTCACAGGAAGTGACATCCCTTCCAATTCGAAACCAGCACATGGTCATGCTTGTTCAAGTATTTAAAGCCCACTGGTAAGTCTAACTTTTTTGTCTGCATACTTACTTATACTGCTCCTGAAGAAGGGGGTACATGCTAAAAAATAAACTAAACGTGTTGAGCCCTCCTGCAATTTTACCAAATAAAAAAAAAAGCACCAGAAATATTGGATATTGCCGTCACTTTTTTCCATAACATTACAAGCGATTTTGGCAGGGGAGGCCGCGTCCGTGGGTGTCTTGAGCTTTATCCCTTGGACCGCCTCCTCAGTGAAGTAAGTTCTCTCAATTTTACCTTTGACAATTGATTTTATTGGATTCTATTTGATTTTTTTGTCTCTTACTGGACCTTTGCAGACCACGCTAGGCCATTTGCTTCACTCTGCGATACTAAACCAATCCCTTTATCCAAGGGACCTCCTCAAAGTGTGGCGCCTTTTTGGTGGTTGGCCTTTTTTGGGTTTTTACCTTTCTCTATATATGTGTGGTAGTATACCTATTTAGCCACCCTAGGCAGCCTGCCTTTGCCTGCTCCTGTTGTTATTCCCTCTGATTTTTTTATCCCCTTCTGGCGCCCTGCTTGTTGTTCTAAGACCCTCCTAAGGAAGGTTCTCTTTGATCAACACTCTTTGTTTAATATACTTTTTTTCTTTGTCTTTCCTCCACTAAGCGGGCAAGTAGTGATGAGGAGAGTGGCATGGAGCTGGTGTTGTGAGCGGTCAGGCTCCTGACCCAGAGATGGTTGAGGAGAACATCAGTAACGTGCAGACAATATTCGATGATGATGATGATGTAGCTGATTGCACTTGGAAGCCGGGTGACGAAGGGGCTTCATTTATATATTTTTTCCTTTATATAATAATGTAATATTATAAAATCCGGTGTCTCCATGATAAATCTGCAGCATTGGGGCCCCATGTGGCTAATACACACATTCAAAATAATCCTTCAGCGGGGCGAATAGATGCCGGATGACCTGGACACTCCATGACCTTCGCAGGAGTTTCTGTCAGGAGCAGCAGTTCATTTCTGAGACATCCGTATAGTGCGGGGGGAATCCGAAGACCCTCTCCATCTCCGTTCACCACAGGATGTCCTTATTCCCATCCATGATAAGCATGCATGGGATAGGCATAAGGCTATCCTTCATATAAGATAGGGCCAGGGACTATTCATAGGATTCAGATATATTGGGCAGACTAGATGGGCCAAATGGTTCTTATCTGCCGACACATTCTATGTTTCTATGTTTCTATGATGACTGAGAACTCGTGATGTTTTCCCTGATGAAGAGACCAGGGGCTGGTAGTTTTGAATCTTGATGAACTTTTCTACTCTTCCAGGCTCCAAGCAATCTTGAAGCTTTGTCTTTTCATTGTCTGTAGCTACTAGAGGCCTGTTCATGCCAGACAGGTTCCCCCAGAAGTATCTGGCTCGATGAGCAGCCGATACCTCATTTGCATCAATCTTGACAGGATTCGTCTCCAGGTGGAGAAAAATTGTTTTTTGGAATGCTTTCTCCATCGCAACCACGTTCTCGAATAACCAGTAGACTGGCCGATTCTCTCCTGTCTTAGGCAACACTTTATTGAGTAATCGTGGAAAGTCAAAAAACAGTTGTCCACTACCACCATAAAGGCCTTTACGGTGCAGGTTTAACACAAATAATTCACTGCAAGGACTGACGCCAATTATCAGATCGAATTGCCCCTATTCATCAATCAGTTTTTTGGTTATATTCTTTATGTTGCCCACATATACAATCTGCCCTGGCTGGCGTACCCATCCTATCGTGGTGGCCTCCTCACACATCTCTGATGCCATATATTTTTCAACGTTGATTCTAAGCTTTTTCCATGATGACTGGGAACTCATGATGTTTTCCTTGATGAAGAGAAGTAGTTAGGTTTGAATCTTGATAAACATTGCTTTGACTTCTCATTGTCTGTAGCTACTAGAGGCCTGTTCATGCCAGGCAGGTTGCCCCAGAAGTATCTGGCTTGATGAGCAGCCGATACCGCACTTGCATCAGTCTTGACATGATTCGTCTCCAGGTGGAGATATATTGTTTTTTGGAATGTTTTCTCCATTGCTACCACATCGTCAAAGACTGGCCGATTCTCTCCTGTCTTAGGCAACACTTCATTTTTTTAATTACATTTATTAAATATTTCATATTAAATGGAACCAAAACTTGATTAAAATGATAAGAAACTAAACTTAAATTCGCCAATATATTATCCCAATCTTCAATGGAAAATCCTGGACAATCAATTTGCCAAGCCTTTTGTGCCGGAGAACGTATATTATTAAATCGTGCAGAGACAAAGTGGCCTCCTGATCCTGCTGCCACCTCCACACTTTGTCGTCGTGCCACTCTGTGGCCTCCTCATGCTGCTGCCACCTCCACAATCTCTTGTCGTTGTGCTACTCTGTGACTTCCTCAAGCTGCTGCCACCTCCACAATCTCTCGTAGTCGTGCCACTCTGTGGCCTCCTCATGCTGCTGCCACCTCCACAATCTCTTGTTGTCATGCCACTCTGTGGCCTCCTCATGCTGCTGCCACCTCCACAATCTCTTGTCATCGTGCCACTCTGTGGCCTCCTCATCCTGCTGCCACCTCCAGACTGTGTCATTGTGCCACTTGGTGGCCTCCTCATACTGCTGCCACCTCCAGACTGTCATTGTGCCACTCGTGGCCTTCTCCTGATGCTGCTGCTGCCGCCACCTCCAGACTCTGTCATTGTGCCACTCGGTGGCCTCCTCATACTACTGCCAACTCCAGACTTTGTCATTGTGCCACTCGAAGGCCTCCTCATACTGCTTCCACCTCAAAACTCTGTCATTGTGCCACTCGTGGCCTTCTCATACTGCTGCCAACTCTAGACTCTGTCATTGTGCCACTTGGTGGCCTTCTCCTTATGCTGCCACCTCCAGACCCTGTCATTGAGCCACTCTTTGGTCTCCTCATGCTGCTTCCACCTCACCACTATGTCATAGGTCCACTCTGTGAACTTCTCATGCTGTTTCCACCCTCACCACTTAATGACTGTTCCACTGTTTTGGCTTTTGGCCTGGCTGACATCATCATTTATTTGACCTTTCTTCTGATCTGTCAGAAGGAAGGAAAAATGAGACGCACAATATATCCTGTCTGTGTGGCAGATGTAAGGCCTAAATGGTCCCAACAGAATTGGCTTATAATTTGGTAGCCAAAAGCAGGACTGGGTACGAAACACAGAAGACGTGCAAATATTCTATTCACGTGTCATCTCTGTTTTAGATCCACTCCTGTTTTTTTTTTTTTTGCATTAGCAATACTGATGGATTATTGAGCAAATGCTGACCGAGTGAAGGCGTAAGCTCCACAGACAGGATCCGTTTATTGTGGGTTATTGTTCTGACGGATCAGAGGAAGGGCAAATTAATCAGTGACAACACAAACTTTCTGCTGACATCCTCTCCACTCTACTCTGCTCTACTTGTATAAGAGTTTAATAGAACAGGTTCTGTAGACATATATGTGGAATCATCTGATGACGGTGTAAAACGAGTGAGCTTCTTCTTGGCGTTAACATCGACCTGTAAGGCGGAGTTCATACTTGAGTTATTTGGTAAGTTTTGGCCTCGTGACTGCCCAAATAATTGAAGTGTGCAGTGATTCTAAGAGAGACGCCGGTCATCTGCATGCCATACGGACTCACAGTTTTATTTCACTATGAAAGTAGACTCCCTATGCATGTTACTGCAAGGTACAGTGTTTTACACCACTATAAAGGCTCTCTACAGCAAGGATATAGCAGTTTTTTACATAATTCGCTGCAAATTAATTCGGATCAAACCAAATTTTTCCCCAAAAAATTGGCGAACCGGCAAATCGAATTTCTAAAAATTAGCTCATCTCTAGTTATAACTCTATCTTGTCTCCTAGGACTTTTTAGGGAAAGACGTTATGTCTTTTTGTTAATTTGTTAATGAATTATTGCATTTTCCCTCTCCCTCCCTTGTCTCTAAGATCTTGCACGCAATGAATGCAATAGCAAGGGGTTTAAACAGACATGGTGTTGTGGGAAAAAACTGTGGCTTATTATGGGACCAAAAAAAATGATGCCTTAATGGGGGCAAAATGCATGCCAATAGGACATGAACAAATGTTACTTGTCAGAAGAAACAGTGTCTTGTTGGGACAAAGATTCCAAAAAAGTTTACGCTAATGGGGGCAGAATGCCTACCCATATTTTTAGTGTCTTGTTCCTACAGTGTGGCTGTACAAAGGGTAGAGTAATCATAGCATGTGACCACAACAGTAGCGGCAGCAGTAGCAGCATAGTATGGAACAGGCAAGGCAGTAGATCAGCTGTTTAGGGGTAGTAGTAGTATTGGTAGTGGTGGAGGCTTTGTAGCTTTAATAATGTGGGCTGTAGGCGAGTTGTAGTGAGGAGTATCTACTGAGGCAGTGGCAGCAGCAGTTGACATACGGTACAGAACATGTTGGCATGCAGACACTGGCATGATGGCAGCAATGGCTTGATGGCAGCAGCAGCCATAGCGTATGGAACATGATGGTAGGCAGACAACTGCAGTGGCAAGATGGGACATCATCAGCAAGGTCAGAGCTATTCATCCGCCTCAGCCGGAGGAGTGTGAAAATCCTCCTGGTTCCATGCCTTGTTCATTTTGACAAAACTGATGTTTTGGACCCTGACTGAGGACAACTTGGTTCATTTGGGTGTCACCATACCCCATGCCCTGCTGAAAATCCTCTACGAGGTGACACTGGAGGCTGGGTTAGAAAAAACAGAGAGCATACTGGGCCAGTTCAGGCCACTGTTCTAGTCTACCTGTACAGAAGTCCAAAGAACAGGGTATGCACTGGAGATAGGCCAGAGTCCAGGTAGCACTGAACCTGGGCATTGAGGTGGTATGTCTCTGCTGATTTGCCTTATGGCATGTGAAAACACTGTTCCATCATGTTGAGGAGACTGAACTAGCTGCTCCGACTTCTGCTGCTTGTAGCAGTGGAGATGGTGGGTAACTTTTCAGGGGGTAGAGAGGGGCTTCCCTGTCAGACATGCTAGCAGCAGGTGTCTGCTCGCCAAAAGCCACGGCAAGCTGTGTACACAGTGTTTCCTAGTAATAAAGTAATTTGGCCTTCGTTTCGGCAGGAGGAAGACATTCCCTCATTTTGCTTTGATAGCAAAGGTCCAAAAGCATGGATATCCAGTAATGATCAGACTACTTCATGTTAATGATATGCCTTCACTGTGTATTGCATTTTGGACAGAGAGCCTGTGGAGACAGTTCTTTCCAGCACTGCCCCCCCCCCCCCCCCATTGAGATGATTGCGTATTGTGGCCATTGTCATTATCATCATTCTCCTCTTCCTGGGGCAGCTCCTCATATTCTTCCTCCTCCATGGGAGTTTCTCCTGGTGGGTCCCCAACAGCTACAGGGCAGGCAGTAAGATGTGTTATCTGTTCTTCTTCGGCTGTCCTCCTCTGCTACTTGAGCGCCTGTTCCAAGATAAATATGAGGGGGATGAGATTGTTCATTCTGCAGTTGTTCCTACTGACAAACGTTGTGGCCTTTGCGAAGGGCTTCAGCACCTGACAGATGTCTCGGATGAGCTGCCACTGCCTGACCTCGAAACAACACATTTTTCACTGCTGAGGTGGTTTAGTGCATGGAAAAAATCATTCACAGCTTTCCGTTGCTCGTATAGAGGATCTAGCATGTGCAATGTGTATTCCAACTGCTTCAAGTCTAGAAAAAGTTAATTGCCACTAAGAATGACTGACATGCAAGGACGATCTTCTGGACTTTGCCAACATCTTGTGCAAGCCAGTGTACTTTTTTAAAAAGCGTTACATGACTAGATTAATGACGTGCTGCATGCAGGGGGCATGTGTTATTTCCTCCAGGTTCGGCACAGTCATGATATTGCGCCCATTGTCACTGACAAATTTTCCCAGTTGGAGTTGTCATGGTGACAGCCATTGGGATGTCTGCTGCTTGATGTACTTTATAAACTGCTTGCCCTTGTGGATACTCTCTCCCAGGCCGATCAGCTCCAAGACCACATGGCAACGCTTGACACATGTGATGGGATGGAGGGGGAGTAGGAGCAACGCTGTGCCCTGCTGATTGAGGGGACAGGAGCTTGTCCATGGAAGAGGCAGATAAGTGCCTGGTGTGGGAGCAAGGCTGAAATAATTGTTGGGGGGGTCAAAAGAACCTAGCCGTGTTGGGGTGCTGCCTTGCCTCTGATACAAAAAATATATACTGCCCTTAACAGGTCCAGGTGTCCACAGTGGAGTGAACCTTGTCACACAGCGAGAATCTCAAGGAGTGGCCCAGGTTCCATGCCATGTGAAAGTACAAGGCAAGGATGGCTTTTTGGGAGGAATAATATCAGCTATGTACTGTATCTTCCAATGAGGCTAGGTGTACGCCATCAGCAGACTCTACTAACTGGTACAGCAGAGACTGCACCACCAGCAACTTGTCCAGGTCGGAGTTAATTTTGAGCGCCATCGCTCTTCTGAGTGTGTAAAGTTGTTTCTTGGACTGAGCTGAGGAGGAGGAATCTGAGGAGGTGCTGCTTCATGTGGGTCAATAGAGCTGTGGTGCCTATGCTTGTATTTGACTGCCCATGGCTTATTTTACTTTTGAAGACAATGCTGTTGCCCTCTAGCAGCATGGAGAAGAAACCGCCAGAGGGGAGATACTTGCACAAAGCTAGCAGCAGCTCAGCTTGACTTATCTCTGATGTGTTTTGGGCCTTCTGCACCTACAGTAACAGTGGCATCATCAGTTCCCGGAGAAGATCTGGCCCTAGCAGTTCTTTGGGAGGTTCTGGCTATATATCACATCTGCTCTTTATTGCTGCAGCTGCTGCCACCCTCCTCCTTAGATGCTAACTTTATCAGACTGTGATATATCAAGGTGTGCTCCTTGCCCGCTCCCTGCTACGCACTTGCCCAGAATGCCACTGTTGCTACCACTGCCCCCACCACCAATACCAAAGCTACAGGTGCCACTATTGCCACCACCAACACAGCTATTCATGGGTCTCCCCCTGAACCTCCTGCTCAGAGCAGTGCAAATGTTGACTGCTCTGAGAAAAGTCATCAACAGGAAGACTCTCTTGACTATGTGTCATAGGGCATGGTGGGGTTTTGTTGTCTCTTCTTAGGAAAAAAGAAGGTGCCCCACTAGGAGGGGACAGTGAAGACAGAGAGGACACAACTAACAGGCTTCTCTGGGGCTCCGAGGAAGAGCAGGAGGAATACTGTAACCCCTGGCTCCAAGGCATGGTGTCAGACTCAGAAGTGACCTCCATGTCATCTTGCTGTGACTGAGAGGAGGAATGAGCCATCCAATCCACAATCTCTTCCTCTTCAATAATTGTATGCTTTTCCAAAGTCAGAAAGAACTGGTGCTTACTACTACTAATACTTCTTGCCGGAGAGCCAGTGAGGCTACTACCCACATTCTTGTTCTGGGAGGAACTGGGTCTCTCTTTTTGAACCCGTCTGTATTACAGATATTTTATTGTAAGGCCTAGTGTAAACTCACAATTTTCTTAAACTAAAAGGTACAAGTGGGGTACACAGTCACACTATTTATGGAAATTAAAAGTGTACTTCCTCTTCTATGATGAATGATATTGCTATTGGCAATTTACTTTGGGAATAATGCAGCATTGGCATCAGTAAGATTTCTGCCTACTGTGTAATCTTTGCATTTAAAAATACAGTTTCAGAAAAGACCTTTCTCTACTGTAAAACACACATTACAAACTTGTAATGAGATTATTTTCCCCCTCCCCACAACACCAATATAACAATGCAGGAAAGGGCGGTGTAAGATTTGTCTACTGTGGAATTAGCATTTTAATATATAGTTTAAAAAAAGTAATTTGTCTTCTCTAAAACGCATTGCAAACTTGTAATGGGATTGTTCTCCCCCTTCCCCACAACACCAATATAACGATGCAGGAAAGGCCAGAATTGACTACTGTGTTATTTATGCAGTTTCAGAATAAACCTTTCTCTTCTGTAAAACATAATTTGCAAACTTGTAGTGCAATTATTTTTCCCACACCAGCCAGGTAACAATGCAAGAAAGATGATCACTTTCTGTCTAAAGTGTAATTTGCTTTAAATTTCACTGGTATAAAAATAGCATTATTGCATAGAATGCTTTTTCTGTAATGCAACACATTTAATAACACCGGACAGATATAATGCACTGGAATTTTTTTTTTGCAATTTCTCTGCAGCAGAATGCTGTTGGGGTACTGTACTGACAATGATAATATGTAGACAGTCTCTCTTTCAAATGAAAAAAAAAATGAATATTCTTTTTTCTTGTAGGTGGCTGGTTTTCTACTGCAGAAGTGCAAAAAGAGATTCTGCAGCAGCTGTATTATTAGACACTGGGCCCAGCCCCACACTCCCTTAAATTGCATTCCCTGATCAAAGTCTTGAAATTATTTTTTTCTATTCTTTTCCTACACTGTCCCTATTACACTATTTAGGGTCCATTCACACGTCCTGTTTTTTTTCATCCTGAAAAACGGTCCGTTTTTTGCGGATCCGTTGTTCCTGAAAATGTTTCCGTATGTCATCCGTTTTTTGCGGATCCGCAAAAAACGGGAGCATGTATACATTTCAATAATCAAATAAAGTTGTTTGGATTTCTTTGAAAAAAAATAGAAAAAAAAAAAAAAAAAAAAAAAAAAATTGTTATGTGTTTCCAGGAACGGAATCCGCAAAAAACGGATGACATACGGAATGACATCCGAATGTCATCCGTTTTTTGCGGATCCATTGACTTTGTATTGTACCAGGATCCGATTTTTCAGGACAAGAATAGGACATGTTTTATATTTAAACGGACATGCGGAACGGAACAACGGAAACGGACAGCACACATTGTGCTGTCCGATTTTTTCCAGGACCCATTGAAAATGAATGGGTCCAGATCTGGTCCTGATCTGTTCCTGAAAAAACGGAACAGATCAGGAAAGAAAAAACGGACGTGTGAATGGACCCTAAGAGAGATGTTTGCTTGTGTCTATATATACTGTATAAATATATTTTTCTGTCAGACACTGCATGCACCCATCCCCCCTCATTAACATCTCAATACAGAATTACATTCTGCTCGTTCTGCACAGGCTTCTGACTGCCTGCTGCCCCACTGATTGACTGATTCACGTTGTCTGTCAGCCTGTGAGCCAATCAGGGTAAGCCCTCCCCCACTTCCTCCCGGGTCATATAAGCATCTTCCTTCCTCCCCTTTGGTTTTGCCTGCCAACATATGCAGTAAAATGGGACATTTTACTGATTTCTTCCAAAGCGAATCGGAAAAACGGGTTCATTTGGCAGACAAATGTTTTTGAAATTCATAATGAACCTGGTTTGTTACTAATCAATTCACCCATCCTTACATCTAAGGGTACTTTCACACTAGCGTTATTCTTTTCCAGTATTGAAATCAGGTAAAGGCTCTCAATACCGGAAAAAAAACGCATCAGTTTTGTCCTAATGCATTCTGAAAGGAAAGCAATCCATTTAGTATGCATCAGGATGTCTTCCGTTCCATCCCTTGTACAGTATTTAACTGTAAAAAATACTGCAGCTTGCTGCAGTATTTTTTCCGGACAAAATCCCAGAACACTATTGCACTTGCCGGATCTGGCATTAATTAATAGGAATATATTAATGCCGGATCCGGTACCAAGTGTTCCGGAAATTGTCTTCCGGTCTGCGCATGCGCCGGGATATAGGAGGAGCTACTTTCGCTTTTGATCTTTGAATTTTTTTTAATACTGGATCCGTTATTCTCGATGATACCGGATGAGATCGGTGATATACTGGATCCGTCTAACGGATCTGAAAAAAATAAAGCTATCCGTTTGTTTACAGCTTGCCGAATCCGGCAGGCAGTTCTGTTGCCGAAACTGCCTGCCGGATTCTAACAACGCTAGTCTGAAAGTACCCTAGCCTTTCTTGAAGGGATCAACTGTTCCTACCAGCATCACTTCCTGAATTAGACTAGGTGTAAATTTCCATTCTGAAGACATGCTTAATCTTTTCCCTACACCACACTAATTTATACATTGCGGTGGTAGGCTCCTATCTGTAAACGAACATATAAAAGCGCTGAGTCACATCGCAATCTGCCGGTGGCCCATGTTGCTGCAAATTGCTGTGACCATGATGTCATGAGAGAGAAGTGCTGAGACCAGCAGGAGCGGTCAGGCTGTGATAGATCCTTGCAGTATCCTGCTACAAGGATCCATCACAGTGTTAGCAGGGAGCGCTTTTCCTTATGTAAGAGAGCCACCTGCTGCTGTGAATTAATGCCCTACCTGCCCTGAGTGGAAAAATAAATAAATAAAAAGTAAAAATAAATAAATAATTAATTAAAAAAAAATTATAAAAAGAGAAATACAGAAAATAAAAAAGTTATAGCAATAGTTACTAGTATTAGCAATAGTATAGAACACTACGTCCACAACCGTAGAAACTCCCCCCCTTTTTCATTCATAAAATAAAAAAATATATATTTATTATATTAATATAAATGTATTAGTTTTAGCAATAGTATAGTGGAATTTGTGTGTGTAAAATATACAAACATAAACACATTTTAAAAATCTATGTATTTGTTTTAGCTATATTTTGTTTAGCAGGTTTTTTTTCTGCACAATGCTACATGCACACGACTGTGCCGTTTTTTTGCGGTCCGCAAACCGTGGATCCGCAAAAAACAGAAGCCGCCCGTGTGCCTTCCGCAATTTGCGGAACAGAACGGGCGGGCCATTGTAGAAATGCCTATTCTTGTCCGCAAAATGGACAAGAATAGGACATGCTATATTTTTTTTTACGGGGCCACGAAACGGTGCAACGGATGCGGACAGCACACGGAGTGCTGTCCGCATCTTTTGCGGCCCCATTGAAGTGAATGGGTCCGCATCCGAGCCGCAAAAACGGCGGCTCGGATGCGGACCAAAACAACGGTCATGTGCATGAGGCCTAAAATATCCAAAAGCACGCATATTTTTTTATTTATAAAAAAGAGTAAATACAACCCCAAAAACCCTTAAGGCCCCTTTCACACGAGCAAATGCAATGTGTGAAGTGAACGCATAGCACCCGCACTGAATCCTGACCCATTCATTTCAATGGGTCTGTGTACATGAGCTTTGTTTTTCACACATCATTTCTGCGTTGCATGAGAATCGCTTCATGTTCTATACGTTTTTTACGCAGTCCTGGGGCTTCAATGAAAAACACATTGCATCCGGATGTAACCTGGATGCAGTCCAGATGCGTTTTTCACTGATGGTTGCTAGGAGATGTTGTTTGGAAGTCTTCAGTTTTTTTTTCACACGCATAAAAGCGCATCAAAACTGATTGCACCCGTGCAAAAAAAAATAATGAAACACTGAATGCAATTGCAGACAAAAGTGACTGAACTTGCTTGCAAAATGTTGCGAGTTTCACTGAACGCACCCTGAACGCATCCTGAGCTAATCCGTATCGTTCATGTGAAAGAGGCCTAAAATGACCAAATTTCCCCAAGATGAATACCTTAGGGCAGGCATGGCCAACCTGCAGCTCTCCAGCTGTTGTAAAACTACTACTCCCATCATGCCCTGCTGCAGGCTGATAGCTGTAGGCAGTCTAAGCATGCTGGGAGTTGTAGTTTTGCAACAGCTGGAGAGCCTCAGGTTGGCCATGCCTGCCTTAGGGGATACTCAGAACTACCTTCCCTAAGACGGGACCTAGGGATATTTATACCCAATCAAAACGTAGGTCTGTGACCAAAAGAAATCCCATTAGGGGTTCCGTCCTAATTAATTTGAAACATAACTTTTATTCTCTTTATAAAATATAAGCCCCCCCAAAAAACGGAAGAATTCAAATTATCTACCAAGGGCAGGGAAATTATAATTTACTTATGGATGGGAGGCAGTAATCACTAAGGGATGTTGTGGTCTGGATATATGCAAGCCTCAGAGGCCCTCGCAGAGAGATAACAGATCGTTTACTACAGTGCCCGTGCTCTATCTGTAGTGTGGGTGCCCTTAGACATAAAACTAAATGGTCTCTTGTTAGATCTACACTATTGATATATGACTGTCTCTTACTTCAGAAACAGTCTAGATTCATATAGAACCTATGTTATGAGTAAGAATTGCACCCTTTTAGTTATAACACAATTAAACTTTACGTTCGCAGCTACTTGGTGCTTAGACGCTATGCTAGTTCCTCATCATGGCTGCACTACAATCTACATATCTCTGCTGTAACTGGCACACGTTCATGGCTGCTTAGTACTTAAACACTTCGCTTGTTCCCTGTGCAGGCCTTGACTTGGCTGCACTGCAAACTAGATGTCCCTGCGTTTATGCTTTTAATTAAACATGCTACAATATGTAGCCCTGTTGAATACAATGTTGCCAATCAGCAGTAGACCTAAACATGAACACATCCAAACACTCCGCTCAGCCATATGTCACTGCCTATAGTAATTTATCCCTCACCATTTCCATGCACACCACACTTTCAATGTTGCCCTGCTTAATGGTTGGCTAAAAGATGCGCTTCCCCTCCCGACAAGTTTCACCGCAAAGCGGCTTTGTCAGGGGAGGTAGGGGCTATGGCGCATGCTCGCTTCCCCCCATTATATGACATCCCCAACCCTCCCTTTTTTTGGGCTTATATTTTATAAAGAGAATAAAAGTTATGTTTTATATTATTTAGGATGGAACCCCTAGTGGGATTTCTTTTGGTCACAGACCAACGTTTTAATTGAATTCCACATTAAAAAAAGTCACTTTGGCTTGTAACATTTCGGCGATGTACAACAGTTTTCTTGAAGTATGGTGCGATAGAACCAGCAATAGAAAAATACATCTCCAAAATATGCTACAGTGAAAAGGTGGACACTCACTTTAAGCTTTAATATAAATGATGGCACCCCTACCTCTTTGCCACTACATTTGCACATTAAGAATTAAGAAAGCAGTACCAGTGAACAGTGGCAAGGACACCTTTACATTGGTGCCATAAAAGCCATGGAATTCTTTTGTCACAAATGTACAAGTTACATGATTACTACAACTTATATCTGCATGATATATCCTATTTAATGGGCTAAATATTCACTTATACATCTGCTTTACATTCCTACTGTACAATAGTTAATTCTCATCTGCAAAATATTACAATTTAATAGTGAGAGATCCATTTGCTCTCTGTGTGAAACAGCTTAGCCAAAACCTCTTGACTTTGTCATCGGCATGCTGAATTATATGCACAGCTGTTCCTAGTCCTGTGACCTTACGCTATGTGACAATGAATGCAGCTATGAGTAACAACTGGATTCTACCTGGTATACAGATAACTTATTATCTTGTCTACAATGCTGGCTGTTCCTAAACATACTGTATAGAGCAGATCATTTTTTGGCAGGTAAAGAATCCTGTTATAACTTCTTCCACCTTAAGGGCTCGTTTACACGACCGTTGGTGTCCCGCACCCGTGCTGTGAACCGCAAATTGCGGTCCGCAATACACGGGCAGATTCCGTGGGACAGGCGCATGGGGATTACAGACCCATTCACTTGAAAAGGTCCGCGATCCCTCCGTTCTGCAAAAACATAGAGCATGTTCTATCTTTTTGCGGTGCGGAGGCATGGAATGAACCCCAGAAAGCACTTCGTAGTGCTTTGTAGTGTTCCGTTCCGTGCTTCAGTTCCGCATCTCCGAGTTTGCATACCCATTGAAATGAATGGGTCAGCATCCGTGATACGGAATGACAACGGAACGATGCCCGTGTATTGCGGATCCACGAATGCGGTCCGCAATATAGGGACGGGACACCAACAGTCGTGTGAACGAGCCCTAAGAGAAACAAACATGAGTTCACTCACAAGGGTATCTGTGCCACGGCAGTCGTTGTGGTTACATGGGGACAGGAAAGCTCTTTATATGTCTTTATTCTGGATTCTTTCTGCCATCATATTGCTAAATCTCCCTTTGCTCCTAGACTAGTGTTAGGCAGTTGACATAAAGCAGCATATCACTCTGATAGCACTACAGATTACCATCGTTTTGGGTGTTCTGCATATGACTGTCAATAAAGATGCTATAGACTTACGGTATTATAAAAAAAAAAAAATTATACTATTGCTTTTCTTTTATTATGAGTCAAAGGGACCATTAACACCTTCATGCATTATAACATAACTGTACGTCGTAATATATGAGGGGATGTATGGAGCGGGCCTCTGCAGTGGGCCCACTCCATACATGGCGGGTGCTGGCTATTTCCTACAGCAGGCACCCGCCCACACTGACAGGAAGCGGCTTTCATGCAGCCCCTGTCATTTAATCCCTCAGGTACCGCGATCTACACTGATCGCGGCACCAGTGATTGAAGGCAGAGGGATGCAGCTCCCTCTGCCTTCAGATCAGATGCCACAGCAGCCTGGACTCTGCTAAAGCGATCCAGGACTGCCATGGCTTTCTCCATACTGAGTTATGCATGAGGCACAGTTCAGAATAGACATTGTGAGAGTAAATGTTTAGGAGGTGTGGCGGAGGATGCTAATTTTTCAAATTGAGTTAGCTCCCTGGGACTAGTGGTCTGGGAAAGGTATGGTTTTATTAGCGAGCGTATGTGGGCTCTATGTATTGAGTGCATCGGGACGAGGCTCAGTGGGTCTTCCAATTGTTCTTGGTCGAGAAGAGAATAAAGTGTAATGGAGTTGATGTCCTTCAATTTAAGGCCTGTGTCTTTATATCTCTCCTGATATAAATCTGAGATGTCCGTTAACGTCATTAAGGGGGATAGGGCGGGGCTTAAAGCGTCCATATATTGGTGCCATAATGATAGAGAGGATTGTGTAATAGCGTTTGATGTGAGTTGGGAGATAGGTTTATCATTTTTCCTCCAAAGCAGCGATCTGAGGGGGGATGTAGCCAATAGATTTTCAAGTGGGAGCCAGAGTTTATTTTTATCTGACCTTATCCAATGTACTATTCTGGCAATGTGGGTGGCTTCATAATATAGTCTCAAATCAGGTACCGCCATACCTCCTCTTGATTTATGTTGGGTTAACAGGTTCCAATTTAGTCTAGGTTTTTTGTCATCCCAGAGATATTTACTTATAATTTTACGTAAATTGTTAAAAAAGGATACCGGGAGTGGGATTGGAAGAGTTTGGAACAGATAAGTCAGTTTGGGAAGAAGTATTGTTGTAATGATATTGACTGTCTAATCTCTTCTTTATTTTGTACACAATGTACGTTTTCTGATTCCTTATTATTCAATTAAAAAAAAATTCAATAAAAAGAAAATTGAAAAGAAAAGAATAGACATTGTGAACTCTTATTCACCCTAATAGATCTCTATTAGTTTGAATAGGAGAGGGGATCAAAAGATCCCATTTCCTAGGCCCCTAAGGCCCCTTTCACATGGGCGTTGCGGATTGGGGCCGGATACCATTCAGGGTGCGTTCAGGGAAAATGGTACGATTTTGACACTAAAACAAGTCAGTTTTCACTGCGATTGCATTCCATGTTTGCCTTTTTTCCACGCGGGTGCAAAACATTGTAATGTGTTTTGCATGCCCATGAGAAAAATCGGCATGTTTGGTACCCAGACCCGAACCTGGACTTCTTCACAGAAGTTCGGGTTTGGGTTAGGTGTTGTGTAGATTGTATTATTTTCCCTTATAACATGGTTATAAGGGAAAATAATAGCATTCTGAATACAGAATGCATAGTACAATAGGGCTGGAGGGGTTAAAAAAATATTGAAATAATATAACTCACCTTAATCCACTTGATCGCACAGCCTGGCTTCTCTTCTGTCTTCTTCTTTGAGGAATAGGACCTATGATGATGTCACTGCGCTCATCACATGGTCCATCACATGATCTTTTACCATGGTGATGGATTGTGTGACGGACCATGTGATTAACTCAGTCACATCATCAAAGGTCCTTTTCCTGTGCACAGCAAAGATGAAGATAGAAGAGAAGCCGGGGATGCGCGATCAAGTGGATTAAGGTGAGTTATATTATTTTTATTTTTTGAATCCCTCCAGCCCTATTGTACTATGCATTCTGTATTAAGAATGCTATTATTTTCCCTTATAACCATGTTATAAGGGAAAATAATAATGATCAGGTCCCCATCCCGATTGTCTCCTAGCAACCATGCTTGAAAATCTTGCACTCGCTTGAGGATGCTTGCGATTTTCACGCAGCCCCATTCACTTTTATGGGGCCTGCGTTGCGTGAATAAAATGCAGAATATAGAACATGCTGTGATTTTCACGCAACGCACAAGTGATGCGTGAAAATCACTGCTCGTGTGCACAGTCCCATAGAAATGAATGGGTCCGATTCAGTGCGGGTGCAATGCGTTCACGTCACGCATTGCACCCGCGCGGAAAACTCGCTCATGTGAAAGGGGCCTAAGGGGTCTAATAGTTTTAAAAAAGTGAAAAGAAGTTAAAAAAAAACTAACAAAAAACACACCAATATATTAAACGTTTAAATCACCCCCCCTTTAACACTTTTACATATAAAAATATATGAACAATAAAAAATTCAACATATTAGGTATCACCACGTCCGAAAAAAAAAAAGAAGCCCTCATATAGTTATGTGAATGGAAAAATAAAAATGTTATTGCTATTGGAACGTGGGAGGAAAAATCCAAAATCCAAAAATGAAAATAGGCCTCGACCTTAAGGGGTTAAAGATGTCACCTTTTTACAATGTTTTGTTTCTGAACCAATAGTTGAAGTACCAAAGAAACTTTTACTGTCCAAAGATGTAAGCAGGTCTCCAGATAATTTGTATTAGTCTACAGTCGTGGCCTAAAGTTTTGAGAATGACACAAATATTAGTTTTCACAAAGTTTGCTGCTAAACTGCTTTTAGATCTTTGTTTCAGTTGTTTCTGTGATGTAGTGAAATATAATTACACGCATTTCATACGTTTCAAAGGCTTTTATCGACAATTACATGACATTTTAGCAAAGAGTCAGTATTTGCAGTGTTGGCCCTTCTTTTTCAGGACCTCTGCAATTCAACTGGGCATGCTCTCAAATAAACTTCTGGGTCAATTCCTGACTGATAGCCACCCATTCTTTCATAATCACTTCTTGGAGTTTGTCAGAATTAGTGGGTTTTTGTTTGTCCACCCGCATCTTGAGGATTGACCACAAGTTCTCAATGGGATTAAGATCTGGGGAGTTTCCAGGCCATGGACTCAAAATGTCAACGTTTTGGTCCCCGAGCAACTTAGTTAGCACTTTTGCCTTATGGCACGGTGCTCCATCGTGCTGGAAAATGTATTGTTCTTCACCAAACTGTTGTTGGATTGTTGGAAGAAGTTGCTGTTGGAGGGTGTTTTGGTACCATTCTTTATTCATGGCTGTGCTTTTGGACAAAATTGTGAGTGAGCCCACTCCCTTGGATGAGAAGCAACCACACACATGAGTGGTCTCAGGATGCTTTACTGTTGGAATTACACAGAACTGATGGTAGCACTCACCTTTTCTTCTCCGGACAAGCCTTTTTCCTGATGCCCCAAACAATCGGAAAGAGGCTTCATCGGAGAATATGACTTTGCCCCAGTCCTCAGCAGTCCATTCACCATATTTTCTGCAGAAGATCAATCTGTCCCTGATGTTTTTTTTTGGAGAGAAGTGGCTTCTTTGCTGCCCTTCTTGACACCAGGCCATCTTCCAAAAGTCTTCGCCTCACTGTGCGTGCAGATGCGCTCACACCTGCCTGCTGCCATTCCTGAGCAAGCTCTGCACTGGTGGCACTCTGATCCCGCAGCTGAATCCTCTTTAGGAGACGATCCTGGCGCTTACTGGACTTTCTTGGATGCCCTGAAGCCTTCTTAACAAGAATTGAACCTCTTTCCTTGAAGTTCTTGATGATCCTATAAATTGTTGATTGAGGTGCAATCTTAGTAGCCACAATATCCTTGCCTGTGAAGCCATTTTTATGCAACGCAATGATGGCTGCACGCGTTTCTTTGCAGGTCACCATGGTTAACAATGGAAGAACAATGATTTCAAGCATCACCCTCCTTTTAACAGTTCAAGTCTGCCATTTTAACCCAATCAGCCTGACATAATGATCTCCAGCCTTGTGCTCGTCAACATTCTCACCTGAGTTAACAAGACGATTACTGAAATGATCTCAGCAGGTCCTTTAATGACAGCAATGAAATGCAGTGGAAAGTTTTTTTGGGGATTAAGTTAATTTTCATGGCAAAGAAGGACTATGCAATTCATCTGATCACTCTTCATAACATTCTGGAGTATATGCAAATTGCTATTATAAAAACTTAAGCAGCAACTTTTCCAATTTCCAATTTTTATGTAATTCTTTTGGCCACGACTGTATATATTGATATAATCAGTACTTTGTCAGAATTACTGAGCATAAAAATATACGTATAAAAAAGGCCTGTCTAAATATGTAAAAATGAACATTGGGGGTCCATTTTGTCTAGTTCTGCCGGAGTCCCCCTGACGCTAGTGTGAAACTAGCCTAAGAAGAAGGTTTCACAGGTATAATAAAATGCATTTCCTCAGATAAGGGAATATGCTGAATGTTAATTTATTCCCAGGGAGTAAAAAGAATATAATTTAGTAATCATTGTAAAGTTTATATTAATCCTCATATGAATGTGTTTTGGGTTTTTATATATGTTCTAAAATTGGGTGTTTTATATAACTAGGAGTTTGATAAGGGGAGTTTGCCAGGTGACTTTTCTTCCTTTCTGTTAGAACTTCTTAAATTTGTGCTCACGAGGAATTTATTTTCCTTCAATGGGTCCTTTTTCCTGCAGCTCCAGGGGACAGCTATGGGGGCGGCATGTGCGCCCTCCTATGCCAATTTGTTCCTGGGTCTGTGGGAAAGGGACCTTTTCCTTTCAGATAGACACGTCATCATGGACCGCGCCATTTTATGGGAGCAGTACATAGATGACGTTTTCTTGATCTGGCAGGGAACTGAGGAACAACTCCATGACTTTTTTAAGTTACTTAACACGAACTCCAGAAACATCAAATTGACTTATATGTACCACAAACAGAGAGTGGATTTTCTGGATGTATCTGTGTGCAGGGATGTTGGCGGCCATCTTATGACTGACGATTTCCGTAAGGAAACGGCTGTCAATGCTTATTTGCATGCAACCTCTTTGCACCCAAAAAGTACCATCTCCGCCATCCCTGTTGGCCAATTTTTACGCATGCGTCGGATATGTTCCGATGATGCGACTTTCGAGAGACAGGCCAGTGAGCTAAACAACCGTTTTCTCAGGAGAGGCTATAGCCATCGCTCTATTAAGAAGGCATACTGGCGAGCTAAGATACAGGAAAAAACCCAATTGCTACAAACTAAAAGAGATAAGGTATCTGATAAAAACATTAGGTTTGTAAGTACGTACCATTCACAATGGGATAAAATGAGAAAGTGTTTAGCCTCACACTGGCTCATTTTGTTAACGGATCCTGTTCTGGAAAAACTTCTGCCTACTCGACCCCTTGTCACGGCACGTAGGGCCAACACCCTACGAGATAATCTAGTTAGAAGCTATTTACAACCAGCATCTCCTCAACTTTTAGTCGGACAAGGTAGTCTAAAAACTGGTTTTAGACCTTGCGGCAGATGTGCCGCATGCCCCAATATGGAGCGATCCTTTGATTTCATGGACTCCTTGGGAACCAGGTCCTTCAAGATCCATCAGTCCCTCACATGCTCCAGCTCGCGTGTGGTATATTACGCTCTATGCCTATGTCCTAAGATATATGTGGGCTTGACACATATGAGGGAGCATGTGAGGGACATTTTAAATGCACAGAAAATAATGGAGGATGAGGTTCTTAAACCAATTGCGAGACACTTTAAGGAATTCCATTTGTGTAATGCTAGAATTCTCAAGGTTAGAGGGATTGACTGTATCCATGTAGACCTGCGTGCTGGCAATGTATCCAAGAGGCTAGCCCAAAAGGAGAGCCGTTGGATCTGGACCCTTGGGACCTTACGTCCCAATGGCCTTAATGAAAATATTGGTTTCTCTTCTTTTCTGTAACCGCTGGGCCCACGACTGTGGATCCCACCACTTTTCATTTAACTGTTTTAGTTAAATGATGGCATCCTCGGCTAGTGGAATCTGCCAGTATCCCTTACATAGATCTATGGTAGTGAGATACTGGCCCCGTGCCATCTTATCCAGCAGCTCTCCTATCCGAGGCATCGGATAGGCATCAGACACAGTTTTGTCATTTAGCCTCCGGTAGTCGACACAGAAACGTGTCGTGCCGTCCTTCTTGGGTACCAGCACTACCGGCGATGCCCAGGGGCTATCGGAAGGTTCGATAACCCCCAGCTGCAACATCTCGTCAATTTCAGTTTTCATATTGGTTCTGACTGCTTCAGGGACGCGATATGGAGTTTGCCGCATAGGTAGCTGTCCCGGGGTTTCGACTCGGTGGGTGGCCAGCGGAGTGTACCCAGGCAAATTGGAAAAGGTAGCCCCTTTAGCTACAATCAGCTCTTGTACCTGGGCACGCTCCTGAGAGCTTAGCCGCTCCCCCAGCCGAACCCCCTTGGAGGGCTCTGTCTGTTCTTCCTGTTCTAATAGGTCAGGTAGGGGCAGATTCTCCTGATCCTCAGAGGCTGAGGCGCATATCGCCGCCACGTCCTCTATCCTCTCATGGTAGGGTTTGAGCATGTTTATATGGAGCATGCGTCTCTTCCCTACCCCTGAGCAGGGGCCAATCACATAGGTGGTATCACATCTCTGTTCCACCACCTGGTACGGGCCTTGCCAGATGGCCTGCAGCTTGTCTGTGCGGACGGGTTTTAAAATCAAAACCTTCTGCCCCACTTGAAAGCTGCGGTCTCTGGCTCCCCTATCGTACCATCGGCGCTGGCGCTGCTGGGCCGCCCGGAGGTTGGTGCGCACAGTCTGAGTCAGCGCCTCCAGGCGGTCCCGGAACTCCAGTACGTAAGATACAATAGGGGTTCCATCTGGGCTACTCTCACCCTCCCAATGCTCCCTAATTAGGTCTAACGGCCCTCGTACCCTCCTTCCAAACAGTAATTCAAAAGGAGAAAACCCTGTCGATTCTTGGGGTACCTCCCTGTATGCGAAGAGCAGGTGGGGTAAAAACCGTTCCCAGTCTTTGTGCACTTCTCCAAACGTACGGAGCATTTGTTTCAGCGTACCATTAAATCTTTCGCATAGCCCATTGGACTGGGGGTGGTAGGCAGAATTTATTATTGGCTTAATGCCACATATCTTCCACAGTTGTTGGGTGACCTCGGCAGTGAATTGGGTGCCCCTATCGGATAATAAGGAATTGTAAGGGATATATGTATATCCTATAGGTTATTTTGGATTTCTTAAAAGGTTGCATATCATTAATGAATTTTCATAATTTAATTGTCAGCGATTTTATATTTGATTAATTTGCACAGTATTATTATTATTTTAATAAATATATATTTTGATTTACCACTGCCTTCTATTTGTTTTCAAACTTAGCACAGATCACAAGCTCTTATTGGCTTGGCCTTTATGATAATAAGTTAGAATCTACTCTCTTACAGATTCTAATTTATTTACATAAAGAATATAGACTGTTAATCAGAGCAGTATAAATATTCTGACAACTTAAAGGGGTTGTCCAACTTCTCAATGTGTTTTAAATTCCCCCCTTCCCTACTCAGCAGGATCTGTCAATGGAAACATACTTACCTGCTCCCTGATGCTCCATTACAAGTCAATGGCAGTGCTGTACGTGAACCCCATCTGCTCTGAAAGTTCACATGCTGTCACGGATGTAGTAGGGGAGAACACTAAAAGACAACAAGAAGGAAGGGGAAAGACACTAGGCCTCACCGCTAGGGAAGGAAAAGGGTCACCACCTATAAAACCCTGCTCCTGGCCCTAACTCCTATTCGTATGGGCACCTCTTGATGGTAGAGATACCCATACACAGGAACCTAGAAAACCCTGGTGACCCTTGGATGCCCTAAAGATAATGACAGGGCAGAGACCACCCGTTCCTTCCTTGGTGAAGGAACTAGCATCTCACTGAGGCCTAGTAAACAACCAGGGGGGGAGGAACAAAACACAACAAGCGGAACACTTAACTTCTGAGGATAATGGATGAGCAGGACTCCAACAAGAACCACACTCCAGCTCTTCCAAATCCAAATGAAGCTATCCCAAGCAAGGAGTGATAGGTAAAGTCAGACTAAATAGGGCGAGGTAAAGGTCACATGATCCACACCTGAACAGACAAAGTGAAACCCAAAGAGGCTGTCAGATCACTAATGCGTAGATAATTTTTCAGACCTTCTGAGACCTGTCACAGATGTGACACATGCAGGGACCAAAGTGGATCCATAGAGCCAGAAACAAGCATCTGTAGGAGGGTAAGTATGCTTCCCTTGATGAATCCCTTGGGGGGATGCCCTGTTATTGGACTGAGTAATAAAAAATTACAGGGAATGTCACTGCGGTATTTTGGATGAGGAAACGTTATACAGGAGAGGCCCTGCTACCCCTTTGTTGACTCTAGATAACTTCTGCCTGATCGCACGCCCCCTTGATGTCCACGATCCAGTTGGATATCTTCCTTTTCAACTTTCGATGTTATTTTATGCGCCTTCCATGGTGATCACCGATAACGGGGAATCATAGTTCAATTTCGGAGAGGGAGCCTGATAAACGGCTACGGCTACTACTTCAAAGCAAGGCAGCACGAGTTGCGGGCCTGCATGTGAGCTGAACCAGTAAAAGATTTTAGGTGCGGGCCTGCTGGTGAGCTGAGGTGGAACAGACTAACCTAACTTGAATTTGGTGGCTGCATTAATTTGCAGGTGACGGTGATACAGATTGTTTCCATCTACATCTTTCTAAGCAATCTGTGCCTTAGTGTTTTATCCAGACTCAGTCATTGTGCCACTATGTGGCCTCCTCATACTGCAATCTCCACACATGTCACCTTGCCATTCTTTTTTTATCATGATGCTGCTGCTAATGCTGCTTAAAAGGCCTTAAACGGATCACCAGGCCCACAATTTAATTAAGGTTTTGGAATCGACAAACCCAACTTCCTTTTGTGGGCTGCATCAGTGGCCTAGCTAGAATTGACTGGGCCCCACAGCAAATTTTTAAATGGGGCTGCATCCCACAGCAATTTTTTAGCGACCCCTTCCTTTCATGCCACCCCCATTCCTGTGGCTTGTAAAGATTGCTCTCTCAGACCAGGGTCACCTGCTGTTCCATCAGTTTTATACACTGTCTATACTGTCACTGTATCTAATTTCATTGTGTAATACTATTGAGGGGGCCCTGAACAAATCCTTTAGTCCTCCTCCTCCTGGATGGGCCCCTTCTGGGTCAGGGCCCTAAAGCTGCAGCTTCCCCTGTTTCCACTATAGCTACAGCCCTGGTCTGCAGTTGATGGTGATACAGCTCCACAGATTGATTCCATCTGCATCTTTCTAAGCAACCTGTGGCCTCAGTCTTTTATCCAGACTCAGTCATTGTGTCACTATGTGGCCTCCTCATGCTGCCATCTCCACACCATGTCACCTTGCCACTCATTTTTATCACCATGCTGCTGCTGCTGCTGCTGCTTAAAGGGCCTTAAACTGATCACCAGGCCCACAATCTAATTAAGGTTGTACGCACAAAACCAAAGTAAAAAAACTATTTTATAGGAAAAATTTATTGAAAACATTCTTTCCTGTATGTTTACTTTGCAAGTCCTGCCAAAAATTACAATGAAGAGGCATTCCGATATAACCTGTATATCACATAAAGGAGGGCCTCATTCACATTGAGTTGCGGGCCTGCAGGTGAGCTGACCAAGTAAAAGATTTTAGGTGCAGGCCTGCTGCTGAGCTGACCCTCTAAAACATTAGGGGCGAGGGCCTGCTGCTGAACTGACTCTCTAAAACATTATGGGCGAGAAACTGCTGCTGAAATGACCCTCTAAAACATTATGGGTGTGGGCCTGCTGCTGAACTGACCCACTAAAACATTAGGGGCGAGAGCCTGCTGCTGAGCTAACCCTCTAAAACATTAGGGGCGAGGGCCTGCTGATGAGCTGACCCTCTAAAACATTAGGGGAGAGGGCCTGCAGTTAAGCTGACCCTATTTAAAAAATTAAAGTGGAGGAAATATAGACAAGCTGCATGAGGAGGAGGAGGATGAGAAAACAAGATTCAACCGTATACTTTTTTGTGGTGGAAAAGGTGCATTGGAATACACTACAGTAGATTGAGTACATTATAAATGATTGATTGAAATTGCCTCTATGTTCATCTTCAGCTCAACTCTCCTCTGGTGGAGTTGAGAAGTCAGGGGCAATCCAGGCCTTGTTCATTTTTATCTGAGTTAACCTGTCAGATAATCGTATCTGCTTGTCCACTAGCAATGCTGATATAATGCCACCAGCAGCACTAAATACTCGCTCAGACAAAATGCTGGTGGCAGGCAGGCCAGCACCTCCAAGGCGTAGAGTGCAAATTCGTGCCACGTGTCCAGCTTGGACATCCAGTAGTTGTAAGGCACTGAGGGATCATTTAGGACGCTGACATGGTCTGCTATGTATTTCTTCACCATCTTCCAAAACTTTTCCCTCCTTGTACCACTAGGCCACGCTTCAGGGTGAGATTGCTGGTGGGGTGTCATGAAAGTGTCCCATGCCTTGGAGAGTGTTGCTCTGCCTTTGTTGGAACTGCTGTGTGTTCCCCTTGTCTCCCTTCCTCGGTTGCCTAAGGAAGTACGGACTCTGCCGCCAACATTGTCAGATGGAAAATTTGTAAGCAATTTTCCAACAAGGATCTTCTGGTATTGCACCATTTTGCTCGTCCTCTCCAAAAGAGGAATGAGAGATGAGAAGTTCTCTTTGTAGCAGGGGTCGAGAAGGGTGAACACCCAGTAATCCATGTTATCTAAAATGCGTATGACGCGAGGGTCGCTGGAAAGGTAGCCTAAAATGAAGTCAGCCATGTGTGCCAGAGTACCAACAGGCAAGATGTCGATATCGAAAATCAGGATGACTCTCCATCTCCTCATCTTCCTCCTCCTCTTTTGCCCATCCACGCTGAACAGATGGAATTAAAGTTCCATGGGTACTACCCTCTGTAGCAGAGGCAACTGTCTCCAGCTTCTCCTCCTCCTCATGGTCCAATTCGCGCTGAGAAGTTGAACTGAGGGTGGGCTGGCTATCACCCTGTGTAATGTCCTCCCCCATTTCCTCATCTGCCACATTCAGAGCATCGTCCTTAATTGTGAGCAGCGATCGTTTGAGTAGACACAGCTGTGGGATGGTTATGCTGATAGTTGCGTTATCGCCACTAACAATCTCTGTGGATTCATCAAAGTATTTTAAAACCTCACAGAGGTCTGACATCAATGCCCACTCTTCGCTTGTGAATAGTGTTGATTGACACTAAAGGCGACAACCATGTTGCAGCTGGTATTCCACAACTGCACTCTGCTGCTTACAAAGCCTGGCCAACATGTGGAATGTAGAGTTCCAGTGCGTGCTCACGTCACACAACAGTCAGTGAGATGAAGCCGCAAGCGCTGCTGCAGTGTTGACAGACCAGCTGAAGCTGTTGACGACTTGCGAAAATGGGCACACACGCGAAGCGCCTTCACTAGTAGCTCTGGCAAATTGGTGTCACTACCAGAGCTTTGAGACGTTCTCACAGCTCTGTTTCTCCACCCCTGTGATGATGTCATTACTAGAGCTTGGAGGCGTTCCCTCTGCCCTGTTCCTCCGCCCCTGTGATGAGGTCTTTACTTTCTGTTTCCTTCCTCCCAGCTGTCCCTCCTGTGTTTGATTTCGCTGCCTTTAAATCACCCCTCCTCCTTTGTAGAGGTGCGGATTATACTTTTCATTTGAGCTGTATCTCTCGCTTGAGTATCTTCACCTGTGTGATATCTTTCACTGGATCTGTGTTCTGCTGAAGCAAGTACTTCGGATATTGTCTGCTGACTTTGGATCTGTTTTAACTGCAGCTGCAGCTCCTTCAGTTAAGTGTTCAGACATTGTGTGTTTCTGTTTGTTTGCTGACTGGATCCGAGGCGACCCCGGTTCCGTCCATATACTGAGCAGGGCACCGGTGGCCGTGCCCCTTCCACTATTGTAGGGGTTTCAGTGGTCATCAGTCTTAGGTACGCCGGCATGTCTCGATCCACCATCTGGATCTGGACATGTGCTTAGCAGCTTAGGGAGAGCTTTTAGGGTCTGACAGGGGTCACCCTTTATCCTCCCTACTTTGGGTCCGGTCAGTTGCTATTCACTGTGTAGGCTCTTGTTGCTCACTTACAGTCGTGACAATTGGGGTAGGTTTTGATAAACCGCTGAACCACTAAGTTTAAGACGTGGGCTAGGCATGGGATGTGTGTCAGGTTGCCGAGCTACAAATCCGCCACTAAGTTACAGCCATTGTCAGACACAACCATGCCTGGTTGTAGGTTGAGTGGCGAGAGCCACAGCTTGGTTTGGTCCCTTATACCCTGCCACAGCTCTGCGGCGGTGTGCTGTTTGTCCCCTAAACAGATCAACTTCAGCACGGCCTGTTGACACTTACACACAGCAGTGCTAGACTGCTTCCAGCTAGCGACTGATGGCTGACTGCTGCTGGAGCTGGAAGTGGGGGAGGAGGCAGTGGAGGATGAGAAGTGAGGGTTGGAGCCAGTAATATAGCTGCTGGCGGAGACCCTGATGGACGCAGGGCCTGCATTCCTATGCATGGGTAGCACCTGTGCCATCCCAGGATACGACTAACTGCCGGCCTCCACAACATTCACCCAGTGTGCAGTCAGGGAAATGTAGCGTCCCTGGCCACCAGCACTTGTCCAAGTGTCTGTGGTTAAGTGGACCTTCCCAGTAACTGCGTTGGTCAGGGCATGGGTGATGTTCTGGGACATATGCTGGTGTAAGGCAGGCACGGCACACTGTGAAAAATAGAGGCGGCTGGGGACCACGTGCTGAGGGACAGCCGCCGACATCAGGCTGCGGAAAGCCTCAGAGTCCACAAGCCTAAATGGCAACCTTTCAAGGGTCAGTAATTTCGAAAGTTGCACATTTAGTGCTATGGCCTGTGGGTGGGTATTTGCGCTTGCATTCAAATGACTGTGTTATGGACATTTGGACGCTGCACTGGGACATGGAAGTGGTTGTTGTCGCTGATGGTTCATGCAAAGGTCCAGGTGCAGGGCGAGGGGCATCCGGCCTGCGCCTTTGACAGGGGATTGTCCAGCAGTACATAACACAGGGGAAGAGGAGGCAGTGGTGTGACCTGCAGACCCAGATTGTGGACCCAGGCGTTCGGCCTACTTGTTAGGGTGCTTGGATGCCATGTGGCGGATCATGTTGGTGGTGGTGAGGTTGCTAGTGTTCACGCCCCAGCTCATTTTGGTACGGCACAGGTTGCAAACCACTCTTTTGTCGTCTGTACTTTCCTCAAAAAAGCAAAATACTGCGGAACACCTACCACTTGGCAAGGTAGATTTACGCATGGGGGTGCTCAGTGTAACAGTTGCGGGCTTGTTTGGTGTGGGCCGACTTCTCCCTTTTGCAACCCCACTGACTCTTCCAGCCTGTTGTGGTGCTGCGGATACCTCCCCCTCTGTACTGCTGTCCTTGCTTGGCTTTTCACCTTCCCATGTTGGGTCAGTGACCTCATCATCAATCACCTCCTCTTCCACTTCCTCACTCTGCTCATCCTCCTGACTTGACCTAACCACAACCTCAGTGATTGGTAACTGTGTCTCATCATCATCCACCTCATGAACGAATGATTGCCATTCACCACCATCATCTTCTTGAGACTGTGAAAGCTCAAGAGGCTGGGAATCAGGGCACAATATCTCAGGTCCCTCTTCAATCGTGCTAGGCGCGAGGGCCAAATGTAATAGTGGCGCTGGATAGAGCTCCTCTGAATATCCGAGTGTGGGATCACTCGTTTGGCAAGCCTCTCCATGGTGGGAGGAAGGATGATCAGATAGAGAATTCGGTTGACCAGACTCTTGGCTACAGAGACTGGACTTGGTGGAAGAGTGGGTGGTGCTTAACTGACTGGAAGCATTATCTTCAGCAATCCAACCGACCAACTGTTCGCACTGGTCCGACTGTTGTCCTGCGCCACCCAACTAAGTTGGACATGAAGCTGGGTACAGTGGATGTTTTTTTTTTCTGGTGCACTGGCAGCAGGCACAGTTTCATTGTGCCCAGGGCCATGGCCTCTGCGTGCACCATAAGCATCACGCCCACTTCCCCATCCATTAGTGCTCACCTTCTTTATTTTTATTGTTTTGTCACTAAATATGGCGCAGATTGTTCTACAGTCTGCTAAAGACTCAGTTTTGTGATGCAGGACAGTATATGTCACAGAAACACACAGAATATGGACACCAGCTTAGACCTAGATATTTGGATCTTGCTCTAAAGAAACTGTTTTCTGATGCAGGACAGTATATGTCACAGAAACACACAGAATATGGACACTATTTTAGGCCCAGATTATTGGAATCTGCGGTACAGACACTGTTTTCTGATGTAGTTTCTATTTATATTTTTCACTATATCTGGCCCTGACAACCACAAAATGTATTGAAGCGCAGATCACTGATTGCACTGTTGACAGCAAAAATGTGGATAGATTATGGAGAAAAAATGGTGTTTTGTGTATTAAAATTTTTTCACTATATCTGGCCCTGACAACCACACAATGTATTGAAGTGCAGATCACACAATTCACGGATTGTACCGTTGACAGCAAAAATGTGGATAGATTAAGGGGGAAAAAATTGTGTTTTCTGTATTCAAATTTTTTCCCTAAGTCTGGCCCTGACAACTCACGGATGACACCGTTTTATAGCAAAAATGTGGATAGATTATGTGAAAAAAAAATGTTTTCAGTAATATTCTTCCTAACTCTGCCCCTGACACACAGAAGGTATTGCACAGATGTCACAAGTCCCTGCAGACACCCTCTATATAGAAAAATAATCGCTATTTTGCAAAGTATGTAAGAAAAAATTTGAGTACAACTTTGCTAAAATAAATTGCTGCCAACCACGAACAATAGTCCTTAAAAGGACTTTTGGGTCTTTGAAACTTTATTCACTTGAATAAAATACGATCACTAACTCCCTACACTATCTGTCCCTTCCTAAGTACAGCTCTCCCTGACTCGCAATGAGCCGAACCCGCGTCATCGGGTGCCATATAGCACCTGATGACGCGTTTCGGACAGCCAATCACTGTAATGCCAGCAGCCAACATGGCTACTGGCATTACAGTGACGGCAGTACTTACCTGCATGTTTATTGGCTGCTTAGCAGCTGCGAAACGTGTGGGGAGGAGACTCGAGCATGCCGCTCGAGCACATGTGGTACTCGGCCGAGTACCGCCATGTGGCAAGCATAGCGATGCTCGAGCCGAACAAGTCTTCGGCCGAGCATGCTCGCTCATCACTAGCTGTGACTCTTTTGTTCAGGCATGAGTGGGCAGCCTGTTTTTTTTAAATGACAGGTTCCACTTGTTTGTGGAAGTGCATCATGGAATGAACAAAGCAGATTTCTGAGGACCTCAGATGAAGAGTTGTTGATGCTCATCAGGCTAGAAAAAGGTTATAAAATTCTTAGACTCCACCAATCCACAGTCAATACAACACAGTCAGGCAACTCATACTTTTTCCACTCACAGACGTAATAGTGGATCATTTTCCCCAATAAATAAACGAACGAGTCTAGTATTTTTACTTATTTGTTTGATTTGATTATCTTTGTCTACTTTTAGGACTTCTATGAAAGTCTAATGTAGTTTTAGGTTACATTTATGCAGAAATATAGAACATTCTGAAGGGTTCACATGCTGAGTGAGTGTTGAAATTGGTAATAAAATCACATCCTTTGGTGCCTCAGGCTCAAAGTTCAAAAGGAAAGAATCTATTATCCCTCAATTTATTCACTACCTAGTAGATGTGATGTATCATTGCGTACTGATTGCTGTGAATATTGCTCAGTTTTTGTATTTGATGTGTATCTGGGTTTTCAGCCCAGTGAGCTAAACCAGTCGTGTAAAAACGCTTTCCAAATCTGTTTTGGCTGTAGCTATTCTGTGTCCTCAGTAATGATTACATATGCTGTTTTACACATTTACCTAGCTGTGAAGTGCACATTGTGGACATTTGCACGCATACAGTATTTCATTTATCAAATCATTATCACCCTGTTTTCATGTATTGCAATGTTTAGTTTAGAGCTTCTATTCAGGCTTCTGTATGTTAGCTCAAAACACCAGTGAGTAATTATAATTTAATTATGCATGAAAGTATAATTCACTCTCCTTTATTGCCTATACAATAGGTAAACACACGTTTTACGCAAATTCCAAAATGAAACGTCTGCATTCCTCCCCCAAAAAAACTTTCATGAGTCTGTTTGTCTGCCTCAGAAATATTGTGATTTTTAAGCATTTTTTGTTGTTATACTTTGTTATTCACGTGTCTTTACTTTGTTTCTTTCCTAGGGCAAACTGTTACCCAGTAGTCTAAACTTCATTTGCCTAAATTCAGTAATCTAAGCAAGTCACAGTTACCATGGTTACAATTCCCAGTTCTCCGCACTTACTTGGGAATGGTGGCATGACAATGCCTTTTTTATTTGTCTTCTGTATCTAAGCATATTTTTAAGCAGAGGTAAAAAGAGTATTCCCATCAAGACCATCTGTTTCATTGTTATACTGAATTTGTCATTTGACTGACAAGGTGGCCATTGTGATGTTAAAATGGCACTTTGTACGCATTGTTACATCTCCTAATTAAGAAAAGATGGAAACAAAGAATCCGCATCACCTTAAATCTCTTTTGTTTTCTTTCCTGTGATAATTATTACAATGGATTGTGGACAGTTCTTCATAAGAAGGGGGCAGAGGTAAAACAAAAGCTGCAGGACAATATGCAGTGACATACTCAAAAACTGGCTGAATGTCTTAAATTTATGAGTAACACTGTAATAAACATTTAAATCTGATATTGTGCTTAAACATTATGGTTTAGGCGAACACTGGTGTTTTAGATCTGCTGATGGAGGGTTAATTAGGCTGTAAAGTACTACATTAAGGAAGGGATAAACAGGGATTATTAATTTTTTGTGCCAGCTGTTCCTTGGCATGTACGACAAACATGTCATGGCAGTTCCAACATCCTAAATAAGATGATGTGACAGACTGCCTCAGTGATCACATGCCAATAGGCAAATGCATGCCAGCTCATCTGTTCACAGTACTGAACATGGTTATGCAGAAAATAATCTGCCTTGCACTGCAGCCTTCAGAATCACATTTTGCATCCCACGGGTCTCGTGCCTCGCAAATTCTCAAAGGAAGACTTCATGTCCAATCTTAAGAAGAAGAATGCTGGTCTAAAAATGTTGTTGACACTGTTGGAAGGCAGAAGTATTTAAGTAACTGATCATATTAACTTCTGTGAATTATGTTTGTTTTTTGCTGTACGACAGGTTGAAAAGGAGCAATAGGTTGTTCTTTTTAGGATTGAGGTAAATTTGCATTGTAAGTGGCCAGGTAGGAAGTATATAAAGGTATGGTAGACATAGGCGGGGGCAGATTTGGAAACTAAAGTGGCCCTGGAAAAAAGGGTCTAAATTGACAGGCAGCAGGGCAACAAAAGCAGGGGGGGTTAGCAATACTATGTGCAAAAAAAAAACCACATACTACAGTGCCACACCATATATTGCCCCAAAAGCTGCCCCTCAGAGCTGGCCATCAATAGAGGCCATTTTCTCTACTCCTCTTCCAGTTGTCTCTGATTAAGATATGGAGCAGGGGGCTTATGGTGCTAGAGGTGAGAGGTGGGACATAGTTGAATTCAGGAGTGAATGTCATTTGCCAGGTACATGAGTACCTGATTCTCACAGAGTTATTTACAACTGATAGCTTATTATGTACCCAGCCAGCAATACCCAGTATTATGTACCCAGACAGAAATAGGGGCTTGGGAGGCCCCCCTGGGCATCGGGGCAACCAGGAAATTTCATAGAAGATGGCAGAACCTACACAAAAAGTCTTACTGACACAATTAAGAATTACCGCAAAGAAAAATTAGGGGTCAGTCAGCACATGGTGCGCTTTGTCATGGCTGAAAACACAAAGGCAAAAAAATATACAATGCAACAGCACTCTGCAAACCAAATAGAGTACAATAATGCCAAAATAATAGAAAGTATTCTGGTGCTAATGCTATGCTAATAAATGCTTGGCAAATAATTTTGTACAAAATTATTTGGGCCCGTCTGCCAAACGTCAAGGGAATCTTAGTAAGACAGGAACCTAACACTAAATACCACATTAACTGGTGCCATACTGGCCTCCATTACATTCAGGGAATGCAGGTTCCACAAGCATGCCTAGCTCACATAATATTATGCCTCTTATGGTGCCAAAATGGCCTCCATTATATTCAGGGGATGCAGGCTCCTCATGCATGCCGAACCCACACTATATAATACCTCTTTGGTGCTGGCCTCCATTTTGTTCAAGGAAGGCAGGTTCCACTACCATGCTGAGCCCACTCTGTATTCCACCTTACCTGGTGCCAAATGGCCTCCAATACATACAGGGAGAGTGGGCTACAGCTTTATAGCTATACTAATTAAAATCAGCCTATGGGGCAGACAGGTTAATCAGAAGTGCACGACCAACAGAGTCAGCCACACCTCCAATACAAACTGCAAAGAAAAATTGGGGGTCAGTCAGCACATCTAGTGCGCCTCCATTACATTCAGGAAATGCAGGTTCCATATGCATGCCGAGCCCACATTATATTATGCCTCTTATGGTGCCAAAATGGCCTCCATTATAATGAATTAAGAATTACAGAATGTAATTACAAACCTATAAAGCGATGTGGCAGGTAAAACTGTTTTTTGCAATACCCTCCATCTGAGGCCTATGCAGCATTTGTCAGTTTGCAATTTAAGCTTGAAATACTGCAATATTTTTCTGGGTTTTAAAAAACACCCTTTTTGGGAAAAATACTACATTTTACATCCCTCGCTGCATCTGTCAGTGTGAAATACAAGCGTTATATACTGCTGTCATATTCTGTTATTCACAAATTTTTCTGTTACATTGTTGGGTGACATTCACCAATTTTTGGCTGTGATATACCCCTGCTCTACCTAGTTGACAGGTTAATAAGTTTCACACATTTTTCTGTTACATAGTTGGGTGACATTCTCCAATTTTTGGCTGTGATATACCCCTGCCCTACCTAGTGGACTGGTTCAAAAATGTCACAATTTTTTTTGTTGCATTCTTGGGTGACATTTTACCATTTTAGCCGTGAATAAACCCCTGCTCTGCATAGGTGACAGGGACCGAAATTTTTAAAAATGATCTGTTCCATTGGTGGGTGACATTAACCCATTTCTGGCGATGAAAAACCCCTGCTCTGCATAGGTGACAGGGACTTAAATTTCTAAAATTCGTCTTTAATTGGCCCTTTCATTCGATCCTTCTGCTTTAATAATTTGTCCCATTCAGATAATACAACCGTCTGCATCCATTCAGAAAGGATCCGTTTGTATTATCTTTAACATTGCAAGGACGGATCTGTCTTGAGCACCATTGAAAGTCAATAGAGAATGGATCTGTTTTCTACTGTGCCAGATTGTGTCAGTGAAAACGGATCCAGCCCCATTGACTTACATTGTGTGTCTGGATGGCTCAGTTTCATCAACGGACACCAAAACGCTGCAAGCAGCGTTTTGGTGTACGTCTCCAAAGCGAAATGGAGACTGAACTAATGCATTCTGAGCGGATCCTTTTCCATTCAGAATGCATCAGAATGAAAACTGATCTGTTTTGGACCGCTTGTGAGAGCCCTGAACGGATGTCACAAATGGAAAGCCAAAACGCCAGTGTGAAAGTAGACTAAGCTGCATATATTTTACTTTATGTGATTGACTTCTATTTTTAAATATAGATCAAACTGATCTTACTACACGATAACCCTTTCTTTATCCCTTGAGGAGTCATAGTACAAGAAACACGAGTAAACCTCATTTTCATAAGTTCTATTTAGTGTGGAGCGAATTGACCCGGACAAAGTGGAATTAGATCCGAATTTCAGGGAAAATTTGATTTGACGCGAAAATGAATTTCCTCGTAATTCATGGTAGCAAATCGATTTTCCCTGAAACGGCGGTAAAAATAAAAAAAAACATACTTACCTCATCCGTTTGAGCACTGAGACATCTGCCCCCATCTTGATTGAAGATCTCGCATGAAATCCCGTGCGAGGTCACATATGATGTCACCATGCAGACTGACATGATGATGTCATCACAGGCCACGCGATATTTCGTCCTAGATCTTCAATCAAGATGCTGTCTCTTTGTGATTTTATAATTATTTTTTTTAACTTTACACTGTAATGCAAATGCAATCAGATGTTGCAATCAGCTATGCATGTGGCATCTTAGGGGGTACAATGATGGGCTGCCGCTCCCTGTCATTGCACCCACTAATTACAAAGAAATGCACTTAAAAATATATTTTTTTTGTGTGTAAAATTTGGCAAGGCAGCCGAATCAAATTTTTCAATACTTCGCTCATCAATAGAAATATTAACTGAAAATAGTGAGTAGAGAGCAATGACATTTAACCGATATTCAGACAGATGAAAGGCACAAGACTACAGGATAAAAATATATAGAAAAAAAAGTGCATGAAGAAGGGGTGACACTCATAAACTGGAAGGTTATAAGCTAAGTGGGAAGATCATGAGCAAATAACTCTATGAAATCTAGTAAATCCGTGAAACATTCCTGAAGATACAAGAAAGGTTGACAAGCTTTATTTTAAGACACACTGTATATTCTCAGCCAGGCTGGCTTGGAAGTGTACTTTATTTTTTATCTTTTTTTTCAGGATTTTGAAAACTAGTTTTATTATTAAATGAAAAAAATAATTTGTTTTAAAATAATACAATGTTTTCTACCAAGAAATTAGATACAACAGTTCAACTAATAGCTCTACAGTGCTCATCCTAAAAATATATTCTTGAGTTGGTTACTGCTACCTGCTACCTGGAGTTGGGTGTATAAGGTTAATTTCACATCTGCGCCAGGGTTTCCGCCATAAACGCAAACATTAATGCAGTGTTGGATTTTCATTGTCCAATTTTTTTGATGGGAGAAATAGAAAGATCTAGTGCTACAAGCAGAGCTTCTTTTCCTGGTAGAGAAAATTATAATCTGCAATAGAGGCTGATAACAGAGCCTTGAACATATATGTGAACACAGCCTTATTTCCAGGTGCGGTCCACTGGTGATTGCACAATACCTAACTGTTCCCATCTGAAGTGATTAGCTATTTCTTGGTTGTTGATCCTATACTGATCAATACTTTTACCTTATTCATCTTAGGCTGGCTATGCTATTGCAATGGCTGTTTTCTCAACTCACACTCGAATGACAGCTATTTTCACTATCTTTACCATAAACATGCACAGTTGACAAGCATGCATGTTTATTTCAGTTGGGAAAGGCCAGGATCTAAGGACTGGCATTGTTACGGTTACTCCCAGGCTAGCTGGAAGCTGGACCGCTTGGATAGTCTGGATCTCTGTTTAGGGAGAGAGAGAGGAGCCGCTTCGTCTCGATATCCAGAAGGATCCTGTAAATGTAGAACCATCCCACTAGCTATTTTACAGCTAGGATAATCTTTCCCCCACAAAACGAGGCGAGGCTGCGATTTGAAGGTCAAACTAGGACTGACTGCCCTGGGGCATACAGACTCTTTTATTTACAATCCACACACATAGTACTGCCCACAGGGGTTTGAAATACAACCAATCAATCCGTACAATAAACACAGACACTCCCACGCAAAATCCTCCTCTCTGTCTGTGATAAGATTACTGAATACAATGGCGAATATAATTATCACAGGCAGAGAAATACAGTTTTATAAAACATATCACAGGAACCCCAAAACATGCAATAACCCCATAACAAGTATATCCTCGGAACCGGGGGATCTGGGTGAACCACATATCCGAAATTCACCCAGATCCGTTCAGTAGTATGGAAGATACAGTTTTATGCCAGTTACACCGAAAATATACAAGTTATACAGAAAATAGTCACTAATAAATGTGTCCCTTGTTTGGTAGTTTCAAACTACTGAATGATGTCTCTGTGCACCAAATACCGGCGAGATGGCACCGTGTAGAAAAGTCCAAACAGTGTCTGTGAGTTAAAATGGCCGCCATCCATTGTTCTCACCATGTGCTTCATCCATTCAGACTAACAGGGTAAATAACAGTTTTGTAACAGTGCTCCCTTTTTGTGGAACACTCTGGCAGACACTGTCTGACCCCTTTTCGGGGCAGACTAAGGCTGTCCAGACCGCTGGTTATGCTGGGCTGAGGTCTGTTTGTCTGGACAACCCGTCGGCGTTGCCATTCTGTTTCCCAGGTCTGTAGGTAATGGTGAAGTTGAAGGGTTGTAACGATAAACTCCAACGTAAAAGTCTGCCGTTATCCCCAGAGACCCGGTTTAGCCACACCAACGGGTTATGGTCTGTAACCAGAGTGAATTCTTGTCCATACAAATAGGGAGTCAATTTCTTTAGTGCCCACACCAAAGCCAAACACTCTTTTTCTACTGCTGCATAGCTGACTTCGCGTGGCAGGAGCTTACGGCTGATGTAGACAACTGGGTGCTCCCCTCCGTCTTCGCCTACTTGGCTGAGGACAGCTCCCAGCCCGAACATGGAAGCGTCTGTATGGATGATAAAACGCTTGTTAAGGGCTGGGGCCGCCAAGACAGGAGCGTTAATAAGAGCATTTTTGAGAGCTTGGAAAGCCGTTTCACAGTGGGGAGACCACAGGACCTGTCGAGGTAAGTTTTTCTTGGTCAGGTCAGTCAGGGGTTTGGCAAGTGTGCTGTAGTCTGGTACAAACCGTCTGTAGTACCCTGCTGTGCCCAGGAATGCTAGGACCTGAGTCTTAGTGGTGGGGGTGGGCCAATTGGCGACAGCTTCTATCTTGGCCGGTTCTGGTCGCTGTTTCCCACACCCCACCCGGTGACCCAGGTACTGTACCTCGGCCATCCCAAAGTGGCATTTTTCTGGCTTCAGAGTCAGGCCAGCAGCCCTGATCTGATCCAGAACCATTCCTATGTGAGCTAAGTGGTCCTCCCAGGACTCACTGTGGATCGCTATGTCATCCAGGTATGCGCAAGCAAAACTCTGGAAGCCATCCAGGAGCCTATCGACCAAGCGCTGGAATGTAGCTGGGGCATTCCTCATCCCAAACGGCATTACCTTAACCACCTCCCGACCGCTGTACGCACATATGCGTCCGGGAGGTGGTTGCTTTACTCCTCCTGGACGCATATACGCGTCATCTCGCGAGACGCGAGATTTCCTGTGAACGCGCGCGCACAGGCGCGCGCGCTCACAGGAACGGAAGGTAAGCGAGTGGATCTCCAGCCTGCCAGCGGCGATCGTTCGCTGGCAGGCTGGAGATCCGAATTTTTTAACCCCTAACAGGTATATTAGACGCTGTTTTCATAACAGCGTCTAATATACCTCCTACCTGGTCCTCTGGTGGTCCCTTTTGTTAGGATCGACCACCAGAGGACTCAGGTAGGTCAGTACAGTCCCACCAAACACCACACTACACTACACCCCCCCCCCGTCACTTATTAACCCCTTATAAACCCCTGATCACCCCATATAAACTCCCTGATCACCCCCCTGTCATTGATCACCGCCCTGTCATTGATCACCCCCCTGTCAGGCTCCGTTCAGACGTCCGTATGATTTTTACGGATCCACGGATACATGGATCGGATCCGCAAAAAGCATACGGACGTCTGAATGGAGCCTTACAGGGGGGTGATCAATGACAGGCGGGTGATCACCCATATACACTCCCTGATCACCCCCTGTCATTGATCACCCCCCTGTCATTGATCACCCCCCCTGTAAGGCTCCATTCAGACGTCCGCATGATTTTTACGGATCCGATCCATGTATCCATGGATCCGTAAAAATCATGCGGACGTCTGAATGGAGCCTTACAGGGGGGGTGATCAGTGACAGGGGGGTGATCACCCTGATCACCCCTGTCATTGATAACCCCCCTGTAAGGCTCCATTCAGACGTCCGCATGCGTTCTGTGGATCCGATCCATGTATCCATGGATCCGTAAAAAATCATGCGGATGTCTGAATGGAGCCTTACAGGGGGGGTGATCAGTGACATGGGGGTGATCACCCTGATTACCCTGATCACCCCCTGTCATTGAAAACCCCCCTGTAAGGCTCCATTCAGACGTCCGCATGCGTTCTGTGGATCCGATCCATGTATCCATGGATCCGTAAAAAATCATGCGGATGTCTGAATGGAGCCTTACAGGGGGGGTGATCAGTGACATGGGGGTGATCACCCTGATTACCCTGATCACCCCCTGTCATTGATAACCCCCCTGTAAGGCTCCATTCAGACGTCCGCATGCGTTCTGTGGATCCGATCCATGTATCCATGGATCCGTAAAAAATCATGCGGATGTCTGAATGGAGCCTTACAGGGGGGGTGATCAGTGACAGGGGGGTGATCACCCTGATTACCCTGATCACCCCCTGTCATTGATAACCCCCCTGTAAGGCTCCATTCAGACGTCCGCATGCGTTCTGTGGATCCGATCCATGTATCCATGGATCCGTAAAAAATCATGCGGATGTCTGAATGGAGCCTTACAGGGGGGGTGATCAGTGACAGGGGGGTGATCACCCTGATTACCCTGATCACCCCCTGTCATTGATAACCCCCCTGTAAGGCTCCATTCAGACGTCCGCATGCGTTCTGTGGATCCGATCCATGTATCCATGGATCCGTAAAAAATCATGCGGATGTCTGAATGGAGCCTTACAGGGGGGGTGATCAGTGACAGGGGGGTGATCACCCTGATTACCCTGATCACCCCCTGTCATTGATAACCCCCCTGTAAGGCTCCATTCAGACGTCCGCATGCGTTCTGTGGATCCGATCCATGTATCCATGGATCCGTAAAAAATCATGCGGATGTCTGAATGGAGCCTTACAGGGGGGGTGATCAGTGACAGGGGGGTGATCACCCTGATTACCCTGATCACCCCCTGTCATTGATAACCCCCCTGTAAGGCTCCATTCAGACGTCCGCATGCGTTCTGTGGATCCGATCCATGTATCCATGGATCCGTAAAAAATCATGCGGATGTCTGAATGGAGCCTTACAGGGGGGGTGATCAGTGACAGGGGGGTGATCACCCTGATTACCCTGATCACCCCCTGTCATTGATAACCCCCCTGTAAGGCTCCATTCAGACGTCCGCATGCGTTCTGTGGATCCGATCCATGTATCCATGGATCCGTAAAAAATCATGCGGATGTCTGAATGGAGCCTTACAGGGGGGGTGATCAGTGACAGGGGGGTGATCACCCTGATTACCCTGATCACCCCCTGTCATTGATAACCCCCCTGTAAGGCTCCATTCAGACGTCCGCATGCGTTCTGTGGATCCGATCCATGGATCCGTAAAAAATCATGCGGATGTCTGAATGGAGCCTTACCAGGGGGGTGATCAATGACAGGGGGGTGATCAATGACAGGGGGGTGATCCGGGAGTCTATATGGGTGATCACCCCCCCCTGTCATTGATCACCCCCCTGTCATTGATCACCCCCCCCCCCCTGTAAGGCTCCATTCAGACATTTTTTTTGGCACAAGTTAGCGGAAATTTTTTGTTTGTTTTTGTTTTTGTTTTTTCTTACAAAGTCTCATATTCCACTAACTTGTGTCAAAAAATAAAATCTCACATGAACTCACCATACCCCTCACGGAATCCAAATGCGTAAACATTTTTAGACATTTATATTCCAGACTTCTTCTCACGCTTTAGGGCCCCTAAAAAGCCAGGGCAGTATAAATACCCCACATGTGACCCCATTTCGGAAAGAAGACACCCCAAGGTATTCCATGAGGGGCATACTGAGTCCATGAAAGATTGAAATTTTTGTCCTAAGTTAGCGGAAAGTGAGACTTTGTGAGAAAAAAACAAAAAAAAATCAATATCCGCTAACTTATGCAAAAAAAATAAAATTCTAGGAACTCGCCATGCCCCTCATTGAATACCTTGGGGTGTCTTCTTTCCAAAGTGGGGTCACATGTGGGGTATTTATACTGCCCTGGCTTTTTAGGGGCCCGAAAGTGTGAGAAGAAGTATGGGATCCAAATGTCTAAAAATGCCCTCCTAAAAGGAATTTGGGCACCTTTGCGCATCTAGGCTGCAAAAAAGTGTCACACATGTGGTATCGCCGTACTCAGGAGAAGTTGGGGAATGTGTTTTGGGGTGTCATTTTACATATACCCATGCTGGGTGAGAAAAATATCTTGGTCAAATGCCAACTTTGTATAAAAAAATGGGAAAAGTTGTCTTTTGCCAAGATATTTCTCTCACCCAGCATGGGTATATGTAAAATGACCCCCCAAAACACATTGCCCAACTTCTCCTGAGTACGGCGATACCAGATGTGTGACACTTTTTAGCAGCCAAGGTGGGCAAAGGGGCACCTTTCGGATTTCGCAGGCCATTTTTTACACATTTTGATTGCAAGGTACTTCTTACACATTTGGGCCCCTAAATTGCCAGGGCAGTATAACTACGCCACAAGTGACCCCATTTTGGAAAGAAGACACCCCCAAGGTATTCCGTGGGGGGCATGGCGAGTTCCTAGAATTTTTTTTTTTTTGTCACAATTTAGCGGAAAATTATGATTTTTCTTTTTTTTCTCTTTTTTCCTTACAAAGTCTCATATTCCACTAACTTGCGACAAAAAATAAAAAATTCTAGGAACTCGCCATGCCCCTCACGGAATACCTTGGGGTGTCTTCTTTCCAAAATGGGGTCACTTGTGGGGTAGTTATACTGCCCTGGCAATTTAGGGGCCCATATGTGTGAGAAGTACTTTGCAATCAAAATGTGTAAAAAATGCCCTGCAAAATCCGAAAGGTGCACTTTGGAATATGTGCCCCTTTGCCCACCTTGGCAGCAAAAAAGTGTGACACATCTGGTATCGCCGTACTCAGGAGAAGTTGGGCAATGTGTTTTGGGGTGTCATTTTACATATACCCATGCTGGGTGAGAAAAATATCTTGGTCAAATGCCAACTTTGTATAAAAAAATGGGAAAAGTTGTCTTTTGCCAAGATATTTCTCTCACCCAGCATGGGTATATGTAAAATGACACCCCAAATCACATTCCCCAACTTCTCCTGAGTACGGCGATACCAGATGTGTGACACTTTTTTGATGCCAAGGTGGGCAAAGGGGCACATATTCCAAAGTGCACCTTTCGGATTTCACCGGTCATTTTTTACACATTTTGATTGCAAAGTTCTTCTCACACATATGGGCCCCTAAATTGCCAGGGCAGTATAACTACCCCACAAGTGACCCCATTTTGGAAAGAAGACACCCCAAGGTATTCCGTGAGGGGCATGGCGAGTTCCTAGAATTTTTTATTTTTTGTCGCAAGTTAGTGGAATATGAGACTTTGTAAGGAAAAAAGAGAAAAAAAAAAATCATCATTTTCCGCTAACTTGTGACAAAAAATAAAAAATTCTAGGAACTCGCCGTGCCCCTCACGGAATACCTTGGGGTGTCTTCTTTCCAAAATGGGGTCACTTGTGGCGTAGTTATACTGCCCTGGCAATTTAGGGGCCCAAATGTGTGAGAAGTACCTTGCAATCAAAATGTGTAAAAAATGGCCTGCAAAATCTGAAAGGTGCACTTTGGAATATGTGCCCCTTTGCCCACCTTGGCAGCAAAAAAGTGTCACACATCTGGTATCGCCGTACTCAGGAGAAGTTGGGGAATGTGTTTTGGGGTGTCATTTTACATATAACCATGCTGGGTGAGAGAAATATCTTGGCAAAAGACAACTTTTCCCATTTTTTTATACAAAGTTGGCATTTGACCAAGATATTTTTCTCACCCAGCATGGGTATATGTAAAATGACACCCCAAAACACATTCCCCAACTTCTCCTGAGTACGGTGATACCAGATGTGTGACACTTTTTTGCTGCCAAGGTGGGCAAAGGGGCGCATATTCCAAAGTGCACCTTTCGGACTTCACAGGCCATTTTTTACACATTTTGATTGCAAAGTTCTTCTCACACATTTGGGCCCCTAAATTGCCAGGGCAGTATAACTACGCCACAAATGACCCCATTTTGGAAAGAAGACACCCCAAGGTATTCTGTGAGGGGCATGGTGAGTTCCTAGAATTTTTTATTTTTTGTCGCAAGTTAGTGGAATATGAGACTTTGTAAGAAAAAAAATAAAATAAAAAATCATCATCATTTTCCGCTAACTTGTGACAAAAAATAAAAAGTTCTATGAACTCACTATGCCCATCAGCGAATACCTTAGGGTGTCTACTTTCCGAAATGGGGTCATTTGTGGGGTTTTTCTACTGTTTGGGCATTGTAGAACCTCAGGAAACATGACAGGTGCTCAGAAAGTCAGAGCTGTTTCAAAAAGCGGAAATTCACATTTTTGTACCATAGTTTGTAAATGCTATAACTTTTACCCAAACCATTTTTTTTTTTGCCCAAACATTTTTTTTTTATCAAAGACATGTAGAACAATAAATTTGGTGAAAAATTTATATATGGATGTCGTTTTTTTTGCAAAATTTTACAGCTGAAAGTGAAAAATGTCATTTTTTTGCAAAAAAATCGTTACATTTTGATTAATAACAAAAAAAGTAAAAATGTCAGCAGCAATGAAATACCACCAAATGAAAGCTCTATTAGTGAGAAGAAAAGGAGGTAAAATTCATTTGGGTGGTAAGTTGCATGACCGAGCGATAAACGGTGAAAGGAGTGTAGTGCCGAAGTGTAAAAAGTGGCCTGGTCATGAAGGGGGTTTCACCTAGCGGGGCTGAAGTGGTTAAAATGATATAAGCCGAACAGGGTGACGAATGCCGACTTGGGGACAGCCTCCTGGGCCAGGGGGATCTGCCAGTAACCCTTGCAGAGGTCAATGGTGGTCAGATAATTTCCCCTGGCTATACGATCGAGTAGCTCGTCTACCCTGGGCATAGGGTAAGCATCTGTCACTGTCTTTTCATTGAGCCTCCGATAGTCTACGCAAAACCGGGTTGTACCATCTTTCTTGGGCATCAGGACCACTGGGGAAGCCCAGGGACTATCGGAGGGCTCAATTACCCTGAGTTGGAGCATCTCATCGATCTCCTTCTTCATCCCTGTCCTAACTGCCTTGGGGATTCGGTAAGGAGCCTGGCGTAAAGGAGCTTGTCCCGGGGTATCTACCTGGTGGGTGGTTAAGGTAGTGTACCCTGGCTTCTGGGAGAAGGTGGGGCTTTTGGACTGCAGGAGTTGATTAAGCTGCTCCCTTTCAGTGGGGCTAAGTCGGTCCCCTATCTTGACCTGAGCTACTATATCTGCGTGGGGACTCTTTTCTAACATATCTGGAATGGGTAGACTGTCAGGGTCTTCCTGAGGGGGACAGCATACGGCCGTCACGTTCTCCGGCCGCTCAAGATATTCCTTGAGCATGTTCACATGGAATGTCTTTCTAAGATTGCTGTCATGGCAGCTAGCTATTACGTAAGTGGTGTCTCCCCTTTTCTCCACTATCTGGTAGGGGCCCTGCCAGTACGCCTGCAATTTGTCTGTCTTAACTGGCTTAAGCACTAACACCTTTTGCCCTATGGTAAAGATTCTCTTTCGGGCCCCCCGATCGTACCATACCTTCTGTCTTCTCTGGGCCGATTGGAGGTTAGCCTGCACTGATTTGGCTAATTGCTCCATTCGGTCCCTGAGTTCCAGCACGTACGGCACAATGGGGACACTGTCTGTCTCCATCTCTCCCTCCCAGTGCTCCCGAATCAGGTTTAGGGGTCCCCGTACCTTTCTTCTGTAGAGCAACTCGAAGGGAGAGAACCCGGTCATTTCCTGGGGCACCTCCCGATAAGCAAATAGGAGGTGCGGCAGAAAACGCTCCCAGTCTCGGTATTCCTGAGTAAACATCTTGAGCATTTGTTTGAGGGTCCCATTGAACCTCTCACAAAGTCCGTTCGTCTGGGGGTGGTATGGAGAGCTCAGGAGGGACTTAATTTTGCAAACCTGCCAGAGTTGCTGAGTCAATTCGGCAGTAAATTGGGTGCCTCGGTCGGACAGGATTTCTTTCGGAAATCCTACCTGGGAGAACACCTGCACCAGCGCATTCGCTAGCGTATCCGCTTGGATGTTGGATAGGGCGACAGCTTCAGGGTACCTGGTAGCGTAGTCCACTACGGTAAGAATGTAGCGCTTACCGGAGGGACTAGGGGTAGCCAGCGGTCCCACTAGGTCAATAGCAACCCTGCTGAAGGGTTCCTCCACAATGGGCATATTTACTAGATGAGCTTTAGGGTGATCGCCTCTCCTCCCTACTCGTTGACACACATCGCAGGTATTACAATAAGTCCTAACATCAGCGTGTACCCCTGGCCAAAAGAACGTGTGAGTAATGCGGTGTAGTGTGCGGGTTACAGCTAGGTGGCCTGCCAAGGGAATGTCGTGTCCTATCTTGAGTATTTCTCGACGGTATTTGTGGGGCACTACCAGCTGTCGCCTATGCTGCCCCCTTTTCTCCGTCAAGCGATATAGCTTTCCCTTTTCCCATAAAAAGGTTTTGTTATCTGACCCGCTCCCTCCGGTCTCTGCTCGTTCCCGGTACTTTTGTAATGTCGGGTCAGTCTTAGTCTCGAAAGCATCTGGGGTGTCCCAGGGTATGGGACCTAACGGGTCAGTCAAGGTCGGGGTAGGTCTTACCTGTGTCTCCCGCACTGGTGAGAGTTCTCGCTCCGTTCGGGCTTGGGCTCGGGTAGTCACTGGGTTCGCCTCGTTGTTGTATACTGGAGCATAGGCAGAAGTCATGGGGCCCAAATCGTTTCCCAGTAGTACTTTGGCAGGTAAATTATCCATTATGCCCACGTTCACGACCCCCTTTCCCGCTCCCCAATCAAGATGTACTTTAGCGGTCGGAATTTTGTATACATCCCCCCGCCACTCTAACGGCCACAGTCTGCCCTGATCGCTTGTGCCCCGGCACCAAATGGCTCTGGACCAGTGTAATGGTAGCCCCCGTGTCTCTTAACCCCTCGGTAGATTGCCCCTCGAGCCATACTTTCTGCCGATGGTGCTGGCGGTTATCCAAAGCAGCATATACAGGATCTGCTTCGTGAAGTGGTCCCAAATATTCCTCCATAGGGGCCTCTTGGTTAACACAGAGCGCCCGGGCAGGACGAGATGACCCAGAGGGGTAATTATAATTCCGGGGGGTCTGGTGTGCATTAAGGGGGCAGCTAGCCATGCGGTGCCCTGGTTGCTTGCATCGGTAGCAGGTCGGTCTGGGACGATCAGAGTTGTTATTCGGTGGTCCTGAGTACCGTATGGGCCCAGCGGGCACCGGGGCTCGGAATTCGGTACGTGGCGACGTATGGTAAACATCTTGGTGTTCGACCCGTGCTGGGGTTCGGTAGTTTGTGGGTTCGTGTAGACGGGAGTCGTAATGTTCATCGGCCAATTTGGCTGCTTCTTCTAAGGTAGAAGGTCGTCTGTCTCGCAGCCATTCCTTCCCCTGCTGCTCCATGCCGTTATAAAAATGTTCTAAGAGAAATAATTGTAAAATTTCCTCACCAGTCACAGCTTTACTTCCGCTCATCCAGTGATTTGCCGCTCTCCGCATTCGGTGTGCCCATTCCATATGCGTATCGTTAGGCTTCTTTTTCATGCTACGAAATTGTCGGCGATACGTGTCAGGAGTTATAGCGTACCGCCGCAACAGTGTCTCTTTGACCAGCGCATACTGTGTCACTTCCTCAGTGCCCAGAGTCCGAAATGCTTCCAGAGCTCGCCCGGATAGTTTCCCAGACAATATCGTGGGCCACTCTCTGTTGGGAATCTGGTGCAGGGCACATTGCCTTTCGAAGTCCGCCAAATATTCATCGATTCCTGTCTCGCTCTCTAGGAAGGGTCTAAAAGCCGCATAGGGTATCTTTGGCCTCCCGGCGTTTTCGACAGGAACGATTACCTGCGGTGCTTCGGCATTGCGGTGTGCGGTGACTAGGCTGAGTTCGTGGGCTCGAGCCTTCCGTATATCCTCGTCCGCTTCTGCCATCAACTGCTGCACCAGTTCCATAGGTGGGTTCGGCCCGTATAGCGAGAGCCTCTCCCGAACAATCCTGGTCTTTTCGTCACCACTCGTGGTCGGGGTTTCTGCCATCGTGAAGCCCTGATCCAATTCGGTTAATTCTGCGATCAGTTCCCTTCTCGGGACGGTTGCTGGCGTTCCCCCCTCTGCTTTCGAGTAAATCCTTTAGGGTCGCACGTTTCAATTTTTCGTAAGCGCTCTCCATCCGTTCAGTACTTCTCCTAGGAAATCCAGGACAATCCCACCGCTGCCATCCAAATGTTACGGTTACTCCCAGGCTAGCTGGACCGCTTGGATAGTCTGGATCTCTGTTTAGGGAGAGAGAGAGGAGCCGCTTCGTCTCGATATCCAGAAGGATCCTGTAAATGTAGAACCATCCCACTAGCTATTTTACAGCTAGGATAATCTTTCCCCCACAAAACGAGGCGAGGCTGCGATTTGAAGGTCAAACTAGGACTGACTGCCCTGGGGCATACAGACTCTTTTATTTACAATCCACACACATAGTACTGCCCACAGGGGTTTGAAATACAACCAATCAATCCGTACAATAAACACAGACACTCCCACGCAAAATCCTCCTCTCTGTCTGTGATAAGATTACTGAATACAATGGCGAATATAATTATCACAGGCAGAGAAATACAGTTTTATAAAACATATCACAGGAACCCCAAAACATGCAATAACCCCATAACAAGTATATCCTCGGAACCGGGGGATCTGGGTGAACCACATATCCGAAATTCACCCAGATCCGTTCAGTAGTATGGAAGATACAGTTTTATGCCAGTTACACCGAAAATATACAAGTTATACAGAAAATAGTCACTAATAAATGTGTCCCTTGTTTGGTAGTTTCAAACTACTGAATGATGTCTATGTGCACCAAATACCGGCGAGATGGCACCGTGTAGAAAAGTCCAAACAGTGTCTGTGAGTTAAAATGGCCGCCATCCATTGTTCTCACCATGTGCTTCATCCATTCAGACTAACAGGGTAAATAACAGTTTTGTAACAGGCATGTTGAAAGCCAGCATGCCCAATGCTTCATTTCCCAGAATCTGCTATTAGGGGATATGTTGGAAATTAGATAGTCAGCTGATAAGATCAACACTTGCAGGTTTATTAGATGGTCAACTAATGTATATGGCCAGCTTATCATTGTCTCCATAGCATTTTATTCTTATCCACAGGGGTGCACCTAGCCTTTCTGCTACCCGAGGCAAAAACTGAAACAGCACCCCAACCCCCCAATGCCAATGTCTTAACCTAACCCTTTCCCTCCAGCCCTACTGTTAAAGACATACTTGGAAAACATTACTAGTGTTGATCGCAAATATTCTAATCACTAATTTTTATCGTGAATATCGGCACTTTGAGAATTCGCGAAGATGTAGAATATAGTGCTATAGTGCTTCGTAATCGCGAATATTCTGGATTCTTTTTCCATCAGTAACCTCCCTTCTTGCTTGTGGGCAAATGAGAAAGCTGCAATATCTTTGTCAGAGCTTAGCAACATCCCTAGCAACCAATAGAAAAGTTGCTTACCCCTTACTATATAGGAACCTCCCAGGGCAGCAATTTTCTGAATTTTTTTTTTTTTGCAGTTCTGAGAGAGAGAGAGAGAGAGAGAGCAGTGACATTGCTGTGCTCTGTGCTTTCATCTGGATCCTATTCTTTATCCAATTACATTAGATAGTTAGTTAGCTCGTATATATAATACAGATAGTTAGGGGGAGATAGTCATTGTAGGTTATATCCTGATATAGTGTAGCTGATAGGTTCTGCTGTCCATACATAACACCCTGCACTGGAACCTCAATCACAATGCCTACATGCTACAGACATAGTGCTGTGATGTTACAACAATACTTAGTGCACCACTCAGTAATATCTACTCAGACCTGATAAAATGTGAAGTGGCATGTATTGCACAAAACATATGCGAATCATTAGTGCCGATTTGTGCAATCAAGAAAATAATGACTGGAGATCACTAATTCTAGAATTTGCTAATTTATTGGGAATATTTTGCGAAAAATTTGTGAAATATCACGAAAATGAATATTGCCTTTGCCGCACATCACTAAACATTACATACAGAGCTACAAAACATACATGGTAATAGTGCCACATACTGTGCTTCCCAATACTATACTGCAGAAACAGATAATCCCCCTCTACTGCCTCCTCTTGCCATTACCTGGTGCTACCTGAGGCAATTGCCTCACCTTACCTCATTGGTGATGTACCCCTGCTTATCCATCTTAGCTGCCATACGAGATTATATTCATTCTCATTTGAGCTTCTACTCTTCCACACATTTCCATACTCCATCAGTTTATCCGCTACTTGTGTTTGCACCTGATATTTGATGTTCTGGGTTTTCCATTTTGTTACTAGTGTTGAGCGGCAGGGGCAATATTTGATTTCGTGATATTTTGTGAATATATGACCGAATATTCGTCATATAGTCTTGAATTCGCGAATTTGCTATCTTCGTTAACATTTTTTTTTCAATAATAAAATCGCAATATAAAATTCGCTTAATATTCATGTGCAAAAAGGGGCATGGCCTAGCAACTGTTTTTGAACTACCCGAAGTTTGAGGCGATTGAAAAAGATGGTCGGAAGCAATTTTCCAGACAGTGAGGAAGAACTCCTGATCACTGTAAGTAATTTCACATTACACCAGTGTATTTGATTACATTTCACATGCATGTCATTCAAATCCTCACTCGCTGATTGGTCTATGAGGAGGGATTGCTTGTATGCAGTGAATTGATCTTTAGAATGGGGTTTCTTCCATCGCCGCTCAGCAGCCCTGGAAGCTTGTATGAGTTTTTGGGTCAGATTGGTGTGCCAGGGTTGTCTGTTGAATTTTCGGGTTTTGTTGTGTGTGAGGGGGGCAACTGAGTCCAGAGCTGTACTTATTGTGGTGTTATACAGGGTGGTGGCAGCATCTGGGTCTTGGAAGGAACACATAGTAGAGAGTGGCAGAAGAGAGTCAGAAAGCAAGCAAAAGTCGAGATGTTTAAGGTTCCTGCGGGGATGTGGGATATTGGGGATGTCGGCAGAAAGAAAGTGTAGTAGCCAGGTGTTAAAGTGGTCAAGAAAGATGGTGGCTGGGCCTGGGGGTGGTAAATGACAGGTACTTGAAGGTTGGAGGGAGAGTAGATGCGAGTAGAGAGTACTTCAAATGAAGTGAGCGTAATGGAGGGTGGCAGTGGAGTTGGGTTGTAAGAGCAGGTGTCTGATTGTAGAAGACCAACTCCTCCACCATGTTTGCAGCTAGGGTGGGGGGTGTGAGTGAAATGAAATACACTATATTAGAGTGCAGCAGAGGAGGAGGTGTCAGCCATGTTTCTGTGAGACCCAGAAAGGAAAGTTTTTGAGAGATGAAAAGATCATGAATGTAGGACAGTTTGTTATAGACAGATCGTGCATTCCATAATGCTCCTGCAAGAGGAACCAAAGGAGCAGGGGTCAGAGGAATGGTTATTAGGTTTAAGGGGTTTCAGAAATTTGTAGAAGGAGATTTGTAGTGGGACATAGAGGTGATAGTGGGTATTCACTGAGGGGGGACTGGATATGGAGAGATATCACCAGCAATAAGGAGAAGCAGAGAAAGTGTTAGTAGGTGAGAATAAGCGAGGGCATGAGGTATCTGTGCAAGCAAGATGAGAAGGTAAGATGGAGGGAGAGATGAATAGTTCCTTGCTGGGTGAATATTGCACATATTGAAAGTTTTATCACTGTAAATACAGTTGTTTGAAAATAATAGCAGTCAGACATCACTAACCTGATCAATCACTGTTTTTGGTAGAAATTATATTTCTAAATTGGAAATAATTTACTAGCAGGTGTAGTGGAGTAATAGAAAGCCGACAGACCCAACAGTCATGACATGCATGCTGCTGATTCTCTGTAATTCAATCACTTATTGAAAGGGGCATGTTCAAAAAAATATTCTATGCAAAACAGGTGGCAATTAGTGCCCTTATTTAAGGAAGGAAGGCAGCAAATGCTGTACATGCTGGTTACAGTGCATTTCTCTATGAAATTCTGAAGAAAATGCGTCGTTCCAGACATTGTTCAGAAGAACAGGGTACCTTTATTAAAATGTTGATTAGAGAGGGGAAAACATATAAAGAAGTACAAAAAATGATAGGCTGCTACGCTAAAATGATCACAAATGCTTTAAAATCGCAACCAAAACCTGAAAGATGTGGAAGAAAGTGAAAAACTACAATTCGAATGGATAGAAAAATAGCCAAAATGGCAAGAACTCAGCCAACAATCAGCTTCAGAAAGATCAAAGAAGGTCTAAAGTTACCTGTGAGTACTGTTACAATTAGAAGACGCCTCTGTGAAGCCAAGCTATCTGCAAGAAGCCCCCGCAAAGTCCCACTGTTGAAAAAAAGACACGTGCTGAAGAAGTTACAATTTGCCAAAGAGCACATTGACTGGCCTAAAGAGACATTATGTGGACTGATGAAAGTAAGATTGTTCTTTTTGGGTCTAGTGGCCGGAGACAGTTTGTCAGATGACCCCCAAACACTGAATTCAAGCCACAGTACACTGTGAAGGCAGTGAAGTATGGTGGTGCAAGCATCATGATATGGGGATGTTCATCATACTGCGGTGTTGGGCCTATTTATCGCATACCAGGGATCATGGATTAGTTTGAATACATCAGAATACTTGAAGAGATCATGCTGCCTTATGCTGAAGAAGAAATGCCCTTGAAATGGGTGTTCCAACAAGACAACGACCCCAAACACACCAGTAAACGTGCAACATCTTGGTTCCAGACCAACAAGATTGATATTATGGAATGGCCAGCCCAATCCCCGGATCTTAATCCAATAGAAACTTGTGGGGTGACATCTAAAATGCAGTTTCTGAGGCAAAACCAAGAAATAGAGAAGAACTGTGGAATGTAGTCCAATCATCCTGGTCTGGAATTTATATATAGTTTATATAGTGAATGTTTGAGTTTGTAAAGAAGAATACAAACACTGCTATTTTTTTTTTTACAGTCTAATATTCACTTGAACAACACAAATTTGATATATTTTTCTTCATGTTTTGATTTGGAGTAGAATGTGTAGTGTTCCCAATGCATTTGTGTGTATGGAAATAAAAGCTATAAGAAGGATTTTGAGCTTTATTCCCTTTTTTAAACACACTGCTATTATTTTGAACACATCTGTATTTTACAGCGGTGTCATCAATGTAATATGTTGTGATTGAAGGGTTCCATAAAGTGGTCTTCCAGGTTCTAGATATTGATGACCTTAAAGCTTTCTGCTTCTTGTTTCATCCCCTGTGTTTTTTATGCCTATTGAAAACAGCTGATCAAGTGGTTGCTGGGTGTCGTCATCATCATCAGTCCCTTAAGACACTTAAAACGCACCAGGCAGATTATTTGGATCGACCATTCCTGCAAACAGTCATTCCCGACTATCTGCCTGTCTGAATGTGCCGCCAATCAACCAATGAATGAAACGCCACCGATCATGGCTTCTGGGCAGCAGATCGTGTTGTTCTAAACAGCAATAGCGATCCCTCGTCCTCATACAGTGAAGGAGATTGCTGCATGTAAATGTGTGGCCTCCATCACTGAACAAGCAGCTGACTGTCAGGAAAGAACACTTCCTTCCCGACAATCGACAGCTTCATCCCCCCTTGTAAACCCAGCTTTAGACAGTGTATTGTGTGGCTGAGGATATTTCAACATTCAGGCATCACAGCTATTCCATGTAACATGCTACATGTTTCTGTAATGTTATTATTGCCCAGCAGTGTCTCACATTTATGTGACCCTTCCACATTACCCATATATAATAAAAAAAAATATGAAGATAAGCAGCTAATATTTACAAGCATATCAGGGTCCTATCTCTGGGTAATATCTAGAAGCAATGAATTATAGCCTTCCCCTATGTCACCTGAGGCATATGACTATAATATATTGGTGCTAACATTGATGTATATCTGTGCTAGGCTATGTTTCACTGTCATTTTCTCCCTCTGGAGCAAGCAATATAGATGCTCTGACATCAGCTTAAGGAAAATATGTCTTTAGAGGGAAAAACTACCATTTGTGACATTTCATATACAGCTTCCTGTATACATGACAGCCAGATGGACCCCAGACTTTGAATTTTACATTTTTGAGATCTTTTTTTTCTCTTGAAGCAGTCATTTCTTACATTCAGTCTACTATAATGGGCAATAGTAACAATTGTTATGACTTCCTATAATTATACAAATTTCGATTTCTAGTTGCTGTCAATGTTAAACGTTTTAACTGGATTGAGTATGTGATTATCCAGTCTTGCGGAAATCTAAGGAGTACTTCATAGCCTAAGCTGGCCATACACATAAGATAGCTGTCAGACAACAACTATTTCATCTGACTCCGCCATAAACATGCATGCCCATTGTGGCCATACGTGTATGTTTATTTCAGGGACAGGTGAATAAGATCTCCCGTGGAATCAAAGCATTATTGGGGAGATTTAATATAACTGGCTTATTTGGCCAGGGAAACCAATCACATTTCACCTTTAATTTTTAAAAGCTCCTTGGTTGAGAGGTTGAGAGGCATGGATCCACTTTAGATCATATCTCTCAAATCTTTCTGTGGTACTCTAGGAGTGTCAAATTATCATTGAAGAAAACTACACGTCAGCAGCACATTTCCTGCATTACAAGTTCATGCATCTATATCTTTGCCAAACAAGCCTACTTGTTGTGTATTGACTCTTTCATTCCATCCGCAGTACTAAGGTGCAGCCACCTAGTACAGACCTATGTGCAGAAGACCTTCAGTAGCCACATATTTCAAAGTGAAAATAAACCACATTTGGTAGGGAATTATCTCAAAAACTGTAAATATCATTGATCCCTGTTCCTTCAACACTTCCTCTGGTTCACTCTCACCCTTTGACTCAATAACAGAAGAAATTTCAATTTTATTCATCAGACTGATTGACATTTTCTCATTTTCTGGCATCAGACCCACTGGTTACTTACTATGTTACTCTCTCACCCTCGACCATTTGGATTCTTCGACTACATGTCAAAAGGAATAAGCAGCTACCATCATTAAATGTGTTACTAATAGTATAAAGCACAATTTGATATCTCTATATTCAGGAGACATAAAACTGTTGTGTCCAAGGTGGTATTCAGCAGTCTAGTCATTTTAAGAAGTGTTTTCTTTCCTTTATGCCAATCATGTGGATGTGAATTGCTTTTTGAAATGTTGCAATTGTCTAACATAATCTGGTTGCCCTTTAAAAATTTAAATTTAGCAGCCTTACCTTCTTAAAAGTGTCAGTAGTAGTGACATGTTAAACTTGGATTTCTGAAGGTTCACAAATCAGAGACAAAAGGTCATGTAGTGTTGCTACTAGTTCAGTGATTGATTGTACCCAATGTACCCAGCTGTACTCCATGGCTTCACCAATTATAATAGTTGTTGAGAAATTAGAAGACATTGTACAGTTCATAACTCTTTATGTGCTCCTAACTTCAGTTACATTGACAAAGCAGACTTACTGCCGACCTCAGCCTACATCAGCCCAGCTAGGGATGTCTCTTCTATAAATGCTGGACCTGTAATTTCCCTTACAGTGGTAATAGCAAAGAACAACTTTCAAAAGTAGCAGAAAAGGAAAGTTTGCTTGACAAGATAATTGGCAACATAATGTTTTATTTAATGATATGGTGCCACAAATGCACTGTAATGAGAAACCAGGCAAATATTAGCACTGACCAACTTTATTCAAGTTAGACTAATTAAACTTAATTAAAGTAAATGCAAGATTGATTGGTATTTGCACAGTTCTTAATTAGGCCCCTAAATTGCAAATCCCATGTAGAGACTCCTCTACAGATTGGGCTTTGCTGCTGCTATGGGACTTGTAGTCATACACTTTCTGTTTACCTGCTTTATTTTAAAGGTTGGATCATGTAGTCTGTTCGGCAGGAAAATAATGAAATAAAAGAAGAGTTGTTAGCAGAATGACAGAAACAACCAATGTGTTTTACTATATTGATGTGTGTGAGCTCAAAAATCACTTTTGCTTTAGCATGAATTGCTATCATTCTGGTTTAGTCCATTCTTCTCGAATGTGCAAACAGAAACATACAGACTTACTGTAAATTTTTGTAGATATTTGAGCATCATTTTACAGGTAAGGAAACACGATGAAAGCAAAATGACTGTAAAGTCCTGACTATACAACTTCCAATGAAAACACACTTTTTAGAAAATTACTGAGAGTAGAGATGATGAATCGATTTGAAACAAATCAAATTTGACCAAATTTTGTAAACATGTACATTGTCCGAATCAGAGTTTTTGCTAATTCTCTCACCTCTAAGGCCTGTATTACACCAACAGATTAGCTGACAGATTTTCTGACCAATCATTGGTCAGATGGCCATTTACACACACATACACATATCTTTTGTTATACACACAAACTATAGGTCTGATTGGACATATACAGTGATCCCTCAAGATACAATGGCCTCAGGATACAATATTTTCAACATACAATGGTCTTTTCTGACCCATTGTAAGTTGAAACCAGACTTATCATACAATGCCTCAGACTCGGATCTAACCAATCAAGGCCACTTCTCTGGTAAAACAGCTGTATAAGTTGCTGGTTAGCAACAATTCCTGACTATTATATTTAAGGACTTGTTTAATTTGTCTTAGTTATCTGCTTATTTTTCTAAAATCTTAATTTTCTCTTATCTTGGATGACATTTTGGGGCTTTGGAACTAATTACTCAAGATACAATGGTTTCAACATACAATGATTGTCCTGGAACCAATTAATATTGTAACTTGAGGGACCACTGTATTGGTCAGATAATCTGTTGGGTGTAATACTGTCAAAACCATGTGTGGGAGGGAGACACCACACTGGACAAAGAAGGAGAGGGAACAAGGAACAAGGCCTGAAAGCAAGGGAATTAATAAGGACACCTCCTAGTCAAATCCCTAGTCACAGTCCTGACTGGCTATCAGTATGAACAGTCCCCAAAGGTAGGCGAGTTCATACGCAGGAGTACCTAGAGTCCTAACTCATCCTATAAGACCCTGGAAATAGTGACAGGACTAAGACTACCTGTTCCTCCAGAAAGGAAGGACGACCAGGAGTCTCCCTCGGGCCTACAACAAAGGGCAGGGGAAAAACCACACATAGATAAACCAAAACAAAATGCAAAAGGGAAAGGAAAAATGTTACTTTCCAGTAGCAATGGCAGCAACAGGAACTCAGCCGAGAACAAAACACCAGCAGACCACAGATACCGCTGAAGCTAGAAACCGCACAGCACTGTGGGAGAAGCAACTATAAATTAGGAAAGTTAAGTGACCACAATAGCAACACCTAGAGGTTAGAGGTATGGCCAGTATCAGAAACAACACAGACGTCTATTGATCCACAAGAAAACCTGTTAGATCAAAGCACGTGTTGCCAGTCTCAAAGATCTTCTGTCACCCATTGTCGCGGGGACGTTCATAAGTCTTGGTACGTCCGTGACAAATACAGGCTTACTGTGGCTGCCTGTCAACCATTTGCCCATAGCCAATCGGCATTGTCAGAAGTGTTATCAGCAATGCCCTAAGTGGATGAGAGCCTCTTTACTACTCTTAAATGTCTTTTTTCATTAGAATGCCAAGCACAGTGTACAGATCCCCAATCTTCTGTGAATGCTATGAAAAGACCACTTATCACTCACTACTTTAGTAATTTATTGATGTCTTGCAGATTACTTTTATGAACACTTTTGCAACATTTATAGAGGTCTATAGCCGGAACGTCTAGCTTCAACATAATCCTATGCACAAATCAATGATATTGCAGACTTTTAGCCACCCTGATCCTATATTATAGCCCTGGACAGCAGTCATGATAAATATTGTTGGATTGCTGTGACTATGTACAGTGTTTTTTTTTAAATCAATTTTTCTTCTAAGGGATGTAAGGTTGCTTGCAAATTGTAGTGGGGTTTATGTTTTATAGAAACTTACAGGCAAAGCAGTGTTGCTGAACAGTCCTAGTCTAAAAGCTGTAAAGCATGCTCAGTATGTAATGGATTGTAAAAATACAAAAACGGGTCGTTCACCTGATCCAATTCGTAGAAAGAATTGCTGGTGCTTCAATCTCACTGGCTTGCCTGACACCAGAATACCCAAATCATAGAGGGGGACATTTATTAACTGATATATTTCACTCTGTGGCTTATTTAACTTACAGATTTTGTCACAAGCATTTTTGTGGCAACATCTGTGACTTTCCCCTGCTCGCGCCACTTTTCTGTAGTATTGAGAAAAAGGCTCATGGCTTTGGCAAGGAAGTGGCTGGATAGGGAGGCTCGGCTCATTTATAATTTTTTTACGCCAGTTTTTGGCATGGAAAATGGCTTTATTCTACACCAGCAAGAGAGCTGGCATAGAGTTAAGGCTGTTGCATGGCCTGGCAGAGGGTGAGCAAAACATATGTAGATCTCTGCACTAGTGTTGGGCGAACACCTTTTTCACTTGAGCGTGTGCTTGAGCTTGATGCTTGAGTCTCCTCCCCGCATGTTTTTTGCCTGCTACGCAGCCAATAAACATGCGGGGAAGTAGTGCCACTTACTGTAATGCCGTAGCCATGTTGGTTACTGGCATTACAGTGATTGGCTGGCCGGAACGCATCATTGGGTGCTATATAGCACCCGATGTCGCGTGGTTTGGCTCAGACTTAGGGCGAGCTGCAGCAGAAGAGAAAGATAGTGTAGGGATAGGAATTGTGTTTTTTTTAGGGAGTTTTGAGTGTTGAAAGATGTTAGAGACCCAACAGTCCTTTTAAGGACTATTGCTTTATCTTGCTGTGAAATATACAGTCCTGATCATTTAAGACCACTTGAAAAATGGCAAAAAATCATATTTAGCATGGCTGGATCTGAACAAGGTTCCAAGTAGAGCTTCAACATGCAGCAAGAAGAAATGGGAGTGAGAAAAACAATTTTGAGCATTCAATTTAATGAAAACAACGAATAAACTGAAACGGGCTGTTTTTCAGCTGATCAAAATTTTAGGACCACATGCCTTTAAAAGGCAAAATCTGTGCAAAGATGTGGATTCATTGTCATTTTCTGTCAGGTAGTCACACGTTGTGATGGCAAAGGCAAAAAAGCTCTCCTTTTTGAACGTGGTCGGGATGTTGAACTGCATAAGCAGGGTCTCTCACAGCGTGCCATCGCTGCTGAGGTGGGACGCAGTAAGACAGTGATTTGGAATTTCTTAAATGATCCTGAGGGTTATGGAACAAAAAAAGTCAAGTGGAAGACCCCAAAAAATTTCATCAGCACTGAGCCGGAGGATCCAATTAGCTGTCCGTCAAGACACTGGACGATCATCGATCCAAATGAAGGCCCTTACTGGTGCTGACAGCAGCCCCATAACCATCAGACGGCATCTGAGACTGAAGGGCTTCAAAAACAAAAAACGTCTTCAACGACCTCATCTCCTTGAACGCCACAGAACTGCTCGTTTGGACTTTGCAAGAGAGCACCAAACATGGGACATTAAAAAGGTGGAAGAAAGTTTTATTCTCTGATGAGAAAAAATTTAATCTTGATGGCCCTGATGATTTCCAACATTACTGGCTTGAAAAGCAGATCCCACCTAAGATGTTTTCTACGCGCCATAGTGGAGGGGGCGCCATAATGGTCTGGGGTGCTTTTTCCTTAAGTGGAACAATGGAGCTTCAGGAAGTGCAGGGGCGTCAAACGACCGCTGGCTATGTCCAGATGTTGCAGAGAGCATTCCTCATGACTGAGGGCCCTCGTCTGTGTGGTAACGACTGGGTTTTTCAACAGGACAATGCTACAGTACACAATGCCCGCAGGACAAGGGACTTCCAGGAGAATAACATCACTCATATGACCCATCCTGCGTGTTCCCCTGATCTCAATCCAATTGAGAACCTTTGGGGATGGATGGCAAGGGAAGTTTACAAAAATGGACAACAGTTCCAGACAGTAGATGGCCTTCGTGCGGCCGTCTTCACCACTTGGATAACTGTTCCCACTCACCTCATGGAAACGCTTGCATCAAGCATGCCGAAACAAATTTTTGAAGTGATAAACAATAACGGCCGAGCTACTCATTACTGAGTTCATATTTGGAAGTTGGATTTCTGTTTTGGGGGTTTTATTTTTATTTTTTTGGAGGTGTGGTCCTAAACTTTTCATCAGCTGAAAAACAGCCTGTTTCAGTTTATTCGTTTTCATTAAATTGAATGCTCCAAAAATGTTTTGTCTCACTCCCATTTCTTCTTGTTGCATGTTGAAGCTCTACTTGGACCCTTGTTAAGATCCAGCCATGCTAAATATGATTTCTTGCCATTTTTCAAGTGGTCTTAAACTTTTGATCAGGACTGTATGACAGCAGCGACATTGCCTGCTCTACATCTCCTGTATAACCTTAGCCGCTGGTGACAGCAGCGACATTACCTGCGCTACATCTCCTGTATAACATTTGCCGCTGATGACAGCAGCGACTTTACCTGCACTACAGCACCTGTATAACGCTAACCGCTGGTGACAGCAGCGACATTACCTGTGATACGTCTCCTGTATAATGTTAGCTGCTGGTGATAGCAGCGACATTACCTGCAATACACCTCCTGTAAAACATTTGCGCATCATAAGTATCAGAGACATTCAGTTAATTTTTTTTGCCACTGGTGACAGCAACATGACCTGCGCTACATCTCCTACATAACGTTTGCGCATCATAAATATCAGTGACATTCAGTAAAAAAATCCGCTGCTGATGACAGCGACATTACCTGCGCTACATCTCTTGTATAATGTTTGCGCATCATAAATATCAGTCACATTCAGCAGGACATGAGGATATCTTGTGCACTGATTCCCAAACTCTTGAGCATCCACAGTCAGAAAAAGATAACAGTGGGGAACGGAAAATAGTGGACGATGTTGATGAGATATAGTTGTCAATAAGTCAACCACAATTAGTGTCTCAAGAGGATGATGATGAGGATGAGACACAGTTGTCAATAAGTGGAAGAGGGGGTGATGAACAATGAAATCACTGACCCAACCTGGGAAGGTGGTAAGCCGACCGAGGACAGCAGTACAGAGGGGGAGGGATCCGCAGCACCGCAACAGGCTGGGGTGGCAAAAGGGAGAAGGCGGGCCACGCCAAACTGTTCCCCGGACCAGCCCCTTGCAGCAATCTCCTTTGCCAAGGGGTAGGTGTTCCGCAGTCTGGGACTTTTTGGAGGAAAGCACTAGCAACCTCACCACCACCAGCATGATCCTCCACATGGCATCAAAGCACCCTAATAGGTGGGCCGAACGCCTGGGTCCACAATCAGTGTCTGCAGGTCACACCACTGCCTCCTTTTCCCCTGTGTTACGTGCTGACCAATCCCCTGTTCAAGACGCAGGCCCAGATTCCTCCCACCCTGTACCTGGACCTTCACAAGCACCATCAGCTAGCACATCCACTTCTGTGTCCCAATGCAGCGTACAGATGTCCATACCCCAGGCCTTTGAACAAAAGCACAAATACCCAGCCACCCACCCACAGGCCAAAGCAATAAATGCACAGCTTTCCAAATTGCTGACCCTGGAAATGTTGCCATTTAGGCTTGTGGACACTGAGGCTTTCCACAGCCTGATGGTGGTGGCGGTCCCTCATTACTCAGTCCCCAGCCACAACTATTTTTCCCAGTGTGCCGTGACCAAAGCAGTTATTGGGAAGGTCCACTTCTGACACATGGACAAGTGCTTTTGGCCAGGGACGCTACATTTCCCTGACGGCACACTGGGTGAATGTTTTGGAGGCTGGGAGCGAGTCGTATCCTGATATGGCACAGGTGCTACTGAAGCCAAGGATTGCGGGCCCTTCTCCATCAGGATTTCCGCCACCACCTACATTAGTGGCTGCCATCCCCCCTTCTCCTCCTCCGCCTCCTCCTCCAATTCCACCTCTGAATTCTCATCTTGCAGCACCAGTCAGTCATCAGTCAGTAGCTGGAAGCAGTGTAGCACTGCAGTGGGGAAGTGGCAACAGGCCGTGCTGAAACTAATTTGCTTAGGTGACAAACAGCACACCGCCGCAGAGCTGTGGCAGGATATAAGGGACCAGATTGAGCTGTGGCTCTCGCCACTCAACCTACAACCAGGCATGGTTGTGTCTGATAATGGCCATAACTTGGTGGCGGCTTTGGAGCTTGGCAAGCTCACACATACCATGCCTAGCCCACATGTTCAGCTTAGTGGTTCAGCGGTTTCTCAAAACCTACCCCAATTTGCCTGAGCTACTGGTGATGGAGCGCCGCGTGTGTGCACAATTTCAAAATACCTTTACAGCTGCCGCCGGTCTGTCAATTCTCCAACAGCGCTTGCAATTGCCAGCTCACCAACTGTTGTGCGACGTAAACACGTGCTGAAACTCCACGTTCCACATGTTGGCCAGGCTTTGCGAGCAGCAGAAGGCAGTAGTGGAATACCAGCTGCAACATGGTCGTCGCCTTTCCATTCAGCTTCTGCTCTTCACAAGCAAGGAATAGGCATGGATGTCTGACCTCTGAGGTTTTATGCAACTTTGAGGAATCAACACAGATGGTGAGCGGCGATGCCGCTATTATCAGCGTAACCATCCCACTTCTGTATCGACTGAAACGCTCACTTCTCACAATGAAGGTGGACGCTTTGCATGTGGAAGAGATGGAAATGGGGGAAGACAATTCACAGGGTGATAACCAGACTACCCTCAGTTCGTCAGTTCATCTTCTCAGCGCAAATTGGATGATGTGGAGGAGGAGGAGGAGGAGCTGGAGACGGTTGCCTCTGCTACAGAGGGTAGTACTCATAGCAGGTTTATTCCATCTGTTTATTCCAATTTTTTAGATGGTCAGATCAGCAGCAGGCCCTCGCCCCTAATGTTTTAGATGGTCAGCTCAGCAGCAGGCCCTCACCCCTAATGTTTTAGATGGTCAGATCAGCAGAAGACACTCACCCCTAATTTTTTAGATGGTCAGCTCAGCAGCAGGCCCTCACCCCTAATGTTTTAGAAGGTCAGATCAGCAGCAGACCCTCACCCCTAATGTTTTAGATGGGCAGCTCAGCAGAAGACGCACACCGCAATTTTTTTTTCAGTAATTAATATTAAAATTATCTTGGTGGAAACAAACAAAAGGGTAGTATCACTCTATACTAGCATTCAATTTTATCTTACTTATTTTTGCTTTCCCCTTTTTTCGATTTTTAATTGATGGATTCTTGGATATTTTAATCATTGGTTTTGTTGGGGTTTGAGTTATTTAATACGTTGGTACATTTATAATTTCCAGAATTTATCCATTTTTATTATATATATATATATATATATATATATATAACAATTTAACAATACAAAAGCCGGATTCCTTAATATACAATCTGCCAACAAATCTGTCAGCATAGTAAAATACATTAATCAAAAACAATTACAGCGATAATAAATCTACTTTGTTTTGGGAGGTTTCCAGATTCCCAATTCAGTATTGCTTCACATTTAATCCGGATTATTTGTCGCCTACATTAAATACACCCCCCCACCCCCCCCTCCACTTGGTGGTCGTCTCGGTACACATCACTGATAGCAATTACTCTCATCTCTCTCCCTCTCCCGCCACTCCTCCCCCCAGGCAACGATGTCACTCATCCACTGCCAGCTACATATTCCTCAAACCTCTCAATCCGTGTCAATACGTTTTTCCACTCCATAATGTTGGGCGCTCTTTTTGAGCCCAACTCTCTCGCTATAATCACTCTTGCCACCATGAGTCCTCCTATCCATACCCTTTTTTCCCTTTTCTCCCTAATTAATAATGGCATACTACCTAAGACAGCCATTTCCAGATTACATAGGAGAGATATTGAGGACTCTGCGCTCAACAAACGGAAAACCTCTCTCCAATAGGATTGCATACTTGGACAGGTCCATATCATATGCATATAGTCAGCAGACTCTTCTCTGAATCTCCAACAGTTTGATTAGCTCTCTTTATAAATCTTGCTTAGCAATATGGGAGTCATATATATTCTATGGATAATATTAAAATAAATTAGCCTAAAGTCACTTGAGATCGTTGTCTTTTTTATATATATTTTTTAAACACTTTTTTTTATATTTTTATATATATTCCACCAGTCTATTGTGTTTAATCATATATCCTTTGCCCATTTTCCCTCACTGTTAAATTTTACTATTTTCCCCAAACTCTTCCTTATCATCTTATAGACTTGAGAAATAGTCACCCTAGTTATTATGTGTTGGTAGCAGAAATCTGTGAATTCGTGCTTTGTCGTTATAAAATATTCCCTATTTTGTGCAGCTTCAAATGCGTGTTTCACTTGATGGTATCGATATCGACTCATTGACTCTAAGTTCATGCCAGGACATAAATCTGTTAGTGGTCTTATTTTCCCGTTCTTAACTAACTGCGATACGTAAATTATGCCGTATTTTTCCCAGTATTTGTGTTCAGTGATTAATTGAAATTCTCTGATATTGCTGTTACACCACAAAGGTGAAAAATGTGAAGTGTTAAAAATTCCAAGTATTGAACTTTGATTTTACCCCAAACCAAGTCAACCATTCGGCATATTGGGCTTTTCTTCCCTTTGTTTTTAATAAATCCAGTCTCCAATATGCTAAATATGTTGTATTTTGGGCCATTAAAGCCCCTTGCTAGATATTCATTTATTTTATTTCCCCCTGACTTTATCCGTTGGATTTGGGAGGCTAAATAGTATCCCTGAAAAACGGGAACCGATAGCCCTCCGTCCTCCTCGGCTAACAAAATATATTTTTGTTTTTAGTTTTACCCTTTTTCTTCCCTAGATTAAGTCATTCAGCAGCCGTTCCAGATGGTTGATGAAACAATCCTCTATCCAAACTGGGCAGGCTGCCAAAATGTACAAATTCTGGGGGAGTAACACCATCTTTATTAGTGCAATTCTATTGCCTGTCCTATCAATAACTTCTGCCAAACACCAATTTTGTTCTTACATCTAATCAACAAGGGAGAGACATTCAATCTTGTAAAGTCTAATATACTTGCACTCAACTTTACCCCCAAATATTCCAAAGATTCCGTAGATTTTAATACCCTGATCCCTAGGGAGTTCAGTGGGGTTACTTGGTCGAGTGGTAGCAGTACTGATTTAACAGAGTTAATTTTATATCCCAAAATGTCACTAAACTTAATTATTAGTTCCATTAGATAAGACAGCTGAGATGTTGGGTTCTCCAAAAAGATTAAGATGTCATCTGCATACATACTTATCTTATCTAAGGTCCCCTTCATACCGAAACCACTGATCCTTTCATCCGATCTAATTCTAGCGGCCAACGGTTCTATAAATATAGCGAACAGTAAAGGAGAAAGGGGGCATCCCTGTCTAGTTCCTCTGCACAGCTCTATTTATTCAGACCATACTCCATTATTATTAATTCTCGCTTTGGGATGATTGTATAGAATCTGGACCCACTTAATAAAGTATTGGCCCAGGTTTATCTTGTACATTACTTGCCATAAATATTCCCACTCCACCCTGTCAAACGCCTTCTCAGCGTCTAAAGACAGGATGGAGCGGAAACCTACCCCCTCCTCAACCTGTGCATTTAGAAAAGCTCTACGAAAAATAGACTGTACAAGTCTCTTGGGTATAAACCCCATCTGATCTGGGTGGATTAACCTATCAATAACACTCTTTAATCTATTGGCAAATATTTTTGCGCAGATTTTATAGTCTGTATTTAGCAGTGAGATTAGGTGGTACGTGCCCGTCTCTCTTTCATCCTTACCCTTTTTTAAGATAAGAGTGATCACGTCTTCAGATAAAGATGAGGGAAGTTCACCAGTCTGATACGTTTTATTTAATACTTGTAGTAACTTTGGCAAAATTGTCTCTCCATGCTGACTGTAGATTTAAAACGGGAGCCCGTCCGTCCCTGAAGATGAGTTTCCACTAATAATTCCTTTAGGTCTATTAGTCGGTTTAATATTTTTCATTCCTGTTCTGTTAATTTAGGGAGGTTAATTTTCTCCAGAAATGTTTCCACATCTCCACCCTGATAGTTTTTATTATTTGTATATAGGGCTTTATAGTACCTGACGAACTGTCGCTCAATCTCCTCCGGGCACTTGGTAACCACTCCATTTTCCAATCTGATATTTTTGATCTTATTAATATTTTTTGGGTTTTGGATCAGAGACGACAAAAGGTTTCCAGGTTTCCCGGCTTGAGAGAAATATTTAGCGCCTGTGAAGAAGACCCTATGTTGTGCTTTTTGTATTAAATAATTTTTATACTCCAGTCTAGCTTCTTCAAGCTGTGATTGTTTAGCAGGATTTTGGTTATTAACTATCTCTCCCAATATGGACTGAACGTTTGTTTTTAGTATCAATTCATTTGCAGCGTATTCTCCCCCCCCCCCCCCCCTCCCATTAACTCTGGCTATGTACACTCCACGCAGAAACGCTTTAAAAGGTATCCCATAGAATATGCATAGGTGCTGATGAAGCATTCTACAGCCAAAATTCCTGAATCTCCTTAGCTATATTTTCCTGATCCTTGACCAGCTTCATCCAATGGGGATTTAATCTAAAACTTCTAGTTTTTTTCCCTGTACATCCCATGTTGATCGTTACTACAATAGGAGAGTGGTCAGATATCGTATGTACTTCATATTTCATTTTAGTTACACACTCCAAAAAATCAGAATTACCTAAAGCCAAGTCTATTCTGGACATAACCTTATTTGCCCAGCTAAAACAAGTCCCTGTATATATATATATCGCCAAATGTCTGTCAATGCCATTTCCTGGCAGATCCTTCTTAGCAGTGTTACTTTGTCTTTTTTTTTTTTTTTTGTGTGCATGTTCCAGGGAGTATCTATCTTCCTCTAAGTTCATAACATCATTAAAGTCCCCTGTTACTAAAACCGGGAACCTAGCTCTAGAGCCAATAAAATCCGCCAGTTGTGATATGACAGACATGGAGAAAGGGGGAGGAATGTACACAAATGCCACTATACAGACTGTACCATTTAAACAACAGTGTAGAAAAACGAATCTGCCCTCTCTATCAATTCTGTTGGCGATTGGAATGTAATCCACACTTCTATGAACATACACACTAACACCCCGGGAATAGTCCGAGCAACAAGCGGTGTTAATATTCTCGTATGTGAGATGTATTTCAAGAAGGCATATTATTGCAGGAAGGTGTCTCGCTACTAGATCAAATATGACCATCCGCTTAGCTCTCTCGGTCATTCCCCGTACGTTCCACATAAAAAAATTCTGTTCATATGGTTTCCTACTCAGAAAGTGCCCGCCGGAGCTCAGCAGGGCGGGAGGCAAGGGAAGGGGGAGAGAAAGAGAGCACCCCTGTGGCGACCACCAATACCCCAAATTCCCACCCAACACCTCCCTTCCCTCCCGCTCCACCCTGCCTCTCTTCCTCCCCCCAACCCTCCAGCCCCCCCCCCATTTTTATTATATTTAATTCATAATTTTACTATTTTTTACTATAGTTGAACTGCCATCATGCGATAGTGCCAATCTATTTTACAAATTCTATGTAATGGTTTCTTCTTACAAATTGACTTAAATTTTTACAAAAATGACAGTACTTGTTTATATAACTGCTGTTCAGAGGTGAAAAAATGATACATAAAAATAACAGTCTATATAATTTTGTAAACGATAAGAAACAATTGTCTTCTATAGAAAAGCTGCATATAACTCAGCTAAATAGGTATAGTTATACCTGTACAATGTCCGGTGATGCTGACAGTGTGACAGGAAAGCTCATTTCTGGTTTGGATATCTGAGGGTGCTGCCACACATCCAGGGTTTTGAAGCCAGAATCAGGAGTGGATCATAAAAGGACAGAAAGGAACAGAATTCTCTTACTTGAATCAATTCCTGGTTTTGACTGTATTACAAAACCTGAACGTGTGGGCCACTCTCTTATTTGCCATTGCCTGATGGAGATATATCTTTTACCTTAAAGGGATTCTGTCAACAGGATTTCACTTACTGAGCTGTTAACATGACCACATCAGTCTCCATGATTTATATTACAATATACTAGTATTACTGCCCTGTGTCTTGTAATTTGTCTATAAAATACCTCTATCCATTGGAGCCCCGCCGCACCCCTTCTTGAGCCCAGCACCGCCCCACTGCTAATTTATTCACTCATCGCTGACCTCATATGCCTGGTGCGCCGTACTCTCTCGCTTGCGCTGTGGATACACCTGTCAGCGCCCACGCTGTGTCCTGGCATCAGCCTCACAAAACACATTGCGCATGCGCTGACTGGTCTTTCCACGACATATGCGCGAGATTACAGCGCACCAGATATATGCGGTTGGCGATGAGGAGTGAATAAATTAACAGTGGGGCGGTGCTAGGCTCAATGAGAAGGGGTGCGGCTGGGCTCCAACGGACAGAGGGACAGCCCCTTGGGCTCCTTATTAATGTGTATATTAATTGCATATTAATAAAAGCAATTTTATAGACAAATTACAAGACACAGGGAAGTAATACTAATTATATTGTAATATAAATCATGGAGACTGATGTGGTCATGTTAACAGCTCAGTAAGTGAATTCCTGGGACAGAATCCCTTTAAGGCCCCTTTACACTGGCCAAACATTGGGCAAATTATCACTAAAAAGCATTTGTTCGAATGATTATTACCTATTATGTATTCATTGGGTAATAGGATAATTGGTGCAGTCATCTAATCATCTTTTTCTGGCAGCAGATCTTAGTCTAAACAGGCTCCCCTGCTGGCAAAAAATGAGTCTCTATAGGGATGAGCGATGACATTAGTGATCACTCCTCCCCATACTGTGGAGGAGATCACTGCATGTAAATTCACTGACGAGAAAGCAATTTTTGGAAAGGAACAAGGAACGCTTCTTTCCTGACAATTGTCTGTTCAATTGAGCAGTGTAAAGGGGCCCTAACAGTCAATTATATTGTGTAGAGTCATTGGGAGAACCCTAGGGATGTCAACTGTGGGCGCTACAGGAGAAGAACAATGTTTAATATGTTGCAGGGGTGTATTTAAATTAATGATTTTTATGTTGGCCCACTTTACATGTTGGGGACAGAGTTATTTTAATCTTATTTATATACAGTAGTTATGAAGCTACAGCTTTTTCTTTAAAAGCTTTACTAAAAATATCTGTAAGCTCCTGAATTGTTAACTGAGCAAATAGTTGCCATTTTTATGAAGAAATTCTTACAAATCAGTGAACAGTATAGCTTGTTCCTTCACCAGCTCTTCTGAAATTCAATTCATTGTGCCTTAATAAGTCATCTTCTATCCCTTGCTCAGCTGCTATTCGTGTATGAATAAATGCAGCTGTGCATAGATGAGTAGATACTGGTCTTGTACAAACAGCATAAAAGCAAAATACAAAAAATACATACAAAATTCTGCCTAAATATTATCTATCCAAGAAAATATAGTGTAACATAATTTTTGTATGTGTTGAGCTTGCATTACTGTGCCATTACCTTGTATTTCTTGAGTTGCATTTGTATCTGCTTAACGCTTAGAGGACCATTTTTACGTTTATGTTTTTTCTCCCGGTCTTCCCAGAACCATAACTTTTTTATTTTTCTGTTCACATAGCTAGAGCTTGTTTTTTTGCAGGACAAGTTGTACTTTCTAATGGCACCATTATATATTGTAGTTGAACATAATTCCCAATGAGGTGGAAAAAAACATAATTCTGTCACACAACAATTTTTTCGTCACCCTAGATGACTGTAGCTAGCAATCATTAGGCTGCCATTTGTATACTGTAATGGATAGTTATTCATTACACAATACACATTTCAGTATATTTCAATGCAGTCCTTTATTGGAATATACCAGTGAAAGGCCAAAGTCTACTTGAGGCTCCAATGGCTATCATTACAAGGTAACAACTTCCCCAATCTCAGCTGGTGGAGCAGGCGCTAATGACTCCTGTGTTTTCACCCGTCAGATGCCGTGATCACATTTGACTATAGCATCTGAGGAGTTAAATGTCTGTGATAAGCTTTATGGCTGATCGCATACATTATCCCCGGGCCTATGCTGTTCGAAACAGGGGAAACCTGTTGGCTATGGTGCTCGCTGCGCTCATGAGCGCGCACCATATTTGAAAAGATGACTTCTGCCACACATGTACAACACTATTATCAATGGGTTGAAAACATCCCACCGAGACAATCTCTAATTAAGGCATCTTCAAGCAGATCAGTGCAAGTTTGTCTTTTGAAGCCCCAGGTGAACAGTCAGCAGTGGTGGACTGGAAGCTAAAACTGGCCCTAGAAAAAAACTTGTGGCCTCATGTTGCAGGTGTGTCCAAATTGACAGAAGGATTATTATTAGTATAATTAGTCAGGGACAGCATATGTAGGCAGGGACAAAAGAAGTAGGCAGGCCAGCAATACCATAGGGTAGAGCAATATACCGCCCCAGCTGAACAAAGTACCACAGTGCAGCACAAAATGCTACCACCTTTGCCACAGTATTTAACTGTATCACTGTCCTGAGGAGGACAGGAGGACACCAGCGGCTACTGAACAGGTGCATAGGAGAGAATCAGATCATTAGGAGGGCTTGGGTAGCCCTCCTAGACTTCGGCCCGCCGGGAAATTTCCCTGTAGAGTCTATGGCGAATCTGCCCCTGACAGTCAGTATTGCTAAGGAAGCTATTGCTAGCTCTATGTTGTAGAATTGCCAGGTAATTAAATAAAGAGGGTACAGGAGCAGCAGTTGCACCTGGGCCCCATTGCCAGAGAGCATGAATGCCCTTTTGCCACACACAATAACACCGTTAATGCAGTTCCTTTTACAGATTTTGCATTTGCTTCCAGAAGTTTTGCTTAGAAATGCAATATATGGATGTGCTTGGTCTAGCAGAGAAAGAGCTGATCGCCACTTTAGCTTCTAAAGGGATTCCCAAATTGCAAACATAAGTATGATAATCAGGGCATAAGGGCATGAGACTACCCCTTTAAGACATGACAGTATTGTTTTCTTCAGCAATATACAGTAAAATGGCATAGATTATAGCTCCTGGAGAAATCTTCTAGAAATGAGTCATTTTTTCCTTCCTTGCTACTTTTACATTCATAGTATGCTTATATAAAAACCAGACAGGTATATTCTGAATTCCTTTAGTGGATTTAACTGTCCCACTTCTCCGAGGGTTAATTGAATCTCCTAGACTAGTCTCCTAGAGTCTAAAAATGATTCTCGGCTTTGCTTGAAGCCAAATATTCCCTTTGTGCTGTAATAGTTTTCCTCTCCTGTACCATCGGATTTCATTTTATTTTTTGGAGAACTTGACCCTTGGCAGAATTCTTAAAAAAAAAAAAACTAAAAACTGTTCCACACAACATGGCATTTCAATAAATTCAAAAGAAGGAAAAGTGGCATATCCTTATTAAAGCTCTTTGTTTATTGAGAGTCTGGTATTTGGTACACCTCTCATGAAGCAGTAATAATACTTTGGGTATGAGAACCGAAAACAAGCAATTAAATATGTCGACATCATTGTGCTGTGCAGACTCTAAGCACAGTATGACAGTAACATGGCAATAAATGGTCGAGATTGAAGGCGCTCCCCGCTGCTCCTCTCCCCTGTGACTATAAATGGGATTAATATGCTTATTATTTTCCTTACATTTACAAATACCAATGGGAGAAATTTGCTAATTCATTTTAAATATAATTATGTGCAATAAAACCTTGCAAGATTGCAAGCGAGATCTCAAAGAGAAATCTGCCAGGATAGCTGGAGATACTATATTTGATTTTTTTTTTTAACATCACTGCCAAGATGATCTATGTCTTAACCCAGACTAAGGGAGAGAAGACTGACTTCTCTCTGAATGAATTCTGTTTGAACAACCTTGTGCTTTGGCTTGACAGTTTGTTCCTTTGTACCCATCAGCCACTGGCCTTGACTATAACAATTATGTTAGTGCGATCATATGCACTCCACTAATCCCAATATAGCCTTGTCAAGTCTAACACCTTCAATCAAAGTGAATGTGCTATCCGCACCTTGCTGCAAGTAAAGTGCATCATGAATTCACATGAGTTTCAGTGTCTAATAGTGGGTCAATGCTCTGTTTCTGTTGGAATATTTATCAGGAGCATCTTGGCTATAATCGAAATGTTTGAATTATGAGGTCCTACACCCCAAGAGGATACCTGCTGTGCAGTATTATTGTCTTATGTGTGTGTCGTGTAACAGCTGTCCAAATGCAGACAGCTTAGATTGCAATTTGGTTAAAATTTCTAGCAGGTAGAACTGTGCAAAGAGGTGCAGTGCGACTATGTGGAAATTAGTAAAGGTTTTCTGCGGTTCTTTATTGTAGTCTTTGCTTTAACCGTTTTAGGATTATTCGTTCATTCATTCATTTTAATTCAAAGAAGAGAATATGGCTTGTTTATGCCCCTGTGCTTTAACTCCGTAACATTAACATTAAAATTGGGAGAATCCTCCGGAAAAGGTCACTTTTTATTATACATTTTGGATTTATGTCTCAAAAAATGTAGTTGGCACCAGGGCTGATTCTAGCCTTTCTGCTGCCTGAGGCAAAAAATGTAATGGCATTCCCCCTCCATGCTAAATTCTCAATCCAACCCCTCCCTCCAGACGTACTGTTGAAGACATAGGTGGATGAACATTAAATACAGCGCTATCTCACATCCAGGAGAATACAGCACCACATACCCCCTACATCCAGTGATGTCTCCTCTGATGTAGATGTTCTCTTTCCTCATCTTCTCCATTGGAAGCAGACTGCCATGATTAAATCTTTCAGCCACGTCTCGTTTCTACACAGACATTTTAGGTTCCCTACTTTTCCATCATCCTCCACCTCCTGGTGCCCCAACATTGTAATCCTGCTACTGCCCCTAATACTTTGCCCGCTATGCTCCCCAATGGCTGCAAACACTAAACTGCAGAAATAATAGTGCCATACAGAGAGCCTCTCCCATAATAATATGTTCCCAAACTGACCTCAATAGTAATAGTTCCCCCCACATTACCCCCAGTAGAAACACCATTAGTAGTAATGCCCTCTATATTGGGCCCAATAATAATAAAATGTATGCCCCCGCAGTGCCCCAATATTAATGCCCCCATAAGGCCCATAGTAGAAATAAGGCCCCCTATAGTGCCCCCAGCAGTAACAAGGCCCCTCTATAAGGCATTCCTACAGATCCCACAGTAGTAGTACAGCCCTCATAGTGCCCCCAGTAGTTATAATGCCCCCTATAGTGGTCCTAGTTTTTGTAATTCTCCTTTAGTAGGTCCAGTACAGTAGTCATAATGACCTCCTGTGCTGCACCCTGTATTATAATGCCCCCTTAAATGCCAGCAGGTCTGATGTGTTATAGTGCCCCTTTTTGTGATCTGGCCTGTATTATAATTCCTCCAGTATTATAATGGCCCCTGTGGTGGTCTGGCATGTATTATTATGCCCCCCTCCATAATGCTCCCTGTAGTGCTATTATGAATAATGCTCTCATAGTATAATATAATAATATGCTCCCCCATAATATAATACCCCAAACTCCCATAGTATAATACCCCCTTGTAGTAATATATACAGTTATACAGTACAATGCTCTACACCTGTCCATAGTATAATGTTCCTTTCCTGTAGTTCCGCTGTAGTACAATGACTATATATATATATATATATATATATATATACACATACACTGTATATAATGCTCTCCCCAACTTTAGTATAAAGCCCTGTATATATAATGTTCTCCCTCTGCAGTATAATGCCCTGTATATATAATGCTCCCCCCTATAGTATAATGCCCCTGTATATAAGGCTCTCCCCCATAGTATAATGCCCCCATATTTATAATGCTCTACCCCATAGTATAATACCCCTGAATATATAATTCTCTCACCCTGTGGTATAATGTCCCTGTATATAAAATGCTTTTCCCCTCGTAGTGCCCCCAGTATTGGTAATATATATATATATATACACATATACTCACCAATGTCCCGTTTTTCCTACGATGCAAGCCACAGGTCTCTTCCTGCCCGTGGCCTGAGTTGCTGCTTCTCGGCAGAGGTGGTTGACGTGACATAACCAAAACCTCCTGACCTAAGTCATGGGTGGCTCAATGACATGGGCATGAACACTTGTGTCATTGCACCATCTGAGACCCGAAACAGGAGATCGTGATAATGTCATCATGACCTCCTGTGCCATTCTACTGCCTCATAGGCTTTACGATGGGATGGAAACCAGAGGCTCCTCTGTCCTGCCATAAACTACCGCCCTCTCAGAGGCAGGTCAGCTGCCACCTGAGGCAAGATGCTTACCACAATTAAAGTATATCATTTCACTTTATTCCTTATTGGGAATAGCTGTTAACATCACAACAGTTATGAACCTCCTGTGGACCCTGTCTATTATATACATTGATGCAGTGTTTCTTCTTTGTGTTGCTTGCTGCAGTGATCTACCTTATATTGGTTATTTGGGTTATTGGGGAGGGGAGTTGCTGTGTATTATGACATATTTTATGGTAATTGCCTTGTATCTGTCAATCAGAAGTGTTTTTTGGCTGCACAGGTTGCTACAACCTCTCTTGCCAAGGGGAGTGGAATTATGTATTTTCTATAGTTCCTGACAACACTATGGAGTTCTCCATATTTTCCAGTGCACTGCATTTAAAAGAATGAGATCTCCCTGATGTCAGACTGAAGTGGGCAATTTAAATTTCCATCGTGGTTATATCTGTTTGTGTGAGCAACTGCAATTTTGAATTCTTTGGTTGTGTATTCAATATAATCTGCTATTAAAGAGGTTGTCCAGGCTCTTAATTTTGATGACCTATTCTCAGGATAGGTCATCAATATAAGACTCGCGGGGGTCTGACACCCGGCACTCCGCCGATCAGCTGTTTGAGGAGAGTCTCAATTGGTGGGGGTGCTGGGTGTCGGACCCCTTCCGATCTCATATTTATGAATTATCCTGAGGATAGGTCATTGATAGAAAAGGTCCAGACAGCTGTTTAAGCCATGCCTATCATTATCCCGCTACCAGATGAAGGTATAGTGAAATGTGCATTGGGTGGGCACCATCCTGGCACAGCCTGCAGCCATGGGTAACGCACTTATCTATTGTTTCTGATAGTTCCGTTTTAACAATTATTTATGGGTGAGGATATTTATCCCTGTATCCTTCTTTCACCCTTTTTTGTTGGGTATTGTAACACATATAATTTATAAGTATAGCATTAGCACTCATTATGCATTTTTGTACTTTACTTGGTTTGCAGAGAGCTGTTGCATTGCATGTTTTGTTTTACAGTGTTGTTTTCAGCCATAGCAACGTGCCCCTACGCATTGGGATGTGCTGACTAACCCCCTTTTTTCTTTGCAGTTTAGTGTTAGGACCCGTCTTACAGAGATCGCCTTAACATGCGGCAGACGGGCTCAAATAATTTTGTACAAAATGTATTTGCCAAGCATCTCTAATTTATAAGTATAGCACTAGCAATTATTATGCATTTTTGTACATTTGAATATTCCCCATTGTTGTATGCTGTTCAGTGATATTGTCCTTTTGCTAGTCATCGTTTTTGTGGTATGTTCAATTATGTATTTTTATTATATATTGATTAATAAAGACTATTTTAATGATATGTGGTGACTCCTTTATTTAGAGGTTTTGTGCAACATCTAGTCTTGAATCTGGTTTTCACTCTCCTTCATGGTCAAATAGCCCTTACACAGCCTGGAGGTGTGTTTGGGGTCATTGTCCTGTTGAAAAATAAATGATGGTCCAACTAAACGCAAACCGGATGGAATAGCATGCCGCTGCAAGATGCTGTGGTAGCCATGCTGGTTCAGTATGCCTTCAATTTTGAATAAATCCCCAACAGTGTCACCAGCAAAGCACCCCCACACCATCACACCTCCTCCTCCATGCTTCACAGTGGGAACCAGGCATGTAGAGTCCATCCGTTCACCTTTTCTGCGTTGCACAAAGACACGGTGGTTGGAACCAAAGATCTCAAATTTGGACTCATCAGACCAAAGCACAGATTTGCACTGGTCTAATGTCCATTCCTTGTGTTCTTTAGCCCAAACAAGTCTCTTCTGCTTGTTGTCTGTCCTTAGCAGTGGTTTCCTAGCAGATATTCTACCATGAAGGCCTGATTCACACAGTCTCCTCTTAACAGGTGTTCTAGAGATGTGTCTGCTGCTAGAACTCTGTGTGGCATTGACCTGGTCTCTAATCTGAGCTGCTGTTAACCTGCGATTTCTGAGGCTGGTGACTCTGATGAACTTATCCTCTGCAGCAGAGGTGACTCTTGGTCTTCCTTTCCTGGGGCGGTCCGCATGTGAGCCAGTTTCTTTGTAGCGCTTGATGGTTTTTGTGACTGCACTTGGGGACACTTTCAAAGTTTTCCCAATTTTTCGGACTGACTGACCTTCATTTCTTAAAGTAATGATGGCCACTTGTTTTTCTTTACTTAGCTGCTTTTTTCTTGCCATAATACAAATTCTAACAGTCTATTTTGTAGGACTATCAGCTGTGTATCCATCTGACTTCTCCACAACGCAACTGATGGTCCCAACCCCATTTATAAGGCAAGAAATCCCACTTATTAAACCTGACAGGGCACATCTGTGAAGTGAAAACCATTTCAGGTGACTACCTCTTGAAGCTCATCAAGAGAATGCTAAGAGTGTGCAAAGCAGTAATCAAAGCAAAAGGTGGCTACTTTGAAGAACCTAGAATATGACATATTTTCTGTTTTTTCACACTTTTTTGTTATGTATATAATTCCACATGTGTTAATTCATAGTTTTGATGCCTTTAGTGTGAATCTACAATTTTCATAGTCATGAAAATAAAGAAAACTCTTTGAATGAGAAGATGTGTCCAAACTTTTGGTCTGTGCTGTATATATATATATATATATATATATATATATATACTGAACAAAAATATAAACGCAACACTTTTGGTTTTGCTCACATTTTGCATGAGCTGAACTCAAAGATCTGAAACATTTTCTGTATACACAAAATACCCATTACTCTCAAATATTGTTCACAAATCTGTCTAACTCTGTGTTAGTGAGCACTTCTCATTTGCCGAGATAATCCATCCCAACTCACAGGTGTGGCATATCAAGGTGCTGATTAGACAGCATGAATATTGCACAGGTGTGCCTTAGGCTTCATGCACATGACAGTTGTTTTTCTCGGCCTCCGTTCCGTTTTTTTTGCGGATAGGATGGGGACCCATTCATTTCAATGGATCAGCAAAACAATGCTTATAGTTCATCCGTTTGTGTTCCGCGTCCGTTGTCCGTGTTTCCCTTCAGCCAAAAAAATTGTGCATGTCCTACTTTTTTCACATTTGCGGACAAGGATTGGCATTTATTACAAGAAATCTGTGGAAAAAAACGGATCCTCCCCAAAAAAAGGATGCCGCATCCATTTTTTGGGGCGGACGCACAATTTGCGGATGCAAAAAACATGAGGCCTTAGACTGCTCACAATGAAAGGACACTCTGAAATGTGCAGTTTGATCACACAGCACAATTCCACAGATGTCGCAACATTTGAAAGAACATGTAATTGGAATGCTGACTGCAGGAATGTCTACCAAAGCTATTGCCCGTGCAATGAATGTACATTTCTCTACCCTAAGCTGTCTCCAAAGGAGTTTCAAAGAATTTGGCAGTACATCCAACGGGCCTCACAACCGCAGACCACATGTAACCACACCAGCCCAGGACCTCCACATCCAGCATGTTCACCTCCATGATCATCTGAGACCAGCCACCCGGACAGCTGCAGCAACAATCGGTTTGCATAACGAAATAATTTCTGCACAAACTGTCAGAAACTGTCTCAGAGAAGCTCATCTGTATGCTCGTCGTCCTAATCGGGGTCTGGACTTGACTGCATTCGTCGTTGTAACCGACTTGAGTGGACAAATGCTCACATTCGATGGCGTCTGGCATGTTGGAGAGGCGTTCTGTTCACGGATGAGTCCTGGTTTTCACTGTTCAAGGCAGATGGCAGACAGCGTGTGTGACGTCGTGTGGGTGAGCGGTTTGCTGACGTCATCGTTGCGGATCGAGTGGCCCATAGTGGCGGAGGGGTTATGGTATGGGTAGGCATATGTTATGGATAACAAACACAGGTACATTTTATTGATGGCATTTTGAATGCACAGAGATACTGTGAGGCCCATTGTTGTGCTATTTAGCCACAATCATCACCTCATGTTGCAGCATGATAATGCACGGCCCATATTGCAAGATCTGTACACAATTCCTGGAAGCTGAAAACATCCCAGTTTTTGCATGGCCAGCATACTCACCGGACATGTCACCCATTGAGCATGTTTGGAATGCTCTGGATCGGCGTATACGACAGCATGTTCTAGATCCTGCCAATATTCTGCAACTTTGCACAGCTATTGAAGAGGAGTGGACCAACATTCCACAGGCCACAATCAACAACCTGATCAACTCTATGCGACGGAGATGTGTTGAACTGCGTCAGGCAAATGGTGGCCACACCAGATACTGACTGGTTTTCTGACCTTCCCCCCCAGTAAGGCAAAACTGTGCACATTTCAGAGTGGCCTTTTATTGTGGGAAGTCTAAGGCACACCTGTGCAATATTCATGCTGTCTAATCAGCACCTTGATGTGCCACACCTGTGAGGTGGGATGGATTATCTCAGGAAAGGAGAAGTGCTCACTAAGAGGGTACTTTCACACTTGCGGCAGAGGATTCCTGACGCAAACGGATGGCATTTGTCAAACGGATCTGACGGATCTGGATGCGGATCCTTCTGACAAATGTGGTGACATCCGGAAAAACGATTACGGTCTTATTATTTTTTTGCATTTTGTAAGCTCTGCACATGCGCAGACCGGAAAACCAGATCCGTTTTGCCGTAACACTTAACCCCTTAGGGACACAGCCTTATTTCACCTTAAGGACCAGGCCATTTTTTGCAAATCTGACCAGTGTCACTTTAAGTGCTGATAACTTTAAAACGCTTTGACTTATCCAGGCCATTCTGAGATTGTTTTTTCGTCACATATTGTACTTCATGACACTGGTAAAATGAAGTCAAAATAATAATTTTTATTTATAAGAAAAAATATACCAAATTTAACCAAAATTTTTTAAAAATTGCAATTTCTCTACTTCTATAATACATAGTAATAACTCCAAAAATAGTTTTTACTTTACATTTCTCATATGTCTACTTCATGTTTGGATCAATTTGGGAATGATATTTTATTTTTGGGGGATGTTACAAGGCTTAGAAGTTTAGAAGCAATTCTTGAAATTTTTCAGAAATTTTCAAAAACCCACTTTTTAGGGACCAGTTCAGGTCTGAAGAGTTAATGGCAAATGGTGATAACATTTCAGAATCTAGATTTTTGGGCAAATTTTCCATTTTAATCCATTTTTTCCAGTAACAAAGCAAGGGTTAACAGCCAAACAAAATGCTATATTTATTGCCCTGATTATGTACTTTGCAGAAACACCCTATATGTGGTCATAAACTACTGTACGAGCACACAGTAGGGCATAGAAGGAAAGGTTTTTGGAAGGCAGATTTTGTTGGACTGTTTTTTTTGTCCCATTTGAAGCCCCCCTGATGCACCCCTAGAGTAGAAACTCCATAAAAGTGACCCATCTAAGAAACTACACCCCTCAAGGTATTCACAACTGATTTTACAAACTTTGTTAACCCTTTAGGTGTTGCACAAGAGTTATTGGCAAATGGAGATGAAATTTGCGAATTTCAATTTTTGGGCAAAATGCGATATTTATTGCCCCGATTCTCTAGTTTGCAGAAACACCCCATATGTGGCCGTAAACTACTGTACGGCACACAGTAGGGTGTAGAGGGAAAGGTGCGCAGTATGGTTTTTTGGAAGGCAGGTTTTGCGGTACTGTTTTTTTTTTACACCATGTCGCATTTGAAGCCCCCCTGATGCACCCCTAGAGTAGAAACTCCATAAAAGTGACCCCATCTAAGAAACTACACCCCTCAAGGTGTTCAAAACTGATTTTACAAACTTTGTTAACCCTTTAGGTGTGCCACAAGATTTAATGAAAAATAGAGATACCATTTCAAAATTTCACTTTTTGGGCAGATTTTCAATTTTAATATTTTTTTTTCCAGTTACAAAGCAAAGGTTAACAGCCAAACAAAACTCAATATTTATGGCTCTGATTCTGTAGTTTACAGTAACACCCCATATGTGGTCGTAAACCGCTGTACGGGTACACGGCAGGGTGCAGAAGGAAAGGAATGCCATACGGTTTTGGAAGGCAGATTTTGCTGGACCTTTTTTTTGACACAATGTCCCATTTGGAGCCCCCCTGATGCACCCCATGAGTAGAAACTCCAAAGAATTTACCCCTTTTTCGAAACTACGAGATAGAGTGGCAGTATTGTTGGTACTAGTTTAGGGTACATATGATTTTTGGTTGCTCTATATTACACTTTTTGTGAGGCAAGGTAACAAGAAATAGCTGTTTTGGCACCGTTTTTATTTTTTGTTATTTTCAACATTCATCTGACATGTTATATCATGTAATATTTTTATAGAGCAGGTTGTCACGGACGCGGCGATACTTTTTTAATTTATGTAAATTTTACACAATGATTTCATTTTTGAAACAAAAAAAATCATGTTTCAGTCTCCATAGTCTGAGAGCCATAGTTTTTTCAGTTTTTGGGCAAATATCTTGGGTAGGGTATGATTTTTGCGGGATGAGATGACGGTTTGAATGGCACTATTTTGGGGTGCGAATGACTTTTTGATCACTTTTTTTTTTTTTTTTACGGTATTCATCTGAGGGGGTAGGTCATGTGATATTTTTATAGATCAGGTTATTATGGACGTGGCGATACCTAATATGTATACTTTTTTTTATTTATGTAAGTTTTACACAATGCTTTCATTTTTGAAACAAAAAAAATCAAGTTTTAGTGTCTCCATATTCTGAGAGCCATAGTTTTTTTCAGTTTCTGGGCGATTATCTTAGGTAGGGTCTAATTTTTTGCGGGATGAGGTGACGATTGGTACTATATTGGCATACATATGACTTTTATGATCACTTTTATTACCTTTTTTGGGAAGTAAGGTGGGCAAAATTTCAATTTCATCATAGTTTTTTATTTTTTATTTTTATGGCGTTCACCGTTTGGTTAAAGTAACATGACCGTTTTATAGATCAGGTCATTACGGACGCGGTGATATCAAATATGCGTAGGGAATTTTATTTTTTTCACTTTTAATCAGTGATAAATGTTTTTATTTTTACTTTTTTCACTTTTTTTTCACTTTTTTTGACCCAGACCCACTTGGTTCTTGAAGATCCAGTGGGTCTGATGTCTGTATAATACAGTACAGTACACTATATAGTGTATTGTACTGTATTTTACTTACGCTTTGAACAGATCTATGCCTTTAGCCACAGATCTGTTCAGCACCATGGACAGCAGGATGCCTGTTGCTATGGGAACCTTCCCTGTCTGCCACAACTGAGCAGACGGGGAAGGGTAAGGAGGGGAGCTGTCTGGGGGCTGTCTGGGGGCTCCCTCCCTCTCCCATCGGGGGGCTGCAAAGGCACAGCAGCCCCCCGATGGGAGAGGGAGGGAGCTCTCTGACTGTTAACCTCTTCCATACCGCGGTCCGTACGGACCGCGGTATGGAAAGGGTTAAAGGGCTGACATTGCATCACAGATGTCAGCCGTTTATACCAGAGTGTCAGCAATGTGCTGACACCCTGGTATACCCACTGGCCACCAATGATTATTCAAGAGGAGGCGGGCGGTGCGGCAGGATCGCACCGCCTGCACCGCCCGCAACCCCCCCCTGCACCTCCCGCCGGCAAATAAAATCATTCAGGGGTGCGGGGGGGGGAGATAAATATATATTTTCGAAATACTAAAGTTTCTGATCCCGCGGTCAGGGATCGCGGGGATCAGAAACTGCGGAAAGCGCAGCAAACCGCAGGTCTGAATTGACCTGCGGTTTGCAGCGATCGCCGACATGGGGGGGGGTCACGGGACCCCCCCCCCGCGCATTTAGCCTAGGTGCCTGCTCAATGATTTGAGCAGGCACCTTGTTCCGATCACCGCCCGCCGGTGATCGGATAGAACCTTTTTTAAAAAAAAAGATAACCTCTCCCCTTAGATAGTTGTACATGTATATTACATATAGTGAAGCCAAAAATGTCAAACATGACTTAAATATATTGACTCTTTTCCTCTCTTCTGCATCATTTATGAGTGATAGGCTCTTCTTGGTGGGTGGTCAGAGATATGATATGTACTCTCAGCCAATCAGATGTCTGTTTCACACAGAGGCTGAGCAGAGTGTCAGAAATGTGATATTCTTCCTCCCCTTTACCCTATTCTGACCTCCTTGTATAGTATTTCTACACTAGTTATCAAATGAAGAGATTGTGCTGCAATTGTATATTCAGTAAAGCACTGTAAAGTCAGTTGTATCACATATTAAAACTCCCCTCAAAGTAAAATAATCATATCTCATAGTCTCTTGTCCCTAGACATAGATTTTAGTGTGCTTAAAATGTAGAACGTTTTTCATGGGACAACATCTTTAACATTTTACTTACCTGGATCTGAATACTTTAGTAATTGCATGGAAAACATTTTTTGCATAGCCAGAGTTATTCAGTAAAATATATCTATATAGTGCCTGCTATTTGTTCATTTCCTTATTTCTCTGTCCATCTTGCTGAGGTGGTTGCACATGTTCAGTTCCATCCTTCAACTGCTTCCAGCCCTATCTACTGTTAGAAGCTATGACAGTTATAGGGAGTGATCTATAGCAGAAAGGACATGCCCGTGAGAAAAGAGACACACTTTGAGCTGCCAGACTGAAATAAATATAGCAAAGCAATTGGAGTCATATAAGGAGACACCTCTAGATCTATGTGAGGTACAGGGCTGGTTCTAGCTTTGTTAGATATTGTCATTTACTGTATGGTGTCTGATTTTTATGTTTTGCATTACCATTAGATGACCTCTTTAAACTTAGCTTGGCCTTGGGTGGACACTTGGGAAATACCAGAAGCAGATAGGTATGAGTAAGTTATCAATGACTTTCCTTCCATCTACATTTACTTAACGAATTCTGGACTAACAAACATGTCCCTTGTGAGTGAGAGAACAGACCTGTTGCATACTACCAAGTTGTTAGATTTACATCACAATGGATTATTTGACTGAAGAATTTGGCTTCATTGAGGATTTAATGAAGTAGTAGAAAAGCAAACTGAGGATAAAGAAAACGGATAAAATCTATTTTCCAGGAATGGTCTTAATGAGCCAAATTAAAAAGAATTCTGCGAGAGTCAAGAAGAATAAGGATTGACAGCATGCATTACCATTTGCTGTGTAGGAAAACTTAAGGTCCAAGAATGGAGGTGAAAATGAAGACTTAAGGCTCTATTACACCTGCCGATTTTTTGGCAGATGATCGCTAACAAGCGTTCATTTGAACAATTGTTAGCGATCATCTTGCAGTGTAATACTGCCGCGGATTGCCTGATGAATGAGCAAAAACTTGTTTATTGGGCAATTGTCATTTTTAATACAAAGACATTTATAAAACTTCCATTTAATTTTATTCATTTTTTAATAATTTTTGGGCAGCATGGGGACGTGCAATGGCATAACAATCTCTCCTCCCCATGCAGCGGAGGGATGGAGGAGATCGCTGCATGTAATAGCATGTGGTCCCCTCTGCTAGCTGGCAGCAGAATGCTGGGAGTGATCGCTTCCCTCCCGACAATCACTTGCTCAATCGGCCTGTGTAATGCAGGCTTTAGAAACAGCTCTAGCATGAGTTGAAAGTGTTAATACCAACAGCCCGACATTCTGCAGGAAAAGGCAGCTATAAACTATTTCAAGGGGTTGATCTGCTTAATTAAAATATAGAAATATCTGAAGATGCAGCCAATGTATAAAAGAGGTTGTGTTCACTATGTAACCTGTTTCCCTTGTGAATAGTTATATGTAGAGATGAGCGAATTTTCATAAAGTTCTATTTGCTGCTTCGCTCAATTAAAAAAATTATTTTTGTAAGTAGCGGGTGCAATGACAAGGAGCTGCTATAGCGCCGCCCCCCGTCATTGTACCCCTCAGATGCCGAAGTTCATATATGATCGCAGTATCTGAGTGTAAAAATAGTGTAAAATTTACTTACAAAAATTAAATCAAACTTACCCCCCTCCATTTGTCCGCGATGGGCTGGCCGCAAAGAAAAAAAAAAAGGGGTTAATCAGCACATTCCAATGCGCAGGTGCACGTTGCTATGGCTGAAAACATAACATAAAACATACAAAGCAACAGCACTCTGCAAACCAAATAAAGTACAAAAATGTAATATATTGCTAATGCTATGCTTATAAATTAGAGATGCTTGGCAAATACATTTTGTACAAAATTATCTGAGCCCGTCTGCCACAAATCAAGGCAATCTCTGTAAGATGGGAACCTAACACTAAGTTCACCTGTTATGTGCCATGACAGCGACCATGAAGTTCAGAGGGTGTAGGTTCCGCATGCATGCTGGACCCACTTTGGTTTTTATCATTTTTGGTGCCAAATGGCCTCCATAGAATCCAGGGACTACAAGTACCAACATGCATGCAGAGCAAACTAAGCTTTATACTCATGCTAATTAAAATCAGCCTATGAGGCAAACAGGCTGATCAGGAGTGCATGACCCAATGGAGGCAGCCACGCCTTCAGTACAAACTGCAAAGAAAAAAATGGGGTTAGTCAGCACATCCCAATGCACAGGTGCACGTTGCTATGGCTGAAAACAACACTGTAAAACAAAGCAATGCAACAGCTCTCTGCAAACCAAGTAAAGTACAGAAATGGAATATATTGCTAATACCATGCTTATAAATTAAAGGATGCTTGGCAAATACATTTTGTACAAAATTATCTAAGACAGGCCGCCACCATCTTGCTTGAAGATCTGGGGCGATCTGGCGCGGCGCAAGATGACGTCATCACACCGGCCAGCGGGGCGACATCATACGTCACCAAGCTTGGGATTTCGGCCGTGATCTTCAATCAAGATGGCGGCTGGCGGCCTGACGCGAGCAAATCGAGGAGGTAAGTAAGAATTTTTTTAGTTTTTTTACACTATTTCAGGTTAAATCGATTCGCTAACACAAAGCACAAGGAAATTCGGCTTTATCCTGAAATTTGGATCAAATTCCACTCGCTCATCTCTAGTTATATGTATCTTTTGTAGAAGAAAAAGATAAGAACACTTTTATATCTGTTGTATTATTTATAATGCATCTAAAATTAAAATAATGCAATTTCGCAAATAGTTTTTTTGATAAAATATCCTGTTTAATATGTATGGCTATTGTGCAGATCCTGCAGTCATGTGTTATCCTAGGAGGCGGGTAGACGGGAGAGAATGGCACATAATGGCATATACCTTAAATAAATGTCAGCTGATTGAACGTTTGGCCGGAAGCTATATTTCCTTAGCCAAGTGTGCATTTATTCTGGATGTGAAAAGTAGAGAAAGCTGCTGCCAGACTCCTCTGTTTATGGCTTATCTCCCTTGTTAACAATAGGATTGGGCATGTTGAAATATAACAACTTGATCCTACTTTGTCCAAACATACAGTACAGACCAAAAGTTTGGACACACCTTCTCATTCAAAGAGTTTTCTTTATTTTCATGACTATGAAAATTGTAGATTCACACTGAAGGCATCAAAACTATGAATTAAAACATGTGGAATTATATACTTATCAAAAAAGTATGAAACAACTGAAAATATGTCATATTCTAGGTTCTTCAAAGTAGCCACCTTTTGCTTTGATTATTGCTTTGCACACTCTTGGCATTCTCTTGATGAGCTTCAAGAGGTAGTCACCTGAAATGGTTTTCAGTTTCACTTCACAGGTGTGCCCTGTCAGGTTTATTAAGTGGGATTTCTTGCCTTATAAATGGGGTTGGGACCATCAGTTGCGTTGTGAAGTCAGGTGGATACACAGCTGATAGTCCTACTGAATAGACTGTTAGAATTTGTATTATGGCAAGAAAAAAGCAGCTAAGTAAAAAAAAACGAGTGGCCATCATTACTTGAAGGTTAAGAAATGAAGGTCAGTCAGTCCGAAAAATTGGAAAAATGTTGAAAGTGTCCCCAAGTGCAGTCACAAAAACCATCAAGCGCTACAAAGAAACTGGCTCACATGCGGACCGACCCAGGAAAGGAAGACCAAGAGTCACCTCTGCTGCGGAGAATAAGTTCATCTGAGTCACCAGCCTCAGAAATCGCAGGTTAACAGCAGCTCGGATTAGAGACCAGGTCAATGCCACACAGAGTTCTAGCAGCAGACACATCTCTAGAACAACTGTTAAGAGGAGACTGTGTGAATCAGGCCTTCATGGTAGAATATCTGCTAGGAAACCACTGCTAAGGACAGGCAACAAGCAGAAGAGACTTGTTTGGGCTAAAGAACACAAGGAATGGACATTAGACCAGTGGAAATTTGTGTTTTGGTCTAATGAGTCCAAATTTGAGATCTTTTGTTCCAACCACTGTGTCTTTGTGCGATGCAGAAAAGGTGAACGGATGGACTCTACAGGCCTGGTTCACACCGTGAAGCATGGAGGAGGAGGTGTGATGGTGTGGGGGTGCTTTGCTGGTGACACTATTGGGGATTTATTCAAAATTGAAGGCATACTGAACCAGCATGGCTACCACAGCATCTTGCAGCGGCATGCTATTCCATCCGGTTTGCATTTAGTTGGACCATCATTTATTTTTCAACAGGACAATGACCCCAAACACACCTCCAGGCTGTGTAAGGGCTATTTGACCATAAAGGAGAGTGATGGGGTGCTGCGCCAGATGACCTGGCCTCCACAGTCCCCGGGCCTGAACCCAATCGAGATGGTTTGGGGTGAGCTGGACCGCAGAGTGAAGGCAAAAAGGGCCAACAAGTGCTAAGCATCTCTGGGAACTCCTTCAAGACTGTTGGAAGACCATTTCAGGTGACTACCTCTTGAAGCTCATCAAGAGAATGCCAAGAGTGTGCAAAGCAGTAATCAAAGCAAAAGGTGGCTACTTTGAAGAACCTAGAATATGACATATTTTCAGTTGTTTCATACTTTTTTGATAAGTATATAATTCCACATGTGTTAATTCATAGTTTTGATGCCTTTAGTGTGAATCTACAATTTTCATAGTCATGAAAATAAAGATAACTCTTTGAATGAGAAGGAGTGTCCAAACTTTTGGTCTGTACTGTAATACCGTTAGGGGAAATTCTTGAAAGCATCATACGCATTAGATGGTGGATCGGTACTGGCAGCATTAATGTGTATGGCCATCTTAGGTCCCTTTCACACGGGCGAGATTTCCGTGCGGGTGCAATGCGTGAGGCTTCTCTTCTGTCTTCATCTTTGCTGTGCACAGGAAAAGGACCTTTGATGACGTCACTGCGCTCATCACATGGTCCACCACATGATGATGGATCATATGATGGACCATGTGATGAGCGCAGTGACATCAAAGGTCCTATTCCTCAAAGAAGAAGACAGAAGAGAAGCCGGGCTGCGCGAACAAGTGGATTAAGGCGAGTTAATTTTTATTAATTTTTTTAACCCCTCCAGCCCTATTGTACTAAGCATTCTGTATTAAGAATGCTATTATTTTCCCTTATAACCACGTTGTAAGGGAAAATAATACAATCTACACAACACCTAACCCAAACCCGAACTTTTGTGAAGAAGTTCGGGTTTGGGTACCAAACATGCCGATTTTTCTCACGCGTGTGCACTCGCGCGGAAAAATTTATCATGTTCCTGCAACGCCCATGTGAAACCAGCCTTAAGACTACACAAGGTTTGTCTGTAGCCTACTATGTAGGCTTTTTATGTAGGATTTATTTTTTTAACGCAAGAGCAGTAAAAAGTCATAAAAGTAAGCACATTGACATGAACTTAACTGTACGTCATCATGCATTGCCTTTTCACCTATTACAAACCTACTTTCAATACCTACATTATTATATGAATCCCCAACTCCCAGTCTACTTCTTTGCCATCATCTTTGAATAGACACTCAGGGGTTGCGAGATGGTTAGTTTGCTATGAAGAGAGAAACTGAAGAATACCAGCAGGCCTTGAACACTAAAATGGATTAATACAAAGACATTTCATAAAACTTCCATCCAATGTTATCCATTTTTTATAACTTTATGGCAAAAGATGTCATGGCTTACTGGTAAACATTTTTTATTTTAGGTGGAAATACATCTTCAGATAACCATATAAACTAAATTCACAGATAATTGTGAAAAAAGCAATAATTTCAAAAGGTTTAGAATGCAAGATAATGAGATAATTGCGTAATAAAATCTAATTATATATAAAGTATTCTAATATACAGGTCCTTCTAAAAAAATTTGCATATTGTGATAAAGTTCATTATTTTCTGTAATGTACTGATACACATTAGACTTTCATATATTTTAGATTCATTACACACAACTGAAGTAGTTCAAGCCTTTTATTGTTTTAATATTGATGATTTTGGCATACAGCTCATGAAAACCCAAATTTCCTATCTAAAAAAATTAGCATATTTCATCCGACCAATAAAAGAAAAGTGTTTTTAATACAAAAAAAGTACTATAAAAAATCATTTTGAAATCCAATCTGATACATTGATAAAACTGTAAAATGGTTTTCCGTATTCTAGTAACCTTTGAATTATGGCATCTTAGTAACTATCATTTTATTATTTTCTATGCAGACAATTCAAATTTAAAAAGAAAACATTTTTGAACCATATTTTAATGGCATGGAATAACATCCTTATAGCATACTTTATATCTATCTTGTCAATGGCTGGAAATAGAATATGATCAAATTAAATGTACACGCTTGTGTTTTGGGGGTTGTAATTGTGTGCAGCTCAGTAAGAAGTCATTCTTTGATTACCTGTCACTTCCTACACTAATTATCCAAGGGAAGTGAACAAGGTCATCATGAATACCTGAAGCATTAGGACTCTAAGGGTATGGATCTAATGTCTGCATTTCAGTCAAAGAGTCCTACACATAATTTGCTTCACAGCAATGATTTCCTATTGCATTTAAAAAAAAGAATGACATGAGATGAATAATAGGCAGGAAAATAATGATCAAAGTGTATAAAACAAAGGAAACCAATGACATTTGACCTTTCAGTGCTGACAGACTTTGCTTCATCTTCCAAAACCAGGGGACACATAATTTGGAGACTGAAAGTAAAAAAAAATAAAAAAATAATAATAATACTTTGTGCGCTATATCCCAACAATGAGTAACAGTTGCTGGATATAATTTTGAAGGCTGATTTGAGCTGTTTTCTAAAAGATCTTTCAATTATAGCTAAGTAATTCTTTATATAGTGGCTAAGAACATCCTACTAGGAGATGCAGTTAGGGTTAAGATGATTAAATACTAGTTAAAGGGGTAGTTGTTGGTGATGCTGTATGGCTATATGGAAATTATATAGTTTGATCGTATGTTTTGCTGTTGTTATTCTACATATTTTCAAGAAGAAAAGATAAATATATCTGAGTTTTACATCAACTTTATGCAGACCTCACTGAAAGCAGCATAAATTAGTAACAGAAATGCTGATTTCATCGGTATGTCATTCATGAGCTAAATGTAAGTGGTTGATGAGAACCAGCATCATAACCATTACAGCCCAGGCCTTGAAAAGAGTCAAATCTACCTGAGAAGAATTATGGTTATTCATAATCTCCTGCACTCTCACCCATCTGCTGATGATTGGCAATTCTGTCCTAGATAGAAATGGAGAAGACTAGGTAGAATCCTGTCAATCAGCAGCAGGTGGGCAGGGAGAACAAGAATTCATGAATAACCATGACTCTTCTCAGGTGGCTCAGGTGGCTTTGACTCTTTTCCAGGCCCAGTCTGGAATGATTCTGATGTTGGCTCTCAGCAACCACTTACTTTTAAACTTATAAATGACAGACCGCTGAAATCAACTCACCTATGTCTAGTTTGTTCTGCCGTTAGTATGTGCAGCATAAAGTTGATGACAGGTTCCCTTTAAAGGTTTATATAAAAACCTTGTTAACACATGTTAAAGATATATAGGAGAAAACAAAAACAATAAAACAGCAAAAAACTGAAAAGGGCCCTCTCTTAACAAAGTATGGTTCAATACAGGAACAAAAGAATTTGTCTCAATGCTCAACATTACAGGTTGTGTTCAGATACACACAACCCTATTTTTGACTGGAGAAGGGTTCCAAACCTTTGCAATTCTAAGCCTATATGGAGAGCTGTTTCCTTTGAAGGCTTGTGCAGTCAAAGAGAAGAGGAAGAACAAAGGCATTTTAGAGGGAGGCGTTTTAGTTACCAACCACAGTGTCTCCCTAGAAAAAAAGCCTTTTGTTTTTCCTTGATATTACAGATGTGAAGGACATTACTTTATTTTTGTGTGGTGATATCAGTCTGAAGCATGAAGTGCCTCTGCTTTATTATTCCCTTGACAAGCCTTCCTATACTCTGCTCTGTGGTTCTAAATCTTCATCAACATGAAGATCCATGTCCTGAAAACATCTGTACAAGTCAGTTAGGATGTGACAATTGGAATAAGCATGAAAATAATGAATATGATTTGGTGTCATAAGGTAGACAAAAGCTATACTGTGTTATCCTGAACAGTGCAAAAACATTAATAGGTAGAAGTAATTATGATGCCTATCTCTTAAAAATGATTTATAACATATTTGATATGCTTTTTTCATGAGCAGAACTGGGACCATGGCTGAAAGATGAAACCAAACACATCCTAGAGACTTCAGATAACTTGCTTTGCTATCACTAAGGTGTGGCTAGACTAGCATTTCTTTCTTACTTTCTTAGACTTCATATTAAACCGAGGTATTAGCCAGGAGATAATAAGTTAGATGTCACATTTACCCTCAAACTAGAATAGGTAGAAGTCCTATTTTGACCTTTTGGTGACCACAAGACATATAGTATCTTGATGGCTAATGCATGCAGCTAAGCAGCTATGCTGGTGCGTGGAGTACATACAGGTCTGTATTATGGACTTTTAGCCTAATGTTGTCAAAATCTTCATTTTTCCGTCAGAAGATCAGAGATAGGTCTTCACAGGGAGCCATCAACTGACTCAGGAGTAACAGTCTGCAAATAGACTTTATCCCCACGTATCACAAAAACACTGCTGAAAATTTTTAATAAAGACCAACTGAAAAAAATGATTTTTTGCTCAAAATGAGTAAAATGCAATCATAAAAAAAATGCCTGGGTGGTGTCCATAACCTTTAAGGACTATTTTCTAACTATGTTGTTTTCACTAGTTCCATGTTATGTAGAACATGTCTTAGTCGAGAAAAGTGCTTTATAAATATTGTATTGTACTGTATGTGATGGAACAGGACCGTTTTTACAGAGGAATAAATCCATGAGGAAAAAAAAAAAACAGGCTATGTTTGCCATATTGCAGGTTTGTACAACATTTATGCATGTTAGACCGTGTGTCCATAACATTTATGGATCCTGTAAATTAGCATCTACAGACATGATCTAAATAGCACAAAACTAGAAACAAAGCAAGAGATCTGGTAAATATCCTATAAACTGAACCATTTATAGGGAAAAATCTATAAAGACATGTATTCCCCTAGGTCTGACTACCTAATATTTTTAATATTCTGGTTCTATGTGCTGTCATTTCTTTCCAAGAGCATACATTATGTATACCAATATTCATGTAATGCAAATCTGTAATAATTTCTAGACGTTATGAAACACATTACACATTTCCTGTTTCTGGTAATATGTGCTCCTATATGCAGTCTACTGAAGTGATTTTTATGAATGTATGTAAGTAGGTCTTCCTTTATGTAGCTTTCTTGGATATAAAATTATTCAATGTGCTTTATGGTTTAAACATGGGCCATATCAGTGGGGCAAAGGACATGAAGGTGTCATTGTCACATTACAAGGTTACTACTGTAATTGGCCCTTTAGTTGGTTGTAAAGGATCTTAGTAACATCAGCTTTCTTGTGCCACGTTCTGAAAGCGTTTAGGTCATTAGGCTTTCTAAGTACCTTATGCAGTGCTATTATTCAACATTACTAACCGTACCACAGCCTTGGGGCCATGGTGATGGAATGAAGCCCTTTTTATTAACACTGTGTGCCTTTCTAAGCACTATGTATATGATCTCAGTCTTACTCTGGCACCTGAAACACAAAGAAATAAAGTGACTTGTTCAAAATTCCCATAAAACGTAATATTAAAACCAAATCACCCTTCTTTCAGAATCAAAGATTTCATAGAGAATGCTGAACGCATTCTGCTTCCTCTGCTAATTGAACGCTACATTAAAACGCCTTACTGATCACTTTGCCATATCATAAGTACGGTATCTGACTTGCACTCTGGCGGAATTCTTAAGATAGTGAAGGTTATTTTCCAAGTGCAAACATAGACATTTTATTTCACAGACTGGTTTTACATTATTGATCACTGTTGTTGCTGTTCTTTAGTTTACAGCTACTAACCATATGATTTGACAAAACTGTCACAATAATATTTAGTGGAAAACACTGAGTTATGCAAATCCAATTATGTTCTTTGTATATCTTTTCTATAAAGTATCATTATAATGAACTGTACCACAAGAGATAAAAGACTTTTCCCAAGATAAAAATGCCTCTGTTTTCTACGACCCCCATGGCTTTTCTCCCATTCTGTTGTTCTTAAAGTTCTGTAATATCTAAAACGTTATATTAGAAAATGGGAACCAATGTAAATAGATGTCATAGTTATAATTATTGCTGTAATTATTTATGGTAAAAATTTAATACTGTTACTAAGAGTAACATTAGCACATTAATACATTTCCCTGCCCGCCAGACATAATAAATCCAAAGAATGACCTAGTTGAGTTGATATAGTAATTTACCTGCTATATTGTAGTCAGGCCTAACTGCAACCAGTTCCTAAACCAATTAACAAATATGGAATCTGCAACTCACTAAACTTACTCTACAACTTACTCAACTTACTAGACCTTACTATGAGAATGAAGAAGTTATCATAGAGTTCAAGCAAAATGCCATGCTATGATCGAAGGAAGTTCCAGATGAGTTACGAAAATAAGTGTTTAAATAGTCCGAAAAGGGTTACAAATCCTAATTTGTGACCACAAAAGAACTCTCGATACATTTTAGACAGCTGTCGGCCAAAGCCTAGTTTGGATGGCAGCTATTCCTCCTGAGCTTTCCACACTTATGCACACTCAGCTGAACTAAGTGTGCATGTTTCCTCAATAGGGAGAGGAGAGTAAACCACTATAAAACAGCTGTGTCAGGGCTCATCTAATTTGAGAACAAAACAATTGGGCATGTTGAAATGATCACTTATCCGATGTGAATAGAGAGAATGCTGCACATGCATGGCTTTCTTCATTCATCTCTATAGTTCATAAATAGCAAAGGTCACTTACTAAACTATTTTCAAATATACCATAGAAGTGAGAGCCATGCATGCATAGCCACCTATTCATTCACAGCGGCTATGAGACTGGTACTCTTGCGCAAGATAGGTGTGGGTACCCAAGGTAGGACCTGAACCTGTGGCTATGCCATACATGTCAAGGTGGAAATAACTCTTTAAGAGTTATTATTTCCAAACAGAAAAGACTTGGAACAAAGGTGAATCTGGCTTCCTGGGATAGTGGTTGGCATATCAGAATTACCCAAGGCTACATTGAAACTCCTTTAAGCCTATAGCAAAGATATCCTAACAATAGCAGTCCTCTCAAGGCTCAGGTAAGCTTTGAAGACTCCACAGTAAAATATAAGCTGGGACATAGCATTTATTCAGAGGTAATATAATAAAAAAAAACACCCCAAAAGATCTCTTACAACCCTATCTGGTCATCTGTTTGAGGTTTCATTAGGTCATGCATCAAGACAATGCTTTAAAAGTATAAAATCAAGCCTATAATAAATGCTTAAGTGTAATGGACAGTGAGTGTGTGCTAATCAACTGGTTTGAATTTTGGCTAGTCCTGAGGGTGTTATCATGGTGGTCCACTCATTTTCTCCCTTTATACAGCTGCTACCTCTGTCCGGTGTGGTTGACTGCTTACCCATTGGGGTCAGAGACACCGGTGCAGAGCACTGAGGAATCTGGCAATAAACATGCTGAGTAAACATTCAGAGGTCAAAGCAAGCAGATTACATGTGAATCCGTGAAAGAGTTCAGAGTTCAGGACAGGTGGCTCAGGGTCAGTATGGTGAACAGTCAAGATCCAGGAAACAGGCAGAAGTTAGTACACCTACAGACAAATGGATTATCGGTCTTTTGCAAGGGCTAACAAGCAAGTGAAACCAAATACAATCTAATGCACAAGAAATACAAGGAAGAGCTCAACACAGGAAATGGCTGTAGGGAGAGGATCAATGAATAAACACTAATAAGACACACAGAAAGCAACCTAGAAGCCAGGCTTTAGCCTGCAGTATGGGACACAGGAGTCTGACAGCTTGCAATGGGCAGAAGCTAGGTGATGCGATGTTAGTGCCCTCCTTGGACATCGGAAAGGTGGTGGGCAAAGAACATCACCATGACATTGAGGAGAAACAAATTTAAAGAGTTGGATTAATCTAGTCAAAGTCCTTACTTGAATACTGCCCTTGCCGCGCCCCTGTGGGAAAAAAAAGTCTCAAACCCACACTTTGCAACTTTTTAACACCACTTTTCTTGTGCAAGTAGGGAATAAATCTCCCCTTTAGAGTTAATCTAAAAGAACACATTAGATCATTTCATTTATAGTGTGATACAGTGGGTGTAGATTGGTCGGTTAACGTGACTTGACGTGACGTGTACTATGTTACTATGTTACTATGACTTGTAGATAGAGATGAAAGAATGGATTTCCAGGGTAAAGCTTCATGCACACAGTTTTATCTATATTTTGGTCAACATACCACAGATCCTCAAATTTTGGATACCATCCATGTGCAATCCATATTTTTGTTACTCCCATCAATAGAAAGCACTATTCTTGTCTGCATTATGGAAGAGATTAGGACATGAAACAACCACAGAAAATACAGATAATGTGCATGGTCCCATAGAAATGAATGGGTCAGTGTGCTAAGGATGACAAATACAGTCGTGTGCATGAGGTCTAAAGATTTCCATTTTTGGTTCACTCACCTCTACTTGCAGGGCATGAGTGTACCTTTACTGAAAATAGCAGTTTATTACCAGATGCTGTTAGCCATATATGTAGAGAAATAGATGGCAGGCAGAAATACAAGGAGCATAATTAGCAGGATAACAGAGATATTTCTTGCAATATTAGGAAAATAATTACAGGAATTATGCTTTGGCTGAATCCTATTAAGAGTTTCTGAGCCACTGGGATATTTTACAAACACAGATGCGCCCTGTTTGTGGTTTACTTGGATTTAAATCCTTTGTCCACATGTTCATAGATCAGGCTCCGGTTGTACGCTGACAAAGAAAAGATAAGTGAGAGCATACTTTCTAAATGACATGTCTGCAATAAACCAAAGACTGTACAATCGCTCTTAACACTTACATGTGCTGGTCTGTTGAAAGCAATTTCTTTATTTTCAATTACATATTTTGAAATGTTACTGTGATTTTTAGGTGCCCATAAAAGAGCACAAAATTTGAAAAGAAAAAAACATAGACAGGACAGTAATTCTAAAGGTTTGTGGTTATTTAGGTGCAGTCACTCTATGTAGGATTTAGCAGCAGTGCTCCAGCTCCCCTTACTGGTCCCTTGGGTTACTGCAAGTTGCTAAATATGCAGTTACTTTTTAGAGCGAGAAGATTGGTATATCTGTAAACCAGGTAATCTGTTCAACAGTTCAGGTGCCTCTGGAAAACATTTGCGTTTGATGGCTAATTATGGTGCTAAATGTATGTATACCAAGAATTATGCCATAAAGTGTATTCATTATTGTGTAAGTCAGACTTCATTTGTATTGGAATGCACCGAACTATAATTTAGCGTTCTTGTAAAGCCCTATCATCTCCAGTAATTGCTGTTATCCAAGCTACATTCAGATAAAACAATAAAATGACTACACGCAATTGTAAAGCTCAATAGCTTCAGTATAAGAAGGAATGACCATTTCACTAGTGTATGAATAAGGCTTGCACAGCGCTTCATTCTGCTTTTCTTTTTCGGTTTTAGGAAATGCCATGTTATATTTACTCGGGTAAATTACTGTTAATTATACTTTCTGGCAATATCTATTATTGAACTACAGTTGCAGGCAACTCTGAGGTATTTTGCAATTGAAAAGAACATATAATGGTAAAAAGAAAAGTATAAATTGACGTGTACAGATGTTTAGAGCTGTGTCATCTGGCACTGGGAGCTGTGAAATAATGTTACCTGTGGTTTTCCTAGGAATTACAAGTAAACTGCTTCTGTATGTTACCTTCAGTCCCCTAGCAGACGAGCGTGTCCGGATTAGGCCCAAATGCATTGCGGATGCGTTCATTGAAAACTGTGCAATTTCGCAATCAAGTCCATTCAGTTTTGTGTGCGGTTGCGTTCAGTTGTTATTGCGCGGGTGCAATGCGATTTAATGCGTTTTGCACGTGCGTGATAAAAACTGAATGTTTACAAACGACATCTCTTAGCAACCATCCGTGAAAAACGCATCGCATCCGCACTTGCTTGCGGATGTGTTGCGATTTGCATGCAGCCCATTCACTTCTATGGTATGGGGCCAGCGTTGCGTGAAAATCGCAGAATATTCTTATTGCGATTTTCACGCAACGCACAAGTGATGCGTGAAAACCAACACTCATGTACACAGCCCCATTGAAATGAATGGGTCCGGATTCTGTGCGGGCGCAATGCGTTCGCATCACGCATTGCACCAGCACGGAATACTCACTCATGTGAAAGGGGCCTTATTAAGTCACATTTTTAAATAACTAGTTGTAGACCACTTACACAATGGATTTGAATGTGACGTTAGATATGTGGAATGGAGTTTGTCATCTGTGATTTCTCTCTACAGTACTGTAGGTAAACCTGCTAATTCATCTTAAAGTGAATTTTAAGGTTTAACAAAGGAAACTGTTCAGTAATGAATGTGACTCTGTTAAATGTGATTGAATAAATTGAATGTACCTGGGGCTAGGGATGAGCAAACTTCAAGTTTTAACGTTTGGGTATATGCTGAATTGCATTATGGATTCCGTTTCCACGGACCATAACACAATTCCATGATGGAATGCAAACTGTAATACCTTTAAAGGCATTCCATTATACATTCCATCATGGAATTGCGTTATGGTCTGTGGTAATGGAATCCATAACGCAATTCAGCATATACCCGAATTCAAATTTCAAAACTTGAAGTTCGCTCATCCTTACCAGTGGCCATCACAGGAAAGAGGGAAGAAGGAGGTGAGGGGATCGCTGATTTCTACAGTATAGTGATAAGCGGCAGGGGCAATATTTCGCGAATATTTAGTAGAATATTCATCATATATTCGAGAATTTGAGAATTCAAGATTATATTCTTATATTCACACCGCAGGAATCCTCGTGTTATTCACACAGCAAAAGTCCACAAAACTCAAAAACACGTCACCTGGCAGTCCACAGCAGGCTTTAGGGCGCCTGGTTTTCAGCTCTCAGCCTTGCAGTACTCCTCAGCTCCCAAAACACAGAGCTTCACTATCACCTGGAGGTTCACTCCACCCCCCAGCTGTGCTGCTGGCTGGGCTTTTAAACCCCAGCCCAAAACCTGGCCTGGACGTGGGGAACAGCCAGCCACCCACCCTGCTCTTTGGCTGCTCCCAATAAGAACCGGCCCGGATTGTCTTTACAGCCACACTAAGTAAAACAGTGTCAGCAAGCACTAGCTGCCGCTGACACACAAAATACCGGATCTTATCTCACCGAGGCCAGGAACCTCAGTGACACATACCTTCCGTCAATGATGGACCCTTGCGCCTTCCTACAATATATATATATATATATATATATATATATGTACTACCTGTCCCCAAAAAAAGTTGTCACCAAAAATAAAAGGTCACACACTCTAATATTTCCTTGGACCACCTTTAGCTTTGATTACGGCACGCATTCACTATGGCATTGTTTCGATAAGCTTCTGCAATGTCACAAGATTTATTTCCATCCAGTGTTGCATTCATTTTTCACCAAGATCTTGCATTGCTGATGGTAGAGTCTGACTACTGTGCAAAGCCTTCTCCAGCAGATCCCAAAGATTCTCAATGGGGTTAAGGTGTTGACTCTGTGGTGGCCAATCCATGTGTGAACATTATGTCTCATGCTCCCTGAACCACTCTTTCACAATTTGAGGCCGATGAATCCTGGCATTGTCATCTTGGAATATGCCCGTGCCACCAGGGAAGAAAAAATCCATTGATTGAATAACCTGGTCATTCAGTATGCTCAGGTAGTCAGCTGACCTTATTCTTGGAGCACATACTGTTGCTGAACCTAGACCTGACCAACTGCAGCAACCCCAGATCATAGCACTGCCCCCACAGGCTTGTACAGTAGGTACCAAGCATGATGGGTGCATCACTTCATCTGCCTCTCTTCTTACCCTGATGCTTTCATTACTCTGGAACAGGGTAAATCAGACCACATGACCTTCTTCCATTGCTCCAGAGTCCAATCTTTATGCTCCTAGCAAATTCAAGCCTTTTTTCTGGTTTGCCTCACTGATTAGTGGTTTTATTATGGCTACACAGCTGTTCAGTCCCAATCCCTTGAGTTCCCTTCGCATTGTGCGTGTGGAAATACTTTCACTATTAAATATAGCCCTGAGTTCTACTGTTGTTTTTCTTCTATTTGATTTTGCCAAACGTTTAAGTGATCACGATCATTCAGGACTTTTTCCCCGCCACATTTCTTCCTCGAATACGATGGGTCCCCACTATCCTTCCAGTTTTTAATAATGCGTTGGACAGTTCTTAACCCAATTTTAGAAGTTTCTGCGATCTCCTTTTTTATTTTCTCTGCTTGATGCATGCCAATGGTTTGACCCTTCTCAAACAGACTAAGGCTACTTTCACACTCACATTTGGTGCGGATCAGATAATACAACTGTCTGCATCTGTTCAGAACGGATCCGTTTGTATTATCTTTAACATAGCCAAGACGGATCCGTCTTGAACACCATTGAAAGTCCATGGAGGACAGATCTGTTTTCTATTGTGCCAGATTGTATCATAGAAAACAAATCCGTCCCTATTGACTTACATTGTGTGTCAGAACGGATCCCTTTGGCTCAGTTCCGTCAGACGGACACCAAAACGCTGCAAGCAGCGTTTTGGTGTCCGCCTCCAAAAAGGAATGGCGACTGAATGGAGGCAAACTGAGGCAAACTGATGCATTCTGAGCGGATCCTTTTCTATTCAGAATGCATTAGGGAAAAACTGATTCATTTTGGACCGCTTGTGAGGGCCCTGAACGGATCTGACAAACCGAAAGCCAAAACGCCAGTGTGAAAGTAGCCTAACATCTTTTCCACGACCACGAGATGTGTCTTTCGACATGGTTGTTTAAGAAATGAGAAGCAACTTCTTGCACCAGTTGGGGTTAAATAACTTGTTGCCAGCTGAAAGATAATCGCCCATGCAGTAATTATCCAATAGGAGGCTCATAACTATTTGCTTATTTAAATCCAGGTGGCGGTGCAGTGTATATGTATAAAGTTTTCCTAAGCTGTACAACTAGGTCCCAAACTGTCTTAGTCTGTTCTTTTGTATAAAATTGTTGACACCTCCGTGTACAACAAAAGGGGTAAATAGGGCAATGATACTGTATCCTACACGGTGGGTGGATGGATACACTGAAAGAAGAAATTGAAGAAATTGAAAAAGTCAGCACCAAATTCACTTTTAAACTATGCCTAATGCCTCATAAGGCATTTTCCTCATGTTAGACCCATAACTTTAGCTTCCAGAACTGATCCTGCAATATCAAAAAATTATCTTTTTAATTAATTTACAGATTAGCTCTTAAGTGCACCATGGATGGGTCTGATACACTCTTGCCCTTTCCCCTTCCACCACCATGTGCTGATAGGAGAACTGGCTGGAGCACTATGACTTCTTCATATTGACGATCTGTGTAGTCCTGGCAGAAGAAACCTTACTGATTAGGAAGTAATGGCATATGCTGTTTAGTTTAGTGCTTTAGTAATTGTTGAAATTCTGTACAATTTTCTATACTTTAAAAGTTGGGTGGTTTGTGTGTGTAGTGTATATATTGTGTATTTGTGTGTATGTGTGTTGCACAGATATGGTGTATGTATATGTAAACATGTGTTGTGATGTCACGTGTCCACCGTTGAATAGGGAACCTGTTGAATCCCACCCCTGGGTATGCCCCCTTGTTTACAAAGTATTTTCTGCGGTCCACACAGAGGTCCTGTCTATAAAATTGTGCAAATATATGTCATGCACTCCTCCTTCTGGGTTGTATATGAGAATAATGATTATTTATTCAATAAAATACAGTTGAAACCATAAGTTTACATACACTATATAAAAATACATATATGCATGTTTTTTTCAATATCTGACACGAAATCAGAATAAACCTTTCCTGTTTTTGGTCAATTAGGATTACCATATTATTAGTATTTGCCAAATGCCAGAATAACTAGAGAAAGAGAATGTTTTAAGGCTTTTTTTATTACTTTCTGCAATGTTAAAAGTTTACATACACTAAGATTACTATGCCTTTAAACAATTCTGGACTGCCCATATGATGATGTCATGTGTTTGGAACCCTCTGTATGGTTTCTTGGTAACATCTGAGTTAGAGACAAACCTGTGGATGCTGTGGGGATTCGCTCTGGTAGGCAGGTTAGCGGATGCAGTATAGATGCAACCACAAAGTCTTCTACTTAAACAGTTCAGTGTTTATTCATACAGGAGGCAAAACTAAATGACAGTTCACAATCTTGGTGTTCGTTCACACCTGTAATGACCGGTGTCACGCACAGGGAGGAAAACAGGGAAAGCCCTGCCTAAGGGAGAGGGAAAGGTGGTGACCCCTAACTCACCTTGCGGCTGGCACCTGACTGCCCTGACGTACCTAGACGGGTTCCTCACCCGTGCGGCGATCACGTGCCTAAACCCTGGCTTTCCCTGAAATGAGCCCTAGATAGTGAACGGGCCGGTGGGATCGCTAGTCCGCACCACTGCACTAAGAGGGAAACACCAGGGAGAGGACAGACAAACACAGACAAACACAAACACCCAGGTGGACGACAACAACTGTCCACAAAGGTCCAACAGGGATCCGGAGGGTAGCGTTCTGAATCAACAGTCAGAGAACGCAGCAACACAGCTCCAGTGGGTCAGGATAGATGTCCAGGCAGGAAGCTCTATCTCTGGCAACCAGAGAAGTGTGAGAGAGGAATATAAGGAGGTTTGGGAGTGCTGGACAAGGAACAGCTGAGGAGAAGGAGCTACGGATCCCTGAGTGAGCCAAAAGGGTTTGCAAAGCAAACCCAGAAAGCTACCATAAGGAAAACAGCCCTATCTTAAATAGAGCGTGCAGCCAACCGCTGCGACTTCCTGACCCCGGGTATAACGGAGTCAGGCGTGGTTCTCGATACCCTCGTGACAACACCATGGAAAGTCCGCAGAAAAAAACATTCACCTTGTGAGCAGTTTTTCCTCAGCAGTCCCCAGCAGGCTTTAGGGGCCTGTTTTCCAGCATGCGGTTCTCAGCCCTTTAGAACGGCACACAACTTCAGTACCCAAAATACAGAGACTCCACATCTTCACTGTGAGATGGAGGATAATCCACACCACCTGACAGTGCCGACTGCTTTTATAAGCCTCCCAAGACCCGGCCTGGAAAGTGGGGAGAAGCCACCCACCCAGCACTGTGGCCAGGAACCTCGGTGACACATACCGCCCATCAATGACGACCCCTTGTTCCTTCCTACAATGCATTTAAATGTACACCTGAAACACACTGCTTCTTTGTGTAGCATCATGAAAAAGTCTAAAGAAATTGGCCAAGATATCAGGAAGAGAACTGTGGACTTGCACAAGTCTGGCTCAACCTTGGGTGCAATTTCAAGATACGTGAAGGTGCCTCGTAAATCTCTACAAACAATTATACGCAAGTACAAACAAGATGGGAATGTCCAGCCATCATACTGCTCAGGAAGGAGACAGGTTCTGTGTCCCAGAGATGAACGTGCTTTGGTCCGACATTTGCATATCAACCCCAAGAACAAAATCAAAAGACCTTGTGAAGATGATGGCGGAAGCTGGTAAGATTGTGTCAATATCCACAGTGAAACAAGTACTGTATCAACATGGGCTGAAAGGCCACTCTGCCAGGAAGAAGCCATTACTCAAAAAGAAACATAGAAAAGCCAGATTAATGTTTGCAAATGCACACAGGAACAAAGATCTACATTTTTTGAGACATGTCCTGTGGTCTGACAAAACTAAAATTAAACTTTTTGGCCATAATGACCATCGTTACATTTGGAGGAAAAAGGGAGAAGCTTGGAACAGTAATAACACCATCCCAAATGTGAAACATGGGGTGGCAGCATCATGTTGTGGGGTTGTTTTGCTGCAGGAGGGACTGTTGCACTTCACAAAATAGATGGAATTATGAGGAAAGAAGATTATGTAGAAATACTGAAGCAACATCTCAAGACATCAGCCAGGAAGTTAAAGCTTGGGCGGAAATGGGTCTTCCAAATGGACAATGACTCAAAGCATACTGCCAAATTGGTTACACAGTGGCCTAAAGAGGACCTTTCACCAGTTTTTACTGTAGCCCATGTTCCCTAAATGTCATATCGTTAATTTCTTTCATGATATGCTCGTCTGTTGTGCCCCTCATTCTGTTTATGCTAATTAATAGCATTGGAACAGGGAGGAGGAGACATCAGCTTTTATCAGTGGGTGTCTCTTCTATCTGGCTGTGGCGCTGTCACAGCCATTGAGAAAAAACAGCTCACCTTTTCCCTGGCTGTGACGCTCTCTGCTGTGATTGGACAGCGCTACAGCCAGATAGAAGAGATGCCCACGGAGAAAAGCTGATGCCTCCTCCTCCCTGTTCTGATGCTATTAATTAGCATACAGGGTGCCTAAACAGAACGAGGGGCACAGCGGCGCAACGGAGGAGCATATCATGAATAAAATTAGCGATATGACATTTACGGAACATGGGCTACAGTGTGAGGTATCGTTTTTATTAAGTAAAAACTGGTGAAAGGCCCTATTTAAGGTTAACAAAGTTAATGTTTTGGAGTGGCCATCGCAAAGCCCTGATTTTAATCCTATTGAAAATGTATAGGCAAAGCTGAAAAGGCAGGTGCGAGCAAGGCGACCAACAAACATGGCTCAGTTACATCAGTTTTGTCAGGAGTAATGGGCCCAAATTCCAACCAGCTATTGTGAAAACCTTGTGAAATTATATCCAAAACGTTTGACCCAAGTCATACAGTTTAAGGGTAATGGTACCAAATATTAATGAAATGTATGTAAACTTTTGACTTTGCAGAAAGTAATAAAAATGCCTTAAAACATTTTCTCTCTCTCTCTTTATTCTGGCATTTGGCAAATAATAATAATAATTAAGGTAATCCTAATTGACCAAAAACAGGAAAGTTTTATTCTGATTTCATGTCAGATATTCATGTCAGATATTGAAACTTCTGGTTTTAACTGTAAAATGTTGTGCTTATATAATCAAAAAACAATAAATAAAAACGTAATATATTACATATGGGCCCAAAGTATTATTCTTGCAATGTATTGATGTATTGCTGCAAGAGGATAATATATGTGCAAAGACTACTTAAGGAATACATCTAACATTGCAATTAAAACATAAAATACTATTTATATCTAAAAACTGACCAAAAAATCGTTATTATATAAACAATTCATAAATTTAGTTGTAATTCATACATTATTATAAAGCATATAGCATAATTGAGGGTAGGTATAGCACATAATACCTACCTTACTTACACACATATAAACTATTTAAAAATGGAAGTCACGACCTATTTCCCAAAAATTAAAATTAAAATATATAAACAATTAAAAAAATGAACATCATGGGAATCGCTGCATGCAGAAATGACCGTGCTATTAAAATATAATAATAGTTTTACAATAAAAATATTAAAATATTTATCCCTTACAGCAATCTACAAAACTGAAAAAAGTCTAAATGGCTGAATTACTGTTTCTGTGGTCGCTTCGCCTCCCACATAAAATTGAATGAAAAATGATCAAAAAGTCATACACACTGCAACATTTGGTCAATTTTGCGACATTTGGTGTTCTTCACCACTTTTCAGAGTGGCCTATGTTTGAAGGGGTCATCCAAGGCTATAAAAAGCTGCCCCATATGCCGGGCCCCTCACAATGAATATACTTACCTGGGTCCCCGCTCCCTACATCGGTCCTGGTCCCCACACCACCACTGCTGCTTCTCCCCCTGCGCGGATGAAGAGGCGGCACAGGAGCGGCGCAGGGAGCCAAGTAAGTATATTCATTGTGAGGAGCCTCGCATATTGGACAGCTTTTTATAGCCTTGGATAACCCCTTTAAGAGCTAATAGCGAGATTAGACCTGAAATTATGGACCATTAAATATTATTCACATTACCCCTACTTGAAACGGTTTAGATTTTTTTTGTAACTAATATTGTTAAACAGGAAGTTTTGCCTATATTATTATAATTTTTTTGATCATACCTGAAAGAAAAATAATTTTCTCATCTTCTGTTAATAAGACGCAAGGGGTGGGCAAATGCAATCCAATGCAAACAGGCTTTTATTGCTAGTCAGCTTGAATAGAAATGTGTTTGCGATGGATCAGAGTTGCCTTGCACTTTGAAGCTCATTTCTTCTTTTAGATATAATTTTCATTTACGGTTGGTAGAATGGAAAAATTGCAAATTACATGCCTGTGTTGTTTTCAAAATATTTTCAGACATTGAACGTGGCTTCTCCTGTGTTAATTCTCATTTCCCTCACCCTATGGACAATATACTGTATGACATACATTTAGACACCTTATTTTTACAAATATTGAATAAACGTTGCATCTCCACTGCTGCAAACAGCCAATTAAGTGGCTCCCAGTAGTGAGACCCCTCGGCTCAACTAATCAAATATACACTATATAATATAATAGAAAAAGGTTGGAAACTTTGTACAAACATGTCATTATCCCCAAAAATCTCAACTCGTCGTTAGATAGCCTTCGATCTGTATTTGCATCTTGTATATTTTTTTCTCCTCTCCTTATTTTTATAGCTATCCATGTTCTCTCTATTACTGTACTTGGTGGGAACAATCTTCCATGTGTTTGTATTCTGAGCTGGCTGCCTCCCTCTGCTGCTCCTCCATCCCTCAGACATAAGCCTCACGCATACAACCATATCTGTTTTGCCGTCTGCAAACCAAAGATCTGCAAAACACAGATACCGCCCATGTGTGCCCTGCACTTTCCTATTCTGCATATCATATCTTAAAGTAAAAATGCTCATTCTTGTTCACAAAAAGGACAAGCATAGGACATGTTCTACTTTTTTTTTTTTGTGGAACAGACATAGGGCTGCACAGATGTGGGCAACACTAGTGTTGGTCGAGTACCAAAGTGTTCGGGTGCTCGAGTAGAGCACCCGAGCACAATGGAAATCAATGGGAAAGCCCGAGCATTAAACCAGTCGCCCCCTGCTCTGAAGAGGGGAGGGTGACTGGTTCATAGTAAAAGGTCAGAAATTTATTGAAACACCACTGAAATGGTTCGGGAACAGCATGGGGAGGATGTCTAGATTCATCTTGGACTCCTAGGTCACTGCTGGGAACGATGCTGTCCGAGTAGTAAGCCACTTTTACAGACTGACAATAATACACACCAAACCGAAGATAAAATCGATTATAGAGGAAACATTTTTTCCTGTATACTGTTACAAGGAAGAGGCACTCTGATATAACTTGTTTATCACATAAAGGAGGGCCTCATTCACATTGTGGTACAATTGTTCAGGTAGTGGGACTCCTACACTCATAAAGCCTATGCATTAAGGGAAAGGGCTGGCAAGAATTACAAGGAACCAACACTGCAATACACCCTTTATTACACATAAAAGAGGGCATCATACACACCCTTGAAAAATTATGATTGATGGCCTGCTGGTGACGCTTAAAAATTAGGAGCAAGGGCCTGCTGCTGATATGACCATCTAAAAATTTAGGGGTGAGGGTCTGCTGCTGAGCTGACCCTCTAAAACATTATGGGTGAGGGCCCGCCGCTGAGCTGACCCTCTAAAACATTAGGAGCAAGGGCAGCCTAATAAGCATGTTGATATGATAGAGGAGGAGGACGAGAAAAGGGAGATTGAACCATATACCGTATTTTTCGCCCTATAAGACGCACCGGGCCATAAGACGCACCTAGGTTTTTGGGGAGGAAAATAAGAAAAAAAAATTTTTTTAACCAAAAGGTGTGCTGTGTGTTTGGTGGGTTTGGAACGAATGGTGGTCTCTGGATGGCACTATTACTGGGGATCTGTGGATGACTGACACTTATGTGGGGGATCTGTGGATGACTGACACTGTTATGTGGTGGATCTGTGGATGATGGACACTGTTATGGGGGATCTGTGGATGACGGACACTGTTATGGGGGATCTGTGGATGACGGACACTGTTATGGGGGATCTGTGGATGACGGACACTGTTATGGGGGGGATCTGTGGATGACGGACACTGTTATGGGGGGATCTGTGGATGACGGACAGTGTTATGGGGGATCTGTGGATGACGGACACTGTTATGGGGGGATCTGTGGATGACGGACACTGTTATGGGGGGATCTGTGGATGACGGACACTGTTATGGGGGGATCTGTGGATGACGGACACTGTTATGGGGGGGATCTGTGGATGACGGACACTGTTATGGGGGGGATCTGTGGATGATGGACACTGTTATGGGGGGGATCTGTGGATGACGGACACTGTTATGGGGGGATCTGTGGATGACGGACACTGTTATGGGGGGATCTGTGGATGACGGACACTGTTATGGGGGCATCTGTGGATGGCATTGTTACAGGGGGGGGGGGAATCTGTGGATGGCACTGTTATGGGCTGGGGGGGATCTGTGGGTGGCACTGTTCTATATGTGCCATCCACAGACCCCCCCCCCCCCCAGCCCATAACAGTGCCATCCACAGACCCCCCCCAGCCCATAACTGTGCCATCCACAGACCCCCCCCCCAGCCCATAACTGTGCCATCCACAGATCGCCCCCGCCGCCAGTATACTAAAATAAGATGTTATATTCAATTTATACTTATTAAACATGCCCCCTCAGTCCTATTTCTACCTTACATCCGAATCGCTGCTGTAGAATGCAGGCAGGCAGGACGGGCGGCCGGCACGTCTCTTACTGACGTCACTTGCCTGCGCCGCCTGCTTCATTCATAAAGTAGGCGGCGCAGGCACGTGACAAGAGTTACGCTGCCGCCTGCCCGCCCTGAATTCTACTGCCGCGATTAGGATGTAAGTTAGTAATAGGACTAAGGGGGCAAGTTTAATAACTATTATCTGAAAATTACATCTTATATTAGTATACTGGAGCGGCGGGGCGGTGCTATACTACACTGACTGCACCGCACCGCCCCGCCGCTATTGCCAGCCCCCAGACCCTCCCCGAGTCCCCGCTCACTGATACATCGCTGCCAGCGATGTAAAACTGCACGCATTCGCCCCATAAGACGCAGGGGCATTTCTCCCCCATTTTGGGGGAAGAAAAAGTGCGTCTTATGGGGCGAAAAATACGGTACCCTTTTTAGTGGTGGAAGGGGTGCATGGGAATACAGTGTATTCTATACACCATAAAAGCCACATGTTCATGTGCCTTTATGTTTAGCCACTTTCCTCTGGTGGAGTAGAGAAGTCAGGGGCAATCAAGTCCTTGTTCATTTTTATAAGAGTGAACCGGTCAGCATTTTCAGTTGACATTCGGATACACTTATCAGTAATTATGCCCCAGCAGCACTAAATACCCGCTCTGACAAAACACTGGCGGCAGGGCAGGCAAGCACCTCCAAGGCGTAGAGCGCCAGTTCATGCCATGTGTCCAGCTTGTACATCCAATAGTTGTAAGGCACAGAGGGATTGAGGACGCAGACACGGTCTGCTACATACTCCTTCACCATCGTCCAAAATGTTCCCTCCTTGTGACACTAGGCCGCGCATCAGGTTCAGGGTGCTGGCGGAGTGTCATAAAACTGTCCCAGGCCTTGAAGAGTGTTGCCCTGCTTCTGTTGGAACTGTTGTGTGTTCCGCTAGTCTCCCCTTCTCGATTGGCGAAGGAACTACGTACTCTGCAGCCAGCATTGTCAGCTGGAAATTTTTGGAGCAATTTTTCCACAAGGACCTTCTGGTATTGCACCATTTTGCTTGTCCTCTCCATCACAGCAATGAGAGATGGGAAGTTCTATTTGTAGCGGAGATCATAAAGGGTGAACAACCAGTAATCGGTATTGTCCAAAATGCGTACAACGCAAAGGTCACGGGAAAGGCAGCCTAACATAAAGTCAGCCATGTGTGCCAGAGTCCCAACAGACAAGACTTCGCTGTCCTCATCAGGAGGATGACTGTCAATCTCCTCATCCTCTTCCTCCTCTTCTACCCATCCACACTGAACAGATGGAATAAAACTTCCATGGGTACTGCCCTCTGTAGCGGAGGCAACTGTCTCCTGCTCCTCCTCCTACTTCTCATCATCATCCAATTTGCGCAGGGAAGAAGAACTGAAGGTGGTCTGGCTATCAGCCTGTGTACTGTCTTCCCCCATTTCCACGTCTTCCACATGCAAAGCGTCTGCCTTAATTCTTAATTGTGAGCAGCGAGTGTTCGAATAGACACAGAAGTGGGATGGTTACATTGATAATAGCGTTATCGCCATCACCATTTGTGTCAAAGTTTCTTAAAACATCCATGCCCACTCCTTGCTTGTGAATAGCGGAAGCTGACTGGAAAGGCGACGACCATGTTGCAGCTGGTATTCAACTACTGCCCTCTGCTGCTCACAAAGTCTGTCACCACCGCCTAATAAAAAATTACACTGAATTAATGTCACTGATATTTAGGATGTCATACGTTAAACAGGAGGTATAGCACAAGTAATGTCGCTGTCACCACCGCCTAACAAAAAAATTATACTGAATTAATGTCGCTGATATTTAGGTTGCACAAGTGTTATACAGGAGGTATAGCGCAAGTAATGTTGCTGTCACAAGCGACTAATAAAAAATTGCACTGAATTTTAATGTCACTGATATTTAGGATGGGAAAACGTTACACAGAAGTAGCGCAGGTAATGTCGCTGCCACCAGCAGCAAAACGATTTGACTGAATGTCACTGATATTTAGGATACGCAAACGTTATACAGGAGATGTAGCGGAGATAATGTAACTGTCCGCAGCGCACACTGTCTACGGAAAAAGTACACTGGATATCACAGATATTTTAAGGCTGCGCATGCGTTAGACAGGAGATGTAGCGCAGATAATGTCACTGTCTGACAAACAATTGCAAGGGTCTATAACAAGTAAAAAACAAAAAATTTGCTATTTCTATCCCTACACTATCTCTCCCTTCTGCTCTTCAGCTCTCACTGACTAATACTGAGCCGAACAAGTGTCATCGGGTGCTATATAGCACCCGATGATGTGTTCCGGCCAGCCAATCACTGTAATGCCAGCAACCAACATGGCTATGGCATTATAGTGAATGGCAGCACTTACCTGCACGTTTATTGGCTGCATAGCAGCCAACAAACGTGCGGGGAGGAGACTCGAGCATTGCGCTAGAGCACACGCCCAACACACCCAACAGAATGACGCCCAACACTAGACAATTTTAGACTATTTTATTAAACGTTTTAACAATACATCACAATGAAAAATTCTCATTTCTTTTACACTCTTCCCCCATCATTGCCCCCACCAAAAAGGGAAAAAAAGAGTTCACATCTACACTCATCTTGCTCCCATTCCCAGCTATTCACAGGTGGCATATGCATATTCTCCATCATTAGTCTTTCATCAGTGATTGAATGCACTCATATCCTGGTGACCTACTTGAAAGTCAGGAAAACAGCATTGCCTTTTTGGCTTCTAGCAGAATTAAATGCACCATTCTGAGTATTTCATTTTTAAAATAGTGAAATGTATATAGGCAGGGCCCAATTTGCTGTAATATCCTTATATTTTGCCCAATAACTCTGCCAAATTTTACCTCTTAGCAAGCTCTGCCTCTAATGCCACCAGATGTAAGTCAACTATCCTATAAGTAAATATTTAACCCTTTAAATAGGCCTTCAGACATGACCTGGATAATAAATAATACAGCACCTCATCTGCAGACAGCTGTTTAGGGGTGATTACCCTTTTCCTATATCCACTCTTTTGGTTTTCCCAGGCTACTTTTACTTTTTACTGCCTCATACTTCTGCATCTTTAAATATCTTTCCACTCTGCTCACTCATTAATAAACCTAAATATGTGTAGAAAAGTGTGGAGTTTGTTTATTTGCCAAACCTATTAAAAGTTGTTTTGGATATCACAGACAGTATAGTGTATTATGTCAAGGATTACATTAAAAGGGTTTTCCAGGACTTAAATACTGATGACCTATCCTCCAGTGGCGTTGCTAGGGCTGGTGTCAGTAGAAAATGGTGTCACCCCCCCAAGCCCCCCCAACCTGTGGACACGCCACTTTTTACTGATAATGTAGTAGGTGACACCTGCAGTCCTATGTAACACGACATATAACACTCTCTGTGTACAGATAATGTAGTAGATGGGTGTGAGGCCCCAGAATTCAGAACACGCACAATGTGACCTGAAGTCTGGGGCCAGGATGCGGCAGGGTAGGCCTTATTCTTTATCCATCCTCCAACCCTACCGTGAAACAGATATGTGGATGGACATTATTATATACAGTAGAATACACCACCACATACCTGTTACATCCAGTGACATCTCCTGTGATGTAGACTTTCCTCAATGTATTCATTCGGAGATTAGACAGCCATGATACCTTCTTTCAGCCGCGTCTTATCTCTGCAGAGTTTCACAGAATTTTTTTTTAGATTCGTCACTTTACTATCATCCTCTCCTATCCTTTACTATCATTATACAGTCGTGGCCAAAAGTTTTGAGAATTACATAAATATTGGAAATTGGAAAAGTTGCTGCTTAAGTTTTTATAATAGCAATTTGCATATACTCCAGATGTTATGACGAGTGATCAGATGAATTGCATAGTCCTTCTTTGCCATGAAAATTAATGCAAAAAAACCTTTCCACTGCATTTCATTGCTGTCATTAAATGACCTGCTGAGATCATTTCAGTAATCGCCTTGTTAACTCAGGTGAGAATGTTGACGAGCACAAGGCTGGAGATCATTATGTCAGGCTGATTGGGTTAAAATGGCAGACTTGATCTGTTAAAAGAAGGGTGATGCTTGAACTCATTGTTAACCATGGTGACCTGCAAAGAAACGCGTGCAGCCATCATTGCATTGCATAAAAATGGCTTCACAGGCAAGGATATTGTGGCTACTAAGATTGCACCTCAATCAACAATTTATAGGATCATCAAGAACTTCAAGGAAAGAGGTTCAATTCTTGTTAAGGATTCAGCTGTGGGATCGGAGTGCCACCAGTGCAGAGCTTGCTCAGGAATGGCAGCAGGCAGGTGTGAGCGCATCTGCACGCACAGTGAGGCGAAGACTTTTGGAAGATGGCCTGGTGTCAAGAAGGGCAGCAAAGAAGCCACTTCTCTCCAAAAAAAACATCAGGGACAGATTGATCTTCTGCATAAAATATGGTGAATGGACTGCTGAGGACTGGGGCAAAGTCATATTCTCCGATGAAGCCTCTTTCTGATTGTTTGGGGCATCAGGATAAAGGCTTGTCCGGAGAAGAAAAGGTGAGCGCTACCATCAGTCCTGTGTCATGCCAACAGTAAAGCATCCTGAGACCAATAATGTGTGGGGTTGCTTCTCATCCAAGGGAGTGGGCTCACTAACAATTTTGCCCAAAAACACAGCCATGAATAAAGAATGGTACCAAAACACAACTGCAACAGCAACTTCTTCCAACAATCCAACAACAGTTTGGTGAAGAACAATGCATTTTCCAGGACGATGGAGCACCGTGCCATAATGCAAAAGTGATAACTAAGTGGCTCGGGGACCAAAACATTGACATTTTGGGTCCATGGCCTGGAAACTCCCCAGATCTTAATCCTATTGAGAACTTGTGGTCAATCCTCAAGAGGTGGGTGGACAAACAAAAACCGTCTAATTCTGACAAACTCCAAGAAGTGATTATGAAAGAATGGGTTGCTATCAGTCAGGAATTGGCCCAGAAGTTGATTGAGAGCATGCCCAGTCGAATTGCAGAGGTCCTGAAAAAGAAGGGCCAACACTGCAAATACTGACTCTTTGCTTTAATGTCATGTAATTGTCGATAAAAGCCTTTGAAACGTATGAAGTGCGTGTAATTATATTTTACTACATCACAGAAACAACTGAAACAAAGATCTAAAAGCAGTGCAGCAGCAAACTTTGTGAAAACTAATATTTGTGTCATTCTCAAAACTTTTGGCCACGACTGTACACAGGGGGCCATTATATATACTAATAATACAGAGGGGCCATTATATATACTAATAATACAAAGGGGCAATAATATATTATAATAATACAGAGAGGCTATTATATATACTAATAATACAGAGGGGGCTATTATATATTCTAATAATACAGAGGGGTCTATTATATGCTAATAATACTGCGGGCATTATGTATAATAATAATACAGATCTCTGCTGTCCATATACTAGGCCAACCACCAGTATTACCCCTTCATATATCGCCTGCCGGCCAGTCACCCTGACCAGGCTGGCAGGCGGTATATGAAGGGGAAATACTCGTAGGCCTGGTATATGGACAGCAGACATGGCATCCTCTGGGCAGTACTGTCTCTGGTCATCCTTTGCCAGCACCTTGACTGCCACCTGCGTAGCCTGTAACACTAACTGTCACTCACTGATAGCCAAGCAGCAGGCAGTGAAGTGCCATGAGAGCAGTCAGGGTGCTGGTGAAGGATGACCAGAGACAGTACTGCCCAGAGGATGCCATCTCTGCTGTCCAGTCCATATACCTCCTGCCCACCCCACACCTAATCCTACTCAGGATGCTGTCACACTGACTGTGACACTGACAGTATGACTGACTCACTGTCAGTGTCGCTGCCTGCTATGGAGTCCTGAAGCGGCACACTGCGGCAGCTATCTTCTTCTTCTTGCTCCGGCTCCACAGTGTCTTTCCCGCCTGGAAGGTAGGCGGAGCTTTGTACTGTCGTGCGCCCCTAGTTCTGTTCATACTGCTCCTTACTCTGCGGCGCTGTGCAGTGCAGCAAAGCGAAACTCAGTAAGTTCATAGATTTTTTGGTGCAAACGGCAGCCAGCGCCCCCTGCAGTCTGGCACCCGGGGCAACGGCCCCCCTGGCCTTCCCCCACGCTACGCCACTGCCCCTGACCACCCTTGTCACGCCCCCTTTAGAAAAGACCAGGGGTGTAAAAACCGAGAGATGTGACTATATTTTCCACTTTTCAGGAACAAGATACATGATCTAAGAGGCAGGAAATAACTTCTCAGGGAGGGGAGGATGGGAGTCCTACCAGAAAGTGCTGACAGTGATCCCAGCTGGGAGGACAACTACCCCCAGCATGTTCAGCCTGGTATTATGTGATATCAGAGGACATCACAGGAGGAGGTAGAAGAGGAGAGGACTACAACTCCCAGCATCTCCTTCACTCAATAAATCCATCCGTTCTCTCTTTTCTTCTACTTCATACAACACTCCGCCCCCTGCACTATTTACATGACAGTAACATCATCACAGGTCCTTTCCTACCACTTCTCTCCACTGCTGAGCTCACCCCTCCTGATCACACAACAGTGACATCCTCCCAGGTCCTGCGGCAGATACAGAGAAGGTCCTGGTCCGTAGTCACTGGCAGTGCTAGCAGACAGATCGCTTACCAGGGGTGGGGGGGTGCTAGTGGTGTTGGGTCTGGCGGGTAAAATCACTCACCCTATCAGACTGGTGTCACCAGATGCACCCCCCTCACAATGCCACTGCTATCCTCTGATGATCCTTCCTGACACCTGGAACCCCTGCTGATAAGCTGTTTGAGAAAGTACCGCCGCTCCTGTGAGTGCCACAGTCTTCTCCATGCTTACTGTACATTGTATAGCAGCTGTACTTGGCATTGCACTTAGCCCCATTAACTTCACCACCTTCTCAAACAGCTGATCGGACCTGATGACCTTTGGTGTTGCACAAATTGAAGTATCCGAAGTGGAATTCGATCTGAAATTTAGGAAAAATTATATTCGCAGCAAAGCCGAATTTCCTCGTGCTTCATGGTAACTAATCAGATTTTTTCTAAAATGCCTGCTGTACATGTTACAAAATGAAAGTAAGAAGCCCCGGAACGGGATATGACACATTATTCCGTGCCTCATCCTACGCGGTCTCCACTATATCCCTGTGAGCTCAGCTTAGGGAGAGATGTGACAAGTGCTTATGTTCTACAGTAGGAACGGTTTTGCAGAAAACTGTTCTAAAAAGAATATTAGATAGTAATATTGCAGGGACAATGTAGAGAAAGTGCAGGGATATCGTAGGGAGAGTTTTTTTGAGACTATAGGGAGAGCATAGGGAAACTGCAGGGACAGTGCAGGCTGAGCGTAATCACCCTGCTGCGCCATTCATACTTAATCTGTTCTGTTATACATACACTTCCTGTGCAACAGAATTAGTCTGAACAGGCGGTGTAATATATTGCAGCGTTTATCTTGTTCACTTGCTGCAGCATTCATACTTAATTTGTTCTGTTATACATAGACTTGCTGTGGGTCAGACTTAGTCTCAATAGGCTGTTAACCCAGCTTCCCATGTCTACGATTTATGTTCCCACATGTGGGTACGGGTGCCGGGCTTTCTCATTCCTCCCTGCGTCTGCATGCTGTGCTGACAGGTGCGAGCAGTGGGGTTCTTAGCTGTGGTATGCTCCTGTCGCCAGCATCCCCCTCCTGGCTCTGAGAAGAGCTTGTGCTCTGGCTCAGAGTTCCTTGTGTGTATATAGGATGTGGGCGGGTGTATATCTCCTCCTTATGTGAGACAGCACGCACACGCCCTCAATCTTTATCTGCAGGATGTATTTAAAGGTGCCTGCTTTTAAATGAAGGCGCCTGAGCAATTTTGGTTACTAGCCTTGTCTAGTTCCTGTTTAGCATAGGTGTTACTGTGTACCGGACCTTGAATCTTATTTAATGGACTCTGTATGTCTGCTGCCTGCCCCTAACCATGTACCTCATTTATATACCTCGCTATAATGCTGCCTGCCCTGACCTTGGACCTTGTACTCTGACCTTACTTTGCCACCGCCTGATCAGCCTCTGGCCTCCCAGTGCCCTCTTGGTGTACAGTACCATCTGGAGGTCTGTCTAGTGGCTCCACACCCAGGTTCCATTCCCTCATTTCCAGACATCCTCAGAGGTAGCACCTGGTCTATCCTCAGAGGTGTCCTGAAGAACGAGGGTGCACTTAGACATCACCCTCTGAGGAGGTTGGTCACAAGGGACAGCTCGCACTCGCTGATCATTACAGTCTAATATTGCTGCGTTTATCTTACTCAGCATTCATAGTTAAACTGATATATACAGTATATATATATATATATATATATATATATACACACACTAGCAGAAGGACCTTGCTTCGCACAGGTATATTTTATCTATTTCATTTAATGTTTGTGTGTGTTGTTAAAAGATATCGACAGTATCCCTCATAACAGTGACCTCCACAGTCCCCCACCCCTTAACACTGAGCCCCCCACAGTGGCCCACCATCTTAAAATGGGACCTCCACAGCAGCCCATCCCCTTAAATTTGACCTTCAAAGCAGCCTGTCCCTTTAACAGTGAGATTCACAAAATGCCAGTCCCTTGACAGTGACCTCCTCAGGGGCCCGTCCCCTTAAGAGTGACCTCTACAAATATGTAACTGTCGGCCAGTACAGGCCACAAAAATTAGGCATTCATCTGACATAAAAGGCCTTTTATGCCGCTGTATATACATAAGGCAAGGACTATTCTTTGTTCTGGGTGGTGGCAGATATATGTGGGCTGGCATGAGGAAATTCAATTACACATGGTCATCACAGGTGTTGAATTCCTCTGAGATCCATGCCTCATTCATTTTTAAAAATGTGAGGTAGTCCACACTGTCGTGAGCTCGGCAAGTGTGCTTATAGGTCACCATCCCCCATGCTGCGCTGAACGTCCTTTCGGACAGGACACTCGAAGAGGGGCAAGACATGATTGTGCCAGCTCTGGCCACAGGTAAAGCCTGCACACCCAGAAGTCAAGGGGTTCCTCACTTCTCAAAGCGTCCACATCGGCCGTTAACCCGTTGTAGTCGGACTCCTGTTGGTCTAGGCGTTCCCTGAGGCTGGATCCGGAGGGCGGCTGTCGATGGGTTGGCTGCAAGAATGATTTCATATCCGAAGTGACCAACACATCTTCAAACCGCCCTCTTTTTGCAGGCGCAGTATGATTGGAACCCGCACTTGTTTCGCTGTAGGTGGATATTCCTCTGCCAGTGTCCTAAACAGCAGAATGCAGCATCTCTTGCAGCAAGACCTGGAAAATGCTGCAGTTTGACTGCCCTCTGTGATGCTGGTTACATGTTAGCCATTTTGTGTTTGTACCGGTGGTCTAAGTATGTTGCCACCTAGTACAGGTCCATGACCTTTATGCTTTTTTTTACGGTAGTCCCTCTTCAAACACTGGAGCATGAAGGCCCCTATTTGCACTAAATTGGAAGCAGTGGAGCACCCTGGCTCCTGCATATCGCACAGGAGAATGTCATCCTCGGTCTCCTCCCCCCCAGCCACAGACAACACCAGGGATCCCTGAAAAGTTTAAAGCCTGCTCTTCTTGCTCCTCCTCCTCCCCCCAGCCACCATCCTCCTCTGACTCCTCTTCAGACTCCTGCTGACTTGTCTCAGATGGAGTAGCTCCCCCTGGGAATTCATTCAGCATTGCGACTTCCTTATCTTTCACCTCCCGCTCCTCGACGGCTTGATCAATGACACGATGCAATGCAAAAAGTAGCATGAGGAGCATGAGTGCGGGTGCACGCAGGTGACGCTCGCACCTCCCTCTCGGCTGCTGAGTCCCCAGCCAATGTGAGACGCCGCTCTGCCGAGTTCCCAAGCCATGTGGGCCACCGCTCGGCCACCGCTCGGCCGCCGCTCTGCCGTCCTGTTGCCTCCCGGTCCTGCCGACGCGCTATCTGGTCACCTATGTGAGGAGTTCAGCTGACATTGGGCCCCGGACGGAGAGAGAGCAGGAGCGGAGCACTGAAGGAAGACTGGAGGTGACGGGGTGATATAGAAGGAGGATCGCTGTACCGGCTCATATGTTCACTCTTAGCATTCATCCCCCTTCCCCTGAATGAGAACGGAGCTGAGGTGAGATGCACAGATTCTGGTATCGGACCGGAGCCCTGGCTGCTGAAACAGGCTGATATATCGAGGTGAGGCAAGCTGTTTAAAGGGGTGGCAATTGAGGGGATTCAAGTTCGCCATAAAACCGGTTCTAAAGTTTAAGCGCTGGGAATCGATTGGCGCCCTCTCCCCCTGATAGCATACGCCTAGAAGATAAGCCTGGAATACATCACTGGAGGGAAAGGGCTGCTGATATGAACGAAAATACTGCACAACAGCTCAGTTTTCTTAAAGCTGGAATTGAGAGGAAAAATATATATGGTGTCTTTCCAGGGTAGATGACTAGATGACTGCGGGTGCAGTTCTCCTGGATACCGCTCAAAAGAGTAAAGCACAAATGGAGAAGGGGAGTAGTAACAAATAAAACTTAACTTTTAATATGTCTATTCTCCCTGGGTAGGGAATAAAAGACCCCTTACAAACAAAAAACACACAATGACAGACGTAGATCCTGGGTTGGTGTGCCGCAAGTGTTAACTTGCACACCAAATCAGGTGTCGTCCTCCCTAGGCCTGCGAAAAGCGTTGCAAAGGCCCATGGGGGATAGACAGTAAGATCCCTTAATCCTGATCCCAAGATGGAGTATTGGGACCAAGCTGATAAGAAATGGAAAGGTCTTACCAATTCTTAGGTAGGCCTCACTTGTTACCCATGTATAGTGGGATAGTACAAGAGGTGGTCACGTGCAGCAGGTCGGTCGTTCATCAAATGTCCATAGGAAAGAGGAAATCCGAAATATCAGTTAGACCTGGTATTAGAGTAGCCTCAGCAGAGAAACTTACCCTAGTACCACCCTGCTTGACCTATCCGGCCCTAGTGACCTAACACGGGGTCCGTGTCCCGCAAGGGGTGCCCCCGTCCGGAACCTTGCCCTGATGAGGAGTCCCTATGTGACCCTAAGGCAGGGTGACCAGGGGCAGAGCCCTAAGTATCAAGGCAAGTGAAGGTATAAAACCGTAATAAATTGCTTGTGCCGCAAAATATAAACAGATGAAAGGTAGACAAACGCAAAAAAATTGCGTATCTGGTGGTATGTAAGCGTGTCCCAATGCGTTCCATTGATCTAACATATCTTTGGTCCGCTTTCATAAGCCTAAGACCCCATAAATTGTCAGGGGACACGGAGCTTATTATTATGGCTCCTGCCAGTCTACCTATTGCAACCGTATAGAGGTATTACAATACTGCAAATATATGGGGGTGTTACACTGAGAAGCCCCTCAAAGAAAGGTAGACAGGGGACAGAATGAGGCATGTGGAATGATATACATTATTACTGGAACGGCAAATCCAGAATTGTAAGCATGGAGGTTCACCATGCTAACCATCACAAGTGCACGCCTGTGGAATTGGAAGGAATTAATTCTGAGTCCGGGTACAGGGGATGGGGAAAAGAGAGCAGAAAAGAAAGTGAAAAAGCGACCCTCTGTTCCCTTGCTAACACCACGGCGGATGGATTAGAGTTTGCTTAACTGCACTAACTATAACAAATCTGATTGCGCCTCAGGGAAAATACTCAGGGACTACTACAGATCTTTAAGACTCGTCTTGAGGAACTGTTATTATATGAATTAATATGAATTAATGTAGTCAAAGGTATATGTAAAAAAAAAAAGAAAAAGAAAAAAAAGGGTTGCTCTGCCCTACTGCCTTTGGATCTTTTACAGGACACTTTTCCTTGCGGGATGGAAAGAGCTGACTATATCAATGGGCCAATGATATTAGAATACTATTATACGGGAAACTGAACTTACTTGAGTTAAACATATTAACTATACTGACAGTGTGGTATGAACTAACTGATGGACTAACTGGCACAGAGCAGTGATGAAGTGGCCACTAACAGATATGTTGGAACTTTGGATTTAGTCAATTGACTTTCAACATTAACCTGAAACTCACTGATAGTGGGTTCATTTGTTGAAGTGTGTTGTATGTGTTGAATGGACTGTTACTAAGTTCACCGCATATATATAAGTGTAGCCTCTTCCTCCCGCGTATATGGGTACCACAACAGATAAAGAGATAGCGGTCTGTCTTTAAAACACCAATACATTTTTCAAAATGTAATGGCATCAAAGGTGTGGAAGACAGTTACAGAGTGGGGGGGGGGGGGTATCTGTACGTGGGTAGGAGGACGCAAATACTAAAATCACGGAATTAATGTAAAAAAAAACAAAAAAACTGAATACTTTATCTGTAATCCTGGTCAGTGGGATACTAACTAGTGTGACGCTAGGAAGAATATAGAGCCAGGTCGGCCCACAGTTGGTTAGCGCTAGGAATGAGTATCCACGTTAGGATAAGATGGCTAGACAGGGAGCTGGGAAAAAGGGGCGAGGGCAACTAGAATTAAACACCTCAACCTCCCCAGGGCTCAAGAAAATAGAAAGGAATAAGCACCAACTTCTGACTAATATGAGAATGCAGAGGTCCCCCCCCTAAGAAAAAAAAAGAGGATATATCCCAAGATTTTGAGGGGGAGGGGGAACTTTTTGGGTCAGTTGAAAATATTAGCTTGAAGAATCTGGGTGAGGATTCCCAGATTGGAGAGAGAGGTACCAATAAGATAAAAGAGGTTGAATCTAATACCAATAGAGGGGAGCAGATGCCTAGCTTACAAGATATATTCCAGGAAATTAAGAACTGTAGCCTGGCAATAAAGGACCTCTCTCTTCAGACTGGAAATATTAAGGAAGTGGTGGGGCTTCTAAGAACCGACCTACAAAAATATAAAGAAAGATTGACAGAGGCAGAGAAAAGAATATCGGACTCTTACAAGCTATGGCCAAGGAGAAAAACATCTTAAAGGCAGAGAATATAGAATAAAAAAATAAACTACTAGACCTAGAAAATAGGTCTAGAAGGGCCAATTTGAGATGCCTAGGGGTCCCAGAGGGGGTAGAAGGACGAGACCTACGTGATTATATACAAACCTGGTTAAAGGGGTTTTCTCAACACGCTATTTTAAACTTACCTGGTCCCGGCGCGCCGGCCACTTCCTGGTTTCAGCACTCGGCAGGGGGCGGGCTCCATCTTCATTGATGTCTTCTCCCGGCCGGGCCACGCGCTGTACTGAACGCGCACGCCGAGTCCGCGCATGCGCCCTGGTGACTTCTTCCTTGCCAGTATAGTATACTCGTGGGCGGCCGGCCGGGAGAAGAAAAGAAAGGTCGTCTGCGCACGCGGCCACCGCGATTCCTGAGAAGAGCGGTGGCCGTAACCAGGGGAGACGGAAGACAACAGTCAGGTAAGTATAGGTTTATTTTTTTCTAAGGGGTGGGGATTTGTTAATTAAATATATTTAGAAAAATGATCACTGTTAAATCATTAACAGATTTAACAGTGATCATTAAGATGATAATACCCCTTAAAGGACACAATTGGGCCAGGATATTTCAGACCACAAAAACTATGTGGAAAGGGCCTATAGAGTGCCGTCGAAACTACCCCCTCCCGGAACAAGACCGAGATCAATAATCATAAATTTACTGTCAGTAAGGGGTAAGGAAGAGATCGCCCGTAGGTCTAAGAAGAAAGGGAGTCTGGAGTGTGAGGGTGCAGTAGTGATGCTATTCCCCGATTACGCTAGGGAGACTGTAAGGCAAAGGAGCCAATTAATTGATATAAAAAAGAAATTGCGCTTACACAATGTAAAGTATTTAATGATGTTTCCAGCTAGGTTACGGATCGAATGGGAGGATAAAACCAGTTTTTTTGATACTGCAGAGGCAGAGGGTGAATGGATCGGAGGCAATATAAAAAGCTGAGGCGAAAAATGGGCTGGGGGGATTGGGAGGGAGTACTGCTATAGAAGACAGTCAGGGTTAGACGCTACCCTAGGTCATTTGGCAAGGGAGGGATGGGGGTTGGGTTGATATCTGCTTGTGTGTTTTTTTTTCTCTCTCTCTCTCTCCTCTTCTTCTCCCCCCCCCCCCCCTTTCCTCCTTGTGCTCTGAGGAATTCTCTTGCTCCCTTTCCTATTGGCTTGCACAATCTGGGTAGAGCTAATTAACCTATATGAGAATAATCTCATGGAACATTAGGGGCTTGAGTAGGGGTGTAAAAAGAGCTGCTGTATTTGACGCAATTCAAAGGGCATTACCAGCTATAATTTGCTTACAAGAAACACACCTGACGGATGAGATGAAGGGTGGGATAGATAGACCATGGATTCAGTGTGCCTTCCATTCAGTATACTCATCATATGCAAGAGGACTAAGCATATTAATACATCGTGACACAGATATCAAGGTGATTAAAACAGTGATAGATACTCAAGGTTGCTATGTTTTTATGGACTGTATATTGGAGGGAAAAGCATGGCTGATAGCAAATGTCTATATACCGCCCCCCTTTAAAACAGATGTTTTATTGAAAATCCATGACCTTGTGATTAAAGCCGGAGATAAGCCACTTTTGGTAATTTTAATAGTGTAATGGATGGAAATATGGATAGATGTAGGATAGGTAATTTACAGGAAAGAGGAACGGATACTAGGTTAAAAATTATCACAGAAGAGTTGGGATGGATGGATGTTTGGAGGATAATGCACCCGAAGTTAAAGAAATATGCATGCTTTTCAAAAACACACAGGAGTATTTCACGGATTGATTTAGTTTTCACTAACACAAAAGGTATATTAGATATTGAACGAGTCAGGTATGGTCAACGCGGGATTTCGGATCATAACCCTATAAACATAAACACAAAAAGGGAGGTTAAAAAAAAGAGGAATATGAACATAAATTTAGGGTGGATAAATACAATGAGTACACATGATAAGGTTTTGCAAGAGATTAGGGAATATTTTGACATAAATGAGGGTTCAGTGGTAAATAACATAGTTTGGGAGGCTGCAAAGGCCTTCATTAGGGGAATTTTCACAAAATACACTATACTGTATAAGAAAAGTTTAAGGAAGAAAATATCAGTATTGGAGCAGGAGGCGGACATGTACGAAAAAAAATACGTTGAAAATGCCATAGAACTGAACTTCAAAGAATGGAGGAGCAGAGTTACTAAAATGGAAGATGAAATGTTTCTGAAGGCTGAACAACAAAAGGAAAATTACGTAAGGGACAATTACATCTACGCACACATACCGGGTAAAAAGTTAGTGGCCGTGGTCGCAGCACAGATAAAAAAAAATAATCATATCCATTGCCTGTTAGATAAATTAGGACATAAAATAACTGAAAAAACAGCTAAAATAGAATTATTTAAGGAATATTTAGAGGAGGTATATAGCAGTAAAATAAAGAAAAATACGCCCCAAATACAGCAGTTTCTAGATAAAATTGCTATCACGACAATAACCCCAGAACAAAGGGAAAGTTTGGAAACCCCAATAGACCCCAAAGAAGTGGATAAAATATTACCAAAGATAACTAAAAATAAGACGCCAGGGATAGATGGCATCCCGTTCGAAGTGTACGCCTAATATAGAGAAATAATGATCCCAAAATTATTAAAGATGTGGACAACATCGAAAGAGTCAGGTAAACTGCCAGACTCACTGAGGGAAGCCTTAATCACACTTATTTTAAAGCCCGGGAAAGATCCAATGTCAACAGATTCATATCACCCTAGCTCACTGATCAATACAGACAAAGATTTTGGCAGCAAGGCTCGGGGGGGGGGGGGGGGGGGGTAATACAAGGACTTGTACATGAGGATCAGGCGGGATTCATGCCGGGTAGAACGTAGAACTACAACCGAAAATATTATGAGGTATTTTATGAATACCCAAATGGAGCCCACAAACAGCGGTGAGCGAATGATTTTAACTATAGACGCTCCAAAAGCCTTCGACACTATAGAGTGGCCCTTTTTAATGGCAACCCTGAAGAAAATGGGATTTGGTGAAATATTTGTCTCTTGGAAAAAACTCTTATATACTGATATAACACTCCGAAGGTATACCCATTTGCAGGGGTGTTAGACAGGTTTGTCCCCTCTCCCCCCTGCTATTTGCTATAGCTATGGAACCTTTGACAGATCTGATTAGGCAAGATAAAGATATCGAAGGCTTTAAGTATGGATCTTATGAAGAAAAAAATCGCTTTGTATGCAGTTGACATCATGCTGTTTGTGGGCTCCCATGGTTCACTTACCAGGATTTTCGAGATTTTTGAAGAGTACAGCGAATACGCTGGACTCAATATAAATTGGTCTAAGTCGGCGTGTATCCGGATTGATCCCTTGAATGGGTTAATACCGGGTCAAATGGAAATCAAGAGAGTAGATGAACCAGTAAAATACCTAGGGATCCAAATAACGCCTAACTCCAAAGATTATGTTCAGTTAAATGTAATACCCAAAATACAAGAAATTAGGAAGAAAATAGAAGTATGGAAAAAATGATATGTTTCAATGGCAGGCTGAATTTCATTGGTGAAAATGTACATTTTACCCTCTATGAACTATATACTATGGAATGCGCCGATAATAATCCCCCAAAAAAAGAAAAGTTAGTGGAACCATGGAATTTTTAGATTGGGGCAGGTATGGCGAGAGGGAGATATAGTTACATACCTTAATCTTAAAAATGAAGGCGGATTTGGAAATAAGGACCTGAATTTCTTTTATCTACAACTGAAACAAGCCATACGAGTATCGTTAGGTAAAGGAAAACAAATTGATACCCTCCCACCCCCCCCCCCCCCTAGTTAATATTTTTAAATTAAAAACAGGAAAGAAATTGGTGTCCAGGATATATGGCAGTTTGTTAAATCAAAAACAAAAAAAACTGCAGTTAACTGCCTAAGGCATAAATGGCAGGATGCTTTGGAGCCTCAACGGGAGGAATTTTGGGAGGGGGTGTTGAGGGCCAAAAATGGGGTCTTAAATAACTTCTCCCATAGAATTATGCCATTTAATATAATATATCGCCTATATTACTCCCCTAAAAAGCTAATGCTTTTTAGGGGAGTTTAGTTGTAAAAAATGTGGGCAATTAGGGGTAGATGATATCCATATATTATGGACATGCACGAAGATTAGAGAATTCTGGTGGAAGGTGCACGAAATAATATATGAACAACATGGATTTAGAGTCCCCTGGGAATTTGAAACCTGTATATTGGGGAAACTAGATGGGATAGGCTCCCTCAAATATCAGGAGATGTATTATAACACATTGGAGGGATGGCGTGGCCCCTGAGGTCAGGGAGTAGAAGAACCAGGCCAAAACTTCACTTGCAAGAGAGAAATTTCATCTAGTATCTGAAAAAAAAAAATGCTATATTCGATGAACTCTGGCAGAAATGGTTAAAGTGATTTAAGATGGGAGACTGGAGGGGGAGGGGGGAGAAGGGGAGAGGAGAGAGAACATTTCAATTTTTTTTATACAAGCAGCGGGGAGGGAGGGAGGGAATATTATAATTATGTATATTATCGATAAGTTGTTTAATATATGGAAAACAGAGGGAATGTTTGAAAAGTTCAGTAAAATGGATAAATTTAATGTAAATGATAATTTATATGAAAAATAATAAAGAATATTTAAAAGAATGACACGATGCAATGCATGCTCCAAAAAGGAGGATCAAGGTACGATGTCACTGATGTTGCCCTGGCTGCGACTGACCAGTTTGGTGATCTCATCAAATGGCCGCAGAAGTGTGCATGCATCGCGCATGAGCAGCCACTGGCACGGTAAATAGAAGCCAAGCTCCCCAGAACCTGTCCTGCCGCAGAGTTCATACAGGTAGTCGTTAACGGCATGTTTCTGCTGGAGCAGCCTATCAAGCATATACAAGGTGGAGTTCCAGCGCGTCGGGCAGTCACAAATCAGATGTCTGACGGGCAAGTGGTGTCGCCTCTGAATGTCAGCAAGGCAAGCCATGGCCATGTAAGCTCTAAATGGCCAGAGATTTTCCTGGCCTGCCGCAAGATGTCCTGGACCCTGGGGTACTTGGCAATTAATCACTGCACGACTAAGTTCAGGACGTGTTCCATGCACGGCATGTGTGTCATTTTGCCCTGTTCCAGCACGCTCAGCAGATTTTCACCATTGTCGCACACCACTTTACCAACTATCAAATTGAGCGGGGTTAGCCACTGACCGGCCTGTGACCACAGAGCTAAAAGGAGTGCAGGACCGGTGTGGCTCTTGGCTTCCAGGCACAACAGCCGCAGCACAGCATGGTAACGTCTCACCTGGCACGTCAAATAGGTTCTAGGGAGCTTGGTGGGTGCAGCGGAAGAGGCGGTAGCAGTGGAAAAGGAGGAGTCAGCTCAGGAGGAGACAACGATGGAGTAGGAGGAGGAGAAGGAGAGGCACGCCTACATGCAATCCGTGGCGGTAACACCAAATCCACACGGGTGCCACGGGTTAAATGCTTGGCGGCCGTCAGAAGGTTCACCCAGTGGGCAGTAAAAGTTATGTATCTTCCCTGCCCGTGTTTGCTAGACCAAGTGTCTGTTGTTGATGTATCTTGGCACCGACACTGTGTGCCAGAGATATATTAACTTGCCGCTGAACGTGGCCATATAGTTCAGGGATGCCCTTCTGGGAGAAATAATTCCTTCCGGGGACCTTCCATTGCGGTGTGCCAATGGCCACAAATTTTCTAAAAGCCTCAGAGTCCACCAGTTTATATGGCAGTAGTTGGCGGGCTAGCAGTTCTGACAAGCCAGCGGTCAGCAGTTTGGCAATAGGATTATCCTGCATCATCATTTTTTTGCGCTCGAACATTTGGGCCACAGAAACCTGCCTTGTGCCAGATAAACGTGACGACGGCACGGTGGAAGGTGGAGTGGAGGACAAATGGGAAGAGAGAGGAGAAGGAGAAGAGGCAGGATGTGGAGAGATTGAAGTGTGGCTTTGTGGGTTCTGATGGCGTTGCTCCCACTGGGCTCAGTGATGGGAGGCCATAGAGAAGAGCAGTATTTGTGGAAGAAGATATATAGCAGCCCTCAATCAGTATTTGGTGGAAGAAGGTATATAGCAATAGCACCCTTTAATCAGTATTTTGTGGAAGAAGGTATATGGCACCCCTCAATCAGAATTTGGCATAAACAGGTATATAGCACCCCTCAATCAGTATTTGGCAGAAACAGGTATATAGCACCCCTCAATCAGTATTTGGCGGAAACAGGTATATGGCACCCCTCAATCAGGATTTTGTGGAAGCAGGTGTATCGCAGCCCTCAATCAGGATTTGGTGGAAGAAGGTATATGGCAATAGCCCCCTTCAATCAGTATTTTGTGGAAGACGGTATATGGCACCCCTCAATCAGTATTTGGCAGAAACAGGTATATAGCACCCCTCAATCAGTATTTGGCGGAGACAGGTATATGGCACCCCTCAATCAGTATTTTGTGGAAGATGGTGTATCACAGACCTCAATCAGTATTTGGTGGAAGAAGGTATATAGCAATAGTACCCCGCAATCAGTATTCTGTAGAAGATTGTATATTGCACTCCTCAATCAGTATTTGGCAGAAACTGGTATATACCACCCCTCAATCAGTATTTGACGGAAACAGGTATATAGCACCCCTCAATCAGTATTTTGTGGAAGAAGGTATATCGCAGCCCTCAAGCAGTTTTTTTTGGGGCAACAGGTATATCACACCCATTGAAATTAGTTACTCCAATAGTGTTTGTCCCTCTATCTAGCTGTGGTATTGCAGCAGAACCGCACACAACAATCTTGTCCTGCGGCGCGTGATCCCGCGAGACCTGTGATCTCCCGCGGCAGGTCTCCCTTTGGGATCATGCGCCGCAGGACAGGATTGCGCACCGAAGTGACTGAACTCATGCCCGTGCAGCCCGCAAGTAGTGGAGGAGGGTGGGGGGATGATCTGTGGTGGGTCTAATCAATAATAAAGTGGGCTGGAATAGCCAAATAAAAAAAAAATGCTACCAGCATAACATTCGGGACACTGGACAAAACATCCGGGGCTAAAGCCCCAAATGTTTTGACCTAACAACACCCCTGGTAGACACACAGCAATCCCTTCAGTGCAGCCTTGGACATCTAAGGGTATCACAGACCTGTTATTGCTGAACGCTACTTGTCCTTTGAAAATGTTGGACGCGGACAGCCTGAAAACTAGCTGCCATATAAGATGATGACCAAACAGGGGCTGTTGCTGGTTATTTGACCACCTCAGGCCAAATAACTACTTAGCATGGGGGAATCTCAATGGTTATCGGACAAATCACTTCACCAACTCGACTCAAATTCAAGGTAGTTAATACGTTTGTTTAGGGCAAAAAAATGGTTGCATCGCTATTGCAATAGTTTATGGTCAGAACTACAATGGTATTACCAGACAGCAATAATAAATAATGTTTGAGTAACACTGACATACATAGCTATGGGTAAACTCACACTGTCACACTGATGGTCCATGTCGCCACCGTCCAGCTGTCCTGGGCAGATACGAACATCACTCTACTCTCTCTTTGTGAATTGGGACTAGTGCTCAGTGAACTGTCCTTTAGCACTGCAAGAGTTAATTATCTCCTTGTGATCTCAGCCCAGCTATTGATTAAACAGCTGGTCAACCTTTCTATTTAGCTGGGCATCCACCTCCTCACCTGAGCTTTGAGGTTGACTAGTCTCTAGTAAACAGCCGTGTACCGTACCTTGCCTGTCTACTGATTTTTCTCCTTTCATTCATGAAAAATTAACAAAAAATGTTTTCCTAAAAATTCTTAGACCTAGTTGACTAAAGAGTGTTATATAAACATTTTCAGGGCAAATTGAACTAATTTTGTTTGTCCAGAACCGGGTCTGAACTGAACTTTTAGAAAAATTCCGTGACCCTGAACTGAACCAATCCTTGAATGGTTTAGTCGTCTCTAGTGCAAGGGATCTGTATTGTCTACTTGTAGTTTCTGAAATGTGGAGAAAATATGCTTAAGTTCAGGGTCTGTGTGAAATATTTTTTTTCTATTTTGTTGTTCTGACATTCATCACACACAAGGTCCAATACGTGGAGCAAAATGTGTGCCGTACACCTCTCATTTTTCATAGAGTAATTTAATCAAAATCCTGTCTGGCCATGGTCCATGTACTTACAAGCCTGCTACCTCACATTACAGGTTCAGCTCCTCCTCTTCTCCTGCAACTGCCAGTGCACCTCTACACATTGCCTAAATAAGTGGTTAGGCTGCTGTAATCACAGGACCTTAATAACCAGCAATTCCCTCCAATATCTTGTAATTTCTTTTTTGAGTTAGCTATTCAAATGATTTTAGCTATCATACAGATGCATGTAGGAGGTACAATATATTGTAGGTCTTCACCTACTTTGTCTCAGATTAGAATGAATGGACTGTACAACCTACAAGCAAATTGAGGTTTCCCTAAGAGGCTTTTAAGAGGATCACTGGAGGTGGCCTTCAAGTTGTCCAGCATTTTGAAATAGTTATGAAGATTTGCTGTTCATTTCTTAAAATTAGTTCTTGTTAACTCTGAGTGAACAAAATAAATTCCCAGAAAAAAATGCCCTGTACTGCTAATTTTCTGTTCTCAAAGAAAATCCATTCTGCTGACCTCTCTGTCTGTTGCTTATTAGGGGCTGCCATGCATTTTCAGCATTGATTGCTGAACTTATTCATTGATTTCTTAATTGGGGGCTGTGTCTGTCATAAAGTAAGCAGTCAGCAGCAACATACTGTTACGAGATAGCACAAGAGCTCTAGGGGGCAAGAACTGAGCTAGAAACAAAAATAAAATAAGAAAAACAAGGCACTGTGGGTCTGAATGAGCCTGGAATATTTTACTGGTAAAGAACACTTGTTTGAGTATTATTTTCATGTTATGTGGTAGACTTTTATTTGCTATTATTTGGGGCTTTGCAGTTGTATTATGTTAACATTGTATTGCAGTATATGATGATATTATTTGAGAATGAAATGTCACTATCTTTTAAATAATATGCAGCACTGCATTGTGGTCATTGTATGGCACTAATACTTGGGAGGTATATAGTAGTATATGAGCAAACATTGAAGTGTAGTGTGGCCTATATTACAACTAGTGAAAGTGAATGAGGTTGTGTCACGACCCATGAGGTGATGCAATTGTGACCCAACAGTTGTAAAACTCTAAACCTATCATGCCATGTGATATCAAAGATGCTGTGTAGTTCTGGCCTTCCCATATTAGAAGTCTTAACTGCATGTGTTAAAATAGTTTTTTGGCTTTATATAAATAATTAATCACTATATACAATGCATTTGGAAAGTCTTCAGATGCTTTCATTTTTTCACATTTTCTTATTTTCTGCCTTGTGCTATATTTAAAATGAACCCACGTTTTTCCCTATCATTGTGGACTCAGTTCCCATAATGGCAAAGTGAAAACTGAATGTTCGAAATCTTTGATAATTTATTGAAATGGAAAATCTAAAATATTGGTTTAAGATAAGTATTCAGAGGTCAGTCTCTTTACTCAGGACTTATTTGTGGCACCTTTGGCAGCTATTACAGTGTCCAGTCTTCTTGGGTATGATGCCACAAGGTTTGTGACTGTGTATTTGGGGATTTTCTGCCATTCTTCTTTGCAGATCCTCTCAAAGTTGGATGTGGACAGCCAGTAGACAGCAATTTTTAGTTCTTTCCAGAGATGTCCGATTAGGTTCAAGTCAGGGCACTGGCTGGGCAACTTTTACCGAGTTGTCCCTAAGCGACTCCTGTGTTGTCTTGGCTGTATGCTTTGGGTATTTGTCTTGTTGGAAGGTGAACTTTGATCTAGTCTTAGGTCGAGGTCACTCTTTATCAGGTTTTCATTAAAAGGGTTGTGCAGCGATTTATATTGATGACATATCCTCATGATAGGATATCAATATCTAATCGGCAGGGTCTGACACCCATCACCTCCACCAATCAGCTGTTTGATGGGGAGACAGAGTTTCACGTGGGCACCGCTTCCTGGTCTTTACACTACGTTCCTGTGGAGCAGCGGCATAGTGTAATTACAAGTGCTTGATCCATTCACGTGAATGGAGCGAGTACTTATCATTACACTGCACTTCCAAGATGAATTGAAGTTTAAAGAACAGTAAATGGTGCTTGCATGGAGTACACCTCCTCTTCAAACAACTGATCAATGGGGGTGCAAGGTATTGGATCTCCGGCGATCAAATATAAATCGCTGCAAAACCCTTTAAGAATATTTCTTTACTTTGCTCTATTTAGCTTCCCTAACCCTGTCAAGTTCCCCTGTCACAAATGCTGAAAAACACCCCCACAGCATGATGCTGCCATCACCACTGTTTCACTGTACGGATTGTATTGGGCAGGTAATGGGCAGTGTCTGGTTTTACTCCAGACAAGATGCTTAGAAATGAGACCAAAAAGTTAAATCTTGGTTTTATCAAAGAATCTTGTTTCTCAGTCTGCGTTATTTAGTTTCTTTTTTTTTTTTTTTTTTTAGCAAACTCCAGGCGAGCTTACATGTGTTTTTACTGAGGAGAGGTTTCTTTTCTGACCACTCTCCCATAAAGCTCAGCTTGGCAGAGTGTTGCAGTGATGGTTGACCTTCTGGAGGTTTCTCTCATCTGCACATAGGCTCTTTAGAACTCAGCCAGAGTAACCATTAGGTTCTTCTCTTACCAAGGCTGTTCTCTCCTGATTACTTAGTCTGGTCGGGTGGCCAGCTCTATTTATATATTTTTTTTTATATGTACAAGGAAGCAACATAACAAAATGTGAAAAAAGGGTCAGAAATAGAGTTGAGTGGACACCTGGATGTTCGAGTTCGACGGGTTCTGCCAAACTTCACCAAAAAGTTTGAGCTCGGGACCCGAACTTGACCCCGAACCCAAACCCTATTGAAGTCAATGGGGACCCGAACTTTGGAGCACTAAAATAGCTCTAAAAAAGTCATGGAAAGGTTTAGAGGGATGCAAATGGCAGCAAAATGTGGTTAAGAACATGGCAAATGCTCTGCAAACATGGGATAAGATAGGGAAATGACTTAAAATAACATAAAATACGTAAAAAATGATAATCTTGATCTAGTAAGAGGAGGAGATCCATATGGAGTAGGAGGTTGAGAAGGCAGTGGATGTGGGGGTGTAGGTGGTAGCGGCGGTGGAGGAGGAGTTAGCTAACACTGATTTTTGGTTTTAATTTCTTATTTATTTTTTGTTTAAATTAGGGTACACCCCAAAACATTGGGAAAAATAACCTGTGATAACCCCCTCCAGCCGTGCTAAACAAACGTTCAGACAATACACTGGCTGCAGGACAGGCCAGCACCTCGAAGGCATAAAGGGCAAGCTCAGGCCATGTGCCCAATTTGGAGACCCAGAAGTTGAAGGGGGTAGACCCACCAGTTAGTACGTGTAGGAGTGTGCACACATACTGATCCAATTGGATATGTTATCTATAAACTTTCGATGTTCTTTTATGCGCCTACCATGGTGATCACTGTTAGCGGGGAATCAGGGTTCCAGGCCGGAGAGGGAGCCTGAGAAAGGGATACCACATCCAAGGGAGGTCAATGAAGGAAATGTGATCAAGCGGAAATGTGGGACATGTTATCAAAGCGTAAGGATCGAATGAAAGGAGGGCGCGCACAGCAATTACCCACTCCCGACTTGGCGAGGTAGTGATGATAAATAACAATACAGGACTCTTAATATGCCCTGTTATTGGAATGATTAATTAAAAATTACAGAGAATGTCACTGGGGTATTTTGGAATGTCAAAGGGAATTACAGGGAATGTCACTGTGACGTCCACGATCCAATTGGATAACTTTTCTATCAACTTTTGATGTTCTTTTCTGCACCTACCATGGCGATCATGGGTAGCGGGGAATCAGGGTTCCACGCCGGAGAGGTAGCGTGAAAAAGTAATAACATATCCAAGGGAGGTCAATGGCTGAAATTTGATCGAGCGGAAATGTAGGACAAGTTGTTAAAGTGGAAGGTTCGTGTCAATTAAAGATGAATTTTTGAAATTTAAGTCCCTGTCACCTATGCAGAGCAGGGGTTTTTCATTGGCAAAAAAAGGGTTAATGTCACCCACCAATGGAAGAGACGATTTTTTAAAATTTCGGTCCCTGTCAACTATGCAGAGCAGGGGTTTATTCACGGCAAAACTGTTCAGGTCACCCACCAATTGAACAGACAATTTTTTGAAATTTAGGTCCCTGTCACCTATACAGAGCAGTGGTTTATTCATGGCACAAATTGTAAAATGTCACCCAAGAATTTAACAGAAGCTTTTGCACCCTGCTACCTCTTTTGCTGTGCTGGTGCCTCTGTGCGACCACCGCTTCTTTCTCTGAACTAGATATGTCACTCACATGACCTTGATTCCATGTGGGGTCTGGTACCTTATCATCCTCCACATAATCTTCCACCCACTCTTTACCCCTGCCCTCCTTGTTGGCCTGCAGACTGCAGAAAGCCACAGAAGTTGGCACCCGTGTTTCGTCATCATCAGAGACGTGCTGCGGTGGTCTTCCCATGTCCTCATCCTGAAACATAAGTGATTGGGCATCAGTGAACTCAATCTCTTCCACTTCTGGTGCCGGGCTATGTGGATGGCCCAAGGAAACCCTGCCAGCAGAGTTGTCAAAAAGCATAACAGACTGATGCATGACTTGGGGCTCAGACTGCTTGCCTGATTTGCAAGGGGGTGAGTTGAAAGACAGATGGCCATGGGCTGCAGGTGCCAACTCAGATTTTTCAGCAGGGGACTGGGTGGGAGACAATGCGAAGGAACTGTAGGCACTGTCATCCCCCCATTCTACTATAGTCTGTACTTGTTCTGGCCTCACCATACATACTGTCCTAAATGCAGTGTAGGCCGCAAATGTACTTTCTAGCACAAGAGATGAGCATTTGTCACCCAACAATGTAAGAGAAAAATTAGTGAAATGTATTTCACTGTCCACTAGGTAGAGCAGGGTATATCACAGCCAAAAATTTATGAATTTCACCTGACAATGTAACAGACAAATTAGTGAAATGTATTTCTCTGTCCACAATGTAGAGCAGGGGTATATCACAGCCATAAATTTGGGATATGTCAACCAACAATATATCAGACAAATTAGTGAAATGACTTAAAATAAAATAAAATATGTAAAAATTAAAAATAATAATATTGATCTATGAGGTGGATGTCCATATGGAGTAGGAGGTTGAGGAGGCGGTGGACGTAAAGCGGCGGTAAAGGAGGAGGTAGCCAACACTGGTTTTTAGTTTACATTTTTATTTATTTTTTAAATTAGGGTACACGCCCAAAAGAATGGGAAATATAAAAAATACAACAATGAGCAATTGCGCTGGATTATAACAATGGCTGGGTAAGGCCGGTATACATGTCTATTCTGCACAAGTCCTGTGGGATCCATGCCTGGTTCATTTTAATGAACGTGAGCTTGTCCACATTGGCTGTGGACAGGCGGCTGCGCTTGTCTGTAATAACGCCCCCTGCCATGCAAAACACACGTTCAGACAATACGCTGACTGCAGGGCAGGCCAGCACCTCCAAGGCGTAAAGGGCAAGCTTGGGCCATGTGCCCAATTTGGAGACCCAGAAGTTGAAGGAGCAGACCCGTCATTCAGTACGTGTAGGCGTGTGCACACATACTGCTCCACCATGTTGCTGAAATGCTGCCTCCTGCTAAGACGTTCCATATCAGCTGGTGGTGCTGACAAAGCTTTTCCTCATTTCGGCCATGCTAACCCTGCCTTCTGAGGTGCTGGTGGTGCCCCAGCTGCGTTGGCGACCTCTTCCTCCTCCTCTGCCTTCGCCTTGTGCTTCCACTGTGCCCCCGCTGTCAGTTAGGAATGCCACCAGCAGCGCGCCTACCAGCGTGCGCTTGTACTCGCGCATCTTACGATCACGCTCCAGTGATGGAATTAAGGACGATATGTTGTCCTTGTAACGGGGATCCAGCAGCGTGGCCACCCAGTAGAGACTATAACATGTATTCGTTCATGTGTGCCAGGCAGCCCAGAGGCAACAAAAAGCTGTCCCCTCCGAGAGGTGTATCATCTGTGTCCTCTGTATTCCCCCCAGCCACGCACCAGTGATGGCTATGAGCTGGTTTTGGTGCCACCCTGCTGTGAACGTAGTTCCTCCTCCATCTCCTCCCCCTTCTCGTCATCCTCCAGAACTGTGCCTTGGCTAGACAATTGTGTACCTGGTGTTTGTGGGTGCAGGAACCCACCCACAGAGCCACTTGTGAATGACTGACCAGAAACCCTATTAAAATAATCCCTCTTCCTCCTCCTCCTGTGCCACATCCTCTTCGATCATCGCCAGAAGCGTTTTTTCAAGGAGGCATAGTAGTGGGATAGTAACGCTGAGAACGGCATTATTGGCACTGGCCATGTTGGTGGAGTACTCGAAACAGCTCAACAAGGAACACAGGTCTTGACTGGAGGCCCAGTCATTGGTGGTGAATTGGTGCTGTTCCGCAGAGCAACTCACCTGTGCATACTGTAGCTGAAACTCCACTATCACCTGTTTCTGCTTGCACAGTCTGGCCAGCATGTGTAAGGTGAAGTTCCACCTTGTGGGCACGTCGCCTATGAGGTGGTGAGCAGGAAGGCCGAAGTTACGCTGCAGTGCTGACAGGCGAGCAGCAGCAGGGTGAGAACGCCGAAAGCGCACACAGACGGCCCGCACTTTCTGCAGCAGCTCTGACGTATCAGGGTAATTTTTAAGGAACCTCTGGCAGATCCTCTGTTTGCTGGGTGGCAGGTGCTCTCCGGCCCTATCAGCACAGCTCTCCGGCCCTGTCACCCTACACAGGTAGATCGCCTGTCTCACCCAGACAGTCAGGCGATTTGGACTGGAAACTGCACTTAAAAGCACTTTCCACCAAAGCTGAGGTTGACGCACTCTTTAGCATAATTAAAGCTTCCCATAAACAAGACACGGCGGCCATGCGCCAAGACATCAACCATGTGGGCTTGAGAGTGGAGGAGATGGAAAACTTACAGGAACATGTCCTTGCAACCCTGGACTCTCACCGAATGGTCATTAATGAGCAAGCTACGCAGCTCCAGAACATCTTGGTGCATATAAATGACATAGAAAACTGAAACCGGAGGAACAATCTACGCATCAGGGGAGTCCCTGAATCAATAGCTGCACCAGATCTTGCTTCCTGGGCTCAGGAATACTTTCACAAACTAATGAATACAGACGCCAGCAAGCCCATAGAAATTGACCGTATACACCGTGCACTGGGTCCTAAGCTGTCAGACCCAACTTGACCTCAGGACATTATATGCTGTGAGGTCCTCCTCCGGTTCAACGGGTATCCTTATTCTTCCGGATCTTGCGAGGAGCACGCTAATGCTTCGAAAGGCCTTAAAACCCCTCCTATCTGTCCTCAGATGGGGCTTCCCCTTCCAGCTCTTCGCAAATAAAGATGGGAAGAAAGCGGTTTTCAAGTCACTTGTGGACCTTCCTAAGATCTTAGATGTGTTTAACCTGCCTCCAGTTGAGCTTCCTGACTGGCCGAGACCTCTTCTTGTGCAACCCACCCCGGAGCGTGAGGAGTGGCGGACGGTGACACCCAAATACCAGAGGTCCTTTAGACGACATCAGAAGCCAAATGCTTGAGACGTTTACCTGCCTCTACTTGTGCTACTTTGTTATACCTTGTTATACCTTTTTCTGATTATGTTTTATATGCTCTGTTCTTTATATACCTCTCTTAATTTATGCAACCGGAGAGTGGTAGGGCTGCTGTTCTGCCTTTGACCTCTCCTTCCCTCACTTAGGGACCACAGCACTCAATGTCGGCTGTGACAATAGTAACTACTTAGTTTACACTTGAGGCAGTGTTCCAGGCTCACCCTTGTTAGAGTTTAATTCCTTGTTGTCTTAATGCTGTTTGTCTCCCCTACCCCTCTTGCATCACCCAGTGAACCGCACCCGATTTCAGGCAATCAAGGCTCCACCACCTTTGCCGCAGGGAGCTGTCTGTCCTTCCCATCATCTACATACCATCCTGATGCTCCTGCTCCTCTTCCTCCTACTCCTCTTCACTGATTCCGTCAGTAATCAATCACCGAAGCGATTGACAAGAGACAACAGTATGCGTTTGACAAGAGACAACGGTATGCGATTGACAAGAGACAACAGCAGCCCTGCACTTACATGTAGAACAGAATGTGGGCCAGCCTGTCGGTGTCTGCCAAAGTGCACGGCAGCGTCGACGTATGGAGCTGTAACTATGGTCAGGGACAATACATGTTCTTTACAGCCCACTGGGTGAATGTGGTTCCTGCACAGCCACACCAGCAATTGGCCAGGTGACGTTGTTTCCGCCTCAATTTTCTCACGCCGTTGGTACTGCAACAATGTCCGCCTCTTGCTTCTCATCCTCCACCGTGTCCTCAGCCTCCACTGCAGGGACAATTCACAGTGCCCCTCCAGCATACCACATGTGCAGGGCACGGCTGTGTCACACTGTTCTGCACCTCGTTTGCCTGGGTGAACGGAGTCACACAGGGGAGAAACTGCTTCATGTCCTTCATCAAGAAATCGAATCCTGGCTTTCTCCGTGACAACTCAAAATCGGAACGGGAAGAACGTGGTTTCGGCACTGCGTAAAGGATGGCTGAGTTATGCGCCGTGCATGGCACACATGTTAAATCTGGTTGTTAAGCAGTTCCTGAAGTCTTCCACCCATCTGCAAGACATCCTAAAAATGGCCAGGAAACTTTGCATGCACTTCAGCAACTCGTACACCGCAAAGCACACCCTCCTTGAGCTGCAGCGGTAGAACAGCATCCTCCAAAATAGGCTGATATGCGATGTTTCCACCCGTTGGAATTCCACCCTCCATATGTTGGACCGCCTGTACAAACAGAGAAAAGCCATAAACAATTTCTTGATGATCCAAGTGGACAGGAATACTCCCCTGTGTAACTTTGATGTCAGCAAGTGGCAGCTCATGTGTGACACCTGATATTTGTTCAGGCCCTTTGAGGAGTCCACGTTATTTGTCAGTAGCCAGGACTACAGGATGAACTATGTCATTCCACTGCTTCATGTCCTGGAATAGATGCTGGTATACTTGGCAGGTCAGGGGACTGTAGATGTGGCGCCCAGATCTCAAGGCCGCATGAGCTCTGTGGGGGCTGAACTGGAGGAGGACATTGGAGCACAAGCAATTTTTAGCAAAATGGGTGGTTTTTCTACACAGGTGGCAGGAGAGGAGGAGCAGGAGCAGGCAGAGGAGCTACGGCGGCATAAAGAAGATGAGGCAGAGGACCCAGACACACCTTGGCAGTATGCAGTGGAGATGGAGGCAGGAAGTCCCTCTGAGTCACTTGCATAAATGGTCCGATGCATTCTCACTTGCTTGCATAGTGACAGCTGACTTGTCACCATTAGGCACAGGAATGACTTGTGGCTCTCCACCTTATTGGACCCTTGCTACTGGTCCAAAATGGGGGCCTTTTTTAAACCCGCTGAGAGGGAGGACAAACTGAATTACTATAGAGACATCCTATTTAGTCAGTTGGCCACTGCCTATCTGCGCCATCATCCATCATTTAACAGGTCTGACCAGGGAGGCCCTTGGCGCTCACATTCCACTGCCATGGCTGCTTGGGAGGGGTGGGGTGGCAGGAGCAGTACCAGCTCCATCAGCAGCAGCCTGAGTCTAGCGTCGCTAATGAGCAATCTTCTTTAACGCAATAGTGAAGAAACTACTCACCAGCAGCTAGACATAGAGCAAAACTTGAACCAGCAGGTGGTGGCATACTTGGAGTACACCCTGCCAGCTGTCATTGAAGATCCACTGGACTACTGGGCAGCCAAACTGGATTTGTGGCTGCAACTGGCCGAGTTTGCCCTGGAAAAGCTGTCCTGCCCAGCCAATAGTGTGGCATCAGAGTGGGTGTTTATTCCAACGGGGGCCATAGTTTCACCATAAAGAACTCGACTGTCCACCCAAAATGTGGAGAGACTGACCTTTGTCGAGATGAATCAGGCATGGATCAGCCAGGATTTCCACCCACCAATGCCTGATGCATCAGACTAGATCATCCATGGTGCCACACCAACACTTTGACAAAAGAGACCGGTTTCTTCTGGCTACCTGCCTCAGCTACTATTCTGATGCTGCCACCTGCCTGATGCCACACATCTGATGCCAAGTGCTTCTTTTTCCACCCACCATCTTCAGTTGGTACTGGTATTGCCACACACCTTCCCACTCTGTCACCAGGTCACTCTGTGGCATCCTGATGCTACTGCCATGTCCACACTTTATCAGCATTGCCACTCTGTGGTCTCCTCATGATGCTGCTGCCTCCACACTATGTCACCTTGCCACTCTGTGGCCTCCTGAGGCTGCTGCCACCTCCACAATGTCATTGTGCCACTCTTTGGTCTCCTTCTGATATTGCTGCTGCCGCCAAGTCCTCACTCTATCATTGTGCCACTCTGTGTCCTCCTGATGCTGCCACCACCTCCACATTGTCATTGTGCCACTCTATGGCCTCCTGATGCTTCTGCCACCTCCACACTATGTCACCTTGCCACTCTGTGGCCTCCTGAGGCTGCTGCCACCTCCACAATGTCATTGTGCCACTCTGTGGTCTCCTCCTGATATTGCTGCTGCCGCCAACTCCTCACTCTATCATTGTGCCACTCTGTGTCCTCCTGATGCTGCCACCACCTCCACATTGTCATTGTGCCACTCTGTGGCCTCATGATGCTGCTGCCACCTCCACACTGTCATTGTGCCACTCTGTAGGCTCCTCCTGATATTGCTGCTGCCACCATCTCCACACCTCCACACTATGTCACCTTGCCACTCTGTGGCCTCCTGAGGCTGCTGCCACCTCCACAATGTCATTGTGCCACTCTGTGGTCTCCTCCTGATATTGCTGCTGCCGCCAACTCCTCACTCTATCATTGTGCCACTCTGTGTCCTCCTGATGCTGCCACCACCTCCACATTGTCATTGTGCCACTCTGTGGCCTTCTGATGCTGCTGCCACCCCCACACTTTGTCACCATGCCACTCTGTGGTCTCCTCATGCTACTGCCACCTCCAAACTATGTCACCTTGCCACTCTGGTCTTCTGATGCTGCTAAGTGAAAAGAAAGGGGTAGTAACGTTTTAAAACCTAACTTTTATTAGGGTTATTAAGAGTCCCAGTGGTGGGAGGAGAACCCCTACCAGACAAACAAAACACAAAACAACAGAGGACCTGAAGTATCAGGTCATCTGATGGTCAGATGCCCGATCACGTCTCCGAATGTGACCGGAGGTGGACTATGTGACCAATAAACGTATAACAAGACAAGAGACCGTAGCTGGTGTGCCGTGGTCTAAAGACATGCCATGCGGCACATATAAGGGTTGGTCTTACCGGTGGTGGACGGAAAGACCCGAAGGTCCGGAACCCCGGAGAAAGTGTTCTCACGTGTGGATGCGTCCTCCAGTTGGTGGTCACTTTGTGCAGGAGGGCCACAGGGAGGAGTCTGTCCCTGGTACTGCCCTACTTAGCCTAGCAAGCCCTAAAGTGCCTCCTAACATGGGGTCCTATCCCCGCAAGGGGTGGCCCCGTCCGGAACCTTGCCCTGGAATAAAGGACCCTAGATGGCCCTGTCAGCACAGGGAGAAGGCCCTATATGTTTTTAAACCCGGGTAAGGCTATTTAATATGGGGGTAACAATGGAAACAAGCTCTGGATCCCAGGCTTGTGTGGGGATATACTCTGAGTCCCTCTGCGTTTCATTGAAGAGAATATCCAATAAGGTACATCCAACAGTAAGGGAATAGAAGTCACTACCTATTAAAAACCCCCTTAAATCATCAGGGGACAGGGGTATAAGGTAGGATGTGAGCCCCCACTCTCAGTCCATCTGTATGGTTATAACAGATGCAAGGGGGGGGGGGGGTTTGTGGGTATTGAATGGCGCAGACTGACCGGGACTTGATAGTCCAGAATGATCCAGGTACCTAAAAAGTAAAGGACATCGATGGGGGTACAGTCAGGTACATACATACGCTACACTCAAAGCATCGGCATACCAAGTCAGGTTACTTACTGTTTGGCCTGAAGGTCTAAAGGCTTGTATAGGGTACGGCAGGATGGGTGCACGTGCCGAACCGACAGCCGGCGTTTGACAGCGCTTGTGCGCGTGCTGTGTGGTTTAAATGTAGGGGCAGGTTGGTCAGACGCATGCGCGGTAGGTGCGGCCGCCTCTCACGTGGTTTGGTATATGTCACGTGATGCGGCCGGCCGCATCACCCCCTGCGCATGCTCCGTTGCCAGTGAGGGCAGCCGTGGTGTCGCGCAGCCCCGCCCACATAGCGAAACCCCATGTACGTCATACCATGGGGGCGTGGTCGTGGCGGAACGCCGCAGCAGCTGTCCAAGTAAGGAGGCTGGTGTGGGAGGAGCCAGTATACGGGTAAATACTCCTTGCTCTTGTGACTGCACACCTGCCTGTGCTGGGGAGGACAAGAGCCATCCCCTCCAGCACGGGACCTGGCAGGGGCTTAGTGGGCAGGTTTGAATCACAGGAGAGGAAAGAGAGTTACCCAATCGTGGTAACTGCTAACCATCAATTTGGAGAGGTAGCGGCTGATGGCCACTGGTGGTTATAATTTGGGAGGAGACCTATATTGGTATCTACTCCCTTTTTCAATAAAGCCTAGATAACACAAAATAAAAGTGTGGGGTACGGCACATAACAAGGTGTCATGGAGGGTCCCTTTTAACACATTAGGGGGTGGGAAGTGGGAACGGGGACGATGAAAACCCTCAACACCCAGCTACAGGCGGGGAGACAAGATGAAGCCCGCAGCAAGATCATAGGGGGTGGTGACTACGTCTGGGTTTGATTAGGGACCATTGGCGCATGCGGAGGGAAGTACACCCTAATTTATGGTGAATGTGAGAGGTAAATTGTAATTCGCATGGTTCGCATGGGTCACAGGAAACATCCGAATTGCAGTTGGTCGTTGAGACCTAGGGGTTGTGTGGTTTTTAATTTAAAAATCCACCAGCATTCTCTCTGGAGGATTTTTTTGTCCCAGTCTCCCCCTCGAAGTGGCTTCCTGATTTGTTCTAAACCCAAGAAGGTTACAGCTGATGCCCGTCCCCCATGTGCGGAGTGAACATGTCTTGCCACCGAAGTGTCCCTGTTGTTGCGGATGTCGCCCATTTGTTCACCTAGGCGTACCCTCAATTCCCTACGGGTCTTACCCACATATCTCATACCGCACTCGCAGGTAAGCAGGTAGATAACCTCTGCGGTGCGACAATTGATGAAGTTCCGTATATAGTGGGTAAAGCCCGTGGGGTCAAGAATAATGGACTTGCACTGTGTGACAAATTTAGAAAAAGTGCAACGACCGCACTTGAAACACCCATTGACCGTTCCGTGCAGCCACGTATTTTTCTTAGGGGGATTGTAGTGGCTGTGGACGAAACGGTCTCTTAAGTTGGTCCCTCTCCTATAGGTGACTGATGGGTGGGGGCTGACCACATCAGCCAGGTCTGGGTCCATCAGAAGCGTGCCCCAGTTCTGTCCAAGAATTTCTTTAATTTGTGTAGCCGCTGTATCAAATATACCTATGATCCTAAGTGTGTTTTGTGGCTTGGGTTTCTGGTCCGCGGTCGGATGTAGCAGTCTGGTACGTGACATCTGTCGTACTCGCTGGTAGGCCTGTCTAAGTGTGTTGTCTGGATATCCCTGTGCTAAGAAACGTTCTCTCAGCTCCTTGGCCTGACGTGTGAATTCCCGTTGGTCCGAGCAGTTGCATTTGAGCCGCAGGTACTGGCCAACGGGAATCCCCCGTTTCAAAGGGCCCGGGTGACAACTGTCCCATCAGAGCAGCGAATTAGTTTAGGTCTCCTTTCGATATATGGTGGTCTGCAAACCCCCTTTTGTATCCCTGGATATACATAGATCCAGAAATGGGAGGTTGTTGAGTACGATGACTGAAGTGAATCTTAGGTTAATACCGTTGTTATTCAGTTCCTCCACCAGCCTACTAAAATCGTCCTCTGAGCCGCTCCACAGGATGAAAATGTCATCTATGTAGCGGGCCCAGAGGACGATAAACTCTGTGTACCAACCCGGCACATCGCCAAAAACAATGGTCTCTTCCCACCAGCCCAGGAGCAGGTTAGCGTACGATGGTGCGCAGGAGCTGCCCATCGCGGTGCCCCTGAGCTGGTGGTATATACGACAGTCAAAGAAAAAGCAATTGCTGGTAAGTACAAAACGCTTCTGATGCTGCTGCCACCTCCACACTATGTCACCGGGTCACTCTGTGGCCTCCTGATGCTGCCACCACCTCCACACTGTCATTGTGCCACTATGTGGCCTCCTCCTGATATTGCTGCTACCGCCAGCTCCACTCTCTGTCATTGCGTCACTCTGTGGCCTCCTATTGTTGCCGCAACCTCCACGCTATCATTGTGCCACTCTATGGCCTCCTCCTGATATTGCTGTTGCCGCCACCTCCACTCTGTCATTGTGCCACTCTGTAGCCTCCTGATGCTGCTGCCACCTCCACGCTTTGTCACCTTGCCTTTCTGTTGTCTCCTCATGCTGCTGCCACCTCCACACTATGTCACCTTGCAACTCTGTGGTTTTCTGATGCTGCTGCCACCTCCACACTATGTCACCGGGTCACTTTTTGGCCTCCTGATGCTGCTGCCACCTCCATACTATGTCACCTTGCCACTCTGTGGTCTCCTCATGCTACTGCCACCTCCACACTATTGCCACTCTGTGGCCTTCTAATGCTGCCGCCACCTCCACACTGTCATTGTGCCACTCTGTGACCTCCTGATGCTGCTGCCACCTCCATACTATGTCACCTTGCCACTCTGTGGTCTCCTCATGCTGCTGCCACCTACACACTATGTCACCTTGCCACTCTGTGGTCTTATGATGCTGATGCCACCTCCACACTATGTCACCAGGTCACTCTGTGGCCTTATTATGCTGCTGCCACCATCACGCTATGTCACCTTGCCACTCTGTGGTCTCCTCATGCTACTGCCACCTCCACAATATTGTCACAACCAGACAGCTGAGAAGCTCTGACAGAAGCCTTTCAGAACCTCCTCCTTGAGTTTTCTTTGTTGTGGTGTTCAGTCCCTCATCTCGTTAGCCTCTCTCAGCTGTCATGTAGTTGGACTGATTGCTTCCCTTTAAATTCCTCCCCATAATGCATTACTGGGTGGCTTATACTTTTTCCTGGAGTGTGTGTGCATGCTGATCCTATTCCCCAGTCTGCTACTAATTTAAGTGCTGCACATTTATCTGTTATTTTCTGTTTGCTGGATCCCAGGTGACCCTGACTCCCTCCGTGTCTGGTGTAGGGAGCCGGTGGTCGTGTCCCCTCACTATTGTAGGGTGTTCAGGTGTTATATAGTCGAGGTATGTGGATATGCAACCATCCACCTTTGGGATTTTTGCATAGGCTGAGCAGCCAGGGAAAGTGCCAGGTCTTGTGCAGGGGTCTCCCTTTTGGTTCCTTAGCTTTGGATCCAGTGAGTCATATATGCATGTTGCATTGTCTTGTTTCCTGTACACCGTCCGCGACATTATAAGCCGCCAAACCGTCTCAAGCATGGATCCGGTTTCACTTTTGGCTGAACGCTTCCAGGGTCTTTCATTGGAGGTAGCTGATCTCCGTAAGACTTTTTCTCAGCTTCAAGTGACCGGTTCAGCTTGCGTTCATGGAGTTTGTTCTGAGCCTAAGATCTTGCTCCCGGATACGTTCTCCGGGGGTAGTGAGAATTTTGTGCGTTTTAGAGAGGCTTGCAAACTCCATTTTCGCCTTCTTCCCCATTCCTCTGGTGATGAGGAACGGAGGGTGGGGATCATTATATCGCTGCTCAGGGGTAACGCTCAGTCTTGGGCCTTTTCGCTGCCGGAGGGGGCACGGCCTCTCCGTTCAGTGGATGAATTCTTTTTAGCCCTGGGTCAGATATATGATGATCCGGATCGTATTGCTCTGGCTGAGTCTAGACTACATCTATTATGCCAGGGTAAACAATCCGCAGAGATATACTGCTCAGAATTTCGGAGATGGGCAGCTGATACTGGTTGGAATGATGCTGCACTCCGAAGTCAATTTTGCCATGGTCTTTCAGAGGGATTGAAAGATGCATTTGCCTTCATGAGAGGCCTATTTCCTTGGACTCTGCTATGTCTCAGGCCGTTCGTATTGACAGGCGTCTTAGAGAGAGAGGAGAGATATCTCCTTCCTGTCATACTCAGTCCCAGGACAGTGCAGCGGTCTCATTCTGTGCACAGGGGTCTCGGTCGCTGTCAGCCCCTTCTGAGCAGGAGCCCATGCAGCTGGGGTTGATTGCTTCTGACAATAGAAGATTCAGCTCGCATGGGAGGGTTTTTTTTTGTTGTGGAGGTATAAATCATATGGCAAATGTTTGTCCCTCTAGGAGATTCAGGCAGTTTTCTGGGAGTAATAAAGAAACAAACAGGAAAAAAATCTTTTAAAAATGTTCCGTCTGTTACTATTGGCAGGGTTGAGGCGGAAATTGAAGGTTTTCAATTTGCTTGTAGTTCCCGCTTTGTCCTGCCTGCTAGGGTGGCGCTAGAGAGCAAGAGAATTTTTTGTGAGATTTTTGTGGATAGTGGAGCAGCTGTCAATCTCATTGATAATCAATTTGCAATAACTCATGGTTTCCAGGTGCGCACTTTGGGAAAGGATATTCCTGTTTTTGCTATTGATTCCGCTCCACTTTCTCAGAAATCATTAAAGTTGTGAGTGATGCTCATGTTGAGGATGTGTCATGTTTCGTCCTTAGCGGTTTGTCTACTCCTCTAGTGTTGGGGCTACCCTGGCTCACTAAACATAACCCCACCATTGATTGGCAAGCAAGGCAAATAAATGGTTGGAGTGACTTTTGCAGAGAGAATTGCCTCACGACATCTGTTTCTGAGGTTGCTACTAAGACTGTACCATCTTTTCTCTCTGAATTTTCGGATGTCTTCTCTGAGAGTGGAGTTCAGGATTTGCCCCTGCACAGGGAGTACGATTGCCCTATTAATCTCATCCCAGGCGCCAAGCTGCCTAAATCTCGTTTAAACAATATTTCCCAACCTGAGAGGATCGCTATGCGTGCTTATATCTCTGAGAGTCTGAGAAAAGGACACATACGACCCTCGAAGTCACCTGTTGCCGCTGTTTTTTTCTTTGTTAAGAAAAAAGATGGTTCTTTAAGACCTTGTCTGGATTTCAGGGAGCTGAACAGTATCACTATTCGTGACCCTTATCCGCTTCCTCTGATCCCGGACCTGTTTAACCAGGTTGTTGGGGCTAAAGTCTTTTCCAAATTAGATCTAAGAGGGGCATACAACCTGGTCAGGGTCAGAGAAGGAGACGAATGGAAGACGGCCTTCAATACCCCTGAGGGCCATTTTGAGAATTTGGTTATGCCTTTTGGTTTGATGAATGCCCCAGCCATTTTTCAGCATTTTGTGAACAGCATTTTTTATCATTTGATGGGAAAATTTGTATTAGTGTATTTGGATGATATTTTGATTTTTTCTCCTGATTTCAAGACTCATAAGGAACATTTACGTCAGGTCTTGCTCATCCTGCGGGAGAATAAATTATATGCGAAACTGGAAAAATGTGTGTTTGCGGTTCCAGAAATTCAATTTCTGAGGTTTCTTCTCTCCGCTTCTGGTTTTCGCATGGACCCCATTTATTTTGAATTATTCCTCTATTGTTAAACCACTCACTGATATGACCAGAAAGGGGGTAGATTTTTCTTCTTGGTCAGTAGAGGCGCGTAAGGCTTTTTCTAATATCAAGGAGAGTTTTGCTTCCGCTCCCATCTTGGTGCAACCTGATATTTCTTTACCCTTCATAGTTGAGGTTGATGTTTCTGAGGTGGGTGTGGGGGCGGTCTTGTCACCTTGCCACTCTGTGGTCTCCTCATGCTGCTGCCACCTCCACACTATGTCACCTTGCCTTGTCTTCTGATGCTGCCGCCACCTCCAGACTCTGTCATTTGGCCACTCTGTTTTCTCCCCATGCTGCTTCCACCTCACTAGTATGTCATAGGGCCACTCTGTGGACTTCTCATACTGTTCCCACCCTCCCCACTTCATGACTAGGCCACTTTTTTTACTTTCCGCCTGGCTGACATCATCATTTATTTGACCCTTCTTCTGATCTGTCAGAAGGAAGGAAAAATGAGACACACAACGGATCCTGTCTGTGTAGCACCTGTAAGGCCTGTATGGTCCCATCAGAATTGGCTTGTGTTTTGGTAGCCAAAAGCAGGAGTGGGTACAAAACACAGAAGACATTCAAATATTCCATTCACGTGTCATCTCTGTTTTAGATTAGCAATACTGATGATTTACTGACCAAATGCTGACCGAGTGAAGGCGGATGCTCAACAGACAGTATCAGTTTTTGGGGGGTTATTGTTCTGATGGATCAGAGGAAGGGCAAAATAATCAGTGACGTCAACACAAACTTACTGATGACAACCTCTCCACTCTGTCAGCGGCTCTACTTGTATAAGCATTTACAATAGAACAGGTTCTGTAGACATCTATGTGGAATCAGCTGACGATCGTGTAAAAGGAGTGCGCTTCTTCTTGGCGCTAACATCAGCCTGTAAGGCTGAGTTCATACTTGAGTAATTTGGTCAGTTTTGGCCCTGCGACTGCCCAAATAAGTGAAGTGTGCAGTGATTCTAAGTGTGACGCCTGTCATCTGAATGTTATACTGATTCACAGTATTATTTCACTACCAGAGAAGACTATTTGTGTTACTGCAAGGCATAGTGTTCTACACCACTATACAGTCTCTTTGCAGCCAGGAAATAGCCTTTTTTTATGCGATTCGCCGCAAATAAATTCAGATCGAACCACATTTTTTCAAAAAATTAGTCGAACTGGCTGAATTTTTCAAAATTCGCTCATCTCTAGTGATGTCCTCTGAACAAGTACGAACCAAATATTCTCTACCACAATCCGAGGAATAGCGTTACTACAAATCTTGTCATTCTGTCAGACCACAACGAGAACCATTCAGGATACTCAGCCCTTTCCTTTTGAGCGTTTAATCCTATATTCATTTGAAAGGGTAGGGTTGGTGTCTAGGCTATACAACTTACTAAACACCCCAAGTGGGAGAAGGACATCCATTGCACACTGCCTTTATCTAAATGGCATACTTCTTGTGAAACTTTAAGTAGGGGAAGTTGTCAGGTCTCTCTGGTTGAAACCTCACTTAAAGTCCTTCATACGAAATACATGGTTCCCGAACGATTACACCGATTCTACCCCTCAGGCTCACCTCTCTGTTTTCAAGAATGTAAATCAGTAGGCTCAATGTACCATATCTGGTGGGCATGTCCAGTTGTTAGAACTTTCTGGACCAATATATGTTCCATCATAGCAGTCTTTCAGTGCACCTCTCCACAAATTACCAGCTACATGCCTCCTTGGAGACAGACCTGTAGGGCTGAGACATGCTCTATTTAAATTGCTGCTTATGTCTTTTATATTTGGACCAATATTATTATTATTATTATTATTATTACTATTGTTTCAGTTTCTTTTGTTTATTGTATCTGTAATATTTTCGATAGACTGCATATTGGCTTACTGCCTTCCTAATCTTCCCTGCAATGGGATCACTTGGTATTGCAGTACCGCATCTTGTACTATCTGTCTGAGTTACCTTCTAATAAAATATTTGAAACTAAAATATTTAAAACTAAAAAGTCACAAAACCATGGAATGATAAATTTCCCCCAAAGTAACTGTGCAACTTTTCACCATACATAGATTCTGTATTATTTACATAAAACCAGAAAACCCCTTTGATGGATTTTGGAAATAAAAGAGATAGCATGCTGCGGTATTATCTCCGTCCAAAATTCCGGATCAGTTGCCAGAATGCCGGATCCTGCTTTAATTTACATTGAAATGTATTAGTCCCGGATCCGGCATTACAAAAACCGCAATGCCAGATCCGTTTTTCCCGTCTGTGCATGCGCAGACCGGTAAAAATGTGAAAAAAATATATAACGGATCCGTTTCTCCGGATGACAAATATTTCTCATAAGTTATCTTTTTTTTGTAGCAAAAAGACCGCTGACTAAAGCATATGTGTGTATTAATATGAATAAGAGTAATTGATCTATGTGGAGGAGAAAGAACAGTGTCTCATGAGTGGATAATTGTCTCATAGTAAATCACCGCTATCATGCTGAACATGTATCTGAGATGCTGAATACTCATTCACTGTTAACAGAAGTATTAATAGTATCACATAAACATTGGTGGAGACAGAGTAATCTGTTACTTTATAGAAGTGCCATTAATAACATCACAGGTTACAAATGAGAGAATTATCTGATACATCACTGACATTAGCATTGTTCCTTATTCAGGTCAGGAAAGTGTCAGCCTTCTTAATAGGTGACATTACATTTGCGCTGGCAATTTGTGTGCTGCATCTTTAGTCTGCATAGTATACACGTTTCATTCTCCTGTCATTACGCTGACCTGCCTTTTTTTTCTAAGCATCCGTAGCAGCACAGCAGCAGCATATGGGAACTCTCAGTCTTCTGAGCACCATGACATTTTCCTTCTAATATAATGGCAATTTAGACATACGGCACTCCATCTCCTAAAAAACAAGCAAAAATAACCACAAATCTTTTGAATATATATATATATATATATATATATATATATATAACTATACTGAAAGAATGCATAGACAATAGTCTAAGTGGAATATGTAACCTAATTTACATGTCTCCAGCACAAACAGAGATGCACTAATCCATTCTACACATATCAAATTTGGTATAAATGTCGCAAAGCATTTCACTTTTGGCGAATGCAAAAGTGATTTATCCTGCATGAATCGCTCAAAATGCAGCCACCATTTAGAAGACAGAGAAGAAGTCATCTGCCACCAAAAAGGGATTACTTTTGGACAATTGAATTAAGGAAGCTGCTGCCCACAAAAGGTAAAACAGGCAGTGCAGGCGCACACATGAGGACGATGTGCGCCTGTGTGAGAATTGCAGTGATGACATCGCCAAGCTGAGAAGGTGGAACGAAGAAGAGGAAGGGAGTAACGGGGCCAGGGACGGGCTTGGCATTTCTATGTGGGGTCCTAATCAGGACAGCCAGCCAGGAATTGCTATTCCCAGCAGAGCTTCCCTGTCTATCCACAACTACACATGCAGATACAGTCGAAAGCTGTGGCCATGGACGATTCTACATCTTCTGCTGCCTGGGGTGAAGATTGTGCCAAATTCGAAATCCAACCCCTCCCCCCTAGTCCTGCAGCTAAAAGCATATTTGAATTGGACATTACATACAGCACAACATACCTCTTACATGCAGTGATGTCTCTTCTGATGTAGATGTACTCTTTCCTCATCTTCTCTTTCGGACCAGGCTGCCATGACAAATTATTTCAGCCATGTTTCATCTCTGCAGAGTTTGTCACACAATTCCTGACACAATTAGATTACGGACTTTTTCATAATCCTCACCCTCTCCTGGTGCCCCAACAGTGTTATCCTGCTGTATTTATAATCCCCCCTGTAGTAAACCCTGTAGTGCCCCCTGTATTATTATAATGTCCCTCAGTTGTGTCCCCTGTATTATTGTAATGCCCTTAGTAGTTCCCCCTGTATTATTATGTCCCCTACCGGTGCCCCTGAATTATTATAATGCCCCCAGTAGTTTTGCATGTATTGTTATGTCCCACAGCAGTTCCACCTGTAATATTATGTCCCCAATAGTGCCCCCTGTATTATTATAATGCCAACAGCAGTTACCCCTGTATTATTATGTCCCCCAGCACTCCCCATTGCATTATTATAATGTCCCCCAGCAGTGCCCATTGCATTATTATAATGTCCCCCAGCACTGCCCATTGCATTATTATAATGTCCCCCAGCACTGCCCATTGCATTATTATAATGTCCCCCAGCACTGCCCATTGCATTATTATAATGCCCCCCCGTACCCCCTGCATTTTTTTAATGCTCCCTGGTGGCCTAAGGCATGTGACCGGCAGGCATGGGAGCCAAAGACTCCCATGCTACACTAGGGAAGAAAAACAAACAAACCAGCACCTCCATAATAAGTACATTTGAGAATGCAGGTGCACGCTACCATGGCTGAAACACAATGGGATTAGTAGAACTACAGGTAACAGCACACTGCTAGTCAATTGCACAAAGATATACGTAAATATTGAAGAAAAATAGCGGCTTGGTGGCAATACTTACTGCAAAAGCAGCTAGAAGCTCTTTGCGCATATAATTGATCAAACATATGTCAAGGCCATCTACCAGATGACAAGGTGGCTTCTAATTAGATGGGGCCTACTCTAACATGCCTCTCCTTGGCTTACAGCCTACAATCTGGGCAAAGTAGCACCCCGTTACATCCTATACATGCCTCTCCCAGGCTGTCAGCCTGCAATATGGGCAAGGTAGGATACAGCTGTACAATCTAATTAAAAGCACATGGTAAATGGGCAGGAGGTGCAGGGTTCAAACTCACCACCAGGGGGCGCCACCCCCCAATGGCAGTGACAATAGGGAAGAAAAACAAACGAACCAGCACCTCCATAATAAGTAATTTGAGAATGCAGGTGCACGCTACCATGGCTGAAACACAATGGGATTAGTAGAACTACAGTTAACAGCACACTGCTAGTCAATGCTACACTGTCATCTAACACTGTCTGACTCGCCTGTTTGGGGACCCCACGCAATTGCGTGCTTTGCGTACTGATCAAGACCACCACTGAGCATGGCTCCATTCTGAGGCACCTGGCTGGTCTCCAGCAACAAGGTGCAGTTTAGTTAATGAAGCCAGAGCAGAGCTACAATGACATAACATACTAACAATTACAAATGGTCCAGGATGGTGACAGACTCCCTTTAAAGGTAGTTTCAAATCTCATTAAGCATTTTTACAAACTGCTTCCAATGGCATAATATTGAAAAACACAAGTATTAATACTTACCTCACCAATGCTTTTGATTATGCCTGTCAGGGTCCTGTAGGTGTACAAAGATGGCAGACCTGAAGCCTTCATTAGGCTTCTGGCCACCATGGAAACAAATCAGCACCTCATAATTCTCTCCCTCGGTTGAACTATTTATAAGCCGCAGTCTCAATTCATTGCAGCATGTGAGAATTTAAACTGCTGAAATCTAAGATAAAAGAGCTGGCATCAGCTAGTGATGACACAGGTACAGCTCCTGTCCCTGCACCCTCTGCATAGTTACATAGTTAATACGGTTGAAATCAGACATAAATCCATCAAGTTCAACCAAGGATTAGGTGGGGACTGAACTGAACTGCATATTCCAGATGGGGCTGGTTTAGGGGTGGTTCAATGATGGTCTGGGGAAGCATATCTGCAGTGAGCCCCTTAGGAGTTGGTGCAGAGGATGAAAGTGATAGTGGTCCTGATGAGGTGTTGTGTCCTGGTTAATGATGAGCGATGCAAGCTTCGGATCCTAGATCCAAAGTCGCTTCACTAAAAACTTTGGTTTAAGGCCGTAAAAACTTTGTGTGATCTGTGGCCGTATTGCGGCCCGCAAACCGCGGGCTGCAATACACGGCCACAGTTTAGTGTGCATTCCGCATCACGGATGCTGACCCGTTCAATTCAATGGGTCCGCAAATCCGGAATCGTGGAACGGACGCACGGGACGGGACCCCTCGGAAGCACTACGGAGTGCTTCCGTGGGGTTACGTCCCGGACCTCCGTTCCGCAAAAAGACAGAACATGTCCTATCTTTTAGCGGAACGGGCGGATCGCGGACCCATTAAAGTGAATGGGTCCGCGATCCGATGCGGCTGACCTACGGCCGGTGATCGTGCATTGCGGCCCGCTATTTGCGGGCCGCAGCACGAGCACGGGTCACACACATTCGTGTGAACTTCGCCTAATGCTGTATGGAGATCCTTCTCCATACAGCATTAAAATGTATGGCCTTCGACGAGGAGAAATTAGTTATTTCTGAAGTCTTGCGAGACTTCGGTAAATAACCTTGGTATTTGATTTTTAAACTGAAAAAAAAAAAAAACATTTTAAAACTTGGATCGGAACTCGGCTTTACTTCCGACTGGTACCTCAGAATTAAATCCAAGTTCAGATCCAAGTTTAAAAATCAAATACTAAAGTTATTCACCGAAGTCTCATGAGACTTCGCAAATAACTGACTTTGCCTTGTCAGAGGCCATACATTTTAAAACTACACAGGGATGGATCTCCTTATAGCATTAAACCAAAGTTTTGAGTGAAGCGACGGATCTAGGATTTGAAGCTTGCTTTGCTCATCCCTAGTCCTGATGTACTCCCTCAGGCCGATGCTCCCTGGGGATCAGTCGAATTATAGTTTGAATAATGAGGCCAGAAGTGAAAATATAACTTCTGGTACATTCAGTAGCAGCAGATTTAAAGTGCAGCTTCTGGCATCAGTAAGGAATATGGAGGCAGTTTGGGTGGCTGCAATTTAACACTTGTAGGTGTAGGTGTCCACTGTCAGGTCCAGACTTTAGCTATAACTGACCTAGTGTTAGTCTTGGTGACGGGTGTCTTAGCTGTAGTCCCTCACCTTCCTGCAGTGTCTTTGATGCAGGTGTTTAGCTGTTCACTCTGCTGTCTGACTTCTCAAGGCTTTACATGAATTTTTTTTTACTTGAGGATTAATTTCTCTATGGAGCTCTGAAGTATGCTTCTTCTCCTTCCTAAGGTTACACAGGAACTCCCCTTCCTGACAGGAAGCAGGACCAGCCCACCCCTACCAAGAGGAGTGAAAGAGGGTGGTTAGCCCTGTTCCTACCAACCTTTTGTGAACCATATTCTTACTGGTAGATACAGCCAACACATGCAATATACAATATATACAGATGCAGCCAAGCTAAATTTGATGGTTAACGTGTTAAGTAAAAAAGTCACAAAAAGGCTAACTCTTTCAATGTATTTCAATGGCTTTGTCACAAGTTGGCACGAGATAACACTGTGACACGTGTTATCAGAGTTATCAGAGTCATAGAGGAAAAGCTGTCAATCACTGATAGGACCGCCTCCTTAACTTCAAAACCCAGAATGAGCAGGAATTTAAATGAAGAAATTACAAGTTTTACTGAATCTTTTACCATAAGACTATATATCAGTCTGCTCAGCAAGTGCCCTCATAATAAGTAATAATGCCCTTTGTGCCCCTTAATAAGATATAATGCCCCTTATGCACCCCCCCCCCCCCCCAACATAAAATAAAACAAGGCTGGCACCACAGAAAAGTATGTATGACAACCAGTTACATACCCAAAAGGAACAATGTGCAATTATAAGAAAAAGTTGATGTGTTATAGACAATTCTGGTTATAGATAAACATCCAATAAAGCTGAAAATACTTCAGATATCAAATAGTTTTATTCATAACAGACACATGGAAGGACAAACAATAAAAACATTTAAAAACAATGCTTGAACATGTATTAGACCATGGTGTTCACCACAAAACTCTCCCCTAAAACCCTTGCAGTTAGACTTAGCCACTCAGGAAAGGCAATAAAGGCATGTGTCATGGGCACTGTGATCCCAAACAAGGAAATTATGTCATTCTGTTCTTGGACATTGATGAGGCAGTACCTCTCTGCCAAACCTAAAGGAATGAAAGTTGCGCTACCCAGCCATTAATAACCCTGTGCTTGCATTGCTATTTAACCGTTTCCCGACCGTCTAATGCAGGGATGCGTCCTGCGGGCGGCTGGGTTATTCCTTCTTAACGCGTCGGCACGTCATCTCGCGAGACGCGAGATTTCCTGTGAACGCGCGCTCACTGGAGTGAGGGGCATGGCGAGTTCATGTAAAATTGTATTTTTTTGTCACAAGTTAGTGGAATATGAGACTTTGTAAGAAAAAAAAATATATCATTTTCCACTAACTTGTGCCAAAAAAAATATATATTCTAGGAACTCGCCATGCCCCTCACGGAATACCTTGGGGTGTATACCTTCTTGCATGTGTTAAGGGTACAGCCGCACAGTCAGATTTCCACATGCAGTTTTGGAAGCCAAAACGAGGAGTTAATACACAAAAGTGGAAAAAAGATTTCCTTTATACCTTTTTCCTCTTATGATACACTCCTGATTTTGGCTTCCAAACCAGCACTCTAAGGATTAAGAACAGGGAGATTCCATATAATCTTTACTAGCCATGGATTGTAGTTTAGAGGCTCCATTTCACTTTCAAACAGTATATAAAGGTCATGCAACTGAACAAAAAACACAAATTGACTTTGCAGCACCTTTTGACAGAACTAACTAACAACAGCCAATTCTTACAACTTTCTACCAGTCTTTGAGATTGGCTGTGTGATGTTTTAGAAGCTTCTTGTATGCATAACCTATTTATAACTCCACCTACTCAACTGGATAGGATTTTATAGCTGGTCTTTGACTTGACAAAACCCTCTATTTGTTTTTTGTTTAATGCATCTGTCATGATAGTTGATAAGGTTCTTTGGGTGAAATGCTGTTTTTTCATCAAATGTTTTCTGGTACTGGGCCAAAAAACTTGTCTTTTTTGTCCAGAACGCATTGTTTTTAGAAGACTTAGTGTTTGCCTAGGTTTTTAAGCAGAAGTTTTAGCAAAGCTTACCTGCTGCTACACCTTCTCACACCTTGTCTGTAAATCTAAATTATTGTATCCTCTTTCTTATGGTAGACTCATGCATTTTAACATCAATAGAGCTACCTGTAGGTCATGAGATGAAATCCTGGGGTCCTTAAAGTGTTTTTGATGTTGAGGTGGACTTGGTGGGATAAGCTGGAGAAGTTGGCAATTGCTCTACATCTTCTCCACTTGTAGATGATTTTTCGAAACATTACAATAAATTATGTCAATTTCTATTTTCTTGTCATTATTGGCCATTTAAAAAAAAAATATCTTACCAAACTTTTAGGCATCTTTCACCTTCTTTCTGAAGGCCTCAGAGAACCTTCCGTAGAGGGGAATGGCATATCTGTTATTTTTATTTTTTTTGATTAATAAGCTATTGCCAAGTCAATTTGCTATTGTTTTTGTTCAATTGAATCACTGTTATTGTTATTTTTTTAAGTGGATTAAACAATTTGAGAATACATTGGCCTAAAAGGCTTAGTGATAGAAATATTAACTAAGTTTGATTAACTATAAGTTAAAACAGACAAATCACATAAAGAGTAGTAAAAGTAAATAATCATTACTGGCCTAAACATACAACATGGAGGTGGGGACTCAAAGCTGCCATGTCGTAGCACAAGGGCGACACCCTAGGTTTTTATAAGAAGCAAATAGTGTTAGAATATCCTACCTGGATATAGTTCCTCAATTGAATGCCAATTAGGGTACTTTCACACTTGCGTTGTAAGGATTCGGCAGGCAGTTCCGTTGCCGAAACTGCCTGCCAGATCCGGAAATCAGTATGCAAATGGATATCATTTGTAGATGGATCTGGATGCAGATGTGACAAATGCTTTGAAATTCTGGATCCGTCTCTCCGGTGATATCCAGAAAAATTTCTGCGCATGCCCGATCCGGCATTAATACATTTCAATGGAAATTAATGCCGGATCGGCATTCAGGAAAGTGTTCTGGAATTTTGGCCGGAGAAAATACTGCAGCATGCTGCGATATTTTCTCTGGCCAAATACCGTAAGAGGGACTGAACTTAACACATCCTGATGCATACTGAACAGAATGCTTTCCATTCAAAGTGCATTAAAATAAAATAAAAAACTCGGAACTCAATACTGGAAAAGAATAACCCTAGTGTGAAAGTACCCTTAATTATCTGTGCAAACCAGGTTTATACACTTTAGCCCCTCTTTCAATGTGCAGCACACATGTCTCTGAGATAATCACTCAAGAATGCAGCCTTATCGGCTCCATTGAGGTTGTGTATGTCTAACTATTGCTAACTTACTTCATTACAAGGAATATCATTACACAGAATATGGAAGATAATATAAAAGGGACAGAATTAAATGGGACAGAACTAATCTGTACTTAATTAAAGTACCCTTACAACACAGTTGTATATCTATATAGCCATATAGGTATGAAAATAAAAACTGTTACTTGGGAAATCCTTACTTTTTCATGTACAAGCATGAAAAGATTCAACATTTCAGATATATGCAAATAAAATGTAATATAACTGCACAATGTGAATGAACCATCAAGATACCAGCCAGTACCCAAACTCAGTTTGGATTACTATTTTACATTGTTCAATGCGCAGATATGAATACAACAGGAATTAACCAACGTCTCGTGCGACTGCGGGAGAAACAAACTTTGGCTCCATGGAGCCAGTACATTTTAATACTGGATGGATACAGCATTAAAATCGAAGTATTTGAACAAATCAACTTCAGATCTATGATCCGAAGGTCTATTTTCTCAAGCCTAGTTCAGAGAATGGACAAAGGCTTCATTCTTTCTGAAACTGTCGCACTTGATGTTGTGTGGTTTTACCATGGAGATTTTTTTAAGATGGTACCTGCAAAGTGAATAAGATTTGACAAATCTCTTGTACACTTAGTTTTTTCTTCCATTCTGAAATTGCCATGCTGTGTAGATTTGAAAATCAGCATGTAAATTGTGTGATTCTACAACTTCTGTACAATGGTTTTCCCCATTGACGTCACTGGAGTTGTTAACTAAACTAAAAATTTGCAAAAAAAAAAAGCATAAAAACTACACAAAAAGCACACCAAAATCCTGATAAATAGTGTGTATTTCATGTGCATTTTTTTGTTTGACTTTAGTGCGGATATCACTTGGATTTTCCGCATACACATCTGCATACCATACCATAAATGTTAATATTCACACTACTTCTCATGCAAAAGTTATGTTTTTACTGCTCTCCCCAGCCCCTAGCTAATGCTGTCAGCAGTTTAGCACGGTCAAATCTGCTGACAGGCTCCCTGTAAGTCCTGTCTAGAGGTCACAATTTCAATTTATTCCAGTACTATTGTTTCATAAGGTTGAGGTAAGTTGTTGACCAGCTGAATTCTTCGCTCAACGACCAGAACCTAGGACATTGCCATGTAGAGACGGGATTATGTCTTTACGTGGACAGGAATATGCTTACATCAAATGGTTACAATTTTGTCCAGGGTTGTCCAGGAAGAAACTACACAACAAATGGGATTCTCCTGCAGAACTGAGCATTACTTACCTGACAGATCCCACACCACTGCTCTGGTTCTTTGGTCGGGCTCTGTTTATTCAGCTGCAACAGTGACATCATGTCAACATGTGACCAAAGAAGCCAATCACTGGCCTCAGTGGTGTACTGAATAAACTATAGATTGGCTGCAGCGGTCACTCGTTGTAGACGTGATGTCACTGTTTTAGCCAGTTAAACAGAGCTCAGCCGGCGGAACCGATGCAGTGGCATGCAATCTTTCACAGTAACTTACAGTTCTTTTTTCCAGGAGGATCTTACCTGTTGCTCAGTTCCTGTCTGAAACTTGATAAACCTTTTATTTGCACACTTCTTTTTATTGTCCTTACATAATGCAAGAACATTTCTTTTCACTGGAAATATGGGCTTAGGGGCTGGGGGGCCTGCATCTGGATTAGGAATGACAGCAGGGACCGCCAGTGCAGTCCCTGTATTCAAATGCACAGGCCCCACTCATTGTAATATAATCTTATGAGCTAACCTGCATTGTTAAGATATAATAATCCATCTGTATTACTTACATTACAACATTAAGTTCCGTAGCAGAGAGGAGGGAGGAGGCAGGCCAGGAGGACGGGCGGGCGGCGCGTCACTCACTACGTCACATGTTCGTGCCGCCTGCTTCATTCATAAAGTGGGCGGTGCAGGCATGTGACATAGTGAGTGACACGCCACTCGCCCATCCTCCTGGCCTGCCTCCTCCCTCCTCTCTGCTATGGAACTTAATGTTGTAATGTAAGTAATACAGATGGATTATTATATCTTAACAATGCAGGTTAGATCATAAGATTATACTACAGTGAGCGGGGCTGGTGCATTAGAATACAGGGACTGCACCGGTCCCCGCTGTCATGAATTAGTCAGGTTTGAATTAAGTAAATGATGTCGGGATTCGAGACCACGAATTCCTCGAATCCAACAAGATTTGTGGATTCAACCTCTACTTTTCTCCAAAATCGCCTGATATGCAACATTTCCACCTTTTGGAACTCCACACTCCATATGTTAGACTACCTGTATGAGCAGAGGAAGGCGGTCAATGATTTCTTAATGCAGCAGGTGGACAGGTCTACTCCCCAGTGTAACTTCCATGTTAGCCAGTGGCAGGGGCGTAGCTAAAAGCTCATGGGCCTGTAATGACCGGCAACACACACAGGGAGGAAAACAGGGAAGGCCCTGCACAAGGGAGAGGGAAAGGTGGTGACCCCTAACTCACCTTGCAGCTGGTACCTGCCTGCCCTGTCGTCCCTAGACGGGTTCCTCACCCGTGCGGCGATCACGTGCCTAAACCCTGGCTTTCCCTGAAATGAGCCCTAGATAATGAACGGGCCGGTGGGATCGCTAGTCCGCACCACTGCACTAAGTGGGAAACACCAGGGGGAGGACAGACAAACACAGACAAACACAAACACCCAGGTGGACGACAACAACTGTCCACAAAGGTCCAACAGGGATCCGGAGGGTAGCGTTCTGGATCAACTACCAGAGAACGCAGCAACACAGCTCCAGTGGGTCAGAATAGATGTCCAGGCAGGAAGCTCTATATCTGGCAACCAGAGAAGTGTGAGAGGGGAATATAAGGAGGATTGGGAGTGCTGGACAAGGAACAGCTGAGAGAAGGAGCTACGGATCCCTGAGTGAGCCAAAAGGGTTTGTAAAGCAAACCCAGAAAGCTACAATAAGGAAACTTCCCTATCTGACATAGAGCGTGCAGCCAACCGCTGCGACCTCCTGACCCCGGGTACAACGGAGTCAGGCGTGGCTCTTGACACCCTCGTGACAGTACCCCCCTCTCTACGAGGGGCCTCCGGACACTCAGGACCAGGTCTCTCAGGATGAGAGGCATGAAAAATCCGGACTAGCCTGTCGGCGTTTACCTCAGACGCAGGAACCCACATTCTTTCCTCGGGACCGTAACCTCTCCAGTGCACCAGATATTGGAGAGAGCGGCGGACCCGACGAGAATTAACAATTTTGGATATCTGAAATTCCAAACTACCATCCACGACAACAGGAGGGGGTGGCAGCGGTGACGGTTCTAGAGGTGGAACATATTTTTTGAGTAACGACTTATGAAAGACATTATGGATTTTAAAAGTCTGAGGTAACTCCAGGCGAAAAGCCACGGGGTTGATGATGGCTACAATCTTGTAAGGACCAATAAACCTAGGACCCAGTTTCCAAGAGGGAACCTTCAACTTGATATTCCTTGTAGACAGCCACACATAGTCATTCACTCCTAGGTCCGGACCTGGCGACCGTCTCTTATCAGCCATGCATTTGTATTTACCTCCCATATTTTTCAAGTTAGCTTGCACCTTCTGCCATACTGAAGAAAGAGATGACGAAAACCGTTCCTCTTCGGGAACCCCAGAAGACCCCCCCTCTTTGAAAGTACAGAATTGGGGATGAAAACCATATGCACCAAGAAAAGGTGACTTGCCAGTGGATTCCTGACGGCGATTATTTATGGCAAACTCAGCTAACGGTAAATATGACGACCACAACTCTTGGTTTTCAGACACAAAACATCTTAGATATGTCTCCAGGTTTTGGTTGGTGCGCTCAGTCTGTCCATTCGACTGAGGATGGAAAGCTGAGGAAAAGGACAAGTGAACCCCTAAACGGGAACAAAAAGCTTTCCAAAATTTAGAAATAAACTGGGTTCCCCGGTCCGAAACAACATCGGAGGGGACCCCGTGAAGCTTCACGATCTCACTGACGAATACCTGAGCAAGAGTTTTAGCATTAGGTAGTGCGGGTAACGCAATAAAGTGTGCCATTTTGCTAAACCTGTCCACTACTACCAAAATCACTGTTTTACCCGCAGACAAAGGTAAGTCAGTGATAAAATCCATAGACAGATGTGTCCATGGTCTATTGGGAATGACGAGTGGTAATAGAGACCCTGCAGGACGTGTATGTGAAACTTTTGCGCGCGCACAGGTAGAACAAGAAGACACAAAATCCAATACATCCTGACGCAACCTTGGCCACCAAAAACGACGAGACAATAGCTCTAAGGTTGCTTTACTACCCGGGTGCCCAGCAAGTGCCGAATTATGATGTTCCTTTAATAATTCGAGACGTAGGTTCAACGGTACAAACAACTTCTCTGAAGGGCAAGAGACCGGGGCGTCCCCCTGGGCCTCTAACACCTTCCCCTCCAAGGCAGAGTGTACAGCAGAGACAACCACTCCTCTTTGTAGAATGGGTACCGGATCACTCACATTACCCCCTCCAGGGAAACAACGAGATAGTGCATCAGCCTTGGTATTCTTTACCCCAGGACGATAGGTAATCACAAAGTTAAACCTGGTAAAAAATAGCGACCACCTAGCCTGTCTAGGGGTGAGACGCTTAGCTGATTCGAGGTACAGCAGATTTTTGTGGTCCGTAAACACAGTGACGGGGTGGACTGCCCCCTCTAAAAAGTGACGCCACTCCTCAAACGCAAGTTTAATAGCTAACAGTTCCCTATTGCCAATATCGTAGTTCTGTTCCGCTGCAGATAGTTTTTTAGAAAAGAAAGCACAAGGACGCCATTTGCCAGGAGACGGACCCTGAGACAGCACAGCCCCCACTCCCACCTCTGATGCATCGACTTCAACAATAAAAGGCTGAGAGACATCAGGTTGGACTAGTACAGGTGCTGAGGTAAACCTCTCTTTTAGAGAGGAAAAAGCAACTTTAGCGGCGTCAGACCATTTAGAAAAATCAGTCCCCTTCCTAGTCATGTCAGTAAGGGGTTTTACGATCACCGAATAATTTTTAATGAATTTCCTATAGAAATTCGCAAAGCCCAAGAACCGTTGTAGTGCTTTGAGGTTCTCAGGAAGATCCCAATCCAAAATTGCCTGGACCTTCCTAGGATCCATACGGAAACCTGACGCAGATAAATAATAACCTAGGAATTGTATCTCCTGAACGGCAAAAACACATTTTTCAATTTTAGCATATAATTCATTCGTCCGTAGGACCTGTAGTACTTGTCTGACATGCTCCTCATGTGTCTTCAGATCAGACGAATAAATTAAGATATCATCTAGGTATATTACCACAAACCTGCCGATTAGATGACTAAAAATGTCATTAACGAAATGTTGAAAGACGGCAGGAGCATTGGTCAGGCCGAAAGGCATAACTAGATTTTCATAATGCCCCTCAGGGGTGTTAAAAGCTGTCTTCCACTCATCCCCCTCCTTGATACGAATCAGATTGTAGGCCCCCCTAAGATCGAGTTTGGAGAACCACCTAGCACCCGCAATCTGGTTAAACAGGTCAGGAATGAGAGGAAGAGGGTATGGGTCTCGGATGGTTATCCGATTTAATTCACGAAAATCTAGGCAAGGACGCAGGCCCCCATCTTTCTTTTTAACAAAGAAAAACCCTGCAGCCACGGGTGAAGAAGAGGGTCTGATGTGTCCCTTAGCCAAACTCTCGGAGATATAATCCTTCATGGCTTGTCTCTCTGGACCTGAAAGATTATATAACCTGGTCTTGGGTAATTTTGCGCCGGGAATGAGGTTAACCGGGCAATCATAAGGACGATGAGGTGGTAACTTCTGACAACCCTTTTCAGAAAAAACGTCCTCAAAGTCCGAAACAAATGTAGGTAGGGTAGTTATGGAGGCGACTAAGCAATTGCTATTTAAGCAATTTTCTCTGCACTGCTCACTCCACTCCAATATCTCCCTGGCCTGCCAATCCACCACTGGATTGTGCGCTACCAACCAGGGTAGGCCCAGCACCACCGGAGTGGGAAGCCCCTCCAGAACATAACATGAAAGCATCTCGTTATGGTGGTCCCCTACCCGAAGGTGTAAATTATGAACGATGTGGGTGAGGTTTCTCTGAGACAGAGGAGCAGAATCTATAGCAAATATGGGAATAGGTCTCTGTAACGTACAGAGAGACAAACCCATAGTGCGGGCAAAATGGGCATCTATCAAATTTACCCCTGCTCCACTGTCTAGAAAGAAAGAAACAGTCTCTGTCTTATCACCAAAAACAATAACCGCTGGCAACAAAAATTGCGATGTACGTATGGAGGAAACGTATACCCCCCGGCTGACATCCTCCACACAGCCTGGGGTTAGTAGTTTTCCGACGGTTTTTTTGTTTCTGAGGAAAGAAGGACAGACGTTAATGAAATGACCCCTCTCCCCACAAAAAAAACAACCCCCACGCCTACGGCGAACCTCAGGAGGACGGACCTGACGAGTAGTTCCTCCTAGCTGCATAGGCTCGTCTATGTCCGTACAGACTAACTGCTGCTTGGGAGGGGTTATCAATGGCTCCGGTTTTTTCAACCTGTCCCTAAGGCGTCTATCTATACGGATAGAAAGGGACATAACTGCATCAAGGGAAAAGGGGGTCTCATACAATGCAAGTGCATCCTTAACCCTTTCGGATAACCCAGAGCAGAACTGACTCCTGAGAGCCGGGTCGTTCCATTGGGTATCCGTAGCCCACCTACGGAAGTCAGAGCAATACTCCTCTACCGGCCGCTCTCCTTGTAGGAGTCTCCGTAATTTTGATTCAGCCAGTGCGACTCGGTCAGGGTCGTCATATATGAGACCCAAGGCCCCGAAAAACTCATCCACTGACCGAAGAGCCTGGGAATCAGTAGGTAAAGAGAACGCCCAGGACTGCGGGTCCCCCTGCAGCAGGGAAATAACAACACCCACCCGCTGTTCTTCATTACCAGAGGAGTAAGGACGCAGTTTAAAGTATAGTTTACAGGCCTCACGGAACGTCAAAAACTTGTCCCTTCCCCCAGAAAATCTGTCAGGGAGAGGGACCTTGGGTTCCGCAACAACCTGGTTACCAGTAGCAACCGCTGGGCTTGCGGTCTGTTGTAATTGCTGCTGTTGCTGGAGGACCGACGCCTTCAATCCTGCCACCTCCAAAGACAGGCCATGAAATTGTTCGGACAGAGCAGCAATTGGATCCATACTGGATTCTAAGTAGGTAAAAAAAAAAATTTTTTTTTTTTTTTTTTTTTTTTTTTTTTTTTACCTACACAAAAATAAGGGCCAGATATAATGTAATGACCGGCAACACACACAGGGAGGAAAACAGGGAAGGCCCTGCACAAGGGAGAGGGAAAGGTGGTGACCCCTAACTCACCTTGCAGCTGGTACCTGCCTGCCCTGTCGTCCCTAGACGGGTTCCTCACCCGTGCGGCGATCACGTGCCTAAACCCTGGCTTTCCCTGAAATGAGCCCTAGATAATGAACGGGCCGGTGGGATCGCTAGTCCGCACCACTGCACTAAGTGGGAAACACCAGGGGGAGGACAGACAAACACAGACAAACACAAACACCCAGGTGGACGACAACAACTGTCCACAAAGGTCCAACAGGGATCCGGAGGGTAGCGTTCTGGATCAACTACCAGAGAACGCAGCAACACAGCTCCAGTGGGTCAGAATAGATGTCCAGGCAGGAAGCTCTATATCTGGCAACCAGAGAAGTGTGAGAGGGGAATATAAGGAGGATTGGGAGTGCTGGACAAGGAACAGCTGAGAGAAGGAGCTACGGATCCCTGAGTGAGCCAAAAGGGTTTGTAAAGCAAACCCAGAAAGCTACAATAAGGAAACTTCCCTATCTGACATAGAGCGTGCAGCCAACCGCTGCGACCTCCTGACCCCGGGTACAACGGAGTCAGGCGTGGCTCTTGACACCCTCGTGACAGGGCCCTGGTGCAAGAGTTCAGCTTGGGCCCCCGTCCCTCAGTGCTTGTTGGCACGGGGCAGGGGAGCACATAGCCTTCCTGCTGCCTGAGGTAAACATTGAAAGGGCACCACCTCATACCAAATTCTTAACTTAACCCCTTCCCTCCAGCCAGAGGTGTAAATTGACCAGTATGCACTTTCTATAATGCCAGTGTCTTATGTGACACAAGGGTCTTTGGGCCCCCTCAGGCTCCTGGGCCCGGTAGCAACTGCTACCTCTGCACCCCCTATAGCTACGCCCCTGGCCAGTGGCAGTTCATGTGTGACACGTGCCATTTGTTCAGGCCCTTTGAGGATGCCACTTTATTTGTCAGTCGCCAGAACAAAAAAATTAATGATGTCATTCTACTCCTTCACATACTGGAGGGTATACTGAGAAATATGATCGGCCTGGGGACAGAAAACATGGTGGCTATATCTCATGGCCACCTGAGCCCTCAGTAGGATGAACTGGCATGATGAGGAGGAGGACATAAACACTCAGGAATTTTATACACAACTAGTTTATCCGTCCAAGCAACAGGAAAGGAGCAGGAGGAGAATGATTAGCTGGAGGGCAAAGACAAAGATGACGCAGATGACCCAACAGACAGTGGCAGTATGCAGTAGAGATGGAGGCAGGAAGGCCCTCAAAGTCCCTTGCACAAATAGTCAGATGCATGCTTTATTGTTTATGTAGTGAGAACTACATTGTCAGAATTCGGCAGAGGCATGACTACTGGCTATCCAAATTGTTAGATCCTTGCTACCGGTCAAAAATTGTGGCATTTTTTTTGACGTTCAAAGCAGCAGCAGCGGGACATTCAGCAAAACCTCAACCAGCATGTGGTGGCATACTTGGACTGCACCCTGTCACCCATGATCCAAGATCCCCTGGACTACTGGGCATGCAAACTTGAAGTGTGGCCGCAACTGGCTGAGCTTGCAATGGGCATGCTTTCCTGCTTGCCCAGTAGTGTCAGAGCTTTGTCGTGGGGCCTCTACTGTCACTGCTACTGCCACTGCTGCCCTCCGCACTCTGTTATGGGGCCACTACTGTCACTGCTACTGCTGCTGCTGCCACCCTCCCTACTTTGTCATGGGGCCACTACTTGAATATTGGTGCACTGCATAGTTATGTACATGGCAATACATTTTTCCAGAGTCTGTAATTCAGTATTCTCCTACACTCTCCCTGCAGTCTCCTTGCACTCTCCCTGAAGTTTAAGTTCCACGCCTTCACACTAAGATTGGGTAACCAAGTGGGAAGAATATGATTAAGCAGATTGGCCTGGGTATACCTGATTTATCGTGATTCATGACAAATTAATTTGGAACAAGTCGATTTTCTTGTCAAACTTGAATTTTTCAAAACTTCGCTTATCTCTAGTCACAGCTTGAACCCACCAGGGGATCCTCTGGTACTTTGGTGGGCCAGTCCGACCCTGGGCTCAGTTCATACTATGACTTAGGCAGTACAGAGTAGGATTCTGGTTGGCTCAGTGTGATGCCTTATTTTAAAGTCAGATTTTGACTTATAGGGAGCCACTTCCATTAGGTGTCGCTGACGAGATGGTTCTCTTTAATTGAGCATTGTCAATAAGTCTTCATACCATGGAGTGCTTCCAGTAGATGTCCATACAGGACTGGTACATTTAAAGATATTTTGCATTCTGTCTAGGCCACTTGAATTGCATCCCACTGAGCCAGCCAGAATCTTACTCCATACTGATGAGGGACAAGCATCCGAAACAGCTCTCTACAGATGGATATCTAGCTTGACTATATTCCTTTGTCAAATCCCAAGCTCATAGGGACCTATTTCAAATAGGTGGCGCTGGGGTGATGGTTCTTTTTCTGGGGAAAACGATGAAAAACTGTTCAGGACCCCTTTTCTTCTCCACTAAACTTTACACTTGGTACTACCAATCGCAGCAGCCATAGCCCATCTTTAACACTAGATTAATCTTTTACACATCCAAAGGATTTAGGTATGATGTATACAGCTCTGGAGCTATACAGAATGTACTGCTCCAGGGTCCAGCAACTTTTCTCCTTTAATAAAAAGTGGGGTCGGCATGGTCATAATCTGCATGACATGACTTACATACTAATGGCCTATACCCAGGGTAGGTAGGTCATCAATATAAAATAGTTGAGTGTCCAACAACACCCACCTCCACCAGTGAGCTGTTTTGGACAGCTGCTGGTGCCGAAAACTATACATTTGATGGAAGACTCCATGCTCTGTGTAGTTTCCAGCACCAGCATCCTGCAGCTCAGCTCCTAGCTCTGTCCACAGTATAGTTTTAGGTACTGATGGTTGCCCTGAACAGCTGATCAGTGTGGATAGAGGTGTCAAAACCCCTACTGATCTGATGACCCATTTTGAGGATAGTCTATCAATATCTCAAGCAAGTCTGAAGAGGCATCTCTATATTTTTCAGTCTTGCTTGAGTTCAGCTATAAAATCCTTTACATGACAGTACAATGGCCTGGAGTATCTGTGTTTCTTATCTTGTAGATACAGATGCATAATAATTTTATACTGCTACGTGAAAGCCAACAAGGGACATATTTTTGATTTATTATGTATAGAAATACACAGGACCAAGATCAAGTATTTGTTTTCCAAGTGAAGAAGGTTTTATATGATCAACAGGCACAACAGTTCTACCGTTTTTTTATTTTTTTTGGCAACATGCTGCCCTACGGCAATGGAGCCTTGAGCTATGTCATTGGGAAAAAAAAGGTAAAACAAGAGCCAACTGGACTGCATTTGTAAAGAACAATGGGGGTCATTTATTAAGCTCAAATACTCTTATATTAGGTGTATTTCAGGTGCAGATTATGTTGTGCCACAATTTGCGACTTCTCCCCGCTCACGCCAGGTCTAAAAAAATGCCCCGATGTGAGCAGGGAAAGGGACAGGCCTGTCTCATTTACCATTTTATATGCCTGTTTTAGGTGTAGAAAATTGTCTAAATGTAAGCTTAGGCTTAGGGCTTTTTTAAGACCAGCGTCTAAAACGCTGGTCTTAATAAATGTTTCCGAATATGATTAAAGTTCTTTTCAACTGAATCCTAAATATATGTTTGTACTATTTTCATTAAGATTTCCTTTTATAAAGCACAACATAAAGTACTGTGCACAGCCCGTGTAAGTTAAAGAGGGCCTTTCACCAAACACAAAAAACTATGCTGCTTCCCTGAGCATGGCATACTTGTCCATATATGTTCCTGCGCCCCCTTTTTCTTCAGTTATGTCCCTCTAAAGTTCCAGCACCACACATGTCAATCAGAAGTCACCAGCCACAGAGGTGTGGCTAACCACTTTGCTTCTTTGTCACAACAGGGAGAAACCTCCCCTTACAATCTCCGTCATGCACACCCTCCAGCTGCATTGTCATCTGGCAAAACCTAAGTCTTGTGAGACCATGCTGTACATTATTTTCTGCTGGTACAGCATCTCACTCTGACCAGGCTCGTCTCATTTGCCATTTTCTACGCCTATTTTAGGAAGCTGTCTTACATTTAGAACTGGTGCTGGATGCGCCAAAGTTATGGAGAGGCCGGCAGTGCAGGGTTTTATTAAGACCAGCGTCTAAAACGCAGTAAGGGTGTGTCGCCAGATGACACAGTCTGCAGTAAGGGTACAGAGGGGTGCTAACACCCCTCTGTACCCTTACTGCAGACTGCTAACAACTCTTTCATAACTTCTAGTAGAAATAATAAAGGAGCGGCAGAACATAGAGACATAAGAATAGATGTTCCAGAACTGTTATTACATGGGGAATACATGAAGCTATTATAACATGCATGTCAGGAGCGGTGACAGGTCGTAGATTTATTTTTGCTTATTTTTCCAGTTTGATGCACTTTTGGATCTGTTTCACCACTGACTTTCATGATAAAAAAAATGGCTACAATAAATGTATGCATTTACATTTTTAATAATAGACTATTCTCTTGAAGGGATTATCCCACGGTTAACATAAAAAAAGAAAATCAGACATCACATGGTACATAATACTCTTTCTAAGAAAGCTCGAACCAGCCCTGTCTGATTCTAGTTTTGCACACAGAGAATTAGACGGATTATTCAATATCTGTAACGTATGTCATTTTACACGTAGACAGGACATTTTGCCTAAAATGTGATTATAATGCGCTGCAGTAAAGAATGCTGCTAATACTTACCGCTGCCGCTAAGCCTGTTTACAAATGGGCCTCTCAACCACACAACACTTGATTGAAGAGCGTCCCAATATTTGTAACGGGATTGTGTCAGAGAACATGAGCTGTGAATATGAAAATAGATGCTAAGCTGCTTTGTGTATGCTGTGCTCAACAAGAAACATTTTTAAATTCAGGTACTATGAAGCTCCCTGGGGTTTATAGTGAAAATGATCAGAAAGAACAGAAGAAATAAAAAAGGTATGAAAGATTACCTTTCACTCTGCCCCTATGGGCAGGAAAGTAAAGAAACAAATTATAGGAAAAAGCTGACAATCAAGACAGCAGCACTTTATGTATTCTGAGATGAACAGAAAAGGTTTGGCCAGTAGCCTGTGAATTCTAAATTTCAAAATGATTATTCTTTACTGCCTTTGGCCAAGGATGTGAAGATTCCCAGCAACTTTGTGCATGCGAAAGCCTTTGCAAGTAAATGGTTAAGAAAAGTTTATTGAACTTAAAGAAGCTTAGAGGTTATTTGGCATGTTATTAAGTTTTAATCAGTGTCATTTCAAGGCGTTTAACTTCTTGAGCTGTTTTCGGGATCATTAGTATTTTCTTTCTTTTCAATTAGACCGGTGGTTTGGAATAAATAAAGAGCAAACTATCCTGACATGTATACAAAAGAAACACTTTTCTTTTCCTTCTTTTTTTTTTTTTACAGGCAATATAACTGCAGACTTCTTTTAATTAGTGCAGACAGTATAACTGAACTTGAAATGTCCAAATGTGGCCTAATAGCTAATAAATCCATATTATGGATCAATATTATGTATATGCTCATGTGAAACTACCCTTAACTATCCTGGTGTTCTGAGCAACATGAATTTTCCTTCTGATTTATGTTCAACTATTTCCTAGCATTGTTGGGGCAGTTGCTGAGAAACTGGTCTGTATTCGAGTCTGGGTTCATTATCTCCTAGCTTTGCCTGGTTAAGATTGGGTGGAGCTGCTGGTTGCTTAGCCTTTCTATCTCCAGGCTATCCATTCAATTGCAGGGCTCCCATCCTCTCCCTCTGAGTGAGTTTATTTCAGTATATTGTTTTCTGCCAGTACTGGTACCTGCTTCATCTACATTTCTTGTAACCATCCAGTTGTTGTGCTATTCAGCCCTACTGTAGGTGCTGGGGGTATTTGAGTACCAAGAGACACTGTTAGTATTTGGGAAAGGCAACTGCTAGAAGTGAAGTCCAGTTACCGGTGTTGTCACACAGGTGACAAATTTCATAAAAATACTACTGTTCCTATTATATTTCCATCTTCCCTGCTTTGTCTTTGCTTACAGGTCACAAAAAAAGAGTTTGCATTGGATAATAATGAATACATTCCAGAATAATCTTGTTGGCTGGAAGGGATTAAAGGTGTTGTGCCACAAGGAAATGTTAAATTATTTTGTGATCACTTAGGGTACTTTCACACTAGCATTTTTCTTTTCCGGCATAGAGTTCCATCACAGAGGATGTATACCGGAAAAGAACTGATCAGTTTTATCCCCATGCATTCTGAATGGAGGGCAATCTGTTCAGGATGCATCGGGATGTCTTCAGTTCAGCCATTTTGACTGATCCGGACGGAGAAAATACTGCAGCATGCCGCAGTTTTCTCTCCGGTGAAAAAAATGAAGACTTGCCTGATCCGGCATTTTTTTGACTGATCAGGCATTTTTAGGACTGATCATGATCCTGATCAGTCTTACTAATGCCACCAGTTGGCATACGTTTTGCCAGGCAGGTAGTTTCAGCGATGGAACTGCTTGCTGGATCTCATTGCCGGCAAGCAGTTAAAAAAAACTGCGTCAAGACAGGTTTTTTTTAAGTCAGACACAACTCATGACATTTTGACTTCCTTTCAGGGCTAGCTATAAAGGTAAGGAGAAATATTTCCAGGTCACCAGATTAAGTTTCACAGCCTCCCATGCAAAGACTCCACTTCAGGCTGAGTGTGAATGACATCTTAAAAACATTGACATCCAGCAATGAGATAAAACACAGTATGGACTTTGTTGAAAATAAAATCCATCAGGACCGAAGGAAGACAATCATATTTTTGCAATTTGACTGTACATGTCAGTCTTAGTTATAGCATTGATATCCTCAATACTTACCTTCTTTTAAATATGCATTGTCCTACAGTAAAACATCCTGCTGATCATATGTTGCAAGAAAAAAAGCACACAGAAAATTGTAAATGCACATACACAGTATGGACAATCCACAGTAATGTATTAAAAGTGATAATGCAATATTTGTGACTTTAAATACATTTTATGTAGGTACTATGCACCACTCTTTTTTTTAGAAAACTAAATAACAGTTTAACCCTTTCACGACCGCAATCTGTATATATACGTGATAGCTGCACATACCCTGTGCCGCTACCACGTATTTATACGTTCTGGCAGCTCTTTAATCCAAGCGCTGCAAAGCGCTTGGATTAAAGCTTCTGCCCCTGCCCTGCTGCTGTCACAGACAGCATACAGTGCAGTAATGCCAGCAAGGGACCAATCAGAGTGGCCCCTTGCCGGCAATCGATCCGATTGGTTAGTCTGTGCAGACTAACCAATCGGATCGCGGCAGTGTTAAAATGCCGGTTTCATGCTCTGATCTGCGATCTGCAGATCAGTGCATGAAATCAGGTAATGTGTCCTCGGGTAATAAACCCCCCTCCCGCCAATCTGTGCCCCCGATCTGTGGCTGTGCACCCCCTTGTGCTGCCTGCAGCTCAACTCCTACTAGCTGCCGTGATTTGGTCCGCCCCCTATGCAGTCATTTTGTAGCCTCGGCGATCCCCCCCCTACCCATGCAGTCATTTTGTAGCCTCCCCGATCCCCCCCACCCCACCTTTCCAGCGCTGCCCCCCGATCACCCTGCTGTGTGCGATGGCGGTGACTCCATTACTGAGCCGCCGCCATCAGCAGAGAGTGTCAGCTCTATGCTGACACGCTCCTGTAACCCCATAGATGCCGCGGTTGCGGCATCCATGAGGTTAACAGACAGAGGATGGTTGCCATGGCAACCGGACGCTTTGCAAAAGCGTCCTGTTGCCATGGAAAGGTGTCCAGTGCTGCCACCTACAGGACATCTGGAAGTATTATACTTTGGAATGCAAGAGCATTGCAAAGTATAGTACAACTATCAGCCCCACTGGATCTTGAAGATCCAAGAGGGAACTGATAAAAAAAAAGTGAAAATGATAAAAGTAAAAATAAATAAATAAATAAAAATTTAAATTAAAAAAAGAAATTGCCTTTTCCTATAAAAAAATGAAAAAATAAAATAAAATACACATATTAGGTGTCAGCGCGTCCGTAACGACCGCCTCTATAAATATATCACATGACAGACCCCGTCTGATAAACACCATAAAAATAAAATTAAAAAAAACTGTGCCAAAAAAGCTATTTTTGTCACCTTACATCACAAAAAGTGCAACAGCGAGCGATCAAAAAGGCTTATGACCCCCAAAATAGTACCAATCAAACCGTCACCTTGTCCCGCAAAAAATGATACCCTATTTAAGACAATCGCCCAAAAAATAAAAAGTTATGGCTCTCAGACTATAGAGACACTAAAACATCATTTTTTTGGTTTCAGAAATGCTATTATTGTGTAAAACTTAAATAAATAAGAAAAAGTATACATATTAGGTATTGCCACGTCCGTAACGATCTTCTCTATAAAACAATCACATGACCTAACCCCTCAGATAAACGCTGTAAAAATAAATAAATGAAAACTGTTCCAAAACAGCCAATTTTTGGGTCACCTTGCCCCATAAAGTGTAATAATGAATGATCAAAGAATCCTATGTACCCAAAATTGGTACCAATAAAAACCTCAACTCTTTCTGCAAAAAACGAGCCCCTGCACAAGACGATCGTCAGAAAAATAAAAAACATATGGCGTTCAGAAAACCAATCCAGCACAATCTGCCTTCCAAAAACCGTATGGCATTCCTTTCCTTCTGCGCCCTGCCGTGTGCCCGTACAGCAGTTTACGACCACATGTGGGGTGTTTATGTAAACCGCAAAATCAGGGTAATAAATATTGAGTTTTGCTTGGCTGTTAACTCTCAATGTGTTAAAGAAAAAAAATTATAAAATGGAAAATCTGCCAAAAAAGTGAAATTTAGAAATTGAATCTCCATTTTCCTTTAATTCTTGTGGAACGCCTAAAGGGTTAACAAAGTTTGTAAAATCAGTTTTGAGTAGTGTTGAGCGCGAATATTCGAAAAGCGAATTTTTTTCGCGAATATCGCAACTTCGCGATTTCGCGAATATTTCGAATATAGTGCTATATATTTGTAAAAACGAATATTCGTTTTTTTTTTTTGTTTTTTTTTTTTCACAAAATTACAGTACACATATAATTGATTGTTTCCCAAAGGTCCAAAAGCTCAGATCTTACTCACATTGCCTAGAAAGTTATTGAGGCGCGAATCTTCGTAAGGCGATTTTATTAGTGCAAATGCGAATATCGGCACTTGTCCCAGAACAGAGGCAAAGGGCTTTGCATTCATACATTAGTGAATTGAGTTGCGAATCTTCGTAAGGCGATTTTATTAGCGCACATGCGAATATCTACACTTGTCCCCAGAACAGAGGCAAAGGCCTGTGCATTCATATAGTATAGCACCATATTCGCGAATATTTCGAACTTCGTAAAATTTGATTTACGAATATTCGTATTTTTTATTTTAGTTTCCACCTTACAGATTACATTGATCTGTACTCTGTCAACTACTGTCATCACCCCCCACTGTATCTCGATTGATTCCCAAAAGTCCAAAAGCTCAGATCTTACTCACATTGCCTAGAAAGTGATTGAGGCGCGAATCTTCGTAAGGCGATTATTAGCGCACATGCGAATATCGGCACTTGTCCCAGAACAGAGGCAAAGGGCTTTGCATTCATACATTAGTGAATTGAGTTGCGAATCTTCGTAAGGCGATTTTATTAGCGCACATGCGAATATCTACACTTGTCCCCAGAACAGAGGCAAAGGCCTGTGCATGTGCATTCATATAGTATAGCACCATATTCGCGAATACTTCGAACTTCGTAAAATTCGATTTACGAATATTCGTATTTTTTATTTTAGTTTCCACCTTACAGATTACATTGATTTGTACTCTGTCAACTACTGTCATCACCCCCCACTGTTTCTCGATTGATTCCCAAAAGTCCAAAAGCTCAGATCTTACTCACATTGCCTAGAAAGTGATTGAGGCGCGAATCTTTGTAAGGCGATTTTATTAGCGCACAGGCGAATATCGGCACTTGTCCCAGAACAGAGGCAAAGGGCTTTGCATTCATACAGTATGAATGCAAACGCTCAACTAGTGTTGAGCGGCATGCTCAACACTAGTTTTGAGTAACTTGAGGGGTGTAGTTTCTACAATGGGGTTATTTATGGGGGTTTCCATTATGTAGGCCCCACAAAGTGACTTCAGATCTGAACTGGTTCTTAAAAAGTGCGTTTTGGAAATTTTCTTAAAAATTGCAAGAATTGCTTCTAAACGTCTAAGCCTTCTAACGTCCTAAAAAAATTAAATTACATTTCCAAAATGATGCCAACATAAAGTAGACATATGGGGAATGTTAAGTAATAAATATTTTATTAGGTATCACTTTCTGTTTTGGAAGTAGAGAAATTGAAATTTGGAAAATTGTGAATTTTTAAAAAATTTTGGTAAATTTTGGATTTTTTCATAAATAAAAGTGAAATATATTGACTCAAATATATGACTATCATGAAGTACAATGTGTCACGAGAAAACAATCTCAGAATGGCGTGGATAAGTAAAAGTGTTCCAAAGCTATTACCACATAAAGTGACGCATGTCAGATTTGTAAATTTTGACCTGGACACTGGGGCATCAATGACCCTTGGTCATGAAAGGGTTAAAGTGTATCTGTGACCATAATCAGTCCTATTAAGATAGTTTTACATTTGCGGCAGGGAAATTCGCCAGGCTTTTCCGGTAGAAAAGAGCCTGCTAGAGTTCTCTGGATCCGGCATTGCTGGATACTATCATCTTTCTGCTGGACCCCATTGATTTTAATGGGGTCTGGCAGAGACTACAGAATAAAGTGAATATTCTGAGAATCGGCCAAACAAAAACTGCGTGCAGCGTTTTTTGTCCGGCTCATTCCTGGCATTTTCTGCCGAACCTGCTGGCCGGAGCATACAGCTTCAGGTGTAAAATTAGCCTAAATCAAGGAACCAAGCATAAGTTTGATCACGGGGATTACAATGATCCATTCTTGCTGTAAACGGTATTACCACAGCAGAGAAATGATTGTTTTCATTTAATTAAAAACAAAGTGCTTAGATCCCCAAGGGGCTGGCCTAGCTCCTCAGAGCACTGCTTTACCTGCACCTCTCACATGTAACATAGTAACATAGTACATAAGGCCGAAAAAAGACATCTGTCCATCCAGTTTGGCCTGTTATCCTGCAAGTTGATCCAGAGGAAGGCAAAAAAAAAAAAAAGTGAAGTGAAGATCTCAGAGCAGACGCTGTCACTTGGGATCTTCACTGTGTATGCACTGATAGTAGTGCCGCTGGCACATGATGAGATTTTGGGACCAGATGGAGCAGTGACAATGCCTGGATCTGTCAATCCGACTAGGAGAGGGAGTGACAACAAGGAGAGGTGGAGATGAAGCAGTGCTCCGAGGGGCTAGACCCTCAGTGCTCTGAACACCTCATTTGCATATAAATGCAAATAATCATTACTCTGCAACAGTAATACTGATTGCAGCAAGAAATCGCAATGATCAACCCTACTAGGCAGTATGCCTGGTTAAATAGGGTTGATCAGTTATACTTTAATACAGTACAGTTATAGCGGTTGGCCACCTTCTGGTTAATGTTGAGCAATGTGTTTGTAGGATGTTTGAAAGACTCTTAAGGAACTATATACAGGAGTATGTGACTGTAAATAATATTATAAGTGATAACTAGCATGGGTTTACCAAGGACAGAAGTTGTCAGACTAACCTGATTTGTTTTTATGAGGAGGTGAGTAGTAGCCTGGACAGAGGGGTGGCTGTGGATGTAGTGTTTCTGGATTTTGCAAAGGTTATTGATACTGTCTACCATAGACATTTAATAGGTAAAGTAAGGTCTATAGGCTTGGAAAGTATAGTTTGAAATTTGATTGAAAACTGGCTGAAGGACCGTGTCCAGAGAGTTGTGGTCAATGATTCCTATTTAGAATGGTCCCGGGTAAAAAGTGGTGTACCCCAAAGTTCCTTCCTGGTCTAACCAATGGCCTTTGACATCACATTGCTCAAGGAACTTTTCACTTTTTCAATATGGATTATTGAAACTATTGCGATAGGTTATTGAGAATGTGAACTTTTATTTTTGTAGTAATGCAGCCAATATTGCTATTTTCTGCACAGTGTACATGTGATCCCATACACCACTGCCGTATACAGAGTACCTACACAAAATCAATGCAAGCTCGAGTAATGCCATTCCTGGATACTGTATTCCTGGATGAAGAACATATGTAGCCACTAACATTGTCTGACTCATAAAAACACATATATCACTTATATACAACTTCATCTATTCTACAATGATCCATCATAAATATGAAAACAAAATAGTCACATATTGTCAAATATGACTTCTCCATACATTTCTTGAAGGTTCCCAATGGCTACCTTAATTTTCTATTCAGGCTTGCTGTGGGTTGAAGCTCTGCTGCTATCCTTTGATGTTATTTCCATTTGTAAACCAGGGGAGATTAAAAAAAATGTGGAAATAATTCATGAAGTGTGAAATCGATAACTAGTGGATGCTGACAGGTGGTGAGGGATGCAATAATGTAGAAGTTGTGTAAGTTCTTATGCTTACAGTATTTTCTGTACCTGGTGGAGTACAACCAGGTTTGACTGCATTCTGCAAAGGTAATTTTTGCCCTAATTTGTTCCATGCTAACACCTGCCTGTGCTAATAATTTTAGGAACATGGTACAGTAATTATCATATGTAGGGGGCTTGTACGCATTGTGGATTAGTCGCGGTAACCACAATCAGATTACCTACACCTACTTGTGTAATCCATACCAATGTCATATGCAGCTTAATTCCCAATTTATAAAGTTTAAGGGTACAGCCACAGGGTCAGGTTTCAGTTTTGGAAGCCAAAATCAGGAGTGGATCAAAAAAGGAGAGAAAGTAGAAAGGAGAGATTCAACGTCTCCTCTTTTTAAAATTCACACCTGGTTTTGGCTTCCAAAACTGCATCAGGAAACCTGAGGCCTCTTTCACACTAGTTTGTGCGGCCCTTTGCCGTATTGCGGACCGCAATACACGGGTGCCGTTCTGTGGGCATTCCGCATAAAGGATGCGGACCCATTCACTTAAATGGTGCGGAACGGAACCATGGAACCCTACGGAAGCACTACGGAGTGCTTCTGTGGGGTTTCGTCCCGTACTTCAGTTCCGCAAAAAGATAGAACATGTGCTATCTTTTTGCGGAAAGGCCAGATCGCGGACCCATTCAAGTGAATGGGTCCGTGATCCTCTGCGGCTGCCCCACGGACTGTGCTTAATACAGCAACGGGCCGCACACGCCAGTGTGAAAGAGGCCTGACTGTGTGGTCATACCCTAAGGGAGCTATTATGTGGACATTACCGGGACCACCGGAAAAAACTCCTCCTGCGGGAGGCGTTCTGGATATTTAGATAAAATACCAGAGTCCCAGCAGGATTAAACCTAAAAAGAGAGCTAATGTACATCTACCAGTAAATTGCTAAGGGAAGATACTGTTTTCATATTTATATTTATGCTTATTTATATATACCTTCCTCTTAGGGGCTATGAACAGATTCTTTGTGTTGAAAATCTACTGGCATGAGTTAGGTTATTTTAGTAATGTCACCATATGTTTTTATATGCAGTACATCATTCACATTGTGCGGTTCTTTCTCCTTTCCATTTTCCAGCCAAATATATCCAGGCATACCCCATATGGGGTTAATGAGTTTGAGAGCTCCAGCACAATGTGATTAGCAGTGTAGATGAGGGGTGTTCACCGCAGTGAAACAACAAATGAAAAGGTGCCCTCCTCCCCAGAATCTTAGAGGGGTGGGCTCAATATCTATTTAAATTTTTGTGTTTCACTGTGCTGTATTGTTACGACTAAGGGTCCAGTACCCGAAACGCGTCATCATGTCTTGTGTACCAAGTAGCTGTCTGCTGCCAATGAATGTTTAATAAAGAAGAAGTTTTAAAGGGGATCTCTATTGAATCCGGAACCATTCCTGTTTCAAGTTTTTCTGCTCACTGCAAGCAGAAGCAATAATTAACTGGGCCTTTTTTTTCTGTAGTAGATTTTTGTTCTTTTGCTGTTTGTTTGCAATGCACGGGCATACAGTTTCCTATTTTCACTTTGTCAGCATACCTGACACCTCAATGTTATTTTTTCACAGCATCAACATAGCTGGCATTCTTCTTATTTCTATCATATTTCTCTTGCTTTTGTCTGGAAGCGTGATTAATGCTGATCTGCATTGTGACTGTAACACTGTTGGAGCTCCAAGAATTATGCTAATAATAGTGCAAGATCCTGAGGAGAATACAGCGACTGCAGCAATGTCAAGCAAGTGGCACCTTTTAAGACTGATTGCTGTGCACTGAATGACATTTTTGTTTAAAAAGAAGCCATTTATTTTCCTGTGGCTTAGACTGAGCAGTGTTCGCATCCCGAGAGAACAATGGTGTTTTTTCTTCTCTCTGGAAGCCGAGGTGCAATTATTTACAACCACACAAACCACTTTGTTTCTTTTACTTTCCAAAATAAAACAGGATATGTATCCATTGCTTTTATGCAGCATTTCACATCTAATATTCTTTATCCAGCCGGATTAGGGTACTTTTTCTATACAGAAACACAAGAGTAAAGCTAGGCAAATACACAAAGATAGATCCTGATTCAACAGATGTTTTCTGAGTTTTTAGTTATCAGTAATTTCATGGTAAACAGCATTCCTCTATAGAATTTTGACCTGATCAAAGCAACACATCAATCCAAAGATGAAATTCCCAGTTGATTGTTGTTGAACAGTGCATTAATAACAACATGCTACAAAGGAAATGTTTTACTTATGTCTGGTACATTTTTCTACCGATGAAACCACTATCCATTGCTCTGAAGACCAAACCACTATCCATTGCTCCCAAAGATTCATTAGTACTAGAAATGAGCAAATTAATTCTTTATGAAACAATTTTGCCCAAACTTCAGTTTCTAATTTTTGCAATTCACCTGCAAGGGCGGACACAATTTTACAGTTCAGAGGACAGAGAAGAACATATATTCCACCCAAAAGGAATGATTTAGGGACACTTTGATTAATAAAAATCTGCAGTGTCTTTTTAAACAGGCTGTTTATTACCAGAGGCTATCATCCTTTTACCCATAGCCATATATGTCACTGTCGCTTTGACATTACTAATGCTATTTTGATGTTAAACAGCCTCAAAATGTCATACACGACTTTTCAAGGAAATTGGGGTGATTCCGATTTTTTTGCTCATCTCTAATTGGTACACAAGTATGTATGCATTATGGTTACTCTTTGGGAAATACAATAAAGGTCTCATGCACACGACCGTTGTTTTGGTCCGCATCCGAGCAGCAGTTTTTGCGGCTCATATGCGGACCCATTCACTTCAATGGGGCCACAAAAGATGCGGACAGCACTGCGTGTGCTGTCTGCATCCGTTGCCCCATTCCGTGGCCTCGCAAAAAAATATAACCTGTCCTATTCTTGTCCGTTTTGCGGACTAGAATAGGCAGTTGTATCAATGGCTGTCCATGCCGTTCCGCAAATTGAGGGTTTATTGCTATGTGGTGCCATGTGTCCTGCATCATTGTGAAGTGGCACTGAAGTGGATGAGATTTTAAAATATCTAGTCCACGCTCTGCGGAGAGCGCTAGCACCGGAATCTGCATATCAGGATTTAAAATCTGTAGGATGTTAGTTTATGTTATAGATATCTTGCGTTCAATTTCACCATTTGCAATGCAACAAATTCAGTGCCATTTGGTGCAGATTTTGCCACTGCAGACTTTAGCCAGGTTCGCTGTAGACTTTCTGATGTGGAAAATCTGCAAAGATTCTGCATTCATAGATCACCATTAAAGCTTCAAAAAAGGATGTACATTAAAACTACATGTATTAGTGGGACACAGTGACAAAGCTTGAGGAACTGAATTCAGGTATTATACAAGAATACATGTGGTTTTAACATACACAGTCGCATCACATTGTTATGACCATCAGCTAATATCCACAGTAACTGCCGTGTGCAGCACAGAGGGCAGCTAGATTGGCTGGAAGTGACTCTATAAGGTCCTGGTAGGGTGCATTCCACAGCTGCTGGACTGTATGGAGTAGGATCCACAGAGCAAACACAATGCTCAAGGTGGTCCAATAGATGTTCAATTGGGTTCAAGTCTGAGGAATTAGGGGCCAAAGTAGTACTTGAAAGTCTTGGTCATGCTCTTCAAATCAATATCAGTCATTTCTAGCCATATGACTTGTCACATTGTCTTGCTGTAAAATCCCAGGGAAGACAATAAGCATGTATTGGGTAGATATGATCTGCAAGGATGGATTCATGCACAAATTGGTTGAGAGTGGCCTCTATATGGATGAGTAGGCCCAGAGAATGCCACCACCAGCTTGTGTTCTTCCAGAAATGTTTACAGGGTATTTGTTCTCTTATGTTTTTTGCCTGACACGCCAGCATGCATCCATTCAATGAAGCAGAAACAGTGACTCATTGGAGAAGTCAACCCTTTGCTAATCAGCAGAGGTCAAACCAGGGCCTAGCTGACACAGAGGCTGGGGAGGCTCCAGCCTCAGGGCGCAGGCCAGTCTGGGCGGCAGGCAGGCCACTGACCACGTCGCTTCTGCTGCCGCGCCTGCCGGAGTAGGGTAATGTAACGTAAAGATTGTAACGTTACATTACCCTACTTTGTGAGGTTTCCCTACCACCTAACTTCCGGTTGCACTGCTAATGACGTGAGGAGGCGTTCCTGAGTTTTGACGATCTGCGCATACGATAAAAGGAAAGTTTATTGAAAATCTCAGTGGAGTTTAGCTGCACACTGGGACACTGCGCATGTGACTTCCTTCATGAACTACACACTGCCAACATCAAAAGTAGGAAGTGGAGGAAGTGGTCATAATAATGTGACTTGACTGTGTATATACCTTTACATGTGGCACCCTGTTTTGAAAGGGACCAAAAGTAATCGGACAATTGATTGAAAGGCTGTTTCATAGGCAAGTGTGGGCAATTCCTTCATTATTTAATTCTCAATTAAAGAGGTTGTCCGGGTTCAGAGCTGAACCCGGACATACCCATAATTTCACCCCGGCAGCCCCCCTGACTTGAGCATCGGAGAAGTTCATGCTACGATGGTCTTTTTTGCCCTGCGCTAAATTGGCTCTTTTGTTTACAATCACACACTGCTTAGCGGAAGCTTCCGCCCGGCAGTGTGTTCAGTGACGTCACCGGCTCTGATGGGCGTGCTTTAGCGCTGCCCTAGCAATTTTACTGGCTAGGGGAGTGCCAAAGCCCGCCCATCAGTGACGGTGACATCACTGGGCTTCCTAGCAGCCCCATGGAGAGCCCTGGTATGTCACCGGATCTCCCAAAAATGCCTTTGCCCTGCGCGATTTAGCGCAGGGCAAAGGAGAGCATCGGAGCATGAACTGCTCTGATGCTCAAGTTGGGGGGCTGCCTGGGTGAAAATGGAGGTATGTCCAGGTTCAGCTCTGAACCCGGACAACCCCTTTAAGCACATAAAAGGCCTGGAGTTGATTTGAGGTGTGGTGCTTGAATTTTGAATATTTTGCTAAGTAGTAAACATACGGTCAAAGGAGCTCTCCATGCAGGTGAAACAAGCCATCCTTCATCTGCAAAAACAGAAAAAAAAAATCTGAGAAATTGCTACACTAATAGGAGTGGCAAAATCTACAGTTTGGTACATCCTGAAAAAGAAAGAAAGAAAGCACTGGTGACCTCAACAATACAAAAAGACCTGGACGCCCACTGAAGACAACAGTGGTGGATGATCACAGAATAATTACCACGGTGAAGATAAACCCTTTCACAACAGCCAACCAAGTAACAACACTCTCCAGGATATAGGCGTATCAATATCCAAATCTACCATAAAGAGAAGACTGCATGAAAGTAAATACAAGGGTTCACTGCACAGTGCAAGCCAGTCATAAGCCTCAAGAATAAGAAGGCTAGATTGGACTTTGCTAAAAAAAATCTTAGAAAACCAGCACACTTCTGGATGAATATTCTTTGGACAGATGAAACCAAGATTAACCTTTACCAGAATGATGGAAAGAAAAAAGTATGATAAAGGCATGGTACAGCTCATGATCCAAAGCATACCAAATCATCTGTAAAACACGGCGGAGGCAGGGTTTTCAGAGACATACTGTGTGCTCAAATCCAGCCAAATGCAGCCAAACTGATTGGTCGTCGTTTTATAATACAGATGAACAATAACCCAAAACATAAAGCCAAAGCAACCGAGCAGTTTATTAAAGCAAAGAAGTGGAATATTCTGAAAGGCCAAGTCAGCCACCTGATCTGAACCCAATAGAGCATTTCACTTGTTAAATACTAAACTTCAGACAGAAAGGCCCACAAACAGACAGCAACTGAAAACCGCTGCAGTAAAGGCCTGGCAGAGCATTAAAAAGGAGGAAACACAGCGTCTGGTGATGGCCATGAGTTCAAGACTTCAGGCAGTGATTGCCAACAAAGGGTTTTCAACCAAGTATTAGAAATTAACATTTTATTTACGATTATTTAATATGTCCTGTAACAAAATCTGAGGATAGATAGATTTTAGATTTTCCTAAACTTGCATTATCAATAGCTGATTGTATGTCAATGTCTTTGCTCTATTAAGGACGTATGCAGATTGTGCCTGTGGGTGCCAACCTGTCTGCAAAAGGTAAAGATACTCCACATTCTCAGAGGAAACTTCATTTAGCACTGGCCTGTGACTTACAAGCCATATGGGCATACTAATGAAGACCTGGAAGAAGCCACTTAAAATGCAGAGCAAACTCCAGACATGATGACTGCTAACCCAGCAGGTGTATAAGCCATTCAGTAGGTGGATGAAATAATATCAGAAGCCATAAATCTGACCTCATAACACCCACATCCTCAGAACTCTGGTAATTGTGTTTAGCCTGACATGGGGCTTCAGGGAGAATCCAGACACCCCGTACTGGACATGAAGCCTTTCTCTGTATTTTGGATCTAGCCTTCTGGAAATCATAACCATATTTGGTGTCTGTATGACCGGGACGGGGCGACTCAGATTATGGGATCTTACCTGTACCCGCAGTCTCTGTCATACGGCGAGGAAACGCTGTGATTCATATTGCCACATGGGTCAGCCGTTTGGGAAGGTGGGGCAGAAACCTGAATAATCTCAGACGTCCCAAAAGGCCGGACCGAAAGGAGGGAGGTTCCATCCCAGCCCACCCCTCGGCAGAGGTGGGATAAAAATGGGTGGTAGGGAACAGTTACGGGTCAGCCATTTTGGGGATCCACATCATTTGCAGTGACTGCCCGTATCCTCAGCTGTCCCCACAGCCGGAATATAACTGCTGCATCTCATTAAGCCAATTTTCTGTATTTCATCCCTTTTATTTTATATGTTCACTGCATTGCTATTGTATGTATATTTTGTTTTTATCTTTTATCTGACACTTTATTTTGTATTGCACTGCACTATCGTTTATTAAATTTAAACAAAACTGTTTATTCTTTGCAATAGAGCTGCAACTCCATTGCATCAGGGGGACTCTGCGGACTGGTCGGGGGAAGGGGGGAGGTATTTATTAATAAAAAATAAAAAAAGGGTTTAGGTGGTATTAAATGTGTTAGGTTAGAATCTACAGATCTGGATTTAATACTATTGTTTGTGATTGTGTAAGGACTGTATTAACATGTACTATATATGTCTGTAAGTTCTCTTTTTTCTGTCTAAAAGTTTTGTAACTATTTTGAAGATTTTTTTTTAAAACAATAATAAGTCCCTTCCTTGTGGTCTTATAGAACTTGTTCTTTCGAAGGGAATAACGTTATCGGTAGTGTTTCCATATAGATAACTTGTGTTACAGTCTTAATTTTGGGTTGATAGAATATAGTATAGGCCCCTATTACCTTATAGTATAGGTGGTGGCAGTAATTGCGATAGAAAATATTGGGGTGTTAGAAACTAGGGTAGTAAGTTAGCATAATTCCGTCATTTAGAATACGTGGGTGGGAATTTATGTGGTAAACTGATGTTCTCACTAGTATAATTCACCCCCGTGACGTGACCCGAGAGTAGGGATTGTCACATATCCAATTACTTTTGAGCCCCATGAAGGAATTGAGTTTAAAAAATGCTTTAGTTCCTTACATTTTTATGCAATCATTTCTTTCAACCCACTGAATTAAAGCTGAAAGTCTGAACTTAAACTGCATCTGAAATGGTTTGTTCAAAATCCATTGTGGTAATGTACAGAACAAAAATGAGAAATTTTTTGTCTCTGTTCAAATATATATGGACCTATCTGTAAATACATATTTTTTTGGGGAAGTGTATGAATCAAGTGCTTTTGTTGGTTTCCTATTATACATATTATTTCCTCTTTTTCTGATGAAAATAGTGATAAGGATGTGCTCTCTGATATGGTGAAGATCTACCTATGGTGAAAATCTCATAGTTTTGTACAATAGAAGCCTGTAATATCAGATTTCTTTCTTTTTTTTTTGGGGGGGGGGGGGGATACATAAAATTTTCTCAGTCATCATAATTTTCATCTACATATAGACTTGTGCAATATGGTAATATAGCATTGCAATAATCATGACCTAACCTATGTTTTTGCTATGGAAAACAAAAATCACAAATACAGTACCTTGTAACCAGTCAAAAATAGCTTTAGTATTATTGTGGGGGGAAGGATTTATTAAGACCAGCATGATATATGCTGGTCTTAATTGGAAGGGTGCTGAAGTAAAATGAGCCAAAAATGTGGTGCATCATTTTCATTTGTGTTCATGAGAAAGGTAACAATGTATACTGTATGTCTCTGATAGCACTACTGTACCTCACCCTATCCTTAGTTTAATAAGCAAAGAATAAGCAAATACATAGTTTTACTGGTTTCTTGATATGCTTATCCGTAGAAACATACTTAATAGCTTAGCTGAGTATTTAAAGGAACACTAAAACTACAAATGGATGATAATGGTAAAAAGAAGATAATCTTCTTCCACTGACTGCAGGAATTTCTGCATACTCCTGGAAATAAAAGTCTAAAAGTAGAAATTCTGCAGAGAACAGGGGGATTCATTTCCAGCTGCTATATTTCAGTTTGACATGGGCGGTGGTGGCACGGGTGAGCTTTAATATTTGTGTTTTACTGCAGATAGGGTGGGGGTTGATGCTCCAACCAGAGTACAATGAATAGGAGGAGGGACATGTCTGAGTTCATAGGAAACATAGAGATTCATTTCTATTTATTTCTCAATTTTGAGATAAAATGGTGTCAAAGGAAAGGATAAAATGGAGGGAGGATGTATGGAGATATTATTGTTTTATTATATTAATGCTGGGAGAATTCAGCTCTTGAAGCTGAAAAATTATTAAATCACCTCTGGACTTTAACATATCATATGACCCCGGATCATTGAAAGGCAAATAAAACAATACATTTGGAAATTCACTCAGCTTTTTATATTGTTCAACTCTGTGGTTTATTTCATATGAGATCTGTAAATTTTTTAAATATGCACTTAAAGGGAATGTGTCCCAATGACATTGGCCTATTTTTTATGGTAGTACATAAATAGCAGTGCAGATTATGACTCCAGATCAGTTTTTTTTATTTTTCTACTGCTCCCTGTTCCTCCACTGTCAGCGCTCAAAGGTGCACTGAAATACACAGGACTGCTGAGCAAACATAAAGGAGAGGACTCATGAGCATATACACAGCAGTCCCAACATTGTATTTAAGTGCAGCTCTGAGTGCCGACAGCAGGGGAATGGGGGGCAATAGGAAAGTAAAAGATAGTGATCTGGACTCCTTATCTGCAATACTACTCATGTAGTACTGCAGTTAATAGTCCAAGATCAAGGTGACAGATTCTCTTTGCAGATTATTGAGAAGCAGATGCAATGAATAAAGTAAACATGTTTATATATTTGCATGTGAAATGTCCAATGTCAAATGTCCATTGACCAATAGAAGGAGGAAATGTGTTACTGAAAAATATCAATAGTGAAGGACGAACATTGTCCGGGATGTTTCGCGAACTGCAAGTGCACAGCGGGCCCTATTCACTTTAATGGTAGGTGAACCTGAAAAACCTTCAGGTCATATTTGCAGCCACCAAATACTTACTAGAAGTGCACAAATAGTCCTACAACATGGACCGTGACATACCAGAGGGGGATCAATGGCAAAAACTCACACAAAAAATATGTATTTTAATTAGGGGCAATTTTCAGCGTCTTAAAGGGAAAGTCTCAAAAATGTGCCCTCCTGGAGCCTAGAAACATTTTATTTTAGGCCACGGGAGTACGGGTCCAAACATTAGGTATTCACCTGACAGAAAAAAAAAAGTGATTATGTGGCTGGAGGTATATTAGGCTCCAGGGGATAACAATTTTACTGTAGGCCAGTTGAGTACAGGCCCCACAAATTATGCATTCACCTTACAGAAAAGAACAAGTGATTATGTGGCTAGAGGTATATTAGACAGTCAGTGCATGAAAATTTAACTGTAGGCCAGTTGGAGCACAGGCCCCAAAAATTGGGCATTCACTGGACAGAAAAGAACAAGTGATTATATGGCTGGAAGTATATTAGACGGTCAGTGGATAACAATTTTGCTGCGAGCCAGTGAAGTACAGGGCCTAAACATTAGGCATTCACTGGACAGAAAAGAACAAGTGACTATGTGGCTTGAGGTATATTAGACGGTCAGTGGATAACAATTTTACTGCAGGCCAGTGGAGTACAGGCCCCAAACATTAGGCATTCACCTGACAGAAAAGGTCTTTTCTGGGTGGTGGCTGATATGTGTGGGCTGGCATGAGGAAATTCAATTACACATGCTCGTCACTGGTGTTGAATTCCTCCAAAAGTCATGCCTCGTTCATTTTTAGAAATGTGAGATAGTCTACACTGTTGTGAGCTAGGCGAGTGCGCTTATTGGTCAGGATCCCCACTGCTGCGCTGAACGTCCTTTCGGACAGGACACTGGACGAGGGGCAAGCCAACAGTTCCATGGCAAATTGTGCCAGCTCTGGCCACAGGTCAATCCTGCAAACTCAGTAGTCAAGGGGTTCATCGCTTCTCAGAGAGTCTATATCGGCCGTTAACCCGATGTAGTCGGGCACCTGTCGGTCTAGGCGTTCCCTGAGGCTGGATCTGGAGGACGGCTGTCGATGGGTTGGCTGCAAGAATGATCTCATATCCGAAGTGACCATCTTCAAACCGCCCTCTTCTTCCATGCGCTGTTGGATTGGTACCCGCAACTGTTTTTCTGTGAGTGGAAATTCCTCTGCCAGCACCCGCAAAAGCAGAATGCAGTATTTCTCAAAGCAAGGCCTGGAAGTGCTACATCCAGACAGCCCTCTGTGATGCTGCTAACATTTTCGCCATTTTGTGTTTGTACCAGGGCCTAAGTATGTTGCCACCCAGTACTGGTCCTTGCCCTTTATGCTTTTTATACGGGGGGTCCCTCTTGAAACACTGGAGCTATTTCTTCAAATAGTTTTTTTCACTCTGTGTAGATGTGGTAAAACGCAGCAAAAATGCAGACAAATGCTGCACTACCTAAATGCACTATATAGAACGTATATTATTGGTATATAAAATCCCTGCTTCAGTCAGTTTTTTTGGGGGGCAACTGGTAAATCACACCAGTAGAAATTATTTCTTCAAATAGTGTTTGTCACTCTGTGTAGATGCGGTGATGCAGCAAAACCGCAGACAAATGCTGCACTACCCAAATGCACTACATAGAACGTATATTATTGGTAAATAACACCCCTGCCTCAATCATTTTTTTTGGGGGGCAGCTGGTAAATCACACCAGTAGAAATGATTTGTTCAAATAGCGTTTGGCACTCTGTGTGGCTGCAGTATCACAGCTGAACCGCACACAAATGCTGCACAATTCAATTGCACTATAATATACTTTCTAGTAGTATATTACACCCCTCAGTATGTCACACCTATCAATAGCACACCTATACCAAGTACTTTTGTGGCCCTATTAGCTAGCGATTTGTGTCCCTAACAGTCTGTCCCACAGCAACCTCTCCCTACACTGGCAAAAGACTGAATGTAAAATGGCACCCAGATCAGGTTTATTTATAAGGTAGGGGGTATGTCCATGTGCTAAAACTTCTCAATTGGCTGTCCTGTACCACCTGATGGATGTGTCATGGGTCAAAGTTCTTCATAATGTAAAAGAATATGTAGGGTGCGAATATCGCCATATGTTTGCATGTTCGGCGAATCGCGAACGCACAAAGTTTGCCATGAACCGACCGCAAGGCCATCTCTAGTCAGATATATCTTGGCACCGACACTGTGTGACAGAGATATATTCAATTGCCGCTGAATGTGGCCACATAGCTCTGGAATGCCCTACTGGGAGAAATATTTCCTTTCGGGGACCTTCCATTGCGGTGTGCCAATGGCCACACATTTTCTAAAGGCCTCCGAGTGCACCAGTTTATATGGCAGTAGTTTGCGGGCTAGCAGTTCCGACAAGCCAGTGGTCAGCCATTGGGCAAGAGGGTAATCCGGTGTAATCAACTTTTTACGCTTGAACATTTGAGCTACGGAAGCCTGCCTTCTGCCAAATGAATGCGATGACGGCACGGTGGACGGTGGAGTGAAGGACAAATAGGAGGAGAGAGGCGAAGGAGAAAAGGCAGGACGTGAAACGCTGGGAGTGTGGCTTTGTGGATTCTGACGGCGTTGCTCCCACTGGGCTCGATGATGGGAGGCCAGGTGCCTTCTTAAGGCAGTTGTCCCTAGGCTGCAGGCTGCAGATGGCAACACTATTGTCAGCAGCTAACACGTTAAAAAAAGCCCACTCTGTGGAGCCATGTGCCAGCGTCCTGGGAGCGCAAGATGTGACCGTGCATGGTGGATGACTCGCTCCATATACATTTGCAGTCTGAATTTTTGCCTACTGTGCACTGCGAGTTCTGCTTGCTTCTCCTCCTTCTCCTCCCTATCTGCTGCTCCGTCTCTCCCTTGGAACTCCCCTCCTCTTCTTCTCTTGTGGGCACCCACGTGACATCCATCGACACGTCAATATCGTCACAATCACCACCACTAACATTAGAGATCTCAGAGTAGGCAGCAACAGCGGGGACCACCCTCCTTGGGCTGATCTGGGCACTGTAGTCAGACCGCTGGGTGGCGGCCGCCGTTGCTACCTCCTCTTCTTCATCCAATGCCAAGAATGGCTGTGCATCAGTAAGGTCTGGGAATGGATGGGAAAATAATTCCTCTGACTCGAGTAGAGGGACTATGGTGGTGTTGATGGTGGTGGTGCCTTTGGGGGTGCACACAGCGCAGAGTGAGGAGGGTGCAGATACAGAGGATGAGGAGAGTGCAGAAGCGGAAGTCTGAGTGAGCCACTCAACCAAGTCTGGTGCGTCCTTTGACGTAATCGCACGCATCTTCTCCAACTTCCCACTTAGGCTCCGACTGGTGCTCCTGCCCGAACCCTACCACCCCTGCGGAATGGCCTGCCTCTTCCTCTGCCTGTCATATTCAAAATGACTCTATGCCAAAGTCCCTAGAGAAGAGCAGTATTTGTGGAAGCAAGTATATCGCAGGCCTCAATCAGTATATGGTGGAAGCTGATATATCGCGCCCCTCAATCAGTATTTTGTGGAAGCAGGTATATAGAACCCCTTCATAAGTATTTTGCATAAGCAGGTATATCGCACCCCTCAATCAATATTTTGTGGAAACCAGTATATATAACAACTGAATTAATATTTGGTGGAAGCAGGCATATCAAACCCCTTGAATCAATATTTTGTGGAAGCAGGTATATCAAAACCCTCAATCAGTATTTTGTGAAAGCAGGTATATCACACCCCTCAATCAGTATTTTGTGGATACAGGTATATAGAACACCTGAATCAATATTTGGTGGAAACAGCTATATCGCACCCCTAAATCTGCATTTTGTGGAAGCAGATATATCAAACCCCTTAATCAGTATTTTGTGGAAGCAAGTTATATCACACCCCTTAATCAGTATTTTGTGGAAGCAGGTATATAGAAACCTATAATTTGTATTTTGTAGAAGAAGGTATATTGTACCCCTTAATCAGCATTTTGTGGAAGCCGGTGTATCACAGGCCTCAATCTGTATTTTGTGAAAGCAGGTATATCAAACCCCTTAATCAGTATTTTGTGGAAGCAGGTTTATAGAACCCCTTAATCAGTATTTTGTAGAAGCAGGTATATGGCATCCCTCAATCAGTATTTTGTGGAATCTGGTGTATCGCAGGCCTCAATCAATATTTGGTGGAAGTAGGTATATCGCACCCCTCAATCAGTATTTTGTGGAAACAGGTATATAGAACCCCTCAATCAGTATTTTGTGGAAGCAGGTAAATGGAACACCTGAATCAATATTTGGTGGAAGCAGGTATATCGCTCCCCTCAATCAGTATTTTGTGGAAGCAGGTATATCAAACCCCTTAATCAGTATTTTGTGGAAGCAGGTTTATCGCACCCCTCAATCAGTTTTTTTGGGGCAACAGATATATCACACCCGTTGCAAATAGTTGTTTCAATAACGCTTGTCCCTCTATATACCTGCGGTATCGCAGCAGAACCGCGAACAACTGCTGCACAATACAAATGCACCATAATATACTTTCTATGTTAGAAGTTATATTATAAGTATATCACACCCCTCAGTATATCACACAATTACCGATAGCACACCTATACCAGTCCTTAAAAGGACTTTTGTGGCCCTATTAGCTAGCATTTGGTGTCCCTAACAGTCTGTCCCTGCTCCACAAAGCAACCTCTCCCTCCACTGGCAAAACATAGAATGTAAAATGGCTTCTAGATCAGGTTCTGTTATAGGGTGGGGGTGTGTCCTTGTGCTGAAACATCTCAATTGGCTGTCCTGTCCCACCTGATGGCTGTGTCATGGGTCAAAGTTCTGCGCAATGCAAAAAAATATGGCGCATGCGAACATCGCAATATGTTCGCATGTTCGGGCGAAACGCGAACGAGCAAAGTTCAAGCGCAAAAACGACTGCCAGGCGAACCACAAGGCCATCTCTAATCAACATCCATGTGGAGGAAAATCCATATTTATTTGTTATTGGGCACGTCATTTTATATAATGCTGCATGTATTTGTATTATTGGCTTCTCTGGTGTAGCTCTGGATACACTGCAAAAAAAGACACATGAATCCTTAACATATTCTAGTCTAACCTAGGCAGTTTATGAATATGGAATAAGCCTTTGAAAGTAAACTGTAATGCGTTGATGCCTGAAGATGTAAATGAATGTGATTCCCCATGTCAGTAGTTTATAAAAGCAGTCCATTGACCAGAAAGTTAGTTATTATTTACAGCAAATGTTTTGCTCCCTGGCAGACATCTCATGTGACCAATTTGGCAGAAAGAAAATGTACCTTCTATGGTTGTTATATATAAATTGTAGTGTTTTCTCATTATTCATTGCACCATAAAAAGACAGTTTGACATATAAGATGATTTCAAGGTCCCCACTGAAATGGATTCTCAGCACATTAATGTCTATGTTTCTGAACAGTCGCATTTGTTTGACGTTGGTTCTGGTCACAATGGAATATATAAAACACCAATATAGATATAAGAGGCTTGTATGTAAGACGCACTTCTTACAACAGCATTTATATATTATGCATTCATGTATTATCTGAAGCAACAGTCTAACTGCCATATAAATCAACACTAGAGATGAGCGAATCGATTGTTAGGACTTTCCCAAAAGATTCAAATTTCATTGAATCCGAAACTTTTGTGATTCTTCCCACAAGAGTCGATTAAAATAGTGCCAGGTATTTTACAGATGAGAAGACAGAGAAGAAGGCATCTGCCACCAAAATGGTGGGGGGGGGGGGGGGGGAGCAAAAAAATCCTGCAATGCAGTATCTTTTCATACAGGCTGTATCCGTTTACCTATAGCTATATATGTTGCAAGCACTTTGACATAACTAATGCTGTCCTAGTGTTAAAGAGCTTGAAAGAGTTTTGATACAGTGGTATTAGACACGAGAGTTTCATACATAGCTGTTCAGGGCAATCAGAGTACGTCAAATTGAATCATTGATTCTGATAGCTGATTCAACTGAATTGGACCCAAAACAAATCTCAGGAAATACGCTCATCTCTTATCAATGATGAATGGGATTAATACATTTGTATGTATGTATGTTTGGATGTATAGATAGATGATAGCTAAAAAGATTATTAGTATCACCCAACTAAAATCTACTGCTTTCTTATAACAGCCATGTAATTGGTCACTGAACCTCACAAAAAACATAATGTGATTAAAAAGATGACAAGTCTCTCTTCATAATGTGAAGTGAGATGACAAGTCTCTCATCTCACTTATTAGCCCTTACATTGGGACCATGAACATGCAACCATGGGTTATTGATGATGGATGGTACGTGTGTATGAGATAGACTTGACCTCTTTTGCTGAACACTTCTTCACTCCTAATGTCAGTCCCATGGTAATTTGGGAGGAAGGATATGAGATCTGGGTGACAAGTCTATCAATATTTGTTGTAAAAGCATGTTGTAAGACCTTAGAAACATATAGTATGTAATACCTCAGTAACAGCACATTCTTTTCTTTTTTTTTTTTCTTTGCTTTAATTTTTATTATTTTCAATAAAAACAGGTAGGGTGCAAAGTACTTATTATACAGTACATGTTGCTAGAGAGGAGCAAACCAGTTTGTACTGAACTTTGCAAAATCTCATCCGGCAGACGAACCCGAACCTTTACAGGTTAGTTTTGGACAAATCCAGCAAAACAATGCTCAGAGCCATTTTCATGCAGATGTCTGTGGGAAAAACTCAAAACTACAAAATATGTTTTGCCATCCAGTCTATAGATGTGGCATTTGAAATCTCTGTGAAAACACCTAAAATACTAGTCCAAACTCCAGGGCATCTCCACATTTTTTGTTTAACTTTAGGAAGATAGTATTTAAACATCTTACAGTACGCAGGGTAGTGGACGATAATATCTGTGAGTGATGTAACATAATAGGCAAAATCCGTGTTGTTTCATTTCCACATAGTTCAAATGTAATACATTTAATTTTTGGGTGGGGGGTTGAAGTTTGGGAAAACTGCATATACATGGTTTATAATACGCAGAGAAGCGTATTTACAAGTGAGGGATAACACGACAAAGCAGGTCAAAAGCTATGTGTGGGTGCACCTCCACACAGTTGAAATTAAAAAAAATTTAGGGGTTGAAGTTTTGGAACACATCATATATGTGTCTTATAATATGCAGGGTAGCAGGTGGTTTACATCAAAACTTTGTTGGTGCATCTCCAGACAGTTCAAGTGTTTGTGTGGTGATGGGGGAGAAGTAATCACAACCTGTGTTTTACACTAATGAAAGCTTTTTTATGAATCTGCATATTTTAACGCACATCTGTTAGTGGCACAGACACTGAATTATTTCTAAACCGTCTCCCTGTCTTTAACGTCCAGAAACCAGATTTGCAAACCATTCTGTACTTTATGTGACTGCATATATTTAGGCCCGAAAATGTCAGGAACATTGAAGGATTCCAAACGAAATACCCAGAGCCAGAATGTGGGTAGTAGCAGCATCAGATATCTGTCCAGAAGTAGTAGTAGCGGTATTAGGCTGCAGTTGACCCTGCTGGCTTTCGGAAAGGCGCAACATTATTGTTGAAGAGAAAGAGGCTGAGATTGTGGATTGGATGGCTCACTTCACCTCTCAGTCAAAGCAGGATGGCATGAAGATGACTTCTGAGTCTTACACCTTGCTGTGGAGCCAGGGGTCACTGCATTCCTCCTGCTCCTCCTCCTTAGTCCCAGAGAAGGTGTTTAGAGGAGTCCTCTCTGTCTTCACTGCCCCATCCTAGTGGGGTGCCTTTCTTTTTTCTAATAAGTGGCAATAAAACCACACTATGCTCTACGGCAGACAGTCAAGACAGTCTCCCTGAGAACAAATTGTGTGAGAGTGCGACACACGGCAACGACCAGGGGTCCCTTAAAGTAAATGTTTTTCGTGACGCCAGTCGCAGTAAAGCAACAAGGGCACAGGGCCTTTCTAGTGAAGTAGTAGATGGTACCGAGGTGTAGGAATTCCAGAGTGGTATAGGATGGCCTAAATGTCCCTTAATGTTTTTACATGTGTCACGATGCTCCTACCTGGATACGCTGGAACCCAGACATGGTCGTCCAAAGCAGAGCAAATAGGGTAAATAATCCAGACCTTGTGATGAAGTTCAATAACAGCTTTACTTGAATAGACGATTCTCCAACAGTTTAAGGCTTTGTCTTGGTTCAAAGCAGGAGTTAGCATTAACTCTGACAGGCAAACAAGCTCAACTTTGCTACATCTGTTGCTATATGGCTCTGGTGTGATGATAAGCTTACTTTATAGCTTTGCTTCTTTCTTTATGCTGCAACTTCTCTGTAGTCTGTCTATAGATTAATACAAGGGAATCTATACCTCCTGGCTTTAGAGGCTTCAGGCTTTGGCTTCTGTGTCCAGCAGTGCTGAAGGTGCTCTAGCTCCAACAGGGACGTGGACCTGCTTACTTTCCCTAGCAGGGGGTACGCTCCACTGACCTCTAACAAACTAAACCCCTCCTTAGAGGGAGAATTGGTATGGAAAGAAGGTTCCACCCTCTGTAAATGTAGCTCTGCCAAGCTTGCTGCCACATTCTTGTGAACATAGAAACATAGAATGTGTCGGCAGATAAGAACCATTTGGCCCATCTAGTCTGCCCAATATAACCAGGTATATTACATGAACATTAACAGTTACATAGGAATAGCAATGCACAATGTAGTTGACTGAAATAAATGAATAAGATGACACTGTGTTAGCCCATAGGAGACAGTAGCGGGGTGCGGAATGGTAATGGCACTCTGGGCAGTCACCATTTGGGCTGCCTGAGGAGGAGGTTCAGTAGGAGACTTCATGCATAGTTGTGTTGATGGTGGTAGTAATAGGGGCACTATGGCATGGGTGGTGGGGACAGCGACAGTGGTAGTCTGGGCAAATGCAGAGCAGAGGAGGGGGGCAAAGAGCCCACTATGATATTTCACAGACTGATAAAAGCGGTAGGGAGGATCAGGAATCCAGTGAAGGTTGTGTGCAGGACAGGACCTGGGAGCCAAATGGGGCTGTTAAGGAGGAGGCACCATTAGTGGAGTAGGGTGGTGGTGGCAGCAGCAGCAATGAAAAGCAGAGGCGACATACCTCCCAAAGAACAGCCAGGGCCATGTCTGCTTCAGATTCTGGTGATACTGCTGACACTGGGTGGGTTACGCCCGAAATGTGCCAGAGCCAAGCCGAGCTCTGCTGCCTATAGCTCTGTGCGAACAACTCCCATCTGGCGTTTTGCACACAAAACCACAGCTGTGTTCAATATCTGCAGAATTAAAATAAGCCATGGCCATGCCAGCACAATTATAGTTACCAGAGGTCTATTGCAGCACATGAGGCAGCATACAAGTATACAGAGATATAGAAGGCAGAGACACCTGGGGACTGTCCCTGCCTTCTCTCTGGGTTGCCCTGCTGTCACTGACAGTGCCCCCCCCCCCCCCCGCCCCCGGCAGCTGCACAGTGTGCAGATGCCATCTCTGAATGGACGTTCCAGACGGTCCATTCAGAGATAAACATCCACCCATAGAATGTTTATATCCTATGGGCCGATGTGATGTGGTTAAGAAACTCATTATAAAGCCTGTTACTAGGATTACAACTGAGAAATTATTTGGATTATCATCTTTGCCATATAAATGAACTGTACTGATGACGCTGAGGCAAGTGATTAAATAAAGGGAGGAAGCAGGTCCACGTCCCTGCAGGACGTGTCCTGCCTAAGCCCGCTAGAGCACCTTCAGCTCTGCTGGATATGGAGGCCACAGTTTGGAGCCTCATCAGCCAGGAGGAAAAGTTCCCTGGATTAAGCTAGTCAGACTACAGAGAGAGAAGTTACAGCCTAAAGCAGAAAGCAAATATTCCATTTGAGCCTGTCAGCTCAGCAAAGCCAGAGTCGATTTTGTTCACCTGCCAGAGTTAATGCTAATGCCTGCTGGAGCCAAGATAAAGTCTGTAAACTGTTGGAGAAAAGTTTATTCAAGTAAAGCTGCTATTGAACTTCACACAAGGTCTGAACTCAGTTCACTACTTTTGTTTTGCACCTAGCGGTGCTGGTGTCACAAACACCAGGGACTCTGCCACCAAGGCACCTTAACAAAACCCATTCCACTCAGGGCACCTCAAACATCATCTGGCGGGGCTTCCCTGGACAAACAGAGAGTGCCCCGGAGGAGCTGATGCTGTCCTCCCCATCACTGCACGCCAGCCCAGGAAGGCTCCGCTAACCGTGAGTAAATAGTCTACTACCCACATCGGCCCACCGTGCCTCATGTGTTGCCCCTGTGGTTTTTATAATAGACTTATAAAAAACTTTTCCCTCCTTTCCAACACCGTCACCAATTTTGTAAAAAGTGAGTAGGTGTGAAATGGAGGTGGGAAGTGGGGGTAGAACTCATTTATCAATATGTACGCAAGAAAACTGTAGTTTTCATTTTCTGCCACATGGATTTTATGATGATATACCAAAGTTATAAAGAATTTGATGATTGTGGTGCATCATATACTATGTAGTGTTCTTTTTGAAACTGGTACTAGAAACATCAGTCTTAGTGTTTCTCAGTAAATTCTCCCTTATGTTTATTATCTCTATGCCATATATCAATGAGCAGGATGAGTCTGCCATCAATACGGTAAAAGTGACAAGTCTTACTTTTGATGTCTCCTGATGCCCATATTTATATCTCAGAAGGTCCAGGGTTTCAAACTGAAACACTGGTCCCAAAGAAGGTTTATCTGTCACCCATATGTTTTACTTTTGACCAGAGAAACAAACTACTAGATTTTTTCTCAAAAAATGAAAAAAATTGGCATCGTAAGACGAGCGATGACAAATATAGCTACAAAGGAACTGTTAGAGTTGGGCCAAAAGTACTGTACAGTGTAATTTCATTAATTTGGGATATGGAAAACAATATTTCTGTCGTGAGTTGTGCATAAAAATGAGGCTAGTTAATGATCCAATCTTAGTGCACAATTGTATATCATATCAACAAGGATCAGAGAATGGGGGTGGTCATCAGAGCATGGGTCTAAAGACCCTATGGTGTTACCTTATTCTTTCCCTATCAATTCTATTTATATTGAAGGGTAACATGTTAACAAAATATATTTAAACATGTCAGATGGTCCAAAATTAAAATCTTGCACCTCAGTGGTGCTAGTTACATTTTATATAAGATAGGAATTTTACATAACATAGGCATGTACAGTTCATTTGTATCTTAATATTATGTCACGACTTATTCAACTTGTATGACTTATTTAATAGTCTTTTGTGAAGTGTTGTCTCTTACTGAACGTACAGTACATCTGCAGTATGTATCTGTAAAATGTATTACCACTATTAATCATTCATTTTCCAAGTAATTTTTCAAATGTTGCCTCATCCAGGCTTGGAGGGATGGAAGTAATTGGGTAATTTGTCCATGTCTGTTTGGTATTTATTGGGGAAACTAGTAGAGAAATTGTACAGGATATCTCAGCACTGTTCACCTTTACAGTGCATGGTGATAGCACTCATGTTGACTGTTTAAGCATATGAAAGATAAAAGAGAGTTTGAGGGTTAATCGGATCTAGTGGAAGTGGATCCAGAAGACCCGAAAAACTTGAGGCGCCAGAGGATGGTAGGAATAAGCGTGAAGGCTAAAATAAAGGCTGCTCAGGGGTTTATCATGCAGACCCAATTGTCTGCATGTGTAGGACAAGTGTGATAGGAAGAGATAGGAGGGTTAATAGGTGGTGGGATCCCACGCAAACACACCTATTCCTAAAACCCAAAACAAGCGCCAATATCTTGTATATAATCTTGGATTTCTATTGAGTGGTCTATAAAATGGTAAAGACACCTCGTGCAATAGATGTGGCGCATGTAGGTGTCCAGGGGACCGATGTCCGTGGAACTGTAAAGCCAAGAGATAACAGGTAAGTATAACATAAACGTTAAAACATATTTGTAAAAATGTGTATAAAAGGATATGTGTATCATATAGTATACAAAAGTATCATAGACTTTTACTCACTTCACGAGGGGGGAGGTTTATCAGGATAAGCATAATACACCTGTAAACCTTACACCCCTCCAGCCTGGATCCCTTTTAGGCGTTTCGGGACAGGCACGTCCCTTCATCAGGAGCATATGGCATATAGTGTACATGTATGGGGTATATAACCAGAATAAGTGGGAGGATCCTTCCTCTCTGGAGAATTTCCGCATTGTGGTGGTGTGCATGACCTGAAGGGTGCGCCGTGATGCGCATGACCTGAACTAGTGCATGTCAGACTGGAGCGCATTCATAGCTGGTGCACCTGCCCAGGAACTTTAAGCATGGCGCTTCTTCCTGGAGCCCCTTGGTGGCTTGTGCGCAGATCTGGAAGTTGAGTCTCGGTGAGGGTGCTTTCCAAGCTGGAACGCATGTTCACTTTCCGACCTATGTTGTTTCCTTGGTTGCTGGGTCCCTACATATCTTATCTTTACGAGGATACCAATATTCAAATTTGTTGTTGGGGTATATATAGGAGCCTCTTCAGTAAAAGAATGGTGGTGGTGGTTTTTTGGGGGGGGTTTGAGATCAGACCTCACGCTGACTGTGGTTCACAATTAGGGAAAAAAAAGGGGTGGGGCTACAACAGCCAATCAGATTTCAGCTTTTACCCTTAATGAAAAGGAGATAAACTGCTGCTATTATCACAGTTTAAATGCCAAGTGTCCCAAACTTAGCACAATTACTCACTGGGTGACTGAGGAAAATTGGATGGAGCCTAAAACAGCCAATCAGATTTCACCTATTGACTTCAATGTAAAACTTTCAAATACTGCCAGTCTCACAGTTTTAAAGCCAGAGGCCCCAATCTTGGCACAGACCATGACTGGGCTTAAAATTCTGAAAACTGGGCAGAGATTTAAACAGTCAATCAAATATTACCTAGCGCTATTCAATGGGAGTATTTAAATTGCTGCCATTCTTACATTGTTAATGGCAGGGTCTTCAAACTTAGTACATTTGGTTACTGGGTGTTAGGAATTCAAATGTAAAAAGTGGGCAGAGCCACAAACAACCAATCAGATTTTTCCTCTTGACTTCAATGAGAAAATGTAAAAAGCTGTTATTCTAACAATATGAAAGCCAGGGTCCCCAAACTGGCACCATGGGTCACTGGGTGAGTGTGGTTAGAATTTAGGAAAAGTGGGTGGAGCCTTTAACAGCCAATCACATTTCAGCCATTTGTTTTATATGGGAAAATTTAAATTACTGCCGCTCTTTGTTAATGGCAGGGTCCTCAAATTTGGCACAGTCAGTTATTGGGTGACTTGGGTTGAAATTTTTAAAAGTGTGTGGTGCCACAAACAGCCAATCAGATTTCAAGCTAACATCCTGTGGTTTCTTCAGAAGCGACAGCATCTAGTTAGAAATGATCTTGGACAACTCCTTTAAAGAAGCACTCTAGCAATTTTGTTTGCTTCTATAGGTTTTTATTAAAACCTACACTGTGTTAGCCTTACTGTCATTGGTCTGTCACCTCTAATCTGACAGTCAGTAGTTTTAGAGTACTGTCATGCCAAATCCCATGTACCTCACGCCTATTTATTGTTCCAGATTACACCCCGGTTTAGGCCATGCCATCTTTATTGCTGCTACTTTCAATAATCTGGGAGAGTTCAATCCTCCTCATGCATGACACTGGTAAACTAGAATAGAATACCCCTGAGTGGCTATGCCTGCCACTTGAGTATATTGTATCCCTCTTTACTTGTCCAGTATGCCTGATATTACCCATTGCTGACTGAGGCACCACTTGGGCGGAATACATGTATATTTAGTAAGAAGTAATTTACAGTTGTTTCTCCATAGTGTGTTTTTTTAAACCTACTGTATGTCACGTCCTTGGGACTATGTCTTGTGCTGTGTAAGAATTAGTAGTCAATACAATTAAATATTATGGCTTTTACATGAATGTAATCTCTTCCTCATACGTTTGTGATTATTTCTCTTGAGGAGTAATAAAGAATGTAACAGAAACTATAATTAAGCTCACTGGCTATCTGTGTGATTATCTGTTTAACAGTAATTAGAGGATTTGCTTTTCTTTTTTGCTTACTACTCCTTGTTAGAGTAGAACTCCCATCAGAATGTTTATTCTCTGACCTGCTAGAATGTGATGTCATGTGACCAACTCTCTGATCTCCAACTGACACAGAACAGGAAGTCAGTTACTTCTCTATTCATTCCTATGAGACTGGCATTGAGGCTGCCATAGGAATACATATAGAAACTGACTTCCTGTCCACACATAAGAAGCTGTGTTATTTGGAGAGTCTGATTGCTGGTCACATGACACAGATGAGAAGCATTAGGGAGGTATAACTCACAAATACAGACACTGGTAAGAAAATGACATTCACTACAGATTACATCATGGATCTTTCTAACAGGAAAAATGAATTCCCAAGTTCATCAAAACATTTTGCAGGAGAACTTAAGGCCATCTGTCCACCAGCTGAAGCTCAACAGAAGATGGGTGTTGCAACAGGACAACGACCCAAAGCATAGAAGTAAATCAACAACAGAATGGCTTAAACAGAAGAAAATACGCCTTCTGGAGTGTCAGAGTCCTGACCTCAACCCGATTGAGATGCTGTGGCATGACCTCAAGAAAGCGATTCACACCAGACATCCCAAGAATATTGCTTAACTGAAACAGTTCTGCAGAGAGGAATGGTCAAGAATTACTCCTGACTATTGTGCACGTCTGATCTGCAACTACGGGAAACGTTTGGTTGAAGTTATTGCTGCCAAAGGAGGTTCAACCAGTTATTAAATCCAAGGGTTCACATACTTTTTCCACCTGCACTGTGAATGTTTACATGGTGTGTTCAATAAAAGCATGGTAACATTTAATTCTTTGTGTGCTATTAGTTTAAGCAGACTGTGATTGTCTATTGTTGCGACTTAGATGAAGATCAGATCACATTTTATGACCAATTTCTGCATAAATCCATTTTATTCCAAAGGGTTCACATACTTTTTCTTGTAACTGTATATAGCTGTGTGGTAAACATACAACGTGTTTAATACACACCGCAACTGCACATGTGTTATGCTTTTTCATATTCCAAGGTTTCCAAAAATTGTTCCTTATCAGGGCAGATAATGTTTTAACACACAGTGTTATGGGATGAAAAATAAATAAAATAAAAAGTGGCCTGGGGGACCATGAGTCCAAACAATGTCAGGGTCAGAATGCCTGCCCATATGACATGCACAAATGTCAGAAGAAAAAGTGCCTTGTTGCGAACAAGCCTATAAAAATTCTCCTTTTTAATTGGGCGCAACACAGCGTGGATGTGGAAAGGGTACGGATATAATGGCATGTGGTGGCATAGTAGCGCCAGCAGGGGCAGTATAGCAGGGAAATTACAAGGCAGTAGAACGGCTGGCTATGGGTAATAGTAGTAATGGTAGTGGTAGCAGTGGCAGATGCTTGTATTAATAGTGGTGGCACTAGGGGATAAGCAGCAAGGAGCAGCAGCAGCTGAGGCAGCGGTGGTTGTAGCAGCAGCCATATGGTACATGTTGTCAGGCAGGCAGCAGCATGATGGAACCAGTAGCAGGCTTATGGAAGATGTTGGTTGGCAGGCCGCAGCATGGGCGTGATATAGGTGGTGGCATGATGTAGGCAGCAGGTTGCAGCATGATGGTGGCTGAAAAGAGGTACAGTTTATGGTCTATGATAAATCTCCCCCCATCAGTGCATCTCTGGTCGGTTTTCAGCAGTGTTTCTGCCTCCTTTTTTTCAGCAATTAGTGAAAAAAAGAACTTGGGCCCCACTACTAGATCTTAAGAACCATTAAATGTTTTAAATAATACATGTTTTTACGACCAACTTTTCAAGAATTGAACCGTCAATTTTTTATGCTACCTCAGATTTGAGAAATATAGTGTTTTCTTATTCTTTGACAATCAAAAACTTTCTAACCAAAACTCATAAGTTAATAACATGCACTGTACATACAATACATGACAACATTTGGTTTCCTGGTGGAACTCTCTCTTTACTCTTTTTACCTGTAAGTACTATATGTAATATATGTAATATATCTGTTATTTTTATATAAAGTTGCATTTTCAATTTTTGCATATGGATACAATGCAAAAATATTAAAATAGTCAAATCATGCTCTGAATAATGGTAGAACTACTGTATATTTCTTATTCTTTAAGAAATTACATTCGGCAGACACATTTACCAAACTGTTGCTGCTCAAACTCTCGTCTCAATGTTCTTTTCACAGATTAACCAGGTCTGATTATTTCCTTCTTAACATTCCGCTAAAACCATAGCTCAGCTTAAATGTCATCCACGCGAGTATCTATTCTAGCAGATCTTTAAGCTATGCATGGTCACTTCAGCCGCATACATTTGGCCAGAACAGTTTCCCTGAGATTTACTGATGTGTGAAGATACCTATTACAGGTATTTTGGTCTAATTTTCTCTGCCAGATGACTTTCTTCTTAGCCTTTACTTATCAGAACGAGCAGCACAATGTGCTAACAATATAACAGCTGTTTTATTCAGCTCTTCTTTGTTTTATGAGCAGATCTATGTAATTAATCAGTCACACACTATTCTCCATTGAAAAGAAGTATTCTGCAGTAAATCAGCCAGGGGCTCAGCATTAACGTGATTGTTTTTTTTTTTTGTTAGTGACCTTCAGTGGGACATTTTAAATGAATGTAGTAGTCTCCTATTGTCTTCACTTAATTGTTCCATTAAACAAAATTTGTATCATTTTATTTTGTGAGTAAATGAGCCAACATTGTAATATTTCCCACTGGACTTCATTTTAAACATCTGAATATATTTCTAGCTATCTTATATATTCATAATGGCTATGTCATTTATGTCTTCTCTTTAAATATTTTTGCTGAAGTCTCGAGTTCATTCTCCTCTTGTAATAGTATGTGTGCCCCCAACTAAAAGCAAAGTTTATTATAACACCAATAATGTGGTTTAGATCTTCAAACATGAATGAAAAATACATACAAATACATACAGTATATGGACAAAAGTACTGAGACACCGAGGCAGTACACCTACAGGAGATTTTATGACATCGTATTTCGAATCCATAGGCATTAATATGAAATTGGTACCCCCTTTGCAGCTAAAACAGCTACTACTTTTATGGGAAGGCTTTGAATTAAGTTTTGGAGTGTCTGTAGGAATTTTTGCCCATCCATCCAGAGGAGCATTGAAGAAGTCAGACACTGATGTTGGACAGTGATGGTCAATTCACAGTGTTCGCCAGCGAACACATGCGGGCTGCCATATTGACTCACCCATCTGGCGATGCACAGGTAAGCCCTTACCTGTGCCTGTCCTGGGAGCCGGTCTGAAATCAAATGCGGTGACCGGGAGCAGGCAGTTCCGAGAACAGCCCGATGAAGGCCCCGGCGGCTGTTTTCCGAACTGCTTGCTCCCAGTGACTGCATTTGATTTTAAAACGGCTCCTTACACAGGCACAGGTAAGGGCTTACCTGTGCATCACCGAATGGGTGAGTCAAGATGGCAGCCCGCATGTGTTCGCTGGTGAACACTGCGAACTGACCATCAATGATGTTGGATAAGAGAACCTGGTTCTCAATCATGATTCTAGTTCATTCCAAAGGTGTTTGATGGGGTTGATGAGTTCTTATTTACCAAACTTGGCCAACCATGCCTTTACGGACCTTGCTGGAACAGAAAAGAGCCTTCTTCAAACTCTTCCCACAAAGTGGGAAGCATGCAATTGGCCAAAATGTGTTGGTATGCTGAAGCAGTGAGACTTCCCTTCACAAAAACTAGGGGCCCTAGGCCAACCCCTGAAAAATAAAAACATTGGCCCATAGCATTCCCCAACCAAACTTTACAGTTGGCAGAATCCAGTCAGGAAGACAACAATCCCCTGGTATTTACCAAACCCAGACTCATCCATCAGACTTCCAGATAGAGAAGCGAGATTAATTCTCACAGAACATATTATCGATGCTCCAGAGTTCATTGGTGGCATACTTAACACCACTTCATCGAATGCTTGTGGTTAGTGATGTAACGCTTGCATACAGCTGCTCAGCTATAGAAACCCATGTCATGAAGCTCCTGGCAGCACACAAGTTTTTTTTTTGCCGATGCTAATACTATTGAAGGTTTGAAATTCTGTAGTTATTGAGTCAGAGTGTTGGCGACTTTTATCATATAGTCATGGTTATTTTGACCGGCTTAACATGTTAAAGCAAAAACGCATTAGAGTATTACAACCTAAAATGACCACCCTTGCACAGATGGATTAAAACGAATTTAAAATGAAAATTAAGTTAAAAAGTTTAAGAAAAAACTAAACCTTTTTTCTCAAAATACAAACCCTTTTTCTCTGTTTTACAAATAAAAATAAATAAACCTAAAGAATCAAAATGGCCTAATCACCATTTTTGGTTACTTCTCCCAAAAAGAATTTGTGATAAAAAAATAAAAGATCCTACATAGCGCAAATGTGACGGTCACGTACACTATACACGGGGGGAGGATAGTGACCACTGCACTCCACCCTCACCTCTGGCCCTGCCTACTTGCCTCGCAAGTCCTAATGACAGGGGACAACTAGACGGCAGTCCCTAACTTAGGATACGTGCTGGGAAGACAGACAAGACAAATAACGGAATGTGAACGGACCGGGTCAGAACCAAGAGAGCTACGCAGTACAAAGGGTTAAGCAAAGAATGGTCAGGAGAAGCTGGGGTCAAATACCAGGAGAGTAGAGAAGTACCAGAGGAGTCCGCAAAGAGTAGTCAAGTGAGAGCCGAGGTCACAATACCAGGAGGGATGCGCAGTACAGGAGGAGCAGGCAAAAGATCGTCAGGGAACAGGATCAGGTGAGTAATCAGTAGTCCAACAAATAGCCAGGAACCTAGAATTATCAGGCAACCTGTGTCCAGCAGGCTGCCTATATTTATAGTGGGGTCTGTGGGTCATGTGACGTGGCTAGCGTCACATGACCGGCAGACCGACCAGTCGAGCACCGAGTGATCAGCTCGGCGCTCAAGGCAGACCTAGGAGCAGGGAGCCTCCCTGCTAGCAAAGCCACCCTGGGAATGAGGCCAAACACAGATCCTCGTTTCCAAAGCTAAGCAGCAGGTCTGCGGCTGGTGGGAGACCGAATGCGCCTTCGGCGCCCCGTGGCAGCAAAATTGCATGAATACAAATTTATAGGTTGTCCTACAACAAAAGAGGCTTTACACAGCTTCATAAATTTAAATATAAAAAAGTTATAGTTGTCAGAATATTTTATTAAGTATTTAAACTTAAGACAGAATATAAACTTTGTGTCATTGTACTCATACTGAATAAATGTAACTTTTTACTGCACAGTGAATGCCATAAATGTAAAGTCTGTAAAAAGATGGCGCTAGAGCATTTTTATTCTAATTCAACCCAATAATAATTAGTTTTCCTGCTTCCCAATGCATTGTATGGAATATTAAATGGTGTCATTAGACAGTAAAACTTCTCCCACAAAAACAAGCATTGATAAGTCTATATGAATACAAATTTCCAACGCAGTGGTTTTTAGAATACCGGGAATAAAAAAATAAAATAAAAAATGAAAAATGAACATTTCTGTTCAGGAGGGGTGTAAATATGTCTAAAAAACTCCTGAGCACTGCTAGTGTTGGAGAAGAATCTACACAAGATGTAAGAACATAGCACTATCTTGTGTAATAGAAACTACGTAGGACACAAGAATGCACAGTGGAGAACAGCAGTGGGTCCTCCCCATCCAGTAGGCCTGATTATGCTAAGAGACTAAGAAAGTTTAATTTTTATTAATTTATACTTATAATTAAGATCCATAATGCTTCTAAGAGTCCACAACCTAACTAAATCCATTGGGATTCAGTCTTGGTACACAATAATGCAGAAAAAAATAAATGGTGAATGCTTTTGTATTTTCAGAATCTTCTATGCGTTTTATGAACAATGCAATCTATTACTATAAAAACTACCCCCATCCTAGAACTTGAAATCCATTATGTGTCCAATTCTGCAACTTAAAAATATTTTTTTATTTGTGTCTGAATCGATTCTACACAAATCAAATATGCTCCAATTGGACTGAAAATTATTATATGGTACTCTGAGATCTTATAGGACTCAGATGTTTTATATTTTTTCATTATCTAATTTTTTTAACTTATTTTTGCTCTCCCCCCCACCCTTTAAGCTCTCTAATGCAATGACCGCAATAGTAAATAATATCACACTGAAATACTGCATATATCTATGGGTAAACGCATAGCTGATGATATTAACAAACTGCGTGTTTAACACCTTCAGGCCCAGCGCCGTTCATGTACGGCACTGGGCTGGTGTTTAAAGATGGCGCCCGTTCCTGCCCGCTGAGAGCTCCATAGCCGCGGGTGGCCGTCTGCTTCGTTTAGCAGAGACCCCCTTGGCTCATGTCCACAACAGTAATGCTGATCGCAGACATTTAACCCCTCAGATGCCGTGGTCAATCCTGACCACTGGATCTGAGCACGCTGAAACCGAACGTGTTCACTTTTGGTGGTGCTCTGGCTCCCCAGTGTGGCTATCGGAGGAGCCGGAGCATGTATGCAGCAGCCCCTGTCTTTATGAATGACAGGAGGCTGCTGCATAGTATTTCCTATGGAGCCCTTGCCCTAGGGCTCCATAGAAAACTAGTAACATCATCGTAGATTCCAATGCAAGTGCATTGGAATCTATGATAATAGCATTGATTGGCATAGTTCCCTATGGGGAAAAGTGTAAAAAAATAAAATAAGTAAAAAAAAAACAAAAACATAAAAATTCAAAAAAAATAACCTTTTTCCAAAATAAAAACCAAAGTATAATTTTTTTTTTAAAATACACATCATGGGTGTCACGATGTGCGAAAACACCCATAGTATAAAAATTTTTAAATATATTTCCTAAACGGCAAATAGCAAAACGGAAAAAAGCATCCAAATGGCCGATTCGCCGTTTTTGGTTGCTTCATTTTCTACAAAAAAATAAAATTAAAAGTGAGCTAAAAATCATACACACCCCAGAATGGTATCAATGAAAAGTTCAGATTGCCCTGCAAAAAATGAGCCCCCAAACAGCTCCATACACATAACTACAAAAAAGTTATAGGGGTCAAAATCTGGCACCCAAAAAAACCAACAGATTTTTTTCCCACTTTTGAATCTTTTTATCACTATCAAAACGCAAGAAAAACTATATATATAAGGTATCGCTGGATTCGTACTGACCTGTAAAATAAAAGTAACTGGTAAGTTTTATCGCTCATCAAATGTCGTAAATAAAAAACCTGTAAAATTGTGGTGGCATAGCTTTTTTTTTTGCAATTTCACCCCATTTGGAATTTTTCCCCCACTTCCCACTACATCATATGCAGTATTAAATGGTGGCATTGGAAAGTACACCTTTTCCTGCAAAAAACAAGCCCTCATATGGCTATTTGAACAGACAAATAAAAAAGTATGGCTCTGGGAAGGCAGGGAGCACAAAATGAAAACGCACAAAAAAAAAACTAAAAAAACTCTGGGCTTGAAAGGGTTAAAACAACTCTCCACCATTGCATGTGTTATGCTGTTCCCTATTGAAAACGTTCTAAAAATTATTACTTTTGGGGGCCTATGGTGTTTAAACACGCGGTGTTATGGGAAAAAAAAACTGTGGCTTATGCACTAATGGAGGAAGATCCCTCTCCCAGTATATAAACACACAGATTTTAATATCATAAGAAACATTTGTTTTTCCAAAAATTATATATTAACAGGGACAGAATATCTGCCTATATTTATACACAAGAATGTTAATTGTCAGAAGAAACAGTGGCTTGTTTGGAAGTTGAAAAAACCTGGAAAATGTGTATTTATTTATTTGGGAGCAGCAGCAGTACAGTGTGGATGTGGAAAAGATAGGTGTATTAGTGGCAGCACTAGTAGCACTAACAGTAGCTCCACAGCATAGAACAGAGAAAGCAGCAAATAGATGTGTGTGAGGCTGTGTAAGGCCTCTTTCACACGAGCGTGACGGATTGGCTCCGGATGCATTCAGGGTGCATTCAGTAAAACTCGCACCATTTTGCAAGCAAGTACATTCAGTTTCGTCTTCGATTGCATTTAGTTGTTTCCGCGTGGGTGCAATGCGTTTTGATACGTTTTTCACGCGCGTGATAAAAAACTGAAGGTTTTCAAACAACATCTCTTAGCAACCATCTGTGAAAAAAGCATTGCATCTGCATTTGCTTGCGGATGCAATGAGTTTTTTTAATGAAGCCCCATTCACTTCTTTGGGGCCAGGGCTGCGTGAAAAATGCAGAATAACGCTCATGTACACAGACCCATTGAAATGAATGGGTCAGGATTCAGTGCGGGTTCACGTCACGCATTGCCCCTGCGTGGAAAACTTGCTCGTGTGAAAGGGGCCTTAGGGCTGTTACACACGAGCGGATGCCGTGTGTGACATCCGCTGCGTGAATGACAGCCAAGATAAAGTTGTCACTGTGATTTCGTAGTAAAGAGGTCACAGAGAGGCACGGAGCATTATCAATCATGTTACTGCTCCATGCTTCTGCTGTCCGCATCGGGTCTTGGCTGTCATTCACGCAGCGGATGTCACGCACGGCATCCGCTCGTGTGAAACAGCCCTTAGAGTAGCAGTTGCTGTAGTGGTAGGGTTAATGGTAAGGTAAGTAGGGGTAACTAAAGTGACAATAGGCAGATTAAAGGGAGTGTGTCATCAGAAAATAACCTGCTATTTAAATCCCTTTTTATGTTTAACATATTTTTTTTATAATTTTTTATGATATTTTTAGTTTTCCATGTCACTTTTTATATTTAATCTAAAACCAAAAATCCTGCAGTTTTTGCACTGGCCAATATGTCTAATAATTTGCAGCACTTCTTGATTTGTACATATTACTCATTACTCTAATCCTGCCTATTATGATACAATCTTGGTGTATAGATAAGACAACCACCATTCATAACAGGTGATTGTCAAATCTCATCAGTTCCTTCCTTGTACAATGACCTCTGCGCAGATCACAGAGAATGTCTAGAAAACTCTCCCATAGAAGTCAATAAGGTCCCCGCCAGACCATTGTTTATATGGACCATGGGACTGCCATAAAGCAATTTTTTTATGCTTTCGAAATGCTGCTAAGAACAGCTGAGACAAGATTGCCACCCCCATACTTATGTTCAGGAAACTGAGTAAATAAATCTGCAACCAGAAAATAAAAACAGATTAGAAAAAAGGGATATGTATTGCTACGGTATGTGGTTTTAACTGGCAGATAACATTTTTGGTGACACATTTCCTTTACTTTGACTATGACATATTGTGAATGATCCTATTTTATCCAAATATAGGTGATATCGGTCAATGTAATGATGACTGTTGAAAAGTAATCCGTAGAGACCAAAAACATTAGTCTATAATTAGGTTTAGTTGTCAATGCGAAAACTGCAGGATTTGGGGATTTTTTTTAAATATAATGACATGATAAATTAAATATAACATCACCAAAATCTCTTTAAAATATGTTTTACATACAAATTTGATTGAAACAAGTAATTATCTGATGACACCCCTTTAAATTAAGAATATTTTTTTAATGAATGCTTGTTGGAGACTTGGACATTTAACCTTGTGAAGAGAACTGATGTGAGAAACATTGCAGCCTAGTCTTACCTAGTGGGTGATTTTTTTTCCGCATACATCTATTAGATTGCCATGATTTATTGCGTTACTATTGTATTGCTACTCTCCTGTAGTACACATCTGAAGAACACTGTAGTGGATGTACTGAGAGAACATGTTGTGATCAAATATTTGATTATCAAGTAAAGAAACCTAACCTAAAGTAACTTGGTAGACTGCTGCTACTTTTAAACAGTTTTATATTTCTTTGCAATCAACAGCTCGGTTGACCTCTCATTTAGTTTCCATCCTCCTAGTTGTTGCCTTATTTAAAAAAAAATATTGGAAACAGGTAAAGAAGGATAGAAAGTAATGTCCCTGTCTAGATCCTCAGGGAACCCCCATTCATGTCAGATGTGCCGCAATAAAGTCAGAGGTGCACGTCTCTTAATAATTGAGTCACATCTTTGCAGGTCAGTGGGCTACAACTGAAATCTACAGCAGCAAAGGAGTGTAGATTTAAAGTATAATCTCTATTAGTTTCCTGTCTTAGATTATGATAGGGTTAGGGTTAGATGATATTATATATATGCTGGATCGGCTTTCTAAGAAAGCTAGAGACAGCCACGTACAGCATATGGGTCCAGAGATCTCCATATTAACTGCTCCAATTATTCTGCTAGATTATTTTCCAGCTTGGCAGTTTATGGAGGATTCTCCTTTTTGCTGCAACTCTCTCACTGTGGTGGCCCCTTTCACACGGGCGAGTTGAACGCATTGCACCCGCACTGAATCTTGACCCATTCATTTCTATGGGGCTGTGCACACAAGCGGTGATTCTTCACTTGTGCGTTGCGTGAAAATCGCAGCATGCTCTACATTCAGCGCTTTTTTATGCAACGTAGGCCCCATGGAAGTGAATGGGGCCGCGTGAAAATCGCAGGCATCCGCAAGCAAGTGCGGATGCGGTGCGATTTTCACGCATGGTTGCTAGGTGACGATCGGGCTGGGGACCCGATCTGTATTATTTTCCCTTATAACATGGTTATAAGGGAAAATAATAACATTCTGAATACAGAATGCAAAGTAAAATAGTGATGGAGGGGTTAAAAATAAAAAAAATTAACTCACTGAGACCACTTGATCGCGTAGTTGCGGATCTCTGTCTTTTTCTGTAATGTTGAGCTGCAGGCTAAGGACCTGTGGTGACATCACATCACATGATCCAATCACATGGTCCCTCACCATGGTGATGAACCATGTGATTGGACCATGTGATGAGCACAGTGACGTCATCAAAGGTCCTATTCCTGTGCACAGCAAAGAAAAAGACAGAAGAGAAGCCGGGCTGCGCGATCAAGTGGATTAAGGTGAGTTAAATTATTTTTTATTTTTTTTAACCCCTCCAGCCTTATTGTACTATGCATTCTGTACTAAGAATTATATTATTTTCCCTTATAACCATATTATAAGGGAAAATAATACAATCTACAGAACACCTAACCCTGTGAAGAAGTTCGGGTTTGGGTACCAAACATGTCGATTTTACTCACGCGTGTGCAAAACGCATTACAATGTTTTGCACTCGCGCGGAAAAATCGCGCATTTTCCCGCAACGCACGCGCATCTTATCCGGGCAAAAAACATGACGCCCATGCCACAGCTTCTAACAGTTAGTAGCAGTTTAAGAATTAAACTAAGTATTAGAGATGAGCGAATCGAAACTGACAAAGTGGAATTCAATCCCAATTTAAGGAAAAATTTGATTCGCACCGAATCCGAATTTCCTCACGCTTTCCTAAAATGGCTGCAGCACGTGTGAGGACATGGAGCAGGGAACTCTGGGAACGCGGGATCACCCATAATGCCATGCATGCAGCCAATCAGCAGCCAGCCATCCCTATGATGTCACAGCCCTATAAATAGCATCAGCCATCTTAGATTCTGCCATTTTCCAGTGTACTTAGTGCAGGGAGAGACATCAGCAGGCGCTAGGGACAGTGCTAAAAAAAACCATTATGATTATTCAAGGTATAGGGAAAGGATAGGGAGGAATCATTCCCCAGCATTTATGTTGAACAGGGTTCAGTAGGGGAGGTTACAGCCTGGGTAATAATAAGAACAATACTATTACACCTTGCTGCACGGACTGGGGACCCAAATTGCCATTATACAGCTCTGTAATTCCAGCAATCCTTTCTTGTTATTTGGGTGTTACAGCCATTAACAGGGTTTATTACAAGGAAATATTTCTATATCTTATTTGCCCTTGTGCAGTGCAGTTATATGTTCTAAAGCATTTTTTGGCTTGTATTAGTGTGAAAAAGGGCTTATTAGCTGTTGTGTGGTGAAGTGCTAAAATTACAGCTCTTTTTGCCATGTATTAGTGGAAAAAAATGTATACATATTTGCCGTTCAGTGATGCAGTTATATGTTCTAAAGCCTTTTGTGGCATGTATTAGTGGCAAAACAAAAATATATTTGCCGTTAAGCGGTGCAGTTATATGTTCTAAACCCTTTTGCTGCGTGTACTAGTGGCAAAAATATATATATATTTGCCATTCAGCGGTGCAGTTATATGTTCTAAAGCCTTTTGTGGCGTATATTAGTGGCAAAAGAAAAATATATTTGCCGTTCAGCGGTGCAGTTATATGTTCTAAAGCCTTTTGTGGCGTGTATTAGTGGCAAAAGTAAAATATATTTGGTGTTCAGCGGTGCAGTTATATGTTCTAAAGCCCTTTTTGGTGTGTATTAGTGGCAATATTTGCTGTTCTACTGTGCAGTTATATGTTCTAAAGCCTTTTGTGGCGTGTATAAGTGGAAAAAAGCATAGGCCTATTTGTGGTTCAGTGGTGCAGTTATATGTCCTAAAGTCTTCTTTAGCGTGTATTAAAAAGGGCTTATTAGCCATTGTGTGGTGAAGTGAGAAAATGACAGACTTTTTTGGAGTGTTTTAATTTCCTTTTTATTTATTTATTTGATCTAACAGTATGTCAGACAGAGAAGTGCCAGGCCCTGCACAGGGGAGGGGAAGAGGCCTAAATGTTTCTGGCGCAGACACAGGTCACAGCAGAGTAAGGGAGTGTGGCATCAGGTGTCACAGCGAGAGGCCAGAGCTTTTGGTGTCATCTAGTGGTCGTGTCTTGACCAGCAACCCAGTGGTTCTTGAATGGTTGACTCTGTCATCCACTTCGTCCCAAGTGACATCAGACAAGCACAGCCAAGAGTCGGTGGGTTCGTCAGACACAACCCTTAATTGGCATGGCCCAGGAGAAGATCCTGTGCTCTCACCTGTCCTCAACCTGCCTCTGTCCTTTTCTTTTTCCTCAGCCAGACAAGTATTATATCCTGTGGGCTGAGCTCCACTATACAGTGAGGACGAGCTACTAGAGGACAGTAAGCAGCTACTGGCCAGCCAAGATGTGGAAGAGCAATCTGCCCCTTCCTCTGCTAGGCGGGCTAGTAGTGATGAGGAGAGTGGCGTGGGAGCTGGTGTTGCGAGCGGTTAGGCTACCGACCCAGAGACCGTTGAGGAGGACATAAGTGACCTGTAGACAGTACTCGATGATGCAGCTGATCGCACTTGGGAGCTGGGTGATTTAGGGTCTTCATCATTATCGGGAGAAGAGAGTGGCAGCTTGCCCGTGAGGCAGCTGCAGAGCCAGCAAGTCGCTAGCATGGCGGAAGTCAGCAGGGTGGCAGCAGTGGGAGGTCAGGAGCCAAACGTGCCTGGGGTACACCACCCACTTTGCAGGTGCCTACCTGCCCAGAAAGTAGTGGTGCAGGGGTTCACAGAAGCAGCGGCGGTAGCAGTCATTCAGTGCGGAGTGTTGGGGGTAAAATCACCTACTCGGTGGTGTGGCAGTTTTTTGTTAAGCTGCCGGAGAAGGTGGTGAACATGGCCATTTGTAGTATCTGTGGTCAGAAGGTGAAGCGTGGCCAGGGTGCCAATGTTGGAACCACGGCCTTGTGTCAACAAATGCAACGTCATCATAAAGTGAATATAAAAAAAACTACCAAAAGTGACCCTATTGCTAAGACTGAGTGTACCAATATATATTGTGGCTAAATGGGTGGCCAACTTGAGTAAATAACCCGGTACAAGCTCCCGCAAATGAGAAACAACTGAAGCAAAATTGGAGCTCACAAAGTACCCATATAAAATGTAATATTTTATAGAAAAATTTATATGTAAACGGATATACTATTAAAAAGGGGGTAAATGGCTAAAACTATGGCACCCTGAAACGTGCATTGGGGTGGTGCCATCCTGGTACACACACTTACTTAGGTGAGTTTTGCTGACATTGTATTCTCTTGGTTTCATGGCTAACACTTGTATGGGATATGAAGATAGAAGATAGAAGATTCATCCGATTTTTTTATTTCTTATGTATTCGTACCATGTTACTATTACCAGTAACATGATATATTTATTTATATATGTGATAAATTTATTGTTGTGTGTGTATTACTGGGATGGTTTCTTTTTCTGCCACTTTCCCCCCTTTTTAATGGTATATCCTTTTACATATAAATTTTTCAATAAAATATTACATTTTATATGGGTACTTTGTGAGCTCCAATTTTTCTTTAGTTGTTTGTCATCATAAAGTAGCCTGGGCGAACTGTGTGGTGGTCCAGCCTGCGGCAGCAACCGCTGCATTACCCAGTGGCACGCAGTCATTCTATCAGCAATCGATCACTGAAGCAATCGATCAAAAGAGACAACAGTATGCGTGCATTCATCCAACGGCGCAGAAGCTGAATGTGCTCCTGGCCAAGTTGCTGGTGCTACAGTCCCTCCCTTTCCAAGTGGTGGACTCTGCGCCTTTCAGAAAACTGAAGGCTTGTGCCAAGCCAAGATGGAGAGTCCCAAGCCGTAATTTATTTGCCAAAAAGGCAGTACCAGCCCTGCACACATATGTAGAACAGAAGGTGGGCCAGTCCTTGAGCCTATCAGTGTCTGCCAAAGTACACTGCAGCGCCGACGTGTGGAGCTGTAACTACGGTCAGACACAATGCATGTCCTTTACGGCCCACTGGGTGAATGTGGTTCCTGCACAGCCACACCAGAAACTTGGCCAGGTGACACCGCCTGTGCCTTCACGTTCTCATGTCGTTGGCTCTGCGACAATGTCCTCCTCTGCCTCCTCATCCTCCACCGTGTACTCAGCCTCCACTTCAGGTACAATTCACAGTGCCCCTCCTGCATACCACATGTGCAGGGCACGTCGGTGTCACGCTGTTCTGCACTTCATTTGCCTGGGCGAACGGAGTCACACAGGGGAGAAACTGCTCCTTGTCCTTCATCAAGAAATCAAATTCTAGCTTTATCTGCGACAGCTCAAAATCGGAACCATGGTAACAAACAACGGGAAGAATATGGTGTTGGTGCTGCGTCAAGGAGGGCTGAGCCATGCGCTCTGCATGGCACAAGTGTTCAATCTAATTGTAAAGCGGTTCCTGAAGTCTTCCACCCATCTGCAAGACATCCTAAAAATGGCCAGAAAACTTTGCATGCACTTCAGCCACTTGCACACTGCAAAGCAGACCCTCCTTGAGCTGCAGCGGCAGAACAGAATCCCCCAACATAGGCTGATATGCGACGTTTTCACCCTCTATATGTTGGACCGACTATATGAACAGAGAAGGGCCATAAACGATTTCTTGATGATCCAAGCAGACAGGAGTACTCCCCTGTGTAATTTCGATGTCAGCCAGTGGCAGCTCATGTGTGGCACCTGCCGTTTGCTCAGGCCCTTTGAGGAGGCCACGTTATTTGTCAGTTACCAGGACTACAGGATGAACAATGTCACTCCACTGCTTCATGTCCTGGAACAGATGCTGTTAAATCTGACTGGTCACGGAACTGTAGACATGGCGCTTAGATCTCATGGCCACATGAGCCCTGTGGGGGCTGAACTGGAGGAGGAGGAGGACATTGGAGTATAAGCAATGTGTAGCGAAATGGGTGGTTTTTATACACAGGTGACAGGAGAGGAGGAGAAGGAGCAGCCAGAGGAGCTACACAGCGATGAGAAACACGAAGCAGAGGACCCAGACACACCGTGGCAGTATGCAGTGGAGATGGAGGCAGGGAGTCTCTCCGAGTCACTTGCACAAATGGCCCGATGCATGCTCACTTGCTTTCATAGTGACAGCCGAATTTTCACCATTCGGCAGAGGGATGACTTCTGGCTCTCCACCTTGTTGGACCCTCGCAACCGGTCCAAAATGGGGGCCTTTTTTACACCCGCTGAGAGGGAGGACAAACTGAACTACTATAGAGACATCCTATGTAGTCAGTTGGCTGTTTCCTATCTGCACCATCATCCATCCTCTCGCAGGTCTGACCGGGGGGCCCTCTGCGTCTCACGTTCCTCTGCCATGGCTGCTGGGGCACCCTGGATGGGGGTAGGAGAAGTTCCAGCTCCATCAGCAACTTGAGTCTAGAGTCGCTGATGAGCAGCTTTCTTCACCTGCCTGGTGAAGAAACTACTCACCAGCAGCTCAACCTGGAGCAGGACCTGAACTAGGTGTCCTGCCCAGCCAGTAGTATGGCATCAGAGCGGGTGTTTAGTGCGGTAGGGGCTATAGTTACCCCAAGAAGAACTCGCCTATTCACCCAAAATGTTAAAAGACTGACCTTTGTCAAGATGAATCAGGCGTGGATCAGCCAGGATTTCCACCCACCAATGCCTGATGCATCAAATTAGATCATCCATGATGCTACACCAACACTTTGACAAAAGACTGGTTTCTTCTGGCTACCTGCCTCAGCTACTATTCTGATGCTGCCACCCACCTGATGCCACTTCTTTTACCCATCATCTTCAGCTGGTACTGGTATTGCACCCACCTCCCTATTCTCTCAACAAGTCACTCTGTGGTCTCCTGATGCTGCTGCCATCTCACCACTCAGGTCTCTTGATGCTGCCTCCACCTCCACACTCTGTCATTGTGCCACTCTGTAGCCTCTTCCTGATGCTGCTGCCATCTCCAGACTCTGTCATTGGGCCACACTGTGGTCTCCTCATGCTGCTTACACCTCACTACTATGTCATAGGGCCACTCTGTGAACTTCTCATGCTGTTCCCACCCTCCCCATTTCATGACTGGCCACTATTTTGCTTTTCGGCCTGGCTGACATCATCATTTATTTGACCCTTCTTCTGATCTGTCAGAAGGAAGGAAAGATGAGACGCACAACGGATCCTGTCTATGTAACAGCTGTAAGGCCTGCATGACATGGTCCCTATTTTGCATCAGAATTGGCTTATGATTTGGTAGCCAAAACCAGGAGTGGGTAAGAAACACAGAAGACATGCAAATATTTCATTCACGTGTCATCTCTGTTTTGGATCCACTCCTGGTTTTTTTGGGCTTTGGCAATACTAATGGATTACTAACCAAATGCTGACCGAGTGAAGGCGGATGCTTCTAAGACAGGATCAGTTTTTTGGGGGTTGTTGTTCTGACATGTAAGGGATCAGCGGGTGTGGACCCACTGTGCCACTGTTTTCACTAGAGCCTCAGATGGTGAGGATAGATTTCAGCCGTTAGGGTAATTGCCAGGTGCTACGCCAGAGTGTGACAAACTCCCCTCTTTTGAGGTTGCCACGAGTGCTTGGAGAGGACTACTTGCCAGCCTCTTACCATGTGATTATGGTCCCATGTTGTATGCACCGGTTTTATGCAATAGCAGCATAGTTATATAAGTTCATGCATTTTTCTGTCTTTGGAATTTTATTGTATGTTATGTGAGGGTACCCAGATAGCTAATTTTTGTGTATTCGTGTAGTCTGAGTGCCATTCACCTAATAATATGCACTCAGACTTGAGCTATCTGGGGATATGTTAAATGTCTGTGTTTACTGTAAGGGTTGTGACATTGTATGTTTAAATGGGGATTTCTGTCCTGTTGTCTCCACATGTGTATTGGCAGTTTCCCTTTGTCCTGAGAGATAATTGAATTGCTCCTCGGGTGTCTCCAGGGCAGAGAGGAGGAAACCATGATGCATTGTGGGGATGTATTGGGTCTGTGTATCCTGAATTGCTGCATATCTGTCCTGTGTCACAGTCTTCCTTCTGGTCCCCTAGGGGCGTGTCCACCAGATGGGGACCTGCATAAATACGGGCAGGTAGCCCTCAATAAAGAGTTCCTGTTTTACCCTTTACCATGTTGAGGCTGGTGTTTGGGTAACTGATCAACACTGGGGGATTTCTATATGCTGGAGAGTTGCTATACTTCCCTGGCATAACTACTAGCTCTTGTAAGAGCTGTTCCTGCTCTCTGGATGTAGGAGAGGTTCACCCACTGGAGCCTGGAGCCTTGTCGTAGGTCCAGGGTGGGTAGGAGACGGTGAGACCTCAACCAAGAAAATGTTGAATAAGCCACGGCACTCCAGAGGGATTCCAATCAATTTCTTTATTACACCTTGTGTAGCAACGTTTCAACCTAATGGTCTTTGTCAAGCTCAACCAAGCTTCGGCGATTTGTGGGGTCTGCAGCGCTTACGGTGTCAAGTGGAGTGCTTGGAGTCCTCAGGAAGTACTAGGAGCATCATTCGACGGAGGTACCCAGTCGGGGTGCCAGGAGTTCCATTACACAGAGCAATCCCCGAGTAAGTGGCAGCTGGTCCAGGCGGACGAGGTAGTACCAGAGTAGGTACCTGAAGTATAAGTGTAGTCAGGTGACCAGAGACGTTGCCAGGAGCAACGGTACAGGACCAAAGAATGAGGCAGAGGCATAGTCAGGCGAGCAGAGACATTACCAGGAGCAACGGTACAGGACCAAAGGATAAGGCAGAGGCGTAGTCAGACAGGCAATGGGTCAGGGCAGGTGGCACAGGTATAGGTCAGGCAATCTGGGTCGATAATAGGAGAGACAAAGCACATAGGCAGAGATCAGACGATAAGCAGAGTCCAGGAACAAAGTACAAGTCAGGAGCACCAGTGGTTATCAGGCTCTTTAGCAAAAGACAAGGACCTTGACAATGAGGCATCTGGGAAGAGGGCAGAGGCACTTAAATAAGTAGTAATAATGTAGGAATGCTAGGGTTGGTCAGCGACAGCTGAAAACAAGCAGTGACCAAGGCTGAGTGGAAGCTGTGGAGTGGAATCCTCAGATGCACACACCCTGATAGAGCCCAGGACTGCAGCGGTAAGCGAGGGAACAGCGGCGCCCCGCAGCCGCTATTACATGACGGATCAGAGGAATGTCAAAATAATCAGTGACGTCAAAACAAACTTGCTGCTGACACCCACTCCACTCTGTCAGTGGTTGAGTTAACACTTGAGTTATTTGGTCAGTTTTAGCACCGTAACTGCCCAAATCAGTGAAGTGTGCAGTGGTGTTCTACACCACTATAAAGGCTTGCTGCAGCCAGGAAATAGCTGTTTTTAATGCAATTCGCCACAAATAAATACGGATCAAATCAATTTTTTTCAGAAAATTCAGCGAACCGGCCAAATCTAAAAAACAAATTTTTGAGAAATTCGCTCATCTATAATAATAATGCACAATAGATGCAAGCATTATATATGGACAGCCCTCTTTCTGATAAAATCTGAGACTCTCAGCCAATATATTTTGATCAAAACACATTTGTGCCCGCCTACCAGCGGCAAGGTGGTCTCAGTCAGTCAGGACATACTCTAAACCTATCTATGCCATTGGGCATCTACATTCAGCAGAGCAGACCCTGCACATATTGTGTGCTGCTTCTAGTCACCTCTATGTGCAATCAAGCAACCAATGAGAGGAAGAGCCCACACAGCAAAATTTACCACATAATCAAGGTCGCCTGTGGGCTAGGCGGGGCAAAATTGCACAAAAATGCTACTCCCAGTTTAAAATGGAAGCGGACTCACACTTAAAGGCACAGTTATCTTTTGATCAAAATATATTGTCTCAGAGTCTCAGATTTTCTCATATCAGAATGAACTGCATTATTATTATTATAGATGAGTGAATTTCTCAAAAATTCGATTTGGCCGGTTCGCTGAATTTTCCGAAAAAATGTGGTTCGATCCGAAATTATTCATGGTGAATCGTATTAAAAAACAACTATTTCCTGGTTGCAGCAAGCCTTTATAGTGGTGTAGAACCCTGTGCTTTGCAGTAACACGCAAAATGCATTATTTTCTATGATTTTTCTTTAATAAATGTAGCCATGCACATCCGCATATTCATTTATTACATCGTGCAGGATGTTTTGTATCTTTTTCTGTGATTTTTGATTACAAACCGGATTCCCAAAAAGTTGGGACACTAAACAAATTGTGAATAAAAACTGAATGCAATGATGTGGAGATGGCAAATGTCAATATTTTATTTGTAATAGAACGTAGATGACAGATCAAACGTTTAATCCGAGTAAATGTATCATTTTAAAGGAAAAATACGTTGATTCAAATTTTCACGGTGTCAACAAATCCCCAAAAATTTGGGACAAGTGGCAATAAGAGGCTGGAAAAAGTAAATTTGAGCATAACGAAGAGCTGGAAGACCAATTAAGACTAATTAGGTAAATTGGCAACATGATTGGGTATAAAAAGAGCTTCTCAGAGTGGCAGTGTCTCTCAGAAGCCAAGGTGGGTAGAGGATCACCAATTCCCACAATGTTGCGCAGAAAGATAGTGGAGCAATATCAGAAAGGTGTTACCCAGCGAAAAATTGCAAAGACTTTGCATCTATCATCATCAACTGTGCATAACATCATCCGAAGATTCAGAGAATCTGGAACAATCTCTGTGCGTAAGGGTCAAGGCCATAAAACCATACTGGATGCCCGTGATCTCCGGGCCCTTAAACGACACTGCACCAGAAACAGGAATGCTGCTGTAAAGGAAATCACAGAATGGGCTCAGGAATACTTCCAGAAACCATTGTCAGTGAACACAATCCACCGTGCCATCTGCCGTTGCCAGCTGAAACTCTACAGTGCAAAGAAGAAGCCATTTCTAAGCAAGATCCACAAGCTCAGGCGTTTTCACTGGGCCAGGGATCATTTAAAATGGAGTGTGTCAAAATGGAAGACTGTTCTGTGGTCAGACGAGTCATGATTCGAAGTTCTTTTTGGAAATCTGGGACGCCATGTCATCCGGACCAAAGAGGACAAGGACAACCCAAGTTGTTATCAAAGCTCAGTTCAGAAGCCTGCATCTCTGATGGTATGGGGTTGCATGAGTGCGTATAGCATGGGCAGCTTGCATGTCTGGAAAGGCACCATCAATGCAGAAAAATATATTCAGGTTCTAGAACAACATATGCTCCCATCCAGACGTCATCTCTTTCAGGGAAGACCCTGCATTTTTCAACAAGATAATGCCAGACCACATTCTGCATCAATCACAACATCATGGCTGCGTAGGAGAAGGATCCGGGTACTGAAATGGCCAGTCTGCAGTCCAGATCTTTCACCTATAGAGAACATTTGGCGCATCATAAAGAGGAAGGTGCAACAAAGAAGGCCCAAGACGATTGAACAGTTAGAGGCCTGTATTAGACAAGAATGGGAGAGCATTCCTATTTCTAAACTTAAGAAACTGGTCTCCTCGGTCCCCAGACGTCTGTTGAGTGTTGTAAGAAGAAGGGGAGATGCCACACAGTGGTGAAAATGGCCTTGTCCCAACTTTTTGGGGATTTTTTGACACAATTTTTCCCTTAACATTTTGTTGACACAATTTTTCCCTTAATCTTTTCATTTTTTTAATAATGGATTTAATGGTGCTCTGTGGGATATTCAAAGTTTGGCATATGTTTTATAACTACAAACCGGATTCCCAAAAAGTTGGGACACTATACAAATCGTGAATAAAAACTGAATGCAATGATGCGGAGGTGCCAACTTCTAATATTTTATTCAGAATAGAACATAAATCACGGAACAAAAGTTTAAACTGAGAAAATGTACCATAATGTACATTTTCTCAGTTTAAACTTTTGTTCCGTGATTATGGTGCAACTACAAACCTGACAAGAAAAAGCTGTGCAGCAAAACTCACAGAGCAATAAGGGCAATAATCAGAGATTCAACAAAGTCACCAATGATAACACTGAAGGAGCTCCAAACAGTAGTGGAAATAGCTGTCCATAGGACCACTATAACCCTTATGCTACATAGAAAGGAGCTTTACAGAAAGAAAAAAAACATAAGTAAACATGTTTGATGTTTGCCAGCCAGCATGTGGCACACTCTCCAAACATATGGAAGAAGGTTTTCTGGTCAGATGAGACTAAAGGCTGTATTAGAAAGCAGATTGTCTGCCAATGATCACTAAAGAGTGTTCATAGTAATGCTCATTAGCAATGATCTGGCAGTGTAATACTGCCGTCGATTACCCGATGAGCAAGCAAACACTCATTCATCGGGCAATACATATCTTTCCACAGGTTTAATAATCACTGTTTTCAGGTGGCTGTGTAATCACGATCTGCTAACGGCAAACAATGATTCAGTATAGGGAACAGCGATGGCATAATGATCGCTCCTCCCTATACTAAGGAGGAGATCGCTGCATGTAATAAGAACGGTCTTCTCTGCTGATGAGCAGGCAATTGCCATTAAAGAATGATTCCCTCCTTACAATCACCTGCCTAATCTGGCTAATACAGCATTAAGACTGAACTCTTTGTCCATTATAGGAAATGCTAAGTGTGCAAGAAAACCATTCTCATAGTGAATGATGGTGGTGGCAGGATCATGCTGTTGGGATGCTTTTCATCAGCAAGGACTGGAAAAATGGTCGGGATTTAAGTATATATGGATGGCAGTAATACAGGGCAGCTCTTAGGGAACATCTGTTTCGTTCTGAGATATGAGACTGGGACAATGACCCTAAACATACAGCTAAAGCTACACTGGAGAGGTTTAAATGGAAACATTAAAAAGTCTTGGCATGTTCTAGCCAAAGCCCAGACCTCAATCCAACTGAGAATCTTGAAACTGGGCTCCCTTTCGATTTTGCATTACCCCTGAGCTCACAGTTTAAGATTGACATGGAAATCTGGGGGCACTGGAAACACCACAATTGTCAACAGGGTGTCAACATGAAGTTAAATGACTTGAAGATTGCGTTACACCAACACAACCCATCTAACCTAAAGGAGTTGGAGCAGTTTTGCCTGGAAGAATGGCCATAAATCTCAGTGCTGAGATGGGCTAAGCTAATAGAAACATACCCCAAGAGACCAATATCTGTAATTGCAGCAAAAGGTGGCTCCACAAAGTATTGACATTCAGGGGGTGGATACTTATGCACATTAAAGTTCTCTGTGTTTTGTCTTAATTATTGTTTGTGTGACCGTAAAAATATTTCAAAATGGTGGGTATGTTGTGTAAATCAAATGGTACAAAACTCCCAAAATTCCAGGATGTAATGCAACAAAAAAGGAAGACATCAAGGTGTGAATAATTTTGCAGGGCACTTTACTTGCTCTGAATTAGTCAGTAGCAATTCATTATTTAGTCTTATTCCATCCTAAAAGCAGACTTGTACAATGTCTATTTGACAGTGGGCTTATGTGTATATTCAAAAATGTGTATATTCAAACATCTACTGATTGAGCATGAAGTACCCTATGTGATAAACCCTCTGTGTATACTATTTTATATACAGTGCATTGAGAAATTCTTCCGAACCTTTCACTTTTTTCACATTTTGTTTGTCCATATAAAGTCTCACAGCTGACAATACATATGATGCCTGTAGAGTTCAGAGACAGGATTGTGTGGCTGCACAGATCTAGAGAAGGGTACAAAGAAATTCTGCTACACTGAAAGTTCCCAAGAGCATAGTGACCTTTACAATTGTTAAATGGTAGAATTTTAGAACAACCAGGACTCTTCCTACAGCTGGTCACCCCACCAAACTAAGTAATCAGGGGAGAAGAGAGGTGACCAAGAACCCGATAGTGACTCTGGCTGAGCTCCAAAGATCCTGTGTGCATATGGAAGAAACTTCCAGAAGGTCAACCATCACTGCAGCAATCTGGGATTTATGGCAGAATTGCCAGAAAGTAGCCTCTCCTTGGCATAAGAGCTTCTCCTCAGTAAAAGACACGTGAAAACCGTAGAGTTTGAGAGTCTGCTTTCTTTTTGTTTCTTCTTTGCTTGATATGAATTTGGATATTGGAAGGGAGAACCATGAAGGATGAAGAAAGTGTGTGTGTGGGGGGGGGGGGGGGGGGGAGGTTGGCTGGAGTAATCCTCTTGGCTGATAATGTAATAGAACGACATTCTTTGTTCAGCTTCTAACCTGGAAGGGTGTCATGTGGCAGTATCTAACAATAAATGCTAAAAGGGATGGCTGCTCACCTGGCTAACTCTATGAAGATAGGTGCTCTAATCTACGACTGACACCCTCAGACAACTAGAGAAATGAATGCAAAATATGAGATTGGCACACTAATATCTGGAAATAGAATAGGTGTATTTTATTGGATAGGTAAAAAAATGCTGATAACAATGTGATGTAGTTGTCTTCCCATTCTGCCATGAATAGGTTGGCATAACTGGGGGCGAACCTGGTACCCATGGTCGTACCGTTTTTCTGGAGAAAGTGTTCTGATTCAAAATAGAAATAATTGTGTTTAAGAATGTGGTCAACCCCCTTAACTATGTAATCAATCTGCTCAGTCTTAAGTTGGCTTCCTTTAGTTAGTGAGTTGTGATTTTAGTGCGTCTTTGCCTAGTTCCACATCCACATGTATTCATCAACTATTGAATTCCAACCATATCCAGTATACCACAATACCATTTTATTACATTTTTATTGCATTTTTATTAAATAATGGGACGCACTAAGGATGTTGAGGTTACATTATACCTTTTAGCATTTTTTAAAATTTTTATTCCATTGGCATATTTTATTGCCACTTCAATTGCCATTTTGTATGCATTTTTAATATTTATATACTCTTGGATCTATCCATTCTATTGGACACCATTGGCAGACTGGGGGCCAGTTCATCATTCTACATAGTATCCACCCCATTTTTTCCACACCCCCAGGATAAACTATTTAAGAGACTTTGGCAGAAGTCACGGGCTATCACTGAGGAAGAAGTTAGTATACTTCGAAACGCGTCAGGGTGCCCTGCCAGTCTGCCAAATTTGACTACAAAGATCGACAAGAGGATTAAAAAAACACAGTGGAATAAGACAACTAAAGATTACAGCGCAACATCTCTTCCTGACAATCATCCCTGTGAGCGCTATTCTCCGCTAGCATCTACTAGACACGGCACACGTGATCACTCTCCCTGCTCAAGCGGCAAGAACAGACGGACCACAAGCGCGCGCAAACAGCACATCGGACGCCGACTGCTGAAAGCTGCAGGAGAAGAAGACATGCTGCCTACATCCTCAGGAGATCGCCCGGACAGGTAACTCCAGCGGGCCGCTCACAGACCACAGGAGATTCATCTGACAGGTAATCACAGCAGAGCACATCCCAGCCATAGTGGGACGCCACTGCTGGAAGATGTATTGCCCGCTGACTTCTACTTTAATTTTCACCTAGTCTGCATGCATGTGAACATATTCTATATACGGGATCCCAATATTATTATCCACCTTAGCCACTGTTTTTTGGCCAGAAGCTGCGGATTTTCATTTAAATGAATTACATATTTGCTAGTTGGAGGCAGATTGTATGATATAATTTTGGATCTAAATGAACCACATATTTCCCACTTGGAGACATATTGCATGATATCACTTGACATCTATTGACATTTATTGGACTTATCCACGTACTGAATGGAGTCATATGTATCGTTCATATGAGGTGAGAATAAACCGGACCATTCTCACTCCATTGTCTGCGATCAACTGACATTTTCTTCACCTCTTCTTCTTTTCCGTTAATCAACCCAAGGATCCTTTTACCCCCCCTCCCTTTTTTTTAAAATATTTTTTATGACATTTTTATGATACATTGTTATCAGCATTTTTTTACTTATCCAATAAAATACATCTATTCTATTTCCAGATATTAGTGTGCCAATCTCATATTTTGCATTCAGTATCTAACAATAAGCTATTACAGACACAAGCCAATAATATAGTGTGATAAGCAGAGTTTTGGGAGAGAATAAGAAGGTATCATTGGGTAGATTTGGGTAGATTTTAGGGAATTTAATCAGGGAAAGTGTTCACGGCATCAGTGTTCACAGCATCCCTCCTGCTTTTCCTCCTTGAAAGCCAGAAAAGGCTTTCAATTGCATTCTCTCTGTCTTCACTGCCTGATTTCCAAGAAGAAGCAACAAACCCCTACGTGCTATGGAAGATACTCAAGATAATTTCCCTCTTCATGACATGTGTGAGAACAGTCAATTCGATTCACCGGTTCGCCAATTTTTTTTGGGGAAAATTTGGTTTGATCCGAATTTATTTGCGTGAATTACGTAAAAAATGGCTATTTCCTGGCTGCAGAGAGCCTTTATAGTAACACACATAGGGAGTCTGCTTTGGTAGTTAACTAATACTGTGAGTCCGTATAGCATGCAGATGACAGGCGTCGCTCTAAGAATCACTGCACACTTAACTTATTTGGGCAGTCATGGCGCCAAAACTGACCAAATAACTCAAGTATGAACTCAGTCTTACAGGTCAATGTTAGCGCCAAGAAGAAGCGTACTCCTTTTACACAATCGTCAGCTGATTCCACATAGATGTCTACAGAACCTGCTCTATTAAACGCTTATACAAGTAGAGCCCCCCTACAGAGTGGAGAGGGTGTCAGCAGTAAGTTTGTGTTGACATCACTGATTAATTTGCCTTTCCTCTGATCTGTCAGAACAATAATCCACAAAAAAATGGATCCTGTCTGTGGAGCATATGCCTTTCCTCGGTCAGCATGTGCTCAATAATCCATCAGTATTGCTAATGCCAAAAAAACAGGAGTGGATCTAAAACAGAGATGACATATGAATGGAATATGTGCATATCTTCTGTGTTTTGTACCCACTCCTGATTTTGGCTACCAAATCATAAGCCAATTCTGATGGGACCATACAGGCCTTACAGCTACTACACAGACAGGATCCATTATGCGTCTCATTTTTCCTTCCTTCTGACAGATCAGAAAAAAAGTCTAATAAATGATGATGTCAGCCAGGCCGAAAGCCAAAATAGTGGACCAGTCATGAAGTGGGGAGGGTGGGAACAGCATGAGAAGTCCATAGAGTGGAGCTATGACATAGTGGTGAGGTGGAAGCAGCATGAGGAGACCACAGAGTGGCCCAATGACAGAGTCTGGAGGTGGCGACAGCATCAGGAGGCCACAGAGTGACACAACGACGAGAGATTGTGGAGGTAGCAGCAGCATGAGGAGGCCACAGAGTAGCACGACAACGAGAGATTCTGAAGGTGTCAGCAGCATGAGGAGGCCAGAGTAGCACAACAATGAGAGATTATGGAGGTGTCATCGGCATGAGGAGGCCACAGAGTGGCATGACGACAAAGTGTGGAGGTGTCAGCAGCATGAGGAGGCCAGAGTAGCATGACGACAATAGATTGTGGAGGTAGCAAGAACACTAGGAGGCCATAGAGTGGCACGACGACGAGAGATTATGGAGGCGTCAGCAGCATAAGGAGGCCACAGAGTGGCACGATGACGGTAGATTGTGGAGGTGTCAGCAGAATGAGGAGGCCACAGAGTAGCACAAGGACAAGAGATTGTGGAGGTGTCAGCAGCATGAGGAGGCCACTTCGGCTCTGAACAATTTAATAATAGACGTTCTCTGGCACAAAAGGCTTGGCAAATTGATTGTCCGGAAATTTCCATCGAAGATTGGGATAATATATGGCGAACTTAAGTTTAGTTTCTTATAATTTTAAACAAATTTCGGTTCCATTTAATATGAAATATTTAATAAATGTAATTAAAAAAAATTAAGTGTTGCCTAAATGCCTAAGACCGGAGAGAATCGGCCATCTTCTGTTTATTCGACGACGTGGTTGCGATGGAGAAAGCATTCCAAAAAACAATATCTCTCCACCTGGAGATTAATCATGTCAACATTGATGTAAGAGCGGTATCGGCTGCTCATCAAGCCAGATACTTCTGGGGGAACCTGCCTGGCATGAACAGGCCTCTAGTAGCTACAGACAATGAGAAGACAAAGTTTCAAGATTGCTTGGAGCCTGAAAGAGTTGCGAAGTTTATCAAGATTCAAACCATAACTACCAGCCCCTATTCTCTTCGTCAGGGAAAACATCACGAGTTCCCAGTCACCATGGAAAAAGCTTAGAATCAACGTTGAAAAGTATATGGCATCAGAGGTGTGTGAGGACGCCATCACGATAGGATGGGTTCGCCTTCCAGGGCAGATTGTATATGTGGGCAACATACAGAATATAACCAGGAAACAGATTGAAGAATGGGGAAAATTCGATCTGATAATTGGTGGCAGTCCTTGTAATGAATTATCTATGGTTAACCCGCACCGGAAAAGACTTTATGGGGGCAGTGGACAACAGTTTTTTTACTTTCCACGATTACGCAATAAAGTGTTGCCTAAGACAGAAGAGAATCGGACAGTTTTCTGATTATTCAAGAACGTGGTTGCGATGGAGAAAGCATTCCAAAAAACTATTTCTCTCTACCTGGAGATGAATCCTGTCAAGATTGATGCAAGTGCGGTATCAGCTGCCCATCGAGCCAGATACTTCTGGGGAAATCTGCCTGGCATGAACAGGCCTCTAGTAGCTACAGAAAATGAGAAGACAAAGTTTTAAGATTGCTTGGAGCCCGGAAGAGTTGTGAAGTTCAAGATTCAAACCATAACTACCAGTCCCTGGTCTCTTCATCAGTGACACCATCACGAGTTTCCAGTCATCATGGATGGGAAGGACGACATCCTGTGGTGCACAGAGATGAAGAGGGTCTTCATATTCCCCCCACACTATACGGACATCTCAGAAATGAGCTGCTGCTCCCTACAGAAGCTCCTGGGAAGGTCATGGAGCGTCCCGGTCATCCGGCATCTATTCCCCCCTCTGAAGGATTATTTTGAAAGTGTGTAGAAGCCCCACGCTGCAGATTTATCATGGACACGCTGGATTTTATAATATTACATTATTATATAAAGAAAAAAAATAATGAAGCCCCTTCGTCACCTAGCTCCCAAGTGTGATCAGCTACATCATCATCATCGAGTACTGTCTGCACGTCACTGATGTTTTCCTCAACCGTCTCTGGGTCAGGAGCCTGACTGCTCACAACACCAGCTCCCATGCCACTCTCCTCATCACTACTTGTGGGATATTGTGGGATAATTTTGATGCGAATTGTTACACCCCCTGCAATGCCCATATCCCAGTAAGCCAGTCCCTTTTCCATTAAGTTATGCAAGCAAGGCACAGTAGATTTTTCAAAAATTAGATGTACCAAATTGTGAAAAAAATATGAGAAATTGCGATGCAATTTGTGTGAACATTTGGGTGTACTCACATTAATAAATGTGGGCCACTGGAAAATAAGTAAATATTCTCTCATCAAGGTATTTGGGGTATCTGCCTTGTTTTTACACTTCTAGAAATATGCTTTATGTTTATTAGTTTACTGGGAAATATCTAGGTATTTCTGAGGTAGGAAAATAAAACTGTGAGCGCTCCCCCCAGGGACAGAGACTGATGTGAGTGAATATATTCTATGTACGTTACTGTGGATTATGTTGGCCCTATATAAATAATATATCTAAATAACTAAATAAGTAAATTCACTGTGTTTTCACTGTTTTATGTTTTATTAAAGTCCCTATATGCATGTACCAGAGCTGGATTTGTCATTTAACTGCTCATTTTGTGCTTCAAGTTAAGGTAAAAGTGAATATATTTAAAGCATTGAGCAGGTGTTTGTGTGGTTACAGCTAGAATAGATATATGGTACTTTTTGTGATTGAAGGTGGTTTATTTTTATGTAGTGTTTCATTTACCTTTTATTTCAAGTAGCAAATCATAACCTGCAGTATTAACAAGCTTGTACAGTAGTGATGGACAAACATCGTCCGGGACGTTTCGCGAACTGTGTGTTCGGGGAGGCCCCATTCACTTCAATGGCAGACGAACCTGAAAAACCTTCAGGTCATATTTGAAGCCACCAAATACTTACTAGAAATGCACAAATAGTCCTACAACATAGACAGTGACATACCAGAGGGGGATCAATGGCTAAAATTCCCACACAAAAAGTATGTATTTTAATCAGGGGCCATTTTTATCCGTCTTAAAGGGAAACTTTCAAAAATGTGCACTCCTGAAGCCTAGAAAATTTAGGCCACGGGAGTACAGGCCCAAAAAATTAGGCATTCACCTGACAGAAAAGAACAAGTGAATATAGGGCTGGAGGTATATTAGACGGTCAGTGGATAACAATTTTACTGTAGGCCAGTACAGGCCCCAAAAATTAGGTATTCACCTGACAGAAAATAACTTGTGATTATGTGGCTGGAGGTACATTAGGCAGTCACTGGCTAAAACTTTTACTGTAGGCCAGTACAGGCCCCAAAAATTAGGCATTCACCTGACAGAAAAGAACTAGTGATTATGTGTCTGGAGGTACATTAGGCGGTCACTGGATAAACATATTACTGAAGGCCACTGGAGTAGAGACCCCAAAAATTAGGCATTCACCTGACAGAAAATGACTTTTATGCCACTGTATATACATACAAGAGAAAAGTACCATTCTTTGTTCTGGGTGGAGGAGGATATGTTTTGGCTGGCATGAGGAAATTCAATTACACGTGGTCGTCACAGATGTTGAATTCCTCAGAGATCCGTGCCTCATTCATTTTTTGAAATGTCAGGTAGTCCACACTGTTGTGAGCTAGGCGAGTGCGCTTATCGGTCATGATCCCCCCCTGCTGCGCTGAATGACCTTTCGGACAGGACACTCAACGAGGGGCAAGCCAGGAGTTCAATGGAAAATTGTGCCATCTCTGGCCACAGGTCAAGCCTGCACACCTAGTAGTCCAGGGGTTCCTTGCTTCTTAGAGCGTCCACATCGGCCGTTAACCCGATGTAGTCGGGTTGGCTGCAATAATGATCTCATATCCAAAGTGACCAACACATCTTCAAACCGCCCTCTTCTTGCAGGCGCGGTAGGATTGGTACCTGCACCTGTTTCGCTATGGGTGGAAATTCCTCTGCCAGTGCCCGCAACAGCAGAATGTAGAATCTTTTGCAGCAAGGCCTGGAAATGCTGCATTCTGACAGCCCTCTGTGATGCTGGTAACATGTCTGCCATTTTGTGTTTGTACCGCGGGTCTAAGTACATTGCCACCCAGTACTGGTCCTTGCCCTTTATGCTTTTTATACAGGGGTCCCTCTTCTAACACTGGAGCATGAAGGCCCACATTTGCACTAAATTGGAAGCAGTGGAGTGGCCTGGCTCCTGCTCATCGCCCAGGAGAATGTCGTCCTTGGTCTCCTCCCCCCAGCCATGGACAACACCAGGGATCCCCAAAAAGTTTAAAGTCCCACTCAAAGCCTGCTTTTATTGCTCCTCCTCCTCTTCTCATCCACCATCTTCCTCTGACTCCTCTTCACACTCCTACTGAATTGTCTCAGATGGAATAGCCCCCCCTGGGAATTCATTCAGCATTGCGACTTCCTCATCTTCCAGCTCCTGCTCCTCGACGGCTTGATCAATGATACGATGCAATCCACGTTCCAGAAAGAAGGAGCAAGGAACGATATCACTGATGGCACCCTCTTTTATAGCATGTAAAGGTATGTAAAAGCATGTATTTCAGCACGTGGCACTCGTACTGGATATTGAATAAATTGAGATGTTTTGAATATTTTGTTTCCATTTTTCACAATTCGCATATCATTAACATGTCTATTGATTCTGTGATTTCCATAATTGCACAACTTTTCTTTCTTATTGTTATCATTTCAATATTAAGGAGTGTAACATCCGTAACATTAAAAGAATGTGCCTGATATTGCGTAGCTACCCCTCCTGCTGCTAAAACAGCACTGACCCATTGAGGCACAGATTTCACAAGACCTCTGAAGTTGTCCTGTGGTATCTGACACTAAGAAAGCAGATGCTTTAAGTTCTGTAAACCACCAAGTGAGGCCTCCATGGCTTGTTTTTATCAACAAATTCCATAAATGATCAATTGGATCTGGGGAATTTGGAACTCAAGTAAACATCCTAAGCTCTTTGTCATGCTCCTCTAACCATTCCTGAATATTTTTGGAATTGTGGTATTATCCTGCTGAATAAGGGCGCTGCTAACATCTATCTAGGTGGTACATGTCAAAGTACTGTAATATCCATATGACTGCCAGAACACAAGTTTTCCAGGCTTTCCTGTGGAATTGGACCAGACAGGCTAGCCTTTGCTCCCAATGTGCATCAGTGAGCCTGGGGTCCTTATGACCAAATAGTCACTTCACCTGTTGTGATTCCTTTGGACACTTACGTTTGGGAACAAACCACTGGATACCAGGAAGAGCTCACATGACCTGCTGTTTTGGAGATGCTCTGACCCAGTCGACTTGTAAAAGTCACACAGATTCTTGCACTTGCCCTTCATTCCTGCTTCCAAAACAGGTGCCATTGTAACATTATAATATCCCCTTCACTTTTTTTTGTAGCCCTTTACTCTTTTTCTGTATTGAGACAGCAAAAGTATCATATCAGCAAAGTAACTTATTATTATGCTAGAGATGTCTGCCTGTTATGATAGGCATTAATATGTATATACCAACAATGCTGCTTCCTTACCATCATCAACAGTTTGTTCGAGGATGTATGTGCCATCAGAACAAACATTATTGTTGATCACATTTAATTGAGATGGAAGAATGTTGCCATAATTGTTGTTAATTGCACAGATCTCCAGCATCATACAGATTGTTTCAGCATGAATTGCTTTTCTCTCAAAACTCTTTTTCTCTGACACAGCTTTTCTTTTCTTTCCTCCCAAATGTTTCTGTTCAGTGATTTTGCTACAACTGCCGCAGAATATGGAATTATATTGAATAAAAACCCATTTACTCTCTCCATGGACCTCTGTTTCCCAATCTTTTTTCTGTAATCTACTGCCATGAACACTCTGTGTTTTACTAGGCCAACTCGCAACCTGCCACTTCTGTGTTGATTGGGGATACATGGTGGGTAAAGATTGATATGAAAGAAAGACTGGCTGTGATTTTACTGCCGACCCTCAAGCATTCATTTCTATTAAAGTCTATTAAAAGAAACAATAGAGCAAGTTTTTATAGTAATATTTTGTTTATTAACAATTTACCATTATTTTTCAAGTATATTTTTTTTTAGCATGACTGTATTTTTCTTAAATGCAAGTATCTGCGCTCATGTATTGTATATCAACTACAAAAGCTGCATGTATGTATTCTATGAGTGTACAGCACAATAAATTTTGATCTTTGCTTTAGTAATTCATCTGCAGATGTATTGTATTATAGAAATAGCTTTTAAATGTCTTCAGTTAAAGCACCCTAATTAGTAATTGATTGACAAGTCCAGAGGTGGATTCACAGTTATCTCACCCAGTGGAAACATTGACAAGCTTGTTGAATTACATGCACATGAAAGCTTTAAGGGCTTCTGTCATCCGAAACATCGTTATTAAACTGGCTGACTTTAAACATGTCCTAATGTCAGCTGAAGCAAACAGTCTTTGTCCCTTCTTTTTATGTGCCTTTGGTGAAAAAATAATAATAATGTTATGCAAATTAAACTCTAAGAGCAATGGGGGTGTTGCCACTCCCCCTAGGGGCTCTGTTCTCCCTCCTCTCACCTTTCCTTCATCATGGACCAGGCAGTGTTCACATCATACTACCTGGCCCTAACTTTGGCTTCCATCTTTCGCCTGTGCAGTATACAAAAGAGGCGTAGTAAAGGATAGATGCTTTCCAGCTGCAGACTTCCTTACTGCTCCTGTGCTGCATACATCACAGTACACCCAGAAGACGATGAAGCTGGCATCACTCTGAAGAAGAGGAGATTGCTGTGCTAGCGATGGATCCTCCTTATATATGTAGCACAGGCAATTGGAAGCTCGTTCATTTGCTTATAAATCATTTGCGCAGTCACAAAAAAATTATTTTGCACTCAGCAGATCGTGCTATGTAAGCAGCATCTGCTGCTGGCAAACAACTAGTCAGAATGGGGATGAGCAATGACATTAGTGATCGCTGCATGTACTGTAAATGGTCAACCTTTTCGATTTGGATCTGAAACAATTCTATGAGAATTGAAAGTGCTACAATTGGCGTGAAATTTTGGTATAAAACTATTTGGTCTCCTGGGACATTTTTTTCTTGCTTGTTCCTCACTTAAAAATAAATAAAACATTTATTTGTATTTAATAAATAAAAATGAATATTTGTTTTATACTCCCTTCCAAAATTTGCCTAAGTAGAATCACCCAAAATTTGAATCCTGATACACCTCAAATTTTAACAAAATTTAGGTTTTATTCACTTAATTAAGAATCGATTCGCTCATCTCTAGCCTTTTGCCTTCTGTTGGGTGAATGGAGCCCTATGGATTTATTTGGCTATAGGGCCCAATGGTAATAGAATCATGTGAATATGAGCTTTTCCTGGCATGTCTGCCAAATTTAGGCACTAAATGTGATGTCAACAGCTGAATTTTGCAAGTGGAACAGTTTAATCTACAAAACATTACTGTACAGGGTCCGGTATAAAGAAAATACTTCTCAGATTTCAAACCATTAGATGAAGCTCTGTGCAGGAAAATGCTGGAAGACTTCAGCTCTGAAGCAGACTTTCTGCACTATAATACAGGCAGATTTGATGATATTAATCTTTTAAGATGATGACTGAACCCTGATTACTTAAGAATATATATGAGGTAAGCCTGACTATGGTAAGATGGATTGGAATTTTGAATTTTAATATCCTGATCCTTTGTTCTCCTCAAAGATAAGCTGTTGGCTAAACACTCCCATACACAATTGAAATAAACATACATACTCAGCCAGTTATCATGATTATGATATAATATTATTATGATTATGATACAATATATGATATCAAGATACAGTTGGTATGGCCAGCATTATCCTGTTTATGAATCCCATAATTCACCAAGTCTTCAGAGTTTTCACTGAAAAAATAACTTCTTTTGTTTAAAGAGCCAACATATTCCGAATTGCTGTACAGATATTGTCATCACTTACATCAGTCCCAGCCCCAGTGGTGCACACATTGCAAATGCAGTAAATAAAGTAGAACTAGTTTCATAGGAAGCCAACATTTATGGAGTGCAAAATCACTTCGCATGTAGGCTACCATTGTTGATCAGTTGCTTTTCTCATTATACACGTCTACAAAAATCATCATATGCAGTAGAGTTGAGCGAATCAAGCTTCAGATCATCAATCTGAAGTCGATTCAAACACTTCGATTTTAATGCTGTATCCATACAGCATTAAAATATATTGGCTCTGTGGAGCCAAACTTTGTTTTAACAAAGTCATGCGAGACTTTCAGTATTCATTTCTGCATCTTGGTACCAAACTTCAGATTCCTAATTTGAAATGTTTTTAAAGATGCAGAAATGAATACCAAATCAATTCACCGAAGTCTCGCTTGACTTCGACTTTGGGTAAAACAAAGTTTGCCATCACAGAGTCAATACATCTTAATCCGTGTCGGACTAGAGTGCCTAGGGCCCACCAGTAAAATGTATTTTGGGGGCCCACTGTATGGATACATTCAAATATTACCTGCTCACACAGCAGCAAGATGCTACCAGATGATTGAATATAGGGGGTCCCTGCAGCAACTTTGAGAAGGTAGGTCCTGGGGAGAAGAGGACACTGGCAGCTTTCCTCTATACCTAGAAATCATCTCAGCTCTGATCATGTCTATAAGAATAAACTGGGGAGTTTCTTTAATAATCTATCAAGTGTTTTATATGAAAATAGGCTGGTTGAGGTGCTGTACATTGAATATATGTATGTAGTGCAGTAAGTCTACTGTGTTATGTGCCACTTGTGCAGGGATTGGGAAACTAGGGGCCACATTGCTCATGGGCCCATCGGGGGATTCATCTGTAACCCTGTGGGCCAGTCCGAGCCAGGGACTATGCATGGGGTGCAGTGTAAAATATAGGTGAGTATAACTACATGAGTATAACTAGATTGCAGTGCAATATACAAGACTATACATGGGGTACAGTATAATATACAGGACTATACACGGGGTGCAGCGTAATATACAGGACTATACATGGGGGCAGTGTAATATACAGGACTATAGATGGGGTGCAGTGTTATATACAGGACTATACAAGGGGTGCAGTATAATATACAGGACTATACATGGGGTGCAGTATAATATACAGTACTATGCATCAGGTGCAGTATAATATACAGGACTATACATCCGGTGCAGTATAATATGGAATATACATGAGGTGCCGTGTAATATACAGGACTATACATGGGGTGCAGTGTAAAATACTGGACTATACATGCGGGACATGGGTGCAGTATAATATACTGTACTATACATGAGGTGAGGTGTAATATACAGGACTATAAATCGGGTGCAGTGTAATATCTAGGACTATACATGAGGTGCAAAGTAATATACAGGATGGGACATGGGTGCAGTATAATATACAGAACTATACATGGGGTGCAGTGTAATATACTTGAGTATACATGGATTGCAGTGCAATATACAAAACTATACATGGGGTTCAGTATAACATACAGGATTATGCTTTTGGTGCAATGTAATATACAGGACTATACATGGGGTGCAGTGTAATATACAGGACTATACATGGGGTGCAGTGTAATATACAGGACTATACATGGGGCAGTGTAATATACAGGACTATACATGGGGTGCAATGTAATATACAGGACTATACATGGGGTGCAGTGTAATATACAGGACTATAAATGGGGGACAGTGTAATATACAGGACTATAAAAGGGGTGCAGTATAATATACAGGACTATACATGGGGTGCAGTGTAATATACAGGACTATACATGGGGTTCAGTGTAATATACAGGACTATACATGGGGTGCAGTATAATATACAGGACTATACATGGGGTGCAGTGTAATATACAGGACTATACATGGGGTGCAGTATAATATACAGGACTATACATGGTGTGCAGTATAATATACAGGACTATACATGGGGTGCAGTGTAATATACAGGACTATACATGGGGTGCAGTATAATATACAGGACTATACATGGGGTGCAGTGTAATATACAGGACTATACATGGGGTGCAGTATAATATACAGCACTATACATGGGGTTCAGTATAATATACAGGACTATACATGGGGTGCAGTATAATATACAGGACTATACATCGGGTGCAGTATAATATGGAATATACATGAGGTGCCGTGTAATATACTGGACTATACATGCGGTGCAATGTAATATACAGGACTATACATGGGTGCAGTATAATATACAGGACTATACATGATGTGCAGTATAATATACAGAACTATACATGGGGTGCAGTGTAATATACATTAGTATACATGGATTGCAGTGCAATATACAAAACTATACATGGGGTTCAGTATAACATACAGGATTATGCTTTTGGTGCAATGTAATATATAGGATTATACATGGGGTGCAGTGTAATATACAGGACTATACATGAGGTGCAGTATAATATACAGGACTATACATGGGGTGCAGTATAATATACAGGACTATACATGGGGTGCAGTGTAATATACAGGACTATACATTGGGTGCAGCATAATATACAGGACTATACATGGGGTGCAGTGTAATATACAGGACTATAGGGGGGTGTAGTGTAATATACAGGACTATACATGGGGTGCAGTGTAATATACAGGACTATACATGGGGCAGTGTAATATACAGGACTATATATGGGGTGCAATGTAATATACAGGACTATACATGGGGTACAGTGTAATATACAGGACTATACATGGGACAGTGATATATACAGGACTATACATGGGGTGCAGTGTAATATACAGGACTATATATGGGGGACAGTGTAATATACAGGACTATAAAAGGGGTGCAGTATAATATACAGGACTATACATCGGGTGCAGTATAATATGGAATATACATGAGGTGCCGTGTAATATACAGGACTATACATGGGTGCAGAATAATATACAGGACTATACATGGGGTGCAGTGTACTATACAGGACTATACATGAGGTGCAGTGTAATATACAGGACTGGACATGGGTGCAATATAATATACAGGACTATACATGGGGTGCAGTGTAATATACAGGACTATACATGGGTTACAGTGTAATATACAGGACTATAGAAGGGGTGCAGTGTAATATACAGAAATATACATGGGGCGCAGTGTAATATATAGAACTATACATGAGGTGCAGTGTAATATACAGGACTGAACATGGGTGCAGTGTAATATGCAGGACTATACATGGGGTGCAGTGTAATATGCAGGACTATACATGGGGTGCAATGTAATATACTGGACTATACATGAGGTGCAGTGTAATATACAGGACTGGACATGGGTGCAGTGTAATATACAGAACTATACATTGGGGACAGTGTAATATACAGGACTGTATATGAGGCGCAATATAATATACAGGAGTATACATGGATTTCAATGCAATATACAAGACTATACATGGGATCCAGTATAATATACAGGACTATAAATGGTTTGCAGTATAATATACAAGACTATACATGGGGCGCAGTGTAATATACAGGACTATTCAAGGGGAGCAGTGTAATATACAGGACTATACATGGTCCATAGTGTAATATAAAGGACTATACAAAGGTTGCAGTATAATATACAGGAGTATAGATGGAGTGAAGTGTAATATACAGGGCTGTATATGACGTGCAGTGTAATATACAGGACGATACATGGGGTGCAGTGTAATATACATTACTACACATGGGGTGCAGTGCAATGTACAGCACGATACATGGGGTGCAGTGTAATATATAGGACTATACATGGGGTGCAGTGTAATATAGAGGGCTGTATATGAGGTGCAGTGTAATATACAGGACGATACATGGGGTGCAGTGTAATATACAGGACTACACATGGGGTGCAGTGTAATATACAGGACTATACATAGGGGTGCAGTGAAATATACAGGAGTATACATGGGGTGCAGTGCAATGTACAGGACTATGCATGGGATGCAGTGTAATATACAGGAATATTTATGGGGTGCAGTGTAATATACAGGACTATACATGGGCCGCAGTCTAATATAAAGGCTTATCCAAAGGCTGCAGTGTAATATACAGGACTATACAAGGGCTGTAGTGTAATATACAGGACTATACATGGGGTGCAGTGTAATATACAGGACTATACAAGGGGTGCAGTGCAGTGTAATATACAGGACTATACAAGGGGTGCAGTGTTATATAGAAGACAGTGGCGTTGCAAGGGGGGTGCGGGGGGTGCGGGCCGCACCGGGTGACACCAGTCTGATGGGGTGTCACCTGCCCCCACTGGCCGCCGGACTGACTTACTGCAGTGCAATTTAAATGTGTTAAATTCATCACCTAGGTAGGTCTGGCTGGCGGCTGCTACAATGGGGTGTCACCCGCCCCGACCGGCCGCTGTACTGACTTACTGCAGTGCAATTTGAATGTGTTAAATAATTTAATTAATCAGCTAGGTAGGTCTGGCTGGCGGCTGCTACTGTCTTGTCTGGCCAGCCTACGTGTGTGCCGTGCGGTGCGTGCGGCGCTCAGGCCCAAGGAGGCGTGACTGAGTCTGTCAGTGGGGCCGCGGCGGACGGCAGCGCCTGCGCAGCTGTCTGGAGGACTTTGGATGGAGGGAGGAGAGGAGGCGGAGCTGCTCTGCTGTGGCCTGTAAAAGCTGCCTCTCCAGGCTGGCAGCAGAAGAACACAGAGAAGACTGAGTGAGGCACGACTTGTTGGCCGACCCTGCTGGACTCTGGAAAAGATAACTTAAGGCTGAGACTGGAGCCAGTTCCCGACCCCACTCCAGCCAGACCCCAGTGATATATCAGGTACAGTACTACTGATCATTCTCAGCCCAGAGGAGCTGCTGAGTTGATTGGGGGGGGGGGGGGGTGGGGTGACTGTATTGTAACAGAGAGGGGGAGAAAAGAGATGGGGGACAAAATGTACAACATGTCTGTGCCATGGAGCCTGGAGGGGAGGAAAAGAAATGTACCATCCATTGGGGGGGAGGAGGGGATGACATGATGAGGGGACCCGGGACAATGATGAAGCGAGGGAAAATGTTGGAGTCTGTGCAATGGGGAAGGGGGGGGGTGACATCATGTCACCCCCCCCCCCCCCCTTGGCACAGAATCCAACATTGTCCCTTATCATGTCACCCCCCCCCCCCCCCGATGGTGCAGACTCCAACATTGTCCCCCATTAGGGAGCATAATGGATGGTGGGCTGACGGCTGACATGGGGGGCATGATGGATGGGGGCCGACGGCTGTCATGGGCATGATGGATGGGGTGCTGACGGCTGACATGGGGGGCTGACATGGGGGCATGATGGCTGACATGGGGGGCATGATAGATGGGGGCTGACGGCTGATATGGGGGGCTAATCTGAGGTATGATTAACATTGGGGGTCTGATTGGTGGTCTGACCTGAGGTATAATGGAAAATATTGTTTCTTATTATACTCCTCTAAAACCTATGTGCGTCTTATAGGGAGAAAAGTACAGTCCTCAAACCAGCGATTGAAGCAGAGCGAAGATACCAGGACCACACAGAGGAGAAGCCAGCTGCTGCAGACAGAACCAGGACCAGGTGAGCTGCGGGGGAAGGGCTCGCCGAGATGTAGCTTCGCTTGTGTTGCCAAAAAATCCTTGCACCTGCCCTGGTCACGTCCACGTGACAGCAGTGACTCACTCACACAGGCGGCCCGCCCAGTGTCTTCAGCTTGTCCTCCTCCTCCAGTGGCCAAATCCTGCTCCTGTGCCGAGGATCCGGATGTCCGCGCCTGTGCACTGGTTTCCCGATTACTGGCAGAAGCATCGGAGTATCCAGTGCGCAGGCCCGTACAGTGACACTCCTGCAAGCGCCGCATCGGAGGGCTGTTCAGAGCTCCACGAAGAGGCGTGCCGTGTTGGAGCTGTCAGCCTGCCTACCTGCTGACTTTGGCAATAGCAATATTTTTACTGCACAGTACGTGTCCCCTATATTTATATGTAATAAATAAAGAGTCCCACAGTACATAATGTGGGCAAAATATACCTAATTACATAACATTCCCAATAAATAAACGTATTTTTATGTGAAAAAAGGCTATTTTACATTTTTATTAGTGATACTCTTTGGTGCCAGGGGGTGTACCCTGGCATTTTTATTATGGTACACCACCTGGCACCAAAGTGTTATCACTTAAAAAAATAATAATAATTAAATTGCCATTTTTCACATAAAAATAAGTTTATGTTTTGGGAATGTTATGTAATTAGGTATATTTTGCCCACATTATGTACCACATTATATAACATATTTTTTGTTATATCACTAAAATATTATTGCTTCGGGTGGGGGGGGGGGCGGGTGACACCATTTTCTACCGCATCGGGTGACACCAGCCCTAGCAACGCCACTGATAGAGGACTATATATGCAGTGCAGTGTAATATATAGGACTATACATGGGGTGCAGTATAATATACAGGACTATAAACGGGGTGCAGTGTAATATACAGGACTGTTGCAGTTGGTCACACTAATAAGGGGACACTAAGGAGGCATAAATGCTATGGGGGGCATTAAGGGGGAATTATACTGTGTAGGGTCAATAAGACGTTCTACTGTGTGGGGGCACTAAGGAGGCATAAATACGATGTGGTGGGCACTAAGGGTGCATTATACTGTGTAGGTTTAAATATAGGCATTGGGCGCAGTTAGAGGTAAGACTTAGTGTAAAACAAATTTCTCATGCCAGGCTATGCGTGCCGCTAATATTCTCCCTGCTTGGGCTTTATAAAATCCACCCTTGTGCACAATGAAATAATGATGTCTCCTTTTGAACATAAAAGCAAAAATGACGTTCCTTTTGTGCCTTCATGCAGGAATAATACCCCCTTCATGCACAATAATAATTTCCCCCTTAGTACCCCCATACAATAATAATGTCCTCCTTTGTGCCCCATGCAATTCGGCAGCATGAGTTCCCATTGAAAATTTTGGAAGGTGGATTTCAGTTGGATTTTTCTACGTAATACATGCCAAATATATACTTTATGTGTAAAAAAGGCCGTGTGCACATATCCTTAATGGTGGGAGATATCACTAGTGGATGAGACTTGTACTAGTTTTCTGGCATACTAAGAGTCACAAACTTTGACGCACGCAGGTTTTATGCGAAAAACGGGACAGTTTTTAATTGTTGCTTAGACAAGAGTGCACCTGTCTAATGGCCGTTAGAAATGGGTACTCTAGTGCAATATGGTTATAGAGTAAAAAAAAATATCACTCACCTCATCCACTTGCACTCACAGAGGCAGTCGCTCTTCTCTTGATTGAAAAGCACCTGCCGAAGGATCATGTGCTCAGCGTTAGACGTCACAACGTGATAATTCTGGGATGGTGCAGTGATTTTTTTATTTGCTGAAAAGAAACATTACAGCTGGGGGACACTATGGCGGACATTATTACTGCTGGGGACACTATGGGGGTCCTTATAGGCCACTATGGGGGACATTATTACTGCTGGGGACACTATGGGGGTCATTATAGGCCACTATGGGGGACATTATTACTGCTGGGGACACTATGGGGGAGATTTTGGGCATCCATACGGGACATTATTACTGCTGGAGCCACTATGGGGGACATTATGGGCCTTCATAGGGGACATTATTACTTCTGGAGCCACTATGGCGGGCATTATTACTGTTTGGGGCCATTATGTATACTCAGAGCACAGCAGGAGTTGAGATTTTTATCAAATAAAAGCCAATTACATTCATCTGTTTTTAATGGACATTTTGAAAGACTATGAAAAACGGATGCAAAACAGCCATTAAAAAAAGACTGATGACCAGGATGCAAAAATGATTGAAAAATGGACAGTGTGTTTTAATGGCCGTTTTTTTTTTTCACTGTCATGTGCATGTAGCCTCATATTCTCTAGCAGTTGACATCACAAATAGTGTTTCTAAGGAAACAAAAGTGACCGTGCCAAAATTCTAATGATGACACCACATGAAGTGTAACCATGTTAGGATTCTAATGATGACATCACAAATGGTGCCTTAGCATGAGAGCGGCCATATTGAATGTACTGTGCTCACACTTTGTGAATATACCGTTAAGGGAGATATCGCTAGTGTATAAAGTATTACCTGGGGGATAATTTATTTTGAAACTTGTGTTAGTTTTCTGGCATAGTATAAGGCCCAAACAAAAATTTGTGAGCTTACATAATACACTTTTGAAAATTCTTAACTCACCCCTTCAGGTTCCAGCTCTGAACCAACGCCCTTAGGATACCCATAGAAAATAGGGCTGAGTACAATTTGTGCAATTTGATAATTAAGATTAAAAAAAACATTTTTTATTTTAAAAGAAACTATGTTTATTATAAAACAGTTTAAGTTTTCAGTGCATTTTTTGAGGCGGCTCTTTAAGGGAGGCAGTGGCTCCGTCACCAGGATAGGCTGGATTCAGGTCCGCAAATTTTTAGAGAGGAGGTTGGGGGTCGAACTTCTGGCAGATTTTCAGGGACGGAATAGTGTCGCGAGAGGTTCCTCGTGTTGTTTTGTAGTCGGATCTAAGAAGAGAAAATATCCAAATAAGAAAAACAGTTTGCAAAAAAACAAGGAGAAGACAGTGGAAATTGGCCAAACTTACCAGGCCTGGTGGTGCTCTTTTCATCTTCATGGGAATTTCAGATGGTTTGGATGGTAAAAACCATCTGTAGATGGTAAGTGGGCCCCAAGGGCTAGATGGTAAATGGGCCACAAGCTGCAGATGGCAAATGGCCCCAAGCCGCAGATGGTAAATGGCCCTAGGCGGCAGATAGTAAACGGGAACCAAGCAGCAGATGTTATTTTGATGGCCCAGGGGCAGATGCTATTTTGAGGGCCTATCGGCAGATGTTATAGCAGCGGCAGATGGTACAAGATGGCCACTTTCTCTTCCGGGGGTAAGAGGCCCTGATGCTGGTGGTGACCCCCTGAAGATCCTCCATCTCAACATCATCAGGATACTGGCGAGGGCCAATATCCATCTTGTCGTCATCGATGGGAACGGATTTCATTTCTACATCATCTGGATACTGGCGAGGGCCGACATCCATGCTCTCTACAGCATTCACCACAGGAACAGTCTTTGGAACCAACCTCCTCCTCTTCCTAGATTTCCCCATGGTGACAGACAGCTAGAGAAACTGACACTGCTGTCAGGGTGTGACCCCGATTTATAGGATTAGACCACACCCCCTGATTATTATGTCATAAGTGGGTGAGTCATGCCCCTATTATGACATCACAAGTAAAGGGGTCATACCAAGTGGGGGGGGGGGGGGATTAAGCACGCCCATGCCATTCTAATGATGACATCACAAGAAGGCCTTAGCATGAGAGTGGCCCAATTGAATGTAATGGGGTCACACTTTGCACTGAGGGGTGTTCTTGGGATAATTTTTTAATAACACAGCATCTATATACATGTCTAAACGTAGAACTTTGGTCCTTGTAGCAGCCAAAAACAGCGCAGATTTCATTTCATATTTTGCTCTTAGAAGATAAAATCTGCACTGCCATTGGTTGCAACAAAAAACTTTTTTATTTTTGCCTACTTCACCACATCTGCCCCATTGCCATCTAAATCTCTGAATCTCTCAGTTTTCATTTTTAAAATTGCTTTGGAAAAATGAAAGCAGTTCTGTGATTGGTTGCTAGGGGCAACAAGGACAGTTTTACTGTTGATCTGACCCAATGTGCGAGATGATGGGAGAAATACATTGTGCAATAATGGTTTCTAATATATTGTGTATGAGATGGAGATGGTGGGAGTGACAAATTATGTATAAGATGGAAGAGATGCATTTTGTGTGACATGATGGGAGTAATAAACTGTGAGATGATTGGAGTGCTTACAGATAGTTATCTATAATGTTACATTTTCACAATAAAACATTTTAAAGATATTTCTGATAGTTTACAGTTATAGTTACACTATAACCCATGTATTATACAGGACTATACATGGGGTGCAGTGTAATATACAGGACTATACATGGGGTGCAGTGCAATGTGCAGGACTATACATGGGGTGCAGTGTAATATACAGGACTATACATGGGGTGCAGTGCAATGTACAGGACTATACATGGGGTGCAGTGCAATGTGCAGGACTATACATGGGGTGCAGTGTAATATACAGGACTATACATGGGGTGCAGTATAATATACAGGACTATACACGGGGTGCAGTATAATATGCAGGACTATACATGGTGTGCAGTGCAATGTGCAGGACTATACATGGGGTGCAGTGTAATATACAGGACTATACATGGGGTGCAGTGTAATATACAGGACTATACATGGGGTGCAGTGTAATATACAGGACTATACATGGTGTGCAGTGCAATGTGCAGGACTATACTTGGGGTGCAGTGTAATATACAGGACTATACATGGGGTGCAGTGCAATGTACAGGACTATACATGGGGTGCAGTGCAATGTGCAGGACTATACATCGGGTGCAGTGTATTATAAAGGACTATACATGGGGTGCAGTGTAATATACAGTACAATACATGGGGTGCAGTGTTATATACAGGACTATACATGGGGTGCAGTGTAATATACAGGACTATACACGGGGTGCAGTATAATATACAGGACTATATATGGGGGACAGTGTAATATACAGGACTATACATGAGGGGCAGTGTAATATACAGACTATACAGTATTGGACTAGAGTGCCTAGGGCGCACCAATAAAATGTATTTTGGGGGCCCACTGTATGGATACATTCAAATATTACCTACTCACACAGGAGCAAGATGCTACAAGATGATTGAATATGGGGGTCCCTGCAGCAACGATGAGAAGGTAGGTCCTGGGGAGAAGAGGACACTGGTCCCTTTCCTCTATACCTAAAAGTCATCTCAGCTCTGATCATGTCTATAATAATAAACTGGGGAGTTTCTTTAATAAAAAATAAAGTTTTTTAGGTAAACATAAGCTGGTTGAGGTGCTGTACACTGAATATATGTATATGTAGTGCAGTAAGTCTACTGTGTTATGTGCCACTTGTGCAGGGAATGGGAAACTAGGGCCCACCTTGCTCAGGGGCCCACCGGGGGAATCACCTGTAACCCTGTGGGCCAGTCAGAGCCTGATCTTAATACTGTACGGAGACAGAATTAAAATCATAGTGTTTGACTGAATATTCTTCGGATCAATGATCTGAAGCTTGATTCGTCGAGTCTAATATGCAAAAATGATCAAATTTTACTTGCTAATTCAACAAGCCCCATAACCAAAAAAAAGGTTCTAAAATTGGCGAAAGAAAAAAAACTATACTTCTGAATACATCTGTACAAAATTTTATATCAACCTAAAAAGGTGACCACAGGCAGCTCATCTGCAATGTCATTGGCATCCTGCCAAAGGTGTATGTCTCCTCCCCTAGAGTGGTGATATGCTTCTGGAGACTGTCTGCAAAATTTCCCACCAATAATTAGCAATATCAGGACCTGTGCACATGGTTTGTTTTACCCTCCTTAGTGCAATACCTAATGTTGTAGTACCTGGCAGATTCTTTCAGTATTAGACCCACAAAGCAGATGTGTTTCATATTATATTACATATATAACATGGCATATCAACATTAATGCAAGTTGCATGACACACTTAAGTGTAAAGAGATATAATGGCATGCAACAACATGCATAACATGTGCAACATCAGTAGTCCAGCAAGTCACAGTCACGCAACAGTTTACCTTAGGTGGAGAGACCACCATAATATGGTCAACAGTAACCCAAAAGTTATCTGCAAAGGATACATCTCTTTTTTTAAGAAACACAAGCAAAATCCAGTTGGCTCGTTGACATTGCAGAACCACCATTTTGTTAGAAATTACTAAGAAATTAATCTGCTTTAGAACATATTAATCGGGTATTCTGGTTTCATGCTATTGATGACCTATCATGAGAATAGTTGGTACCTGTTGGTACCTGCATTCCCTGGATTTAATGGAGGCCATTTTGGCACCAAAGATGACAAAAATTAAGGTGGGCCCAGCATGCATGTGGAACCTAAACTCCCTGAATTGTCAGCCTTCATGGCACATAACAGGTAGAATTTAGTGTTAGGTTTCCGTTTCCGTCTTACAGAGATCACCTTGATGTGTGGCAGACGGGCCCAAATAATTTTGTACAAAATGTATTTGCCAAGCATCTCTAATTTACATAATAAGCATAGCATTAGAATACTTTTTTGTACTTTATTTGGTTTGCAGAGTACTGTTGCATTGTATTTATTACTTTGTGTTTTCAGCCACGGCGACTTGCACCTGCGCATTGGGATGTGCTGACTGACCCCCCTTTTTTACTTTGCTATCATGAGAATAAGTCATCAATATCAGATTGGTGGGGTCTGACTCTCAGCACCCCTGCTGATCAGCTGTTTGAAGGGTCTGTGGAGCTAGTATAAGAGCTGCACTATTTTTAGTGCTTATATTCACACCCTATACATTGTAGTGGTGGTGTAATCACAACTTAACTGAATGGGAGAGGAAGATCCAGCACTACAATGTAGACGATGTGCAGGTAAGCACTGAAAAGGACACAGCTCTCGCACAAGCTCCAAGGCCAGTCAAACAGCTGACAAGCGGTGGTGCCTAGACTCAGACTTCCACGGATCTCACATTGATGACCTATCCTGATGATAGGTCATTAAAGAGGACCTTTCACCACTCCTGACATTCCTGTTTTAATAGCTTCATGCATTCCCCATGTAATAACAATTCTGGAGCCTCTATTCTTATGGCTCTAAGTTGTGCCGTTCCTTTATTATTTCTACTAGAAGTTATGAAAGAATTGCTAGCAGTCTGCAGTAAGGGTACAGAGGGGAGGTAACAGGTTGGAGGGGTGTACCTGCACAGTCTGAAAATGGCAGCTCTGATTGGATAGAGGGAGTCTGTGCAGGTACACCCCCCAACTGGTCACCACCCCTCTGTACCCTTACTGCAGACTGCAAGCAATTCAGTCATAAATTATAGTGCAAATAATAAAAGAACGGCCGAACATAGAGCCATAGGAATAGACGCTCCAGAATTGTTATTACATGGGGAATGCATGAAGCTATTAAAACAGGCATGTCAGGAGCGGTGACAGGTCCTCTTTAAGATCACAAAACCGGAATACACCTTTAACAAGACTGTGTTTAATATTCCATCAAAAAAATAAAAATAAATTCTCACTCCCATCAATAGAAATGGCTATACTGATCTGCAAAACCATCTGCAGACCAGAATAGGACCGGCAGTGAGTTTCTATCATTGGGCACATGGATAATATAAAAAACCTGATGTGTAAAAATGAATAGAAGAAAAAATGAATGAATAAGCTCTTAGGCCCTGATTTATCAAAGTTGTTTTGTCTTTATTGTGGAGTACATTACGACTTTTCTGTCATTTTACTTGTAAGATAAATTCATCAATAGTCTGCGACAGGCCAATGTTATAATTTGCTCCTGCTAAGTCAACCTTTAGAAATCCAGCTGTTTTGTGGACATTCCTGAAGAGCACATTGGCTTCAGGCCTAACTTATCATTAGGACATTAAAAAATTCCCTAAAAAAATTGCTCTCCAGTCCTGACCTACTATAAAGTAGCTGTGGAAGGTCAAAATAAGTTAGAATGTGAGATTTTGCCGGTGTTAAATTTAACAAGTGCTGTGTGCCACATTCATGAATTTGGAACAAAGATTGCTATCTTTATACACATAGACAAATGTGAAGACAAATTTCACTCGTCCCCTGTACAGGTTTATTAATGAATGGCCTCATCGCATAGCAAGACATAGGAATGTATGTACAATATCATTTGAAGGGGAGGGATCCTGCATTTTTAGTTCTTCATGAGTAATGATACTTCCATAAGCATTTTATTTATCATACAGTATATATGCTTTGTGGAATTATTATAGGATATGATATTTTTATTATGATTGACATATCTGAAATGGATTCTACCATGATTGGCCACTTGAGTAACTTGAGTGCCTATAGGGTTTACTGCTGTTGGTTGCATTACATTTTAATTAGTTCATTTAATTATGGGATGTCAAGGATGTACAGAAAGCTCACTTTCACTGAGATATATTGCTAATGCTTCAAAACCTTGTTATACAAAAGTTGCTTGATTTTAAGAATAGCTCTCCTCTAATGAAAAAAATGTTCTCCTTCCATTATAATTATCCATCTTGGTACTTCAGGTTTGATATTGACTTTTTCTTTAATTAGTATTTCATACAGCCAGTCCAGCTTATAATATTATATTACACTACTTTGCAATATTGTAATAATGATAGGATATTTTCTACCCAAACCAAGGGGACAAATCAACTGTCCTAAATTCATTACTGGTAGAGTTAATCTGTTTAAGAGTTTAGAACAGTGTATAATGCTGAAAACACCTGAGCAATATCCTGCTGAAGCCAGGAAATTGTAATGTGGAGCACAGCTCACAATAATGATATCTTCTCCTTCCAACTGGATCAAACAATATCCCATAACATAAACCTTATTATGTTGTTTCAGGAAATGTAATGACTAAAGGGAGGTTGCTTAACAAAAGCTTAATGAGGTAATGTGGGCAAGATTCCAAGGAGAAAGTCAAGAAAAAAGCAACGGCACACTTATTGATTTCTGAAGCCAAAATACTTCTCCTCTTTTAAACAGTGTAGCACAATAAAGGGACTGAACAGGCTCTTGAGCCGAGGAATGAGAGTTCACATACCTTAGAATGCACTGTGCATGCATGATACTACACGTATGTACTAATATTAGCATGCAACATTGTAGTGTCAATAATCAATGCAAAATAATAAATCTGTCTAAACTAGGTCAATTAGGAAACATTTTAAAACATGTAAAAAAAAAATCATCTTCATGCATAATTGAATTGCCAGTTTAGTGTGATGTTTAAAGTTGAGTTTTTTTATTTATTTAGTGGTGAAGATGATGCCATCTTTGGGCCCATTCTTTCTGCACCATCAGTATCACCTGCTAAAGACTTGGTCGCTGCCTGCTGAAGTCCAGTAGTGAGCCAAATAAGGGGGACTGGTGGGTAGAAATACCCTTCAGATCTCGCCTATTTGAAATATACCCTTTTGGGCGCCAATAGTGGTTGATCATTACTGGTTGATATTTGGGCTTTGTGTTGGTATAAGGAGCAAGTTTTAGGATGTAGGGGTGTGTATAGAAGTCTCAAGCTGTGAGATAAAAGCATATATATATATATATATATATACGTACATATAAACGCATATAAAAACCTGCACAAAAGATGAAAAGATTGTACATATATAAAAGTCTAAAACATTTTCTACATGGGTAGGATTACTGCAAACTGTGTCAAGTGCCTAAGAGACCGTGTTCTGCAGCATCGTGCACTGTATGGTACAGTATGTAAATCAATGGGTTAAAAATCTGTATAAAAGGATACCATTATACATATATTAATGTGGTATCGTGGGTTCAGTTACTCACTTCACGAGGGGGGCGGTTTACCATGATAAGCATAAAACACCTGTAAACCGAGTACCCCCCCAGCCTGGATCGCTTCTAGAGTATTAACGGATGAAGGCAGCAAATCACACAAGTGCTTCTCTTCAAAGGTCTTTATTTGCATATGTAAGTAAATCCGGATCAACGCGTTTCGAGACAGGCACGTGCTGTCTGTGTTTAAAACCCCCTAAAAAGTATAAAACATGACTACTCCTGACTAAACAGAACAGTGAGTTAACTCCAATAAAACACCACTGTGATGACACAGACTGGGCTCACAAATCAATGCTCAACTTCAGTATTACTTTTTGTTTTTGAATGGATGTGATTCCTATAGACAAAATGTTTCATGATAATCAAAGAAATAAATTAAATCTGACATTTCAACTGTAGGAACCTACTTTTCTCTTGGCTTTTAGTACCCTACTGGCCCCAGAACAAAAGTGAGAAGCTAACTCTTGTGGAGCTTAGACCGAAACATGTAGTAAAGCAAATGGTTGTTGGTAGCAAAGTTCAATGCTTCATAGTTGTTTAGCCATGTTGTTTAGCAAAAAAGAGGACAGAGAGAGAGAGAGAGAAAATGAAAATATAGGGAGATACTATCTGTGAGGAATATGGGGAAATATAATTTAATGCCTGCTTATTCTCTGTCAAGGCTGATGGGTATCTTGCATAGGAAATAGGCTCCACAGGTGGCCCAGCCTCCGGCAGCCAGACTGGAAGCAAGTTTATCTGACAGGACGGCCTGTCAGCAGGGGGCCTGAGCTGGACAACTGCATCAAAGAAACCCCCGAGACAGTCTGGAACCATGAGTTCATAAGGATTTATGAAATGACCGTCTTAGCCATATACCGATTACATCTTTGAGATCCTGTAAATGAGATAAACGTATGCCTGGGCCTCGCTCACTTGTAGGACCCAGAGAAGAGAAGATATGGATAACTCATAGTAGAAGCCAAGTAGCAATTGGTCTCCAAATGTGCTAGGGACCTAATATCACCAGAACTGCCTCCCTGTGACCTTCTAGTGAGGGGTCATGATCCATATTGTGTTTTGAGGGTTTTAACTACCATATCCATGTTGTGAGGGGAGTGACTGACCAAAGTTTTAATTACCCATGTAAAAGTAGCCAAGGTCTTCCTTCTGAAGGGAGGTCACAACATGTATCATGTTGGAAGAGGCCAGGAACTCCGTTGGCATCACTGCCTCCCATGTGACTGCAGCTCCAAGGCCTACACATATATCCAGTAACTTTTGCATTATCTGCTAATTCTGATTGTACCACCACCTGTATTTAAATCTCTGACCATTGCATATATCCTTTGTGTATATAATATTGTTGTATAGTTTGTCCTTAAGGCGATTAAATATACAGTTTAATCTTGGATTGTTCTCAGTTTAACGTTACATGCTACCTGGGCTGTTTTCTGTCTCAATGCCGTTAACAGACAGAGCTTATATCTAATGAGCAACTGGTGCCAGTCTACTGGACTGGAAGGGCTCTGTTTCACTGGGGCAGATTTAACCAGAATGAGTCTAAGATGCCCATACTAGACCTAAAGAGTGATGGGAGACAGCACTTGGGGAACAATTATCAAGACTGGTGTATTCTTTTTCAGCCTTGACTCTCCCTGTGCAGCCGGAGGATGCGCAATATTTATGCACCTTTAATAGATTTGACGCACCCACCCTCTTGACATGCAACAGACTAAAATCTTTTCACACCAGAAGACTGGCATAAATAAAGATAAATGTGCTGGTCCTGCCCTCACCATTTCCTCTTTTTTCGCTACTTTTCTTAAGGAGGAAAAGTTTCAAATTTTGCTACAAACATGGTATGTGACAAAATTTGTGACTTTTTTACACCACTATTGTGGCATAAATAGCATAATAAATGTCCCTGTTAGACTTTACATTACAGGCTATGTGAGCTGCCTGTCAATTTTAGGATATACCCATAATGACGGCAACAATAACGACTGGCCCAGTAATCCGTCCTGACCCTGAATGACGTCACAGGCAATATATAAATATTCCCCATATCCCTGTATGTTATACACTATTCATAATACCCTTCAGAAAGCCCCTGTTGCAGTGAAACATTTTGGGAGGCCCATGTGCTTGTTCCAAGTGTTGGTAGGGAAGTCTAAGGCTGGGTTCACATGGGCGTGTCCGGATTAGGTCCGGATGCGTCCCGGTTAGAGTTGAGCGAACACCTGGATGTTCGGGTTCGAGAAGTTCGGCCGAACATCCCGGAAATGTTCGGGTTCGGGATCCGAACCCGATCCGAACTTCGTCCCGAACCCGAACCCCATTGAAGTCAATGGGGACCCGAACTTTTCGGCACTAAAAAGGCTGTAAAACAGCCCAGGAAAGAGCTAGAGGGCTGCAAAAGGCAGCAACATGTAGGTAAATCCCCTGCAAACAAATGTGGATAGGGAAATGAATTAAAATAAAAATTAAATAAATAAAAATTAACCAAAATCAATTGGAGAGAGGTCCCATAGCAGAGAATCTGGCTTCACGTCACCCACCACTGTAAGAGTCCATTTTCATAAATTTAGGCCCAGCACCCAGGCAGAGGAGAGAGGTCCCGTAACAGAGAATCTGACTTCATGTCAGCAGAGAATTAGTCTGCATGTCATAGCAGAGAATGAGGCTTCACGTCAGCCACCACTGCAACAGTCCATTGGCATATATTTAGGCCCAGCACCCAGGCAGAGGAGGGAGGTCCCGTAACAGAGAATCTGTCTTCATGTCAGCAGAGAATCAGTCTGCATGTCATGGCAGAGAATGAGGCTTCACGTCAGCCACCACTGCAACAGTCCATTGGCATATATTTAGGCCCAGCACCCAGGCAGAGGAGGGAGGTCCCGTAACAGAGAATCTGTCTTCATGTCAGCAGAGAATCAGTCTGCATGTCATAGCAGAGAATGAGGCTTCACGTCAGCCACCACTGCAACAGTCCATTGGCATATATTTAGGCCCAGCACACACACAGGCAGAGGAGAGAGGTCCCGTAACAGAGAATCTGGCTTCATGTCAGCAGAGAATCAGTCTGCATGTCATAGCAGAGAATGAGGCTTCACGTCAGCCACCACTGCAACAGTCCATTGGCATATATTTAGGCCCAGCACACACACAGGCAGAGGAGAGAGGTCCCGTAACAGAGAATCTGGCTTCATGTCAGCAGAGAATCAGTCTGCATGTCATAGCAGAGAATGAGGCTTCACGTCAGCCACCACTGCAACAGTCCATTGGCATATATTTAGGCCCAGCACCCAGGCAGAGGAGGGAGGTCTCGTAACAGAGAATCTGGCTTCATGTCAGCAGAGAATCAGTCTGCATGTCATAGCAGAGAATGAGGCTTCACGTCAGCCACCACTGCAACAGTCCATTGGCATATATTTAGGCCCAGCACACAGGCAGAGGAGAGAGGTCCCGTAACAGAGAATCTGTCTTCATGTCAGCAGAGAATTAGTCTGCATGTCATAGCAGAGAATGAGGCTTCACGTCAGCCACCACTGCAACAGTCCATTGGCATATATTTAGGCCCAGCACACAGGCAGAGGAGAGAGGTCCCGTAACAGACAATCTGGCTTCATGTCAGCAGAGAATCATTCTGCATGTCATAGCAGAGAATCAGGCTTCACGTCACCCAACATTGGAACAGTCCATTGGCATATATTTAGGCCCCGGCACCCAGACACAGGAGAGGTTCATTCAACTTTGGGTAGCCTCGCAATATAATGGTAAAATGAAAATAAAAATAGGATTGAATGAGGAAGTGCCCTGGAGTCCAATAATATATGGTTAAGGGGAGGTAGTTAATGTCTAATCTGGACAAGGGACGGACAGATCCTGTGGGATCCATGCCTGGTTCATTTTTATGAACGTCAGCTTGTCCACATTGGCTGTAGACAGGCGGCTGCGTTTGTCTGTAATGACGCCCCCTGCCGTGCTGAATACACGTTCAGACAAAACGCTGGCCGCCGGGCAGGCCAGCAACTCCAAGGCATAAAAGGCTAGCTCTGGCCACGTGGACAATTTAGAGACCCAGAAGTTGAATGGGGCCGAACCATCAGTCAGTACGTGGAGGGGTGTGCACACGTACTGTTCCACCATGTTAGTGAAATGTTGCCTCCTGCTAACACGTTGCGTATCAGGTGGTGGTGCAGTTAGCTGTGGCGTGTTGACAAAAGTTTTCCACATCTCTGCCATGCTAACCCTGCCCTCAAAGGAGCTGGCATTGACACAGCTGCCTTGGCGACCTCTTGCTCCTCCTCTGCCTTGGCCTTGGGCTTCCACTTGTTCCCCTGTGACATTTGGGAATGCTCTCAGTAGCGCGTCTACCAACGTGCGCTTGTACTCGCGCATCTTCCTATCACGCTCCAGTGCAGGAAGTAAGGTGGGCACATTGTCTTTGTACCGTGGATCCAGCAGGGTGGCAACCCAGTAGTCCGCACAGGTTAAAATGTGGGCAACTCTGCTGTTGTTGCGCAGGCACTGCAGCATGTAGTCGCTCATGTGTGCCAGGCTGCCCAGGGGTAAGGACAAGCTGTCCTCTGTGGGAGGCGTATCGTCATCGTCCTGCCTTTCCCCCCAGCCACGCACCAGTGATGGACCCGAGCTGCGTTGGGTGCCACCCCGCTGTGACCATGCTTCATCCTCATCCTCCTCCACCTCCTCCTCATCCTCGTCCTCCTCGTCCTCCAGTAGTGGGCCCTGTCTGGCCACATTTGTACCTGGCCTCTGCTGTTGCCAAAAACCTCCCTATGAGTCACTTCGAAGAGACTGGCCTGAAAGTGCTAAAAATGACCCCTCTTCCTCCTCCTCCTCCTCCTCCTGGGCCACCTCCTCTTGCATCATCGCCCTAAGTGTTTTCTCAAGGAGACATAGAAGTGGTATTGTAACGCTGATAACGGCGTCATCGCCACTGGCCATGTTGGTGGAGTACTCGAAACAGCGCAACAGGGCACACAGGTCTCGCATGGAGGCCCAGTCATTGGTGGTGAAGTGGTGCTGTTCTGTAGTGCGACTGACCCGTGCGTGCTGCAGCTGAAACTCCACTATGGCCTGCTGCTGCTCGCACAGTCTGTCCAGCATGTGCAAGGTGGAGTTCCACCTGGTGGGCACGTCGCATATGAGGCGGTGAGCGGGAAGGCCGAAGTTACGCTGTAGCGCAGACAGGCGAGCAGCAGCAGGATGTGAACGCCGGAAGCGCGAACAGACGGCCCGCACTTTATGCAGCAGCTCTGACATGTCGGGGTAGTTGTGAATGAACTTCTGCACCACCAAATTCAGCACATGCGCCAAGCAAGGGATGTGCGTCAAATTGGCTAGTCCCAGAGCTGCAACGAGATTTCGCCCATTATCGCACACCACCAGGCCGGGCTTGAGGCTCACCGGCAGCAACCACTCGTCGGTCTGTTGTTCTATACCCCGCCACAACTCCTGTGCGGTGTGGGGCCTGTCCCCCAAACATATGAGTTTCAGAATGGCCTGCTGACGTTTACCCCGGGCTGTGCTGAAGTTGGTGGTGAAGGTGTGTGGCTGACTGGATGAGCAGGTGGAAGAAGAGGAGGAGGAAGCCGAGAAGGAGGAGGTGGCAACAGGAGGCAAAGAATGTTGCCCTGCGATCCTTGGCGGCGGAAGGACGTGCGCCAAACAGCTCTCCGCCTGGGGCCCAGCTGCCACTACATTTACCCAGTGTGCAGTTAGGGAGATATAGCGTCCCTGGCCGTGCTTACTGGTCCACGTATCTGTGGTTAGGTGGACCTTGCCACAAATGGCGTTGCGCAGTGCACACTTGATTTTATCGGATACTTGGTTGTGCAGGGAAGGCACGGCTCTCTTGGAGAAGTAGTGGCGGCTGGGAACAACATACTGTGGGACAGCAAGCGACATGAGCTGTTTGAAGCTGTCTGTGTCCACCAGCCTAAATGACAGCATTTCATAGGCCAGTAGTTTAGAAATGCTGGCATTCAGGGCCAGGGATCGAGGGTGGCTAGGTGGGAATTTACGCTTTCTCTCAAATGTTTGTGAGATGGAGAGCTGAACGCTGCCGTGTGACATGGTTGAGACGCTTGGTGACGGAGGTGGTGGTGGTGGTGTTGGTGGTACATCCCCTGTTTGCTGGGCGGCAGGTGCCAACGTTCCTCCAGAGGCGGAGGAAGAGGCCGAGGCGGCAGCAGCAGAAGAGGCCGAGGCGGCAGCAGCAGAAGAGGTAGCAGGGGGAGCCTGAGTGACTTCCTTGGTTTTAAGGTGTTTACTCCACTGCAGTTCATGCTTTGCATGCAGGTGCCTGGTCATGCAGGTTGTGCTCAGGTTCAGAACGTTAATGCCTCGCTTAAGGCTCTGATGGCACAGCGTGCAAACCACTCGGGTCTTGTCGTCAGCACATTGTTTGAAGAAGTGCCATGCCAGGGAACTCCTTGAAGCTGCCTTTGGGGTGCTCGGTCCCAGATGGCGGCGGGCAGTAGCAGGCGGAGTCTCTTGGCGGCGGGTGTTCTGCTTTTGCCCACTGCTCCCTCTTTTGCTACGCTGTTGGCTCGGTCTCACCACTGCCTCTTCCTCCGAACTGTGAAAGTCAGTGGCACGACCTTCATTCCATGTAGGGTCTAGGACCTCATCATCCCCTGCATCGTCTTCCACCCAGTCTTGATCCCTGACCTCCTGTTCAGTCTGCACACTGCAGAAAGACGCAGCAGTTGGCACCTGTGTTTCGTCATCATCAGAGACGTGCTGAGGTGGTATTCCCATGTCCTCATCATCAGGAAACATAAGTGGTTGTGCGTCAGTGCATTCTATATCTTTCACCGCTGGGGAAGGGCTAGGTGGATGCCCTTGGGAAACCCTGCCAGCGGAGTCTTCAAACAGCATAAGAGACTGCTGCATAACTTGAGGCTGAGACAGTTTCCCTGGTATGCATGGGGGTGATGTGACAGACTGATGGGGTTGGTTTTCAGGCGCCATCTGTGCGCTTTCTGCAGAAGACTGGGTGGGAGATAATGTGAACGTGCTGGATCCACTGTCGGCCACCCAATTGACTAATGCCTGTACCTGCTCAGGCCTTACCATCCTTAGAACGGCATTGGGCCCCACCATATATCGCTGTAAATTCTGGCGGCTACTGGGACCTGAGGTAGTTGGTACACTAGGACGTGTGGATGTGGCAGAACGGCCACGTCCTCTCCCAGCACCAGAGGGTCCACTAACACCACCACGACCATGTCCACGTCCGCGTCCCTTACTAGATGTTTTTCTCATTGTTATGGTTCACCACAACAACAAAAATATTATTTGGCCCAATGTATTGTATTCAAATTCAGCGGGATATAAATTTGAGGCCTAGTATTTAGGCGCTGGGTGACCGGTATGGATTTAGTGACAGAATTAGACTTGGAAATGCACAGTAGCGTGTGTGTGAAGTTATTCTGAATGACGCTATGTGCACCTTGAATATTATATACCCTTTTAGGGATAGATTTCAAATAGCTCTGATATAGCAGAAACCACTAAATTATGAAATTGCTAAATTGGGAATTGTATTTCAACCCAGAACAAAAAATGTGCTTTGACGGACACTAAATAACTTTCCCAGCCACAACAGGACAGCGGTAACGAGAGATTTAGCGGGATATAAATTTGAGGCCTAGTATTTAGGCGCTGGGTGACCGGTATGGATTTAGTGACAGAATTAGACTTGGAAATGCACAGTAGCATGTGTGTGAAGTTATTCTGAATGACCCTATGTGCACCTTGAATATTATATACCCTTTTAGGGATAGATTTCAAATAGCTCTGATATAGCAGGAACCACTAAATTATGAAATTGCTAAATTGGGAATTGTACTTCAACCCAGAACAAAAAATGTGCTTTGACGGACACTAAATAACTTTCCCAGCCACAACAGGACAGCGGTAACGAGAGATTTAGCGGGATATAAATTTGAGGCCTAGTATTTAGGCGCTGGGTGACCGGTATGGATTTAGTGACAGAATTAGACTGGGATATGGCCAAAAAATAACCACACTATTGCTGGTTAAATGCACTTGGTGACGGGCGCAGCTTGCCCCTGAAGTAGTATATGGCCAAAAAATGAACAGACTATTGCTGGTTAAATGCACTTGGTGCCACAGCTTGACGAACCACACTACTGAGGGTTAAATGCACTTGGTGACGGGCGCAGCTTGCCCCTGATGTAGTATATGGCCAAAAAATGAACAGACTATTGCTGGTCAAATGCACTTGGTGACGGGCGCAGCTTGCCCCTGATTTAGTATATGGCCAAAAAATGAACAGACTATTGCTGGTTAAATGCACTTGGTGTGATAGCTTGACCAACCACACTACTGAGGGTTAAATGCACTTGGTGACGGGCGCAGCTTGCCCCTGATGTAGTATATGGCCAAAAAATGAACAGACTATTGCTGGTTAAATGCACTTGGTGACGGGCGCAGCTTGCCCCTGATTTAGTATATGGCCAAAAAATGAACAGACTATTGCTGGTTAAATGCACTTGGTGTGATAGCTTGACCAACCACACTACTGAGGGTTAAATGCACTTGGTGACGGGCGCAGCTTGCCCCTGATGTAGTATATGGCCAAAAAATGAACAGACTATTGCTGGTTAAATGCACTTGGTGACGGGCGCAGCTTGCCCCTGATTTAGTATATGGCCAAAAAATGAACAGACTATTGCTGGTTAAATGCACTTGGTGTGATAGCTTGACCAACCACACTACTGAGGGTTAAATGCACTTGGTGACGGGCGCAGCTTGCCCCTGATGTAGTATATGGCCAAAAAATGAACAGACTATTGCTGGTTAAATGCACTTGGTGTCACAGCTTGACGAACCACACTACTGAGGGTTAAATGCACTTGGTGACGGGCGCAGCTTGCCCCTGATGTAGTATATGGCCAAAAAATAAACAGACTATTGCTGGTTAAATGCACTTGGTGTGATAGCTTGACCAACCACACTACTGAGGGTTAAATGCACTTGGTGACGGGCGCAGCTTGCCCCTGATGTAGTATATGGCCAAAAAATGAACAGACTATTGCTGGTTAAATGCACTTGGTGTGACAGCTTCACCCTGATGTAGGCTTTAGCCAAAAAACAACCACACCATTGAGGGTTAAATGCACTTGGTCGCAGCTTGGATGCACTTGGTCGCAGCACCGCACAAGACACAAAATGGCCGCCGATCACCCCAGAAAAAAGTGACTGACAAACGGTCTGGGCAGCCTAAAAACAGTGAGTGAGCATCTGAATTTCAGCAGCTCAATGATGCACAGCTGCAGATCGATCGATTAATCAAGTGAAGTCCTTTGGAGGAGTTAATCTGCCTAATCTCGCCCTACTGTCGCATCCGCAACCTCTCCCTATGCTAATCAGAGCAGACTGACGGGCGGCGCTATGTGACTCCAGCTTAAATAGAGGCTGGGTCACATGGTGCTCTGGCCAATCACAGCCATGCCAATAGTAGGCATGGCTGTGACGGCCTCTTGGGGCAAGTAGTATGACGCTTGTTGATTGGCTGCTTTGCAGCCTTTCAAAAAGCGCCAAGAAAGCGTCACAAAAGCGCCAAGAAAGCGACGAACACCGAACCCGAACCCGGACTTTTACGAAAATGTCCGGGTTCGGGTCCGTGTCACGGACACCCCAAAATTCGGTACGAACCCGAACTATACAGTTCGAGTTCGCTCATCCCTAGTCCCGGTATATTGCGGCAAACCCGCATGCGATTAGGTACGCAATTGCAGTCAGTTTTGACTGCGATTGCGTTCCGATGTTCAGTTTTTATCGCGCGGGTGCAATGTGTTTTGCACTCGCGTGATAAAAAACCGACTGTGGTACCCAGACCCGAACTTCTTCACAGAAGTTCAGGTTTGAGTTAGTTGTAGTGTATATTGTATTATTTTCCCTTATAACATGGTTATAAGGGAAAATAATAGCATTCTGAATACAGAATGCTTAGTAGGTGATCAATTGAGGGTTAAAAATTTTAAAAAAAAATTAACTCACCTTCTCCTCTTGATCGCGTAGTTCCCGGTCTCTTCTTTACTTATTTAATGATGAGCTGCCGGCTAGGACCTGTGGTGACGTCAGATCACATGCTCCAATCACCATGTGGTCACCAAAGGTCCTTTAGCCGACAGCTCATCAGAAGAGACCGGGAACTACGAGATCAAGAGGAGAAGGTGAGTTTTTTTTAGTTTTTTTTAACCCTCAATTGATCACCTACTAAGCATTCTGTATTCAGAATGCTATTATTTTCCCTTATAACCATGTTATAAGGGAAAATAATACAGTGAATAGACTGTCACCTAGCAACCATGCGTGAAAATCGCACCGCATCCGCACTTGCTTGCAGATGCTTGCGATTTTCTCTCAGCCCCATTCACTTCTATGGGGCCTGCGTTGCGTTATAAACGCACAATATAGAGCATGCTGCGATTTTCACGCAACGCACAAGTGATGCGTGAAAATCACAGCTCATGTGCACAGCCCTATAGAAATGAATGGGTCCAGATTCAGTGCAGGTGCAATGCGTTCTTCTCCCGCATTGCACCCGCGCGGAAATCTCGCCCGTGTGAACTCAGCCTAATTAAAGGCTTCACTGAGCAGACTGCAGTCAACCCATTTGAGCTTCATGTATGACTGTGTCTATGAGTGTGATGTGATATAAAAAAGTCACTGCAAACTAATGTTGTGAACAAGAAATATCACTACATAAATAAGAGGAGATTGTTACCCATACTTTACAGCTAGTATCACAGGTTTCAGCAGCATATTAACAACAGAAATCCTAATGAATATACATTTGAACAGTATAACATATTGAAAATGGGTTAACATTCTCTCTATATCCAGAGATCTAGGAGCGTTCATACAACTTGTGGACTGAGGATGAATTAAATTCATACATAAACTGTACTGTTATACTGGCCTGTAGAAATAGTGTGCAAAATCCAAAATCTGATGCCAGTACTTCTTATTACTTTTCAACATCACTGCATTCCAGCAGTCTTAGGCTGGGTTCACACGGGCGTGTCCGGATTAGGTCCGGATGCGTCCCGGTGTATTGCGGCAAACCCGCGCGATTGGGTACGCAATTGCAGTCAGTTTTGACTGCGATTGCGTTCCGATGTTCAGTGTTTATCACGCGGGTGCAATGTGTTTTGCACTCGCGTGATAAAAAACCGACTGTGGTACCCAGACCCGAACTTCTTCACAGAAGTTCAGGTTTGGGTTAGTTGTAGTGTAGATTGTATTATTTTCCCTTATAACATGTTTATAAGGGAAAATAATAGCATTCTGAATACAGAATGCTTAGTACAAGGGCAATTGAGGGTTAAAAAAATAAAAAATAAATTAACTCACCTTGTCCTCTTCATCGCGCAGTTCCCGGTCTGGTAGATGAGCTGTCGGCTAAAGGACCTTTGGTGACGTCAGATCACATGCTCCAATCACATGGTACATCACCGTGGTGATGTACCATGTGATTGGAGCATGTGATCTGACGTCACCAAAGGTCCTTTAGCCGACAGCTCATCAGAAGAGACCGGGAACTGCGCGATGAAGAGGACAAGGTGAGTTAATTTATTTTTTATTTTTTTAACCCTCAATTGCCCTTGTACTAAGCATTCTGTATTCAGAATGCTATTATTTTCCCTTATAACCATGTTATAAGAGAAAATAATACAGTGAATAGACTGTCACCTAGCAACCATGAGTGAAAAGCTTGCGGATGCTTGCGATTTTCACTCAGCCCCATTCATTTCTATGGGGCCTGTCCTGCGTTACAAACGCAGAATATAGAGCATGCTGCGATTTTAAAGCATTGCAGAAGTGATGCGTGAAAAAAATCGCTCATGTGCACAGCCCCATAGAAATGAATGGTGCCGGATTCAGTGCGGGTGCAATACGTTCACCTACCGCATTGCACCCGCGCGGAAATCTCGCCCGTGTGAACTCAGCCTTAGGCCCCTTTCACACAAGCGAGTTTTCCGTGCGGGTGCAATGCGTGATGTGAACACATAGCACCCGCACTGTATCCTGACCCATTCATTTCTATGGGGCTGTGTACATGAGCTTTGTTTTTCACGCATCAGTTCTGCATTGCGTAAAAATCGCAGCATGTTCTATATTCCCTGGCCCCATAGAAGTGAATGGGGCTGCATGAAAAACGCATTGCATCCGCAAGCAAGTGCAGGTGTGATGCGTTTTTCACTGATGGTTGCTAAGAGATGTTGTTTGTAAACATTCAGTTTTTTATCACGCGCGTGAAAAACGCATGAAAACGCATTGCTGAACAACAAAAACTGAACAACTGAATGCAATCGCAGACAAAACTGACTGAACTTGCTTGCAAAATGTTGCAAATTTCACTAAACGCATCCTGAACGCATCCGGACCTAATCCGTCACGCTCGTGTGAAAGAGGCCTTAATGCCATCTTATGCTATATGTGTCATCCACAGATCCACCCCATGACAGTGTCATCCCAATTTCCCCCTCCATAACAGTGTTATCCACAGATCCCCCTCTCTATAACAGTGTCATCCACAGATCTCCCTCCCCGCCACTCACAGGAGTGTACATTTGACATTTCTACTTTCACACTAGCGTTCGGGTGTCCGCTTGTGAGCTCCGTTTGAAGGGGCTCACAAGCGGACCCGAACGCTTCCGTCCAGCACTAATGCATTCTGAGTGGACGCGGATCCGCTCAGAATGCATCAGTCTGGCAGCGTTCAGCCTCCGCTCAGCAGGCGGACACTTGAACACTGCTTGCAGCGTTCGGGTGTCCGCCTGGCCGTGCGGAGGCGTGCGGATCCGTCCAGACTTACAATGTAAGTCAATGGGGACGGATCCGTTTGAAGATGACACACTATGGCTCAATCTTCAAACGGATCCGTCCCCCATTGACTTTACATTGAAAGTCTGGACGGATCCGTCTGAGGCTATTTTCACACTATAATGCAGACGGATCCGTACTGAACGGAGCCACCGTCTGCATTATATGAGCGGATCCGTCTGAGACGGATCCGCTCTGAACGCAAGTGTGAAAGTAGCCTAAACTGTAATCCATATCCTGCAGTAACTAACTTTAAATCCGGATTCAGCGGCCGCTCATCTCTACTAGTACCTTAACCTTACACCACTCGGCTAGCTTCGGTAACAGGGACAGGCTACAGCCTTCAGGTACTGCCTGTTAGTTGTTACCGAGCGAGTGCTGATTTCTGCAGGTCAGAGGATACGGATTACAGTTTAGAAGAAATGTACACTCCTGTGAGCGGTCCAGTGGCGGATCCAGAGCTTGGTCTCGGGAGCGGCACTTCCAGATTATTTTCTGTCCGCCGCCACAGAAAAAGGGTGCTTATAGAACAGACTACACAGTGTAGAGGTATACTGTATATTGTGTGGCACAGTGTAGCGGTATACTGTATATTGTGTGTCACAGAGTAGCGGTATACTGTACATTGTGTGGCACAGTGTAGCGTTATACTGTACATTGTGGGGCACAGTGTATGCTATATGTGTATAACATAAAAATATTTCACATGAAAACTTACAGTTACTTGGCTTGGCCCTTGGGGATCTTGGATACCACTTCACCACATTGGCCGGGGGTTCGGCGGAGCTGATGTTCTGTTTCATCCTAATAAGAATGATTTCATAATAAGGATTTGGAGAAGGGGCAGAGGGATAGCAGAGCAGGGAGAGGCTGGTGCTGCTACTAGGGGGTCATACCATGGGGGAGTAATAAAACCCACCATAATGCCCCCCCAGTAGAAATAATTCTCCTTATAATGTGACAGTGCAAAAAATACCCCCTTGTAATGCCCCAAGTTGAGCTAATGTCCCCCATAATGTGCCAGTATAAAATACCCCTATATAGTGCCCCCAGTAAATGCCCCCACAGTGCTCCTCTCCCCCCTTCCTCCTAGTGCCCCCCATAATGTACCAGTATAAAATGCCCCATATATATAGTGCCCCAGTAGATGCCCTCAGTGTCCCCCATAATTTGCAAGTATAAAATACCCCTTCTTAGTGCCCCCCGTAGATGACTCCATAGTACTCCTCTCCCCCCTTCCCCATAGTACCCACCATAATGTGTCCCAGTATAAAATGCTACTGTACAGAGCCCCCTATATAAAATACCCCTTCTTTGTGGCCTCAGTAGATGCCCCTATAGTGCTAACCAATAACGTGCCAGTAACAAGAGCCCCAATCACGTGCCAGTAACAAAAGCCCCCCATCACGTGCCAGTAACAAGAGCCCCCATCACGTGCCAGTAACAAGAGCCCCCATCACGTGTCAGTAACAACAGCCCCCATCACGTGCCAGTAATAAGCCCCATCACGTGCCAGTAATAAGCCCCCCATCACGTGCCAGTAATAAGCCCACATAACGTGCCACTAATAAGCCCCCCATCATGTGCCACTAATAAGCTCCCCATCACGTTCTAGTAAGAAGCCCCCCATCACGTGCCAGTAATAAGCCCCCCCAATGTGCTAGTAATAAGCCGCCGCCCCCACAATGTGCCAGTAATAAGCCGCCATGCCCCCCCCCCCAATGTGCCAGTAACACTGTTGTAAAAAACAAAAAAAACTCATACTTACCTCCATGTCAGCGATGCGATGCAGGCCTCTTCCAGCCTGTGTCCCGCGCTGTATGGCTGCAGCCTATCAGAGGAAGGGGAAGGGACATGCCTCTCCCTCCCCAGCACCGCCGCAGCACAGGCCGGCAGATGACTATGGAGATGAGCGCAATAGAAGCGCTCATCTCCCTGTGCCCGACGACTGCGGCAGCTCACTTGTGGGGGGGCATTTTAGTTGGGGGGGCACATGGGGGGCACAACATGATGTGGGGGGGCCGTGGCCCCCTCTGGCCCCCCCCCTGGCGACGCCACTGATTATAGAGTGCAAATAAATTGCTGTATACCATAAATGAGCCTGTACTGAGATATTTAATAGGAAGGGATGGATGTCTGTATACTCCAAACGTGTAAGTTATAAAAGCTAAATATTGTTTTGGCTATTTTCAATGAATGCATCGTAGACGGAGAAAATGACATGTAAACCTAAACAATAAATGCACCACACAAAATTACAGATTAAATTAAAATTGGTAAGAAGAAATTATAATATAGGAGTTATAAAAAAATTCAAAAAGTTCTAAATAGTATATAAAGTCTGAAGTTCAAGGAAATCACTATCTTTATCAGTGGAATTTATTCAAGAGTGTTTAAGATTTTCATAAATGCTGACCTATTTTAGTGCCTTCTACTGTTCTTGTTCTAGATCTTGAATAAATGTGCAGTACATAACACATACTCTGTTCTCCTGGTCTCAAAGATATTTTTACTGAAATTTGCAATTAATATGTAAAATTGCCACTTACACTGTGAATGCTCTTCAATCAGGTCATGCTGCATCTTCCTAAATGTCAACCACCCTCTACTAATGCAGGACAATTTAGTGTTATATCCTTCTGCACAGATAAGTGTCTTCAGTGCGTTTCTAGACTATTGGGGCTTCATTAACATTACAGATAAAGTAAGTTTTGTATAATAATATTTTTTTTACATTTCTGATTGCTCAGGACAAGAATCATAACAGATATTTAATTGCCATTTTTTGTAAAAAAAATATTGTTTTTAATGTAGACTTTATTTTAAGTGAATTAGTACAATTCTGCATGCTCGTGCCATGGCGTAATGTCCTATGAGAACAACTAACCTATAAAAATCTCTCATATATTATACTATAGTGTGATCTCATATTACAAAATATATAATATACATTGGGTCCTAGACCATTAGTTGTGATGAATCATTGCACTGGTTAATAGGTAGTTTACAAAAGTTGCTAAGTAAAGTGAGCAATTAAGGCTACTTTCACACTTGCGTTCAGAGCGGATCCGTCTGAGACGGATCCGCTCATATAATGCAGACGGTGGCTCCGTTCAGAACGGATCCGTCTGCATTATATTGTTAAAAAAAATTCTAAGTGTGAAAGTAGCCTCAGACGGATCCGTCCAGACTTTACATTGAAAGTTTGAAGATTGAGCCATATTGTGTCATCTTCAAACGGATCCGTCCCCATTGACTTACATTGTAAGTCTGGATGGATCCGCTTGCCTCCGCACAGCCAGGCGGACACCCGAACGCTGCAAGCAGCGTTCGGGTGTCCGCCTGCTGAGCGGAACGGAGGCTGAACGCCGCCAGACTGATGCAGTCTGAGCGGATCCGCGTCCACTCAGAATGCATTAGGGCAGTACGGAAGCGTTCGGAGCCGCTTGTGAGCCCCTTCAAACGGAGCTCACAAGCGGACACCCGAACGCTAGTTTGAAAGTAGCCTAAGCTGGCCATACCCAGAACACAGTTGTCACGACTGTGACTGATCCAGACAGGTCTGGGAGGAGAAGGTCGCAGCGACTTGCTATTCGCGATAGCTTGTGAGTTTTTGTCCTGACTGGGAGTTTGTAGGCATCCTTCTCAGGTGAGTCCTGTCTGCCACTCCCAGCTACTATATTAGTTTCAGTTTCACTTGCAGTCATTGCCAGATATAGTCCTTACTTCCAGTGCTATTCTGACCTTTGAAGGAGATCGGTTGACGGTATTGCTGTGGAGCTCTTGTCTGGCGTGGACTGTCGTTATTGGGATCACCTTCTCCGCTCGTGACTGGATAAGTCTATCTCTGTTATAGAATGTTTGTTTGTTGCTGTCTTCCCCTGTTGTTCTCCTAGACATGAGTGATGGTGACTAGTGCTCCCATCTGCCTTTCCCCAGTCTAGTCTTGCTAGGGTGACTGAGGGTTTAGGCATCCTGCTCGCCGCACGGGTTCACACCCCGTCTAGGGTATCAGGGCAGACAGGTGCCAGCTTAGGGTTAGTCAGGGGTGGCCGTTCTATCTCCCATCCATAGATAAGGGTCCCCCTTCCCCTCCGTCTGGTACGACACTACTGCTGCTGGGATAGCGGTCGTGACAACAGTTTAAATCAGTGGTTGGCACTACTGTCTTCCACTACTGAGGGTTCAGATTCAACCAAGAACGACATTTACAGGAAGAGTGTATGCTCCCTATGTTTGCATGGGTTTTCTCAAAGTACTCTTGTTTCTGACACCACACTCTAAAAATCATGCTTTAAAGTTGATTTGCTTTTAATTGGTTCTTGTCTGTGTCTGTCAGACATATGGGAAATAGATTGTGAGAACCATTAAGGACACTGGCTGATTTTTTTTAATTTTTTTTTTATATTACAATATTTGACGGTTTTAATTTTACAGCATTTTTTTTTTTTTTTTATATTATACTTTATTTTATTTGTGATACAAAAAATTAATATCCATATAGCCTTAGTAGTATTATAAATCCTAAAGTCCGTAAATTTCTGATTTATAAGCATAATTAGTACCAATTACATACAAATAACCATACTTATGGAGATAAACCAAATCAAATGGAGATCTCGCTTGCTAAGAGGGGAGCGGGACTCGCAGCCACACAAAGCATCTAACTTAACATGTCAATATCCAAAAAAGGGCAGAGGTCGGGGACCCACGGTCCGGGCGGCCATCGGGGAGCGAGCACGCGCTCCACGCGTCCTTTCCCGAATATGGGTACAGAAAACGGCAGGATTAACAATCTTAGATCCATTCACCTGGTGCTCACATTAACCATACATAGCGGGCTTATAGCGATCTTTAATCGCAGACATTTCTTAAAGCAACCTGGGGGGGTCCAGCAGTCTTCTATCACAGTGGAGAGAAAAAAAAAAGAAACAGAAAACCACAGCATATTTTACTGCCTCATCCCCATATAGTTAAGATTGAAAATTCGTGCCCAACTCAACCATACCTCGCATACAGTCACACCAGTATCTCAGGTGCAAGGGGACTCAAATCAAGTATCGCTCAACACTCACCGGCGTTTAAAAGAAATGTGGGCAGGAACACCACCAAAAGCCGGCTCTGTCCCCTAATTGCACCCATACAACATGTATCGTATCGCTGCCTACAGTCCAACCACATATCGAACAGAAAGAGCCGCATTTCAGGGCGCACCCGGTCACCAGGCCGCCCAGAGTCCCAAGCCCCAGGTCCCCGCCCGTAAGCGCAGAGTGCCCTGTTTTAGCAAAAACTTTAGCCATTATTCAGTGCCTGAGAGTCCCGCCGTCCTCCAGCGTTCCTAGAGATACTCCAATATTCAGATGCGACTTCACATCCTTTCCCAATTGCAGTACATAAAGAAAAACCGGACTAATAAGATAGGAAGGAGAACCGTCTTCTCCCAATTGATTTCCAGACCAGACGGCGCAGAGAAAGAGCCAACCAAATCCATTATACGAGGGAGAGTGGTTTCTGTTTGATGAACAAAAACCAAGATATCATCTGCGTAGAGAGATACACGGTCATGCTTCCCCATTATGCCGAAACCGGCCACTTGCGGATCCTGCCTTATACTGGCTGCTAAGGGTTCGATATAAATATTGAACAAGAGAGGGGAGAGAGGGCAACCTTGGCGGGTACCTCTTCCTAGGGTAAAGCTCTCAGTGATCGTATCATTAATCCTAATCCTAGCAACTGGGGAGCTATATAATAGCTGAACCATCGCCATGAATCTGGGGCCAAAGCCCATTTTTTTCATTACCTCCCAGAGAAAGGTCCACTCCACCCTGTCGAATGCTTTGGTGGCATCCAGCGACATGATGGAGCGGGTACCACATCCCGGGGACTGAATATTCATAAATAGTCTATGCAGGTTATGATGGGTACCCCTTTTTGGCATAAAGCCATTTTGGTCTGGGTGGATAATAGAGGATATCACCCGTGAAAGCCTCCTAGCCAAGACTTTTGATAATAACTTAGCGTCTGTGTTTAATAACGAAATTGGCCTATAAGAACTCATTTCTATCGGGTCTTTATCCTTTTTAGGAATTAGAACAATAAGAGCCTCCATCATAGAGCATGGTAGGCTCCCTCCCTGTATTGCCTGGGAGAAAACCTCTAGCAGCTGAGGAAGAATCACATCACTATACTTACGGTAGACCTCATATGGAAGGCCATCCGTCCCTGGCGACGAATTCCCAGAGACCGATCCCAAAGCCTCCTGGAGCTCCGAAAGAGATAGCTCCTCTTCCAGATATTCTATTTGAGCTTCATTTAAAGTAGAAAGTGGAATCCCCTCCAGGAACCGCGTCGCCAGTTCGGGTGACAAGCCAAAAGAGGAGCTATATATCTGAGTAAAGTATTGTAAAAAGGTGTCCCTAATTCCTTCTGGGTCCGTTATAATTTCCCCCGCTATATTGCGAATAGAGATAATAGATTGATTTTTCTTGTCTTGTTGTGTGATTATCCTAGCTAGCAGCCTACCAGGACGTCCAGACTCCGAGAAATATTTTAAGCCCTTAAAAAATACTCTATGATTTGCTTTCTCTATTATATATTTTTCCAAGGAGCAGCTGGCCTTCTGCATCTCTTCCCTGTTATACTCAGTAGGTTGACTGGTAAATCGCTCAGTTGTATCTGCAGCAGCCTTGGCCAGTTCCTCCTCTTTTTTTTTTAAATGTTCTCTTTGCTGCAACAATCTCGCTTATAAAGACCCCCCTCAGATATGCTTTCAGGGCATCCCATACTACATTGATGTTCGCAGAGGGAAGGTTAACCTCCCAAAAGGAGGACATCAGAGATTTAATGGACTGAAGATTATCCATAATAGTAAGCCAGTATGGATTCAGCCTAAATCCTAACCCCCGGTTATCCTTATTCCTCCCCGTGCGGACCTCAACCAGTACGGGTGAGTGGTCCGAAACTGTTCTTACCCCATATCGTATCTTCCGGATATTACTCAGATTGCTCTCATTAGTAAATGCTAAGTCGATCCTGGACATTGCTCTACCACCCCTGCTAACACAAGAGTATACTCTCTTTCCCCCACCAAGATGTTCCCATATATCCACCAGTCCCACCTCCGAGCAGAACTGTGGCAACGGTGAATTACATGCATTCCTCACCCGTTCTGCATCTAGTGTGAATCTATCTTTATTGGGGTCCATGACCGCATTAAAATCCCCCATCAGAACTAGCCGGCATTCTGATCTCCCTTCAGAGAAACGTGTTAGCTGGATCAGTGGGTACATTGAGAAGGGCGGGGGCAGGGCCGGTGCTACCATAAGGCAGACCAAGCGGCCGCCTTAGGGCGCACCCTGGGGGAGGGCGGAAAAATGTGACATGGAGGGGGAGAAATGTGACATGGGGGTCTGATGGCTGACATTGGGGGCTGATGGCTGGGGGATGATGTCTGACATGGGGTTCTGATCTGAGGTCTGATTAACATTGGGGGTCTGATTGGGGCTGTGAGCTGAGGTCTGATTAACATTGGGGGTCTAATTGCTGGTCTGACCTGAGGTGTAATGGAAAATATTTTTTTCTTATTATCCTCCTCTAAAACCGAGGTGTGTCTTAGAGGGCGAAAAATATGGTCCTTAAACCAACGATTGTCTGAAGCAGAGAGAAGATACCAGGACCACACAGAGGAGAAGCGTGGCGGGGGGGGGGGGGATGGGGTGCCAAAATGTAGCTTCGCTTGTGTTGGCAAAAATCCTTGCACCGGCCCTGGGCGGGGGTATATAAAAAAAGCAAGAATATAGCTACAACCATACAGCTTACCATACAGAAAGATAAACCTGCCTTGGTCATCTATATAAGATTCTATAAGGGTGAAATCCACAGAGTTATGAATCAGAACTGAGACGCCCCTAGAGGAACTACTAAAAGTGGAGTGATAGGATTGAGAATACCATCCCGTTGTCAAGCGGAACACGGTTTCTTTAGTAAGATGAGTTTCTACCATGCAAATAATTGCTGGAAGGTATCGCTTTAATGCATCCATAATAGCTTGTCTTTTAACCCTTTCCCCAAGCCCTCTAATATTCCAAGTTACAATTCTAGTAGACATCCTTCACTACAGCAGAGAAAAAGAAAAAAAAAAAAAAAAAACATACCTGCAAGGTGGGTTGCCCCCTCCCCCCCCCTCTCCATTGGTCCGCCCGATCTAATCAGCAAACCTCTAACCTCCGGCCGTTCTCCCTTGCCCTAACCCCACCTCCCCTCCATGATAATATTACACAATTTCATATGCCCGTTTGCTCCATCCAGTCTAGCGCTTGTTGTGGTTTTTCAAAAAATTGGGAAGTCCCGTTGTAAATCACTCTTAATTTTGCTGGATATTGTAAAGAATATTTAATGTCTTTAGACGCCAAGCGTTTCTTTATCTCTATAAAGTTTCTTCTTTTTTCCTGAGTCTGCCGAGCAAAGTCTGGGAAAAAAAAGCAGTTTGGTGCCCTGATATTCAATAGGTGTACATTCTCTTGCTCTTCTCAATATCATGTCTCTATCGGCAGATAATACTAATTTCATTAAGATTGCTCACGGCGACCTCCCTGGGATAGGTTTCCCTCCTGGTATTCGGTGGGCTCTTTCTATTTGAAACGTAGAGGAAAAACAGTCACTACCAAGATTGTTCAAAACTACGTCTTTAAGTTGTTCCTTTAGCTGTCGGCCTTCAGCTCCTTCTGGAAAACCAATTATACGAACATTCCCTTACGTCCTACCAGCAGCACAGATGGGGTTAACTGCCCCCCGTGGACTGGTAGGACCGGCGGAATTTTAATGAGCCCAAAGATTAAACCAATAAAAGAACTCCAGCTCCCTTAAAGGGAGGGGTTCATCCCCCAGCCCACCGTGTTTTTTTCTGTCCTCCGGACAGGTGGACTGGCGAGTTTTTTCCCCCTGGTTTATTTTTTTAGACAGGGGTTTTGGGACGCTATCATGCTGACTTAATCTTCTTAGTCCCTCTTTTACTTATCTGCGTGCGCTTATATTGCGCTCTTGTAGCATGTTTTTTCCATGCTCGCAGGTCCTCCCACTCCCCTGTGATTGCCGGCAGCGCTCCTGTTGCTGGGCGCCGCCATGACCGGAAGTGACGCGGCCCTTGCCTCAGCGTCACTTCCGGTTTCCTCGGCGTCGGCCGGCCTGATTTATTCCGGCCGTTCTTTTTCTTGCGCAGCAGGGATGAGTGATATGGGGGACATTTCCTTATAGGCTTAGGCCTTTTCTTCCCCCTTTTTTTTCACAAAGGGAGTTTGTTTTGTAGCTGTGCTTAGGGGGAGGTTTTTAGCTTGGACTTTGCCACTCCCCTGGGCGGAGCTATCCTATTTAAGCTCCCTGATTCCCTCAGTCGGTCTCTGGTTGCGCTGCTTTAACAAGCTAGCTCCAGAGTCTCCTGATTTGTGAGACATTGCCTTCAGACTGCTCTTTCTCTTTTGCTCAGCTATCTTGTTCTCTCCTCTGGTTCGTGCTTAAAATACTGGAGTTTTTTTTTCTTATTTCCATTTAATGATGCTTTAAATTCCTCTCCTTTTTGTTCCCTTTTTTTTAGCTATGGCCTCTCCTAGAGAGCCCGATCAGCTTCGGAAATCAGCCACCAAGAGGAGACACCTGGCTTGCTATGACTGCAATACGCCTCTTGAGGACAGCTGCCCATTTTCTAGATGCAACAGCTGTCGTTCCGCCACTGCTACCGAGCCTTCCATGCAGGATATGTACCAGTGGGCTAAGACTTATGTCGACGACTCCATTAAAGGGGTCGTAAGTCTCCTTAATGAGAGACTACCTGTTCCCTCCCAAACACCAATGGAGGTGCCCGCCCCCACCGATAGGCCTATGCCCCTTTCTGTGGGGTCATCTTCCTCGGACGAGGAAGAGACGTCTTCTGGTTTCTTTCCACCGGAAAAGACCCAGAAGCTTCTAAGGTCGGGGGACCATTATGTTGACGTAGGGGAGTCTTCCGATCCCGCCTGCCGGACCCAGCGGGTCTTTAAGGCAGATGAGACCCTTCTCTCCGTGATGCGCACGGAGTGGAAAAAGCCTGAGAAAGGCCCAGTCCTTACCAGGAAGTTTAAGCTTATGTTTCCTATGGCTATACCCTTAGTGGAATCATGGGGTTCCATTCCTAAGGTGGACATGGCGATTGCCAAGTTGTCCAGGCGCACTCTGGTCCCTGCAGACGATGGGTCTAGCCTGCAGGACCCTCTAGATAGGAGGGCAGAGTGCACCCTCAGGAGAGGTTACTCAGCGGCCGCAGCCTCGGCCTCGACTTCTATTGCTGCCACAGGGGTCTCCTCCTTCCTCAGAACCAAGCTGAACCAGATTCAGACTGATGTTGACCAGAGTGTCTCTCGGGACGATATTCTTGCTGCCTTCAAGTCCGTCAACTTAGCGGTGGATTTCCTCTGTGACACAGCCCAACTCCAATTAAAATTGGCGGCCAAGACTATGGCTTTGGTGTCTGCCGCCAGGAGACCTCTGTGGCTCAAGCCTTGGAATGCGGATAACGCATCCAAATATAACCTCTGTGGGCTCCCCTTTGAACCAAGCCGTCTTTTCGGTTCTGAGCTAGACACCATTATGGAGGGTCTATCAGACAAAAAGGGGAAGAGCCTTCCCCAGCAGCCCTTTCGAGGCAGGGGAAGACAAGCCCGCGGAGGTCGACCAGGACAGCAGGGACGTAAGGATTGGGGGGACCGCCTAGAAAATTTTCCAGGCGTTCCCGCAAACCCAGGGAGGCAAAGCCCTCCTGACTATGGGCCTCTCAGAGGCTCTTGGATAAACCCTGCTGTCCCTACCGTTACGCCTCTCGATTATCCCGTACCCCTCCCCCACCTCCCTGTGGGGGGGCGTCTTTTCTTTTTCAGTCACGTGTGGGCCCAGGAAATTCGAGACCCCTGGGTCCAAAATATAGTAACCGCCGGCTATCTAATAGACCTTATTTCTCCCCCCCCAGGAAGATTCATTGCTACACGCAGTTTTTTGCCAACCAGGCAGAGGGTCTTGGAAGCCTGGGAGAGGGGTTTAGGGATTTATTCCCCGGTATTTCTGGTACCCAAAAAGACGGGAGATCTTCGGATGATTATAGATTTGAGATTTCTCAATCGTTTCATAAAGAGGACCAGGTTCCGCATGGAAACCATAAGGTCAGTCAGCCACCTCCTCAACCCTGGGGATGTGATGGCTACTCTGGACTTCAAAGACGCTTACCTCCACATCCCGATCCATCCTTCCTCCCGGAAGTTTCTCAGGATCGCGGTCCAGATATCAGGTGTGTGCAAACATTTCCAGTTTGCCGCCCTTCCCTTCGGAATCTCGTCTGCCCCCCTGATCTTCACCAAGGTGGTAGTATCGGTAGTGGCAGCATTGAGACTCCAAGGTCTGACCATTGTCCCTTACCTGGACGACTGGCTTCTTCTAGCCTCTTCAGTCCCTCTACTTTCCCACCAACTTCATGTCGCAATATCCTTTCTGCTCCGCCTAGGCTGGATGGTCAACTGGTCGAAGTCGAACGTGAGCCCTTCGACTTCTATCCACTATCTAGGATTCATAGTCGACTCTTTACAGATGTCCCTCCAGTTGACACCAGAAAGAAGAATGCGGATTCAGGACCTAGCAAGGTTCCTTTACGTACCACTACGAGTCTCCATACGGACCCTCATGAAGATGGTGGGGCTCATGTCAGCGGCTGCGGATGCAGTCCCTTGGGCTTTATGGCACCTCCGACCTCTTCAATCGGAGGTCTTAAGCAAGTGGAACGGCAGCCCCAGGGGGCTAGATTCCCTGTGCTCCCTATCCAATCAATCCCGGAATTCCCTCAGATGGTGGTTTCATCTACCAGAAGGGAGGTCTATGACCCAACCAGCTTGGCTCATATTGACCACGGACGCGTCCCTTGTAGGCTGGGGCGCTCATCTAGACGGGTCCCCAGTTCGGGGGTCCTGGTCTCCTCAGGAGCGGCATCTTTCCTCAAATCTCCGCGAGATGCGTGCTATCCGGCTAGCCCTCCTTCACTTCGCCCCTCAGATTCGGGGCAAAGCAGTGAAAGTCCAGTCAGACAACATGACTGCCGTGCTTTATATAAACAAGCAGGGAGGCACAAGATCCGTACCCCTTCTTTTAGAGATTGGGGTAATTCTTCGGTGGGCAGAGCTGAACCTATCCCATCTATCCGCCACTCACATCAAAGGCTCCCTCAATGTCATCGCGGACCGCCTAAGTCGCGGCCTACCGACCATGGAATGGTCATTACATCCGGAGATCTTCAAACAATTAGTCCTCAGGTGGGGGGTGCCAGAGGTGGATCTCATGGCAACCAAGTTCAACGCCAAGGTACAGAGGTTCTGTTCCCTTTACAGGGAGGACAACCCCCTGGCGATAGATGCTCTGACAATACCGTGGAGGTTCAGGCTGGCGTACATCTTCCCTCCTTTTTCCATGATCCCGAGGGTATTGATGAAAATCCGTCAGGATCAGGCCTCGGTAATAGCCATCATACCGTTCTGGCCCAGGAGATCCTGGTTTACCCAGCTCATTCAGATGAGTCGGGGACAATATTGGAGACTCCCCCCGGAGCAGACCCTGGTGTCGTGGGACACGCATCTCTGCCCAGATCTGCACAGATTCAACCTGACAGCCTGGAGGTTGACCAGTCCCTTCCCAGAGTGGAAGGGCTCTCTGAGTCGGTCCTGAGAACTTTATCACATTCCAGAGCAGAGTCTACCAGAAAGGCCTACTCTCGGATTATGAGGATCTTCGCCTCTTGGTGTAGCTCCAACCAGGTGGCGTCTGCAGATCCGCCCCTCGCAGCGATCTTACAGTTCCTCCAGGATGGGATAGACAGAGGTCTCTCCCCTTCTACCCTGAAGGTCCAAGTTTTTGCCATCTCGGCCTGTCTTAACAGACCATATTCTCGGGACCCGCTCATCAAGCGCTTCCTTAAAGGAGCGGAAAGATTGAAGCCTACAATACTGAGACCCGTTCCTCAATGGGATTTGTCAGTTGTTCTTAAGGGGCTAGCATCTCCCCCCTTTGAACCCTTGGAGGAGGCAAGTTTTAAACTTTTAACTCTTAAGATGGTTTTTCTTCTGGCCATAACTTCGGCCAAAAGAGTTTCGGAGCTTCAAGCTTTCTCCGCATCTTACCCTTATACCATGTTTCTACAAGACAGGGTCCTTCTGAAATTTCTACCTTACTTTAGACCTAAGGTTTCTACCTTCCAAAATATTAATCAGGTAGTCTCTCTACCTGTATTGCTCTCTGCCTCCTCCTCTGATGCTCCAGTTCGACATCCACTGGACATAGCTAGATGCCTTCAGATCTATGTGGATAGATCTAAAGAGTTCAGGATGGATGAAAATCTCTTTATCCTGTTTGCCGGTAAGTCAAAAGGCCGTAAAGCGTCTAAAACGACTATTAGTCGCTGGGTCAAGGAGGCCATTAGGGAAGCCTTTATTTCCCAAGCCTTAGATCCTCCGGAGTTTGTGAGGGCCCATTCTACAAGGGCCGTAGCTACCTCTGTTGCGGAAAGAAATCTTCTCCCCCTAGAGTTGATCTGTAAGGCAGCCTCCTGGAGCTCTGAGTCTACCTTCATCTCCCATTATAGGATCGATGCTAGGATATCGGAGTTCTCGGCCTTTGGGCAGACAGTCCTTACTTCTGCCGAGCATAAGGACCCTCCCTAGGGGATTCTTCTTGCTATCTCCCCATCTGTGCTGCTGGTAGGACGTAAGGGAATCGTTAATTTCTAACGATAATTTGTTTTCCCTTAGTCCTAACAGCAGCACACAAATTTCCCGCCCTAAAGTACTTTTTTTCTTGTAACATACACGGTGGGCTGGGGGATGAACCCCTCCCTTTAAGGGAGCTGGAGTTCTTTTATTGGTTTAATCTTTGGGCTCATTAAAATTCCGCCGGTCCTACCAGTCCACGGGGGGCAGTTAACCCCATCTGTGCTGCTGTTAGGACTAAGGGAAAACAAATTATCGTTAGAAATTAACGATTATTTCGCCTTGCCCTATTTTCTAGATCCTCCAGCTTATTTTGTAGTGATTGATTTTCTGAAGCTAACAGGGCGGTTTTGGATTTTAAAATATCTATGTCAGTTTGCAAAGAGTCCACTATATTTTCCACATTCTGGACTCGGTCCCGGATATTTACTAGATCTTCTCTTATTAAGGAAATATCGCTCTGCACCGAGCCCAGCTGAATAGACATCCCTTGCACTAATGTGCCGTTATTTTCCACAGCACCCAAGATTTTATTCAAAACTAAAGGGTCATATTCAGTTCGCATTTGTGCAGCTTGCGTTTGTGCAGAGAGACTTTCCTCGTCTAGCACCTGACCTGCCTCCGCTGATTCACCATCAGAAGATTCATCAGTTTGGGGGATTTTCACGGGTTTCTTCAAATTAGCAGACAATTTTGTCTTAGCTATATTCTTTTCATTTGGGAAGGGTGATTTCAAAAATTTATCGATTTTATTCTCGGGAGTCTTAGACGCCATCTTCGCTACAGAGGAATCCACCGACCGTCGTTTTGGGGGCATTTTTCTTCCCTTTTTTTTTTTTTCCCCCTTCCCCTTCTTTTTTTTTTTTTCTTTCTTTTTTTTTTTCCTCTTTTCCTTACTTCTTTCTTTCTTCCTCTTGTTCTCTTTCCTCCCCTTTTCCTCCCTTCCCTCTCCCTATCAACCCTCTATCCCCTCCTCTCCAAACTACACAAGAGGAAAGGGATAAGACCAGAAAAATTCTGCGCCCGTTTAGCAGGGGGCTTAACAAAGCAAGAAAAATAGAATAAAAAATAAAGTCACAAATGGCGGATAACAATATTCTCACGTGTCCAATACGCTCGAAATCCCAGTGTGCGCCACAGATCAAGCAGGAAGTCCAGGGCCGGCCAGAAGAGAGGAAGCGAGGAGTCTTTACAGGTCGCCGGGTAGTAGATTGCTGGTCGCCCGGATAATAGATGGACCAGAAAATCCGCGAATCCAAATACTTGGCTCCAGCAGCAGGGCAGAGACCCGGACCAGCAGAGAGAAAGCAGCAGGGAGGAACGAGGATGAAGTTCCAGGAACCACCAGCAGAGGGCAGGCAACGAACTTGCAACAAAAAAAACAGCCGACTCGGGCAAGCGCCGGCAGCCACCGCACACCAGGGCAGAGGACCAGAAACCGCCGGAGGAGAAGACCAGGGGACCCCCAGGACCAGCCGGAACCACAGACCGGGAGAACACACCTCCAGCCAGCAGCAGACGGAGCGGCCGACAGACAAGCCAACGGAGCAGGAGAAGAAGGTAAGCCGCGCCAGGACTCAGCGTCAGGGCATCAGCTGTTTTGGCACAGGAACATGGAAGGAGGAGGCTAGCGCAGAGGGAGAGCGAGACGCGTCCCTCACGTCATCACGCCTTTTTCATGGCACTGGCTGATTTGAATGGCAACAATCATGGCTCTGTGGAATATGTTGGCTTTATATAAACAAGTAAACATGCGTACAGTGCCTCGTGGCTTACCTTTCCTCTTAGCTGAACATGCAATGAGATGACCAGCTTTACAAAACAACATGATTTTGCAATATGTGATGTCTGGTTGTCTTGTGAATTGTCATGATATGTTGAATTGGTTTTATGATGAATTGGAATCTTTAACCTTATTAGCGCAGACTACGACCAATTAAAAGCAAATCAACTTTAAAGGGGTTGTCTCACTTCAGTAAGTGGCATTTATCTTGTAGAGAAAGTTAATACAAGCAACTTACTAATATATTGTTATTATCCATATTGCCTCCTTTGCTGGCTGGATTAATTTTCCCATCAAATGATACACTGCCCATTTCCATGGTTACAGACCACCCTGCAATCTATCAGTGGTGGTCGTGCTTGCACAACATAGGAAAAAGCACTAGCCTATGTGCGCTCCCATGGTCCCGGCCACCAGAGAGGCTGACACTTTTTCCTATAGTGTGCAAGCAGTGCAGCACGACCACCATTGATGGATTTGAGGGTGGCCTGTAACCATGGAAACGGGCAGTGTATAATGTGATGGAAAAATTAACCCAGCCAGCAAAGTAAGCAATTTGGATAATAACAGTATATTAGTAAGTGGCTTGTATTAACTTCTTCTACATGATAAATGCCACTTTCTGAACTGAGACAACTCCTTTAACCCGTAGAGGACCTGTGACTTAAGGACCAGCGCAGTACATGTACGGCGCTGTGATCAGGCGGGTGCAGGAGATGCGCCCACCTGATCCCCGGTAGGGGTACGGCAGTTAAACTTGAACGAAAAAGAAGAAAGATCCAGCACCTTGTTTTTCTTGCTTGACGTTTATTCCACAAACCAAATGTACAGCGGTGATAGAAACCTCAAAAAATAAGCCCCAGTACGGTCTACATGTTTAGAACCAGATGGTTCTTAATCATGACCTCCACAGTAAATTTCCAACACAGTGTATATATAGAGAGGTGAACACAGAAATCCCTCCCCCATTAAACTAACAGGGCGGTGCTGGTTATCTCAGGTGTTGTAATTAAAAGTGCTAACAGAAATTTAAGTGCACAAAAACACATTCAGAATTAAAAATGTAAATCTAAAATGAGCCGTTATGAACATTTGCTTTTTTCTTGCCATAATACAAATTCTAACAGTCTATTCAGTAGGACTATCAGCTGTGCATCCACCTGACTTCTCCACTACGCAACTGATGGTCCCAACCCCATTTATAAAGCAAGAAATCCCACTTATTAAACCTGACAGGGCACACCTGTGAAGTGAAAACCATTTCAGGTGACTACCTCTTGAAGCACATTAAGAGAATGCCAAGAGTGTGCAAAGCAGTAATCAAAGCAAAAGTTGGCTACTTTGAAGAAGCTAGAATATGACATATTTTCTTTTGTTTCACACTTTTTTGTTATGTATATAATTCCACATGTGTTAATTCATAGTTTTGATGCCTTCAGTGTGAATCTACAATTTTCATAGTCATGAAAATAAAGAAAACTCTTTGAATGAGAAGGTGTGTCCAAACTTTTGGTCTATACTGTATATGACACATCAGTGAGGAGGGTCCTCTTTGTACTTAAATAAGGCATTAGCTGAGAGCTGGAGGATGTGGGGGCCATCTTACTTAATCAAGAATGATATTCACATCTCTATCAGTCCTCCCTTTGAAGCCATTTCAATTGGCCTAACGTTGTCCCTAATCTAAGTAGGTTCTACAATCTGTCCCATTGTACATGTTGGTTGTTTCACCACTTTGGAGACAACCTATCCCTATTGGATAGACTCCCTCGTAATGGACTTATATAATGGGAAGTCAGATTTTCACCTATCCCTAATACAGAATATATGGCGGTGTTGAGTGATGGCTTCTCAATTATTGTGAACATAAAAACTATTAATACTGGTAATCTTTGGGCAATACTATCCATGGGTCACTGGGATGGAAGTATCGGGCTGTAACAGCTTTGTTCTTCCTTTTGCACAACTTTTTCACAGCTCAGAAACCTTTACTATCTCATTTGAAATCAGGATCAGCAGTCACACAAGGGGAAACAACAGCACACATTTTCTTGCAATGACTGGCATAGATCCAATTAGGCTTTCCTTTGAGCTTCACTGATGTGCTTGCGGTCAACAACACTTGGAATGGACCATCATAACAGGGTTTGAGGACTTTTCTAAAATGTCTTTTTACCACCACCCAATCTCCAGACACAAGTGGGTGGGTTTCTGGTACTTTATCAAGATCTGGAAGTGAAGCAGAAACTCGAGAGTGTATTTTAGTCAAATGCTTATGCAAACTGATCACATAATCTGTCAGACAACCATGTTGCATCTGGAGCTGCTGTGGGTAATACAATCCTGTCCTAGGGGCTGACCCAAAAAGGACCTTATAGGGACTAAGGCCTGTATTACAGTTAGGGGTATACCTTACCCTACCAGCAGGCGCTCTGTTCATGGCTTTTTGAATCTTTAACTTTAGTGTCCCGTTCAGTTCCTTTTTTCCTGCTCTACCACTGCTTTGAGCATGTAAGGCCTGATCTACACCCAAAACCTTCATCATTTCCTGCATCACTTCACCTGTGAAATGAACACCTCTGTCACTTTCAATGGTCTCAGGTACCTCATAACTTTATACAACTTCTGCCATAATCTTCTACCGAGTATGCTTCCGACCATCCAGAAAAAAGTCATCACACACCAATACATACTCATACACGCCCACCATGGGTAGTTGAATGTAATCTGCAAGCGTTGAAACAGATACAAAGGGCAAGATGTGTGTTTCTGGGGTACCTTAACCACCTTGCTGACTTTGTTCTGGGCACAAATCATACATCCTTGAGTATATCTGGCTGCTACAGTGCTGAACCCTGGGGGGTACCATGTACTATATCACACAAAGTTTTTTGATTGTTGCGTCTCCCCATGTGTTGCCTGTGCCATCATGAATTAGAGGGACCTGGGAAGTCAGAGTTTCCCTTGGAACTATTTTAGGCCTTCCTCATTTGCAGTCCCCCCTTTTTACATCTACTAGTCCCTTCCCTTCTTCCCCGCCTGGTCCTGTAAAGTCTTAAGAACTGCCAGGGAGACAGCAGGAGTTATTTAGGGGACCTGAGCTGTGTCAACTAAGACAGGGGTCTGCCGAGGCAATTTGACAGCCATTGTTGCCGCCTGATCTGCCTTGGCTTTTCCCTTTGCCTCCTCTCAGTCTGTTTTACAATGACCTTTGTTTTTAACACTGCCACTCAAGTTGATGACATGAGGGCTTCCATAAGAGAACTCACTGCTTCCCCATATTTATGGGTTTACCTGAAACAGTCAGGAAGTCTCTGGCTTTCAAATGGGTCCATAGTCATGGGCTATACCTGGAATCTCCAGAGCCCTTAGCTCTGCATCTTGGGCAGACATGTGTGGTGATAATGACTCTGCTTTTTAGTGTCATGTTTAATCACCACTGCCCAACATGTGTAGTACCTGCCATCCTGGCCATATCTGAATCCATCCACAAAGATTATCTAATGATTGATTTACCATTTGGTCAAATCTCACTGTCTCTTGTGACATCATCTGCAAACAGTCATGAGCCTTGAGCCTCTTCCTCTGGATCTGGAAGAAAAGTTTTTTTAAATGCCCTAACTCTTCCCTCCCCCCTTGCTCCAGAGGCAACAGGTTGGCTGGATTTAACGTATTACATCTTTGGACAGTAACATTGTTAGGGAACAAAATGGAACACTGCATTCTTAAATGGCGGGCAACCAAAAGATTTTTGGGTTGTACTTTCATGAGGATCGAGTACTGTCACTTTTATGGTTCAGGACTATCTCAGAGCTTTTATCAAGCATGGCTTGTACAACTGCTACAGCTCTGATGCAGTAAGGAGCACCTCTGGCAATGGGGTCAAGTCTGGCTGAATAATATCCCACATGACATTGTTGCTGGCCATGCAGTTGGATGAGGACAGCTGAAAGACTCTACCACACCCCCAGCGGCCATCATAGCTAAGGTAAATTCTTCACCAGCGGCCATCTTAACTAATCCAATTTCCGGCCTGGCTGCCATATTAACTGCTGCAACTTCCGGCCGGCCCAACGGCCATCTTAACTGAGGGAACTTCCTGCCCGGCAGCCATCTTAGTTACTGGTATTTTTCTTGATTGAGGGCATCTTCAACAGTTTGGCGCCCAACGTGGGTCCTCTGGAGAAGGTAGCATCAGTAGCCAAAGGTCTGGGTTCCCAGAGCAAAAACCATAAAATCCTGCAGTTTTCACACTGGCCATGAAGGCTAATAATAGGTGCCACTTCTTGGTCTGTACAGATCACTTTACTGCAGTTAACTGCTTATCTGTCATTCTAATCTTGCCTGTAATAATATCACCTCTGTATATAGATAACAGAAGATCCACCATTCACAATAGGTGATTGTCAAATCTTATCTGTTCTTTCCTTGTACAATGACCTCTGCATAGGTCACAGAACATGTCTAGAAAACTCTTCCATGGAAGTCAATGAGGTCTCCTCTGTCCATTGTGTCTATGGTCCATGGGGCTGCCGTAAAGCAATTTTCTTAATGCTTTCTAAAAGCTGTTAAGAGCAGCTCAAGATGGCTGTCCCCATAATCATGTTTAGGAAATAGAATAAATAAATATGTAATCAGAAAATAAAAGCAGATTAGAAAAAAAGGAGATGTGTTGCTATCTGATTTTAATTTCCAGAAAAAATTTTTTGACACATTTCCATCAAGCTGAGACATTTATTGTACATGGCCATGCTTGGTCTAATCCACCTGCAATATTTTTATATTATAATTTTTGTAAAATTCATGTACAAAGAGCTGACTTGGAAAAATGTGTTGTTTTTAGAAGATTCAAAAAAAAAATCTGGATGGCATTAAATAGCTTCAAAAGTTAAAAGTAAGTTACTGAAGATGACATGTATGTCAGCAATTACCAGGCAAACCAACTTCCCTAAAGAGTCTAAATGATTATATGTTTATATACAACAATGAAATGACAGCACTATTACTTTCCGTACATCAGGGTATGTTAAAGAACAAACAAATGGGATATCTTTTATAATATTGCTAATGATTCCATAACAAATATCTTGCTAAGGCTGAGAATATTAACACAAAAGAGATTATTACAGGAAGAGCATCTTGTATATTATTCCAGCTTCAGCACTACAGTAGTGTTGATCACGAATATTCGAAGAGCAAATTTTTATCGTGAATATCGCCACTTCCAGAATTCACAAATATTTAGAATATAGTGCTATATATTCGTTATATCGAATATTCAGCATTTTTTTTCCATCTGAACACATGATTCCTTTCTGCTTCTTGCTTGTAGACCAATGAGAAGGAAGCAATGTCAAGTTCATAACAATATTTAGTGCACCAATCAGTAATTTGTAGTCAGACCTGCTAAAATGTGAAGTTGCATGTAGTGCGATAAAATATTCTAATCACTGCCGATTAGTGCAATCGTAAATATATTGGAGCACTTGACTCTATCTGCATATAAAGCTATTTTAATGTTCTGCCGTGCCAACTATTTTCTCCAGTCTCAGGAATTCACTATTCAGCACATGGCTTATCTGAGTTATGCAAACATATGGCCAAAGGTCTTGTGATAGCATAGCAGGAAAATTACTACTTACCTATTTGACCCCCCACCACTTGGCTACAGTTGTAACATGCCCGTATAAGCAGCCAATCACTCACCTTAGCGGTATACGAGTAAGACATGAGACCACTGATTAGCTGGATTGGGCACATCACTGTTGCAGTCAAGTAAACAAGGACTGGACTGAGGTATAGGAGGCATGGGGCTGTACTGCTGGAAGCTGTGTGTGTTGGTTGTGTGTACTGAAAGGGTATTGTTTTTTTCTATGTTCCCATAATCTAACATGTATGCATATGTCCAACTATGCATATATAAGTATATAGAACAATTATGTGTTACATTTTTTAATGTAGCCATTCATTTTTCCTTGTGAAGGTCCACACAGTTCCTCACTGTATTATCGTTACATACTGTGAAGAAGTGTATGTGTTTTATTGTATTTTCAGTATATGGATGTTAATTGCAAGAAAATGAATAGGTTAATACAGAGGTTAAATAAAAAAATGAATACAGAAATTTCTTTCAAAGACGAAGGAGAGGCACAGCCTTATCTTTCAAAAAATATTGATGGCTCACATAGCTATTCCAATGTAAATAGGTGCTCCAGGTTCACCTAATTCACCCAATCAGAAATAATTGTTACAAAAGTAAATGGATATTGTGAACTGACACTCTATAACCAGTCTGTCACACGTACAATAGCGTAGGATTTGGAAATGTATGCGCAAACAAATTTAAAAAGGTACTGTATTTGGGATGTGGAAACGTTATACAGGAGAGGTACCAACTGTAATGTCACTGTCCGCAGCGTCTACGCAAAAAAGTACACTGTATGTCACAGATTAATTTTTGAAGCGCACACGTTACACTGCAGATGTGGCCCTGGTAATGTCACTGTCAGACGCAGACACCGTCTATTGACAAAGTACACTGTATGTCACAGATATTTTTGGGATGCACACACTTTACACAGGAGATGTGGCGCAGCTAATGTCACTGTCTGCAGCGGACACAGTCTACGAAAAAGTACACTGGATGTCACAGATATTTTTTGGATGCGCACTCTTTACTCTGGAGACGTGGCGCAGCTAATGTCTCTGTCCGCAGCGGACACCATCTACAGAAAAAGTACACTGGATGTCAAAGATATTTTTTGGGATGCGCACACTTTACACGGGAGATGTGACGCAGCTAATTTGGGACATAGCATTATCCCGGCCAAATATTTTTGGGTTGGCAGGAAGCAAAGAAGAACAGCTTCCCTGAGAGGGGAGCTGCAAATTGGGAGATTGAGGAGTGGGGAAAAATTCCCCTTCACCCTATAACTTTGACCCTGTAAATTGGACTTTGCTGTTCCGGAAGATCCTTGGCCGACATATGATTGAGGGTTTGGCGCCCCTTTACTGATTATGGACAAACTGGGATCAATTAGAACAGTGCCGACTATGTTAACTGGATTAAGAGCCTGCTATAGTCTGTGAGAACTGTTAATAAATGAAGTGACAACGGAGACGGATGCAAGAACTAACAGCTGGAGTTTGAATGAAAATAATTAACTGAATAATCCCTATTGACTAACTGTGTTATTAAAATTTTTGTGTCACTAACCCCCCCCCCCCTTTTTTTGTGTACCTTCTTTTGAAATTGTGTGCTGATTCCCCTTTGGCGGTTGTATTAGAAATGGCTAGACAGGGGACGGGAAAGAAGGGGTGGGGGCAGTTGGAATTAAACACCTCCATTTTTCCAATGTTTAAGAAAACAGAAAGAGTTAAGCAACAACTTCTCACTAATATGCGTGGACAGACTAGCCCCCCTAGGGAAAAAAAAGAGGATATACCTCAGGATCAAGGGGGCGAGTCCTTCTGCTCAGTAGAGAATACTGACCTAAAAACAATTGAGAAGGGAGTCCAGTCTAGGGAGAGAGGTAGTAAACAGCTAAAAGATGTGGAAGAAAATATTTCCACAAAAGAGGAGCAGGTGCCTGCAGGATATATTCCAAGAAATAAAAAAGTGTAACTTGGCAATACAGGCCCTGTCTCTCCAGACTGGAAATATTAGGGAGTCGGTGGGGCTTCTTAGTGGAAATCTACAAAAATATAAAGATAGGCCGACTGAGGTAGAGAAAAGAACATCAGACTCTGAGGATCTCCTACAGACAATAGTCAAAGAAAAAAATGCTTTAAGGGGAGAAAATAGAGAGTTAAAAAATAAAATGGTAGATTTAGAAAACAGGTCCAGAAGAGCTAATCTGAGATGCTTGAGGATTCCGGAGGGAGTGGAGGGGCAAGACCTTTGTGTGTTTATACAAACCTGGCTCAAGGAGCAATTGGGCCAAGATATCTCTGATCATAAAAACTTTGTGGAACGGGCCCATAGACTGCCATCAAAGCTGCCCCTTCCTGGAACGAGACCGAGACTAATAATCCTCAGTTTGCTGTAGGAGATACTACGCAGGTCAAGCAAGTTAGAATATTTAGGCACAATAGTGATGATATTCTCTGACTACGCAAAGGAAACGGCAAAGGAAAGAAGTAAATTTAGTGAGGTGAAAAAAAATCTGCTGGTGGAAAAAGCAAGAAAAAAACTTTCCCTTTTTTTTCCCCCTCTCTCTCTTCTTTTTTCTCTCCTGTTTCCTTCTCCCCTTTCCTCCCCCGGGCCTTTAGGTATACCATGAGGGGTTTTCTGGTCTAAAAGGTCTTTATGAGGATAATCTCATGGAATGTTAGGGATCTGGGTAGGGGTGTAAGGAGAGTCGCTGTCTTTGATGCATTACAAAGGTTTCTCCCTGCTATAATTTGTTTACAAGAAACTCACCTGACAAATGAGACAATTGCCGGGGTGACGATACGAGACCATGGTTGCGGCACTCTTTCCACTTAGTCTACTCATCATATGCGGGAGGAGTAAGTATATTAATACATCGAGATATAGATATAAAAGTAGAAAACACGGTCATGGATAGAGAAGGACAGTATGTCCTGATGGATTTCATATTAGAAGGTAGACCATGGATAATTGTAAATGTCTATATACCGCCACCCTTTAAGGCAGAAGCTTTAATACAAATTCACGAGTTTACGCTTAATGCGGGGGATAAATCACTTTTAGTTATAGGAGACTTTAATAATGTTATGGATGGGAGATTAGATAGATGTAGGTTAGGAAATACCCAGAAATTCTGTGTTGGATCTAAATTAAAGAACATCACAGAAGAACTGGGTTGGATTGATATTTGGAGGCTAATGCACCCAAAGGCCAAAAAATACTCATGTTTTTCTAAAACCCACAGGAGTTTATCACAAATCGATATAGCTTTTACAAATAATAGAGGATCACTTGATATTGAAGGGGTTAGATACGGCCAACGTGGAATCTCGGATCATAACCCAATTATCATAAATACAAAAATATACACCAAAATAAAAATTAGAGGGATGAATGTTAGTTAAGGATGGATAAACATGATGGGTATACACGATAAGATAATGAAAGAGATAAGTGAATATTTTGAGATAAATGATGGATCAGCATGGTATGGGAAGCTGCTAAAGCCTATATTAGTGGGTTTTTTACAAAATACACAATAATTTATATGAAAGGGTTAAGGAAAAAAATCCTAGGGTTAGAACAACAGGCGGGAAAATATGAAAAAAATATATACTGATACTCCAACAGAGCAAAATTATAGTGAGTGGATAAATAGGGTCTCTAAATTGGAAGATGAATTGTATTTATCTGCAGAACAACAAAAAGATAATTACGTGAGGGATAATTACATTAACGCACATATACCTGGTAAAAAGTTAGCGGCCCTGGTGGCAGCCCAGACAAAAAAAAAATAACTATATCCACTGTTTAGTGGACAAACTAGGAAATAAAACGGTTGAACAAGCGGCTAAATTGGATGTTTTTAAAGAACATCTCAAAGATATATATAGTAGTAAGATAAACAAGAACTTGGTGCAAATACAACAGTTCCTAGACAAAATTAATATTACTACGTTAACCTCAGACCAAAGGGAAAGTCTTGGAAAATATAATCTCAAATACCACTAAGAATAAGACTCCAGGATCAGACAGCATCCCGTTTGAAGTATATGCCCAATATAAGGGAATATTTATTCCCAAATTAATGGCAATGTGGGATGCTTCGAGAAAATCTGGAAAATTGCCAGACACTCTGAGAGAAGCTTTGATCACGCTTATTTTAAAACCCGGAAAAGATCAAATTTTTCCGGAATCATACCGTCCCATTTCATTGATCAATACTGACAATAAATTACTAGCAAAGACGTTAGCGGTCAGGCTTAGGAGGGTGGTCCCGGTGTTGGTCCATGAGGATCAGACGGGATTTTTGCCGGGTAAAACCACAACGGATAATATTATGAGATACTTTGTGAACACCCAACTTGAACCCACAAACTGTGGTGAACTATTGATTATAACTATAGATGCATCAAAGGCCTTTGATAGTATAGAATGGCCATTTTTAATTACAACAATGAAGAAAATGGGCTTTGGAGACACATTTGTCTCGTGGATTAAGCTAATATACAACGAAATATCAGCAAGGGTGATAGTGAATGGAGAATATTCCGGGAAAGTACATATGGGTAGAGGGGTCAGACAGGGCTGCCACCTCTCTCCCTTGCTATTCGCCATTGCTATGGAACCGTTAGTGGATATGGCAAGATGGCGAAATTGTTGGTTTCAGGTTTGGTGACCATGAGGAAAAAATTTCTCTCTATGCAGATGATATTATGCTGTTTGTGGGATCCCATGGATCCCTTACTAGGATCTTTCTTTATTATAGTAAATATGCCAGACTTAATATAAATTAGTCTAAATCGGCCTTCATTCCAATTGATCCTCTGAGGGATTTAATATCAGGGCTACTTGAAATAAAGAAGGGAAATTACCCCGTTAAGTATCTAGGAGTTCAAATATCCCCAAACCCTAAGGACTATGTCCAGATGAATGGGATCCCTAAAATTCTGGAAATCAAGAAAAAAATAGATGTATGGATAAGACTTTGGTGAAAATGTGTTTATTGCCTTCTTTGAATTATATCTTATGGAATACACCTGTTATAATTCCTATTTTTTTTAAAACAATAGCCAGTCTTTTGTCGGATTTGATATGGAGAGGGAAAAAAACAAGGATAAGACCACAAATATTACAGATTCAGGAGAAGGAGGGTGGATTATCAGTTCTGGATTTGGAACGATATTTGTTCTCTGGCCATATTAAAAATATGATAATATGGAGTAATTCGCAAAGATATAAAACTATGTTAATGGGGATCAATAAAAAGATGGATAAATGCAATATTTTCAAGTAGTTGAAGCTGGTATTCTGGCACAACAGCAAGTTAGCAAAATACCGATATATGAGCTGATGGCTAATGTCTGGAAGGAAACGAAAAAACTTTGGCTCCAAAATGAAATCTATTCAGATACCATATTGTGGAACAATGTGCATCTTATAGAATTAAAAACTATAAAACAGAAAATCTGGTGGAAATATGGAATTTTTAAATTGGGCCAGGTATGGAAAGAGGTAGTTATAAGAGCATACCAAGACCTTAAAAATGGAAATGAACTAGGGAGTGGGGTCTTGTGCCTCTACTATTTACAACTGAAACAAGCATTAAGAATGACGTTGGGAAAAGGAACACAAACTGCTGCTCTCCCACAATCTTTGGATAAAATTTTTAAATTAACGACAGGGAGGAAATTAGTTTCTAAAATATATGGAAGCCTTTTATATAAAAAAAAAACTAAGGGAAAATCAGTAACTACTTTAAGGTATAAATGGCAAGATGTTCTAAGTACCCAATCGGAGGAATTCTGGAAATTGGCTATACAAGCAAAGAGTGGAGTATCAAAGAACTGCTACCATAGAATTTCTCAATTTAATATATTATATCGGCTATACTATTCTCCCAAGATTCTAATGAAATGCTATAAACCTAAAGAATTTAGTTGCCAGAGGTGTGGGAGAGTAGGTGTAGATGATGTTTATATACTCTGGATGTGTACAGGGGCTCAGGAATTCTGGAAGAAGGTAATCGAAAAAATAGAGGAATATCACTCATTCAGAATCCCTGGGCGCCTTGAAATATGTATTTTGGGGTAATGGATAAAATAAAGATATATGATCATCGAGATATAGCATCTAAACTCTTATTTGAGGCCAGAAAATGCATTGTTAAACATTGGGGAGATAGTGTTGCGCCTACGGTTAAGGAATGGGAAAATCTTACCCGAATTTCGCTTGCTAGAGAGAAATTTCACCTGGTATCTAAGAAGAAAATTTTTTACTTTTGCTAGACTGTGGCGGGAATGGTTAAAATAGCTGTTACTTGTGGGGGTGCTGGTTCTGTAGGCCCTGGGGGGATCTTCGTTTTGCCAGAGATATTAGGTCATCACCAAGGATACATATTGGGGGGGGGGGGGACAGAGGAGGAGGGGGAAGTTGTTTTTATTTGTTGTTTTTCTCCTTCTTCTTCTTTCCAGAGGGAAAACATGCAGTGGGTGGAGGAAGGGCAGGGAAATGTAAATTATGTGCATGTATGTATATTGATTATAATGTAAAACAAGACAAAAGATTGTTTAAGATTTTGTAAGATTTCATTGTAAAAAGATGAATTTTTACATAAAAAAAATATATAGATATTGCTGACACACACAATAGTCCTTAGAAGGACTTTTGGGTCTGTAAAGTTTTTTAGCTATTTAGCACAGGTTGCGCTAAAAATATAGATTGCTGCTGCCTCACATAAAAGTCCTTAAAAGGTTGGTGGTAATAATATTCTTAAATCACTCCCTACACTGTTTGTCCCTTACTCAGCGCAGCTCTCCCAGACTAAGGATGAGCCGAACATGCGTCATCGGGTGCTATATAGCACCCGATGACACGTTCCGGCCAGCCAATCACTGTAATGCCAGCAGCCAACATGGTTACAGTATTACAGTGAGGGCAGTACTTACCTGCACGTTTATTGGCTGCATAGCAGCCAAGAAACATGCAGGGCCGAGACTCGAGCATTGCGCTCTAGCACATGCAGTATTCAGCCAAATACCGCTATGTGCCGAGCATCGAGATGCTCAAGGCAAACTGGTGTTTGGCCGAGCATGCTCGATCATCACTATTCTCATCTTCTCTGAGTAATTGGTTTATTTTATTTTTAAATAAAGCATATTTCGTTGTGTTACACTGTGCAGTATTTAATGAAAATAATTACCATATAATACTATAAGTACTAAAAGAAAGATGTAAAGAAGTTCTCTGTCACATATAAATGTATGGGTATCAGACATACTGTAATACTTTTCTGGTTCTCTTACCTGGAGTAGAATTCTTTACTGTTGAAATACTGAATGGACTTAAAACATCTTTTTTTAAGTTCTCTTTACTATTATTTGTACCTAGCAGAAGGACCTGGCTCCACACTTGTATATTTTATCAATCTAATTTAATGTTTGTGTGTATTGTTAAAAGATATCGACAGTATCCACTATAACAGCGACATCTACAGTACCCCACCACTTTAACAGTGACCTCCACAGTGGCCGCCCCTTTATTAATGACCTCCATAGTACCCTGTCTCGTTAGCAGTGATTTCCACAATAACCCGCCCCACCTCCATAGCGGACCGTCCCCTTAACTGTGACCACCACCGCTCCCTGGCACCTTAACAGAGACCTCAACAGCATCTGCCCCTTTAACAGTGACCTCCACAGCATCCTGCTTCCTTAACAGTGACCTCCACAGCAGCCCGCCCCTTTAACAGTGACCTCCACAGCATACCGCCCCCTTAACAGTGACCTCCACAGCAGTCTGCCCCTTTAACAGTGACCTCCACAGCAGATGCCCCTTTAATATTGACCTTCACAGTACCCCTTCTCCTTAACAGTGATTTCCACAACACCCTGTCCCCTTAAAGGGAGTCTTTCACGCCGATTCACCCTATTAACTTAATAACAGTGTTATGTCCATGGCATCCCCCCTATTAAAACTGTGCTTACTGTTTGTTCCTTGGTATCATCGTGCAGAAAAACACTTTTAATCCACATGCAAATTAGGCTGTGAAGGTGCCCAGGGGCGGCTTTACAATGGCTGTTGCCCAGGCTCCTTGGTCATTTTCAAACAAAGCCACTCCCCCTCCGCCGCGTCTGCCCGCCCTTAGTCTCCCTAACCTCCCTCCTCCCATCTGTAATCCCGCGCATGCGCTGATGAACGCGATATCGACAACACAATAACACTGACCTCCATAGCAGACCGTCCCCTTAACTGTGAGCTCTACAGCACTCCGCTCCCTTAACAGTGTCATCCACAGCGCCCTGCTCCTTTAAAGCTGACCTACAGCAGTGAAGAAAAATGGCTGGGTTGTTATGGAAACCTGGTGTAAAACTGTGTGTATGTGGCCTGCGAGCTTCTATTGGCTGATAAGAGTCATGTGACCAGGCTTCTATTGGCTAATGCATTTTTTGGGAATAGCTCAGGAACGGTACGTGCTAGAGAGCTGAGACCCAGTCTAAAACCTTCCCAGACACCTGATGTAACCTGTGTGCCAAATTTTGGGATTGTAAATGTGACGGTGCGGATTCCTTTAGTGGACACACACACATATACTCAGCTTTATGTTTCAATTATGTTCCGTTGTCCTTAATTAATTTCACAGTATTTACTAAAATAGACAGCTTGACTTTAGAGGGTCGTGTAATATTGTGATGTTTTGGATGTGCACATACTGTAGAATACCATATTGCTTTAGCTGCATTCTGTTGTCCATAGAAGGTAGTGACCATTGTGCTTTAGGCACTTAGCTTTATGTGTCTCCCATTTCAGTGTCCATTCTAAAATTGAAATCTGAAGATGAAGTATTATATGCAAATAACTAATAACTGGAGTAAATTCTGCAGGAATTTTAGGTAATGAATCAGATCAATGCATTATTGAAATAATAAAAGCAGTGAACACTGTAACATTTCTACACCATTTTCTGCATCTTTTTTATTTTTAAATAGAACTATTGTAATAAAACTGATGCCATATAACACTTTCAAATTGCTTTGCAATGTTCATTTGGTGTGATAACCCCATGAACTTCATTTATCATGCCTTCATGATTGGGCTTTATGTAATAGGAAATCTGTACTATATATGTTACAGGGCCTTTCACTTAGAGCTGTTCTTGGAGGGATCAATTGTGTTAACAGAGTATTTTGTTTTGTCATTGTAATTGGCTTCTGTATATGTCCAGAAGCAGCATACATCTTTATTTGCTTCATGGTGTCATAATACTCTGTGCTATGTGTGACAGTTTTGGCTATTAAAGCTTGTAAGTTCAAGAAGTTATTTCTGTAAAGTGCTCATAAGTGTGGTGAAGTTGTTGCAAGCTCTGTTCCCTGAGGCCCCCAGCACCAAGACTCATTTATCTGAACATCTCCACAGCATCATTGCATTGTATGCTTTCCCATCCTTGTTACTTCTTTTCATTTAGTACTACAACACAGATTATGCAAATATATTTTAGTCATAACTCATACACCTTGTACATTTTGTGTTTCTTTTAGGTTGTTTTTTAATAGATGGATACAGGTAGGTACATCGAGTAAATCTGAACACATGATCTTACTATTGAGACCTAAGAACAAAGGTTATCTAAAAAAAAACTTGGACCTCTTTGACATGTCAGTGTCTGTGATGACTTCTCTGACAAGATGGTCAGTGTTTCATCCATGAAGATGCCTGTGTTTTTTTTTTTTTTTTTTTGTCCATAACCATATGTCTGTTTCTGGTCCTTCATGTGTCGTTATTATCCCATTTACATCGATAGGCTGATGAGGAATTTCCAGAGCATCTCCTACCAATGGTCGGTGAAAACCACTGACAGAACATGGATGCCATCCAATGGCATAGATTTCAATGGGCTTGTTTTGGCAGCATTAATGACCATGCTTATATAGTTTTTCAAGAGAAAATGAATGGGCACTCTTATAAGTGGAATCACATAGGCTCAATAAGTAGTAAATCACTAAAATGTATTATTAGTATAAAATATATGTAAGATGATAGTCTATATAAAATAATAAATAATAAATGGTAGCAGCACTATGATTATTCAGCCAAAAGTTATTTCAAATATTCAAGGATGCCAGGTTCCGGTTATTGAGATACAAGTCCCAAGGTTTCGGTTATTGAGATACAAGTCCCAGGTTCAGGTGAAGATACACAGGAAGCCTCACTGGAAAGCCGACTCAGAGATTGATAAAGAGGAGCAACCTAATACAGTAGCGCTCCGTATATCAGTCTTAACAGACTGCATCTGTCACACAGAGTATGTATTTCTGCCCAAGGAAGGTATTACCGAATCCCTATATCTGAGATCGTAAAGGATCAAACGGAGGTAAGCTTACCCTGTATTCCACGTGGGATGCCACGAACAGGACTTCTGCTCTGCATATGTGAGTACCGGATTCACTTTTTTACTCCATACAACTGTATTTTGTAACACGGAACTTGTGTTATGAACATTGTGAATCCAGGTTCCAGATCGCAAAAATACTGTCACCGCCAGATCTCTGAGAAGCTCTGACAGACGTTCTTCAGTACCTCTTTCTTGAGGTTCATTTGTTTTGGTTTCGTTTTGTCATCTTGTTTCCCTCTCTCAGCTGTCATCTAGTTGCACTGATTGCATCCCTTTATATCCCCTCCCATACTGCATCACTTTACGGTTTATACAACTTCCTGGATTGTGCTCACTGCTAGATGCTGCAACTGCTGGGTCCTCAGTTAGTCTTTTCCTTTATTTTTGTTTTCCTGTTGGCTTGATTATAGGTGACCCTGACTCCCTCCGTATTAAGTGCAGGGAGCCGGTGGTCATGTTCCCTCACTATTGTAGGGTTTTCAGGTGTCACTCAGTCTAGGTACGAGGGCATGCAATTTTCTATCATTAAGATCTTTACATGGGCTGAGCAGTCAGGGAGAGCTCTAGGGCTTTTATAGGCCTCACCCATATGTTCCTTAGTTTGGTATCAAGTCAGTTGGATCTTTATTTGTGACTTCTAGTTTCCTGCAACACCATCCGCCACAACTACATACGATCATTTATCAGCAATTACAAGTGTTATCAGTTTGAAAGTACTACTGCGGAATCTTGCTCCATAATTGACAGTGTACTCACATTGCCATCTCAATTATACTGTAGAGATCCTTTCCTGATTTATAGGCACGTCTGCATTTTAAGAGATCCTATTATCTCTATATTGTTGCACTTTGTATTTTTCCACATTGTTGCGATTTCATATTTCTATTTTTATATTTTTTGCATCTGGATTTTATTTTGGATACACCCCACGATATATATTACTTTGGCTTATTATTTTTTGTATACTTTTTATATATATTTTTCACAGATTTTGATAATTACTGACTATTGATATAGGTCATACTCTTGGATACCATTTTCTTTCATCTTTTTTCACATTATTGTCATTTTATTTATGACTTATATGGATCCCTTGAATTAATATTTGAGTTTTATGATATTTGGAGGAACTTCACCTGAACCTGGGACTTGTATCTCAATAACAGGAACCTTGGGACTTGTATCCCAACAGCCTATCAGCTGGCATCCTTGAATATTTATAATAACTTTGTAGATTTGGTTGAATAATCATAGTGCTGCTACCATTTATTATTTTATATAGACTCTCATCTTACATATATTTTATACTAATAATACATTTTAGTGATTTACTACTTATTTACTACTTATTGAGCCTATGTGATTCCACTTATAAGAGTGCCCATTCATTTTCTTTTAAATATTGTATTTTGTGAACAGGGTGCTCATCAGTTTGGAGCACCTTGCCATCACCAACCAGAGGGAGAGCCGTCCTATATATCCTTTTTTCTTTATAAAGTTTTTCCACTGACCGATGGTCAATGGAGAAACAAGGATGTGCGAATGAACACATTAAAATCAATGGATACGTGTGTTGTCCATAGAGAACATTGACAGCAAACATTCTTGATTCACTGACGTCCGAATAAGCACTGAACACAATAGTGTAACATAGTATTTTCTGACATATTAGCATACAGTACTTACAGTATGTTACATATTAATATGTGTATTTCATTTCATTGCATTTCTTTTGCATGTTCTCCTCAATCTACTTAGGGTACTTTCACACTTGCGTTGTTTGATTCCTGCAGGCAGTTCCATTGCCTGAACTGCCTGCCTGATCAGGCAAACTGTATGCAAACACATGTAATTTTTTCTGACCGATCAGGCATTTTTCAGACTGATCAGGAACCTGATCAGTCTGAAAAATGCATTGAAATACCGGATCAGTTTCTCCGGTGTTATCAGGTAAAACGGATCCGGTATTTATTTTTTTCTCATTTTAAAAGGTCTGCGCATGATCCGGCACTAATACATTCCTATAGAAAAAAATACAAGATCCGGCATTCAGGCAAGTCTTCAGTTTTTTTCGCCGGAGATAAAACCGTAGCATGCTACGGTTTTCTCTTTTGCCTGATCAATCAAAATGACTGAACTGAAGACAGCCTGATGCATCCTGAACGGATTACTCCCCATTCAGAATGCATGGGGACATACCTGATCAGTTCTTTTCCGGTATAGAGCCCCTGTGACAAACTTTATTCCGGAAAAGAAAAATGCTAATGTGAAAGTAGCCTTAACTGGAAAAATTGGCTGATCACAAATCTGTAGCATGTTTTTTACAAACTTGTAAAAATATATCTACTTTGCAACTGATTTCTTGATCCAAATGAATAAAAAAATATAATAAAATGCTAATCTGCAACAAAAAAAAGACTTCATTAACATGTTTTTACAGCTCGTCTGAACTCCTATGTGTCAGTGTATTAGCACAATGTAGTGTAGTTTGTTCATGCTATCATGTGTTTCACTCCGCTAGGCCCTAGATCAGTGATGGCTAACCTCTGGCACTCCAGTTATGGTGAAACTACGACTCCCAGAATGCTCCATTCATTTCTAAGGAGTTCTGAGAACAGCCAAACAAGTGTACATCTTGAGAGTTGTAGTTTTACCACAGCTGGAGTGCCGGAGGTTAGCCATCATAGCCCTAGACCATTTATATAAGAGGAGGCCAAGGGAGCGGATTAACACTTTGGCCTACATTGAATATGCAAATTGAGCAACTTTTGTGGCATTATTTGCACACAAATTTTGACATATCTCATTTTAGACATTTCTATTCAGCTGCACAAATTATTTATTTTTTTCAGATATCCTTGATTTTGTGTTTATAAACTAGAACAAGGCCATGGGCAACTTTTGTCTTCCATTAAGATACATTTGTGAATCTAAAATCCTTGAATCTGGTGCAACAAAGTGGTGCAGATTAGACCAACATAGAGTTGGTGTAACATTTTTAGTGCAAGACTCCACAGGTTTGAATGCAGTTAGGAAAAGTGTATTATTTATGCACAATCAATAGACAGATATATAAAAGCAAAACAACCAAAAGGGATCCTCATGTCCAAGCTACAATTAGCATATACAATCCATATTGCGGCAATAGTACGAGGATCAACCTGTAAACAATCACGAGTACCAGCTCCCATGAAATATACAAAACCTATAAAATAAACTAAGCTGACTACGTACTATTATCAAATATCATAAATACTTTATTAATTACAAAACATGATATATATATAGAAACATAGAATGTGTCGGCAGATAAGAACCATTTGGCCCATCTAGTCTGCCCAATATACTAAATACTATGGATAGCCCCTGGCCCTATCTTATATGAAGGATGGCCTTATGCCTATCCCATGCATGCTTAAACTCCTCCACTGTATTTGCAGCTACCACTTCTGCAGGAAGGCTATTCCATGCATCCACTACTCTCTCAGTAAAGTAATACTTCCTGATATTACTTTTAAACCTTTGCCCCTCTAATTTAAAACTATGTCCTCTTGTAGCAGTTTTTCTTCTTTTAAATATTCTTTCCTCTTTTACCTTGTTGATTCCCTTTATGTATTTAAAAGTTTCTATCATATCCCCTCTGTCTCGTCTTTCTTCCAAGCTATACATGTTAAGGTCCTTTAATCTTTCCTGGTAAGTTTTATCCTGCAATCCATGTACCAGTGTAGCAGCTCTTCTCTGAATTCTCTCCAAAGTATCAATATCCTTCTGGAGATATGGTCTCCAGTACTGAGCACAATACTCCAAATGAGGTCTCACTAGTGCTCTGTAGAGCGGCATGAGCACCTCCCTCTTTCTACTGGTAATTCCTCTTGCTATACACCCAAGCATTCTGCTAGCATTTCCTGCTGCTCTGTGACATTGTTTGCCTACCTTTAAGTCTTCTGAAATAATGATCCCTAAATCCCTTTCCTCAGATACTGAGGTTAGGACTGTCTCACTGATTTTATATTCTGCTCTTGGGTTTTTACGTCCCAGGTGCATTATCTTGCACTTATCAACATAAAATTTTAGTTGCCAGATTTTTGACCATTCCTCTAGTTTTTCTAAGTCCTTTTCCATTTGGTGTATCCCTCCAGGAACATCAACCCTGTTACAAATCTTTGTGTCATCAGCAAAAAGACACACCTTACCATCGAGGCCTTCTGCAATTTCGCTGAAAAAGATATTAAACAATATGGGTCCCAGAACAGATCCCTGAGGTACCCCACTGGTAACAAGACCTTGGTCTGAATATACTCCATTGACTACAACCCTCTGTTGCCTGTCCCTCAGCCACTGCCTAATCCATTCAACAATATGGGAGTCCAAACCCAAAGACTGCACTTTATTGATAAGCCTTCTATGTGGGACAGTATCAAAAGCCTTACTAAAGTCTAGATAAGCGATGTCTACTGCACCTCCTCCATCTATTATTTTAGTCACCCAATCAAAAAAATCAATAAGATTAGTTTGACATGATCTCCCTGAAGTAAACCCATGCTGTTTTTCATCTTTCAATCCATGGCATTTTAGATGGTCCACAATCCTCTCCTTAAGTATGGTTTCCATTAATTTCCCCACTATTGATGTCAGTCTTACTGGCCTATAGTTGCCCGATTCCTCCCTACTACCTTTCTTGTGAATGGGCACAACATTTGCTAATTTCCAATCTTCTGGGACGACTCCTGTTGCCAGTGATTGGTTAAATAAATCTGTTAATGGTTTTGCTAGTTTACCGCTGAGCTCTTTTAATAGCTTTGGGTGTATCCCATCAGTCCCCTGTGACTTATTTGTATTAATTTTAGACAGTTGACTTAGAACCTCTTCCTCTGTAAAGACACATGCGTCAAAAGATTCATTAGTCTTCTTTCCTATCTGAGGTCCTTCTCCTTCATTTTCCTTTGTAAAAACTGAACAGAAGTATTCATTGAGGCAGTCAGCTGGTTCTTTATCTTCTTCCATATACCTTTCTTCTTTAGTTTTTAATTTGGTAATTCCTTGTTTTAGTTTCCTTTTTTCATTTATGTATCTGAAGAATGCCTTATCGCCTTTTTTCCCTGACTGAGCTAATTTCTCTTCTGCCTGTGCTTTAGAAGCTCTTATAACTTGTTTGGCCTCTCTCTGCCTAATCTTATAAATTTGTTATAATGCTATCTTTTTGTTTTTAATGACTTTGGCCACTTCTGCTGAGTACCTGTCATGGTCTTACCTTCTTACTGTTCTCCTTCGTTTGACATGTGCTGGCGGCCATCTTGGTTTCTGGGTTTCTTGTAGCCTCCCACCCTGCGGCTTCTCCTTCCCACTGGGAGGAGCTGGATGCCTAGCTCATATATATAGGAGGTCTGTGGCTTCAGTTCCTTGCTTGGTCCTCCTGTGTTCACATGCTTCTAAGACTGCTGCTGCTTCTGGTTCCTGATCCTGGCCTCGTCTGACTACCCCGTTGGTTCCTGATCCTGGCTTCGTCTGACTACCCTGCTGGTTCCTGATCCAGGCTTCGTCTGACTACCCTTCTGGTTCCTGACCTCTGTCTACGCAAGACCCTGCTTCGGTTTAGCCATCCGTTTGGACTTTTGCTTACAGCTTGATTTTCAATAAAGCCTTCTTATTTCCACTTATCTCTTGTTGTACGTCTGGTTCATGGTTCCATGACATTAGGACCAAGCCATGAATTCTGACGGTACAGGGCCATCCTCGCTACCTACGCTGGTTGCCAGACTTGATCAGCAGGATCACCTGTTGGGTCGGTTCGCTGTGGCGTTGCAAACCCTGCTTGAACGCACGGCTCATTTCGCTTCCGTTGCCGATGGGTCGGTTGTCGCTCCTGGGCCCGCTCCTACTGCCGCTCCGGTTGTTGCGCCAGAGTCTACCCCGACACCTGTTGCTGCGCCTGCGGTGTCTCGGGGTATGACCGGTTCTGCCCCCCTTCCACAGCGCTTTGGGGGAGAGCCAACTCAGTGCCGAGGTTTCCTTAACCAGGTGGGCATTTATTTTGAGTTGCTGCCACATGCCTTTCCTACTGAGAGATCAAAGGTGGGCTTCTTGATCTCGCTGCTCTCGGACAAGGCCTTGGCCTGGGCCAGCCCTTTATGGGAGAACAACAATCCGGTGGTTGCCGAGTTTTCCGGTTTTGTTGCTTCTCTTCGGAAGGTATTCGATGTGCCGGCTCGTGCTGCCTCTGCTGCGAAGCTCCTTATGTCCATCAGACAGGGTTCACGATCCGTAGCTGAATACGCCATTGAGTTTCGTACCCTGGCAGCAGAGGTGGGCTGGAATAATGAGGCTCTGGTCGCTGCTTTCTCTCATGGTTTCTCGGATGCTTTGAAGGATGAGGTTGCAGCTAAGGACCTACCAGTGGAGCTCGAGTCTCTTATTTCTTTCCTGATTTTGATTGACACCAGACTCAAGGAGAGACCTTCCTTTAAGGAGAGCCTGCGGAGGTCTTCTAACAGATTGGCGCCTACGTTTGCTGTCCCACCCGTGCCTCCCTCTCCTCCCACGCCTCCTGGGGATGACTTGTCTGGGGGTGAACCCATGCAGCTGGGGTTTGCTCGCCTGTCCGAGGGGGAGAGGGTACTCCGGAGACGCGAGGGCCGATGCATGTACTGTGGTCTCGGTGGGCATTTTCGGTTGGCATGTCCGAACCGTCCGGGAAACGCTCGCACCTGAGATCCTGTCGGGGGCAGATCTTGGGTGGAGTCTCCTCGTCCCCGGTTTCCCGTGTTGACAAACCACTGATCACTGTTGTCCTCTCCTGGGTCGGGGGCTCGGTGACGACCCAGGCGTTGGTGGACTCTGGTGCTGGTGGTTTGTTCATTGATAGTGCGTTCGCTGCCGCCAATTCCATTCCTCTGCAGCCTCGAGGTTCCCCACTGGCTCTTGAGGCGATAGACGGCAGACCCCTTCTGCCGCCACATGTGACTCATGAGACCCTTCCAGTGGGGATAGCCATTGGTGCCGTTCACAGAGAGTCGGTCTGTCTCCAGGTGATTTCGTCTCCACACTACTCGGTGGTCTTGGGGTACCCCTGGCTCCAGAAGCATAATCCGACTTTCGATTGGAGATCGGCCGAGATCCTCTCGTGGTCACCGCAGTGTGGGGCTAGTTGCATCCATGGGCCTGTCAAGTTGCTGTGTACTTCCTCGGACTCTCTGTTGCCTCCTGAATACGAAGAGTACCGGGATGTATTCGATAAGGTGCGCGCGGTTGCCCTACCTCCGCACCGCCCATACGATTGTGCCATAGAGTTACAATCTGGTGCCGTTCCTCCTCGTGGCAAAGTCTATCCACTGTCGGTAGCGGAGAATGAGGCCATGGAGGAGTACGTGAGGGAGGCGCTTTCACGCGGACACATTTGCAAATCCTCGTCCCCGGCAGGGGCTGGATTTTTCTTTGTGAAAAAGAAGGGCGGTGAGTTGAGGCCTTGCATCGATTACAGGGGTCTCAATCGCATCACGATCAAGAACGCTTACCCGATACCCTTGATTTCCGAGCTGTTCGATCGCCTCAAAGGGGCCACGGTCTTTACCAAACTCGACCTGAGGGCGGCATATAACCTGGTAAGGATCAAGGCGGGCGATGAGTGGAAGACCGCGTTTAACACCAGGACCGGTCATTATGAATCCTTGGTTATGCCCTTTGGGTTGTGCAATGCGCCCGCAGTCTTCCAGGAATTCATCAACGATGTTTTCCGTGACCTGTTGCAGCAGTGTGTGGTGGTCTATTTGGATGACATCTTGGTATATTCTGAATCCATGGAGGCCCACATTATGGATGTCAGACGAGTGTTGCAACGGTTACGAGAGAACAGGCTGTTCGGTAAGCTTGAGAAATGCGAATTTCACCGATCCCAGGTAACCTTCTTAGGTTACATCATTTCCGCTGAGGGGTTCTCCATGGATCCTGAGAAGGTTTCGGCTGTCTTACAGTGGCCCCAGCCCAGTGGTCTCCGTGCCCTGCAGCGCTTTTTGGGCTTCGCCAATTATTATCGGAAGTTCATCAGGGACTTTTCTATGCTAGCCAAGCCTCTCACGGATCTGACCAGGAAGGGCAGTAATTTCCAGGTCTGGCCGCTCGAGGCCATCCGAGCTTTTGAGGCTCTAAAGTCCGCCTTTGTGTCGGCTCCGATTCTGTCGCATCCCAACCCTGGGTTGCCCTTTGTCCTCGAGGTGGACGCGTCTGAGACTGGGAGTAGGCGCCCTTCTGTCTCAGCGTAGAACACCAGAGGGTCCTCTGCTTCCTTGTGGGTTTTACTCCCGGAAACTGTCTTCCGCGGAGTGCAACTATCAGATTGGTGACAGGGAGTTATTGGCCATCGTGCAGGCCCTTAAAGAATGGAGGCACTTGCTCGAGGGTTCGGTGGTTCCGGTTCTCATCCTGACGGACCACAAGAATCTGACCTACCTTTCTGAGGCCAAGAGATTGACACCATGTCAGGCCAGATGGGCTCTGTTCTTGTCACGTTTTAATTACGTGGTCTCCTACCTACCCGGTTCCAAGAACATCAGAGCGGATGCCTTATCACGGCAGTACTCCGAGCTGTCCGGGGAGGAGTCGATTCCGACTTCGGTCATACCTCCGAATCAGATCCTGGCCGCCATTCGCACCAGCCTGACCTCTCCCCTGGGTGAGCAGATTTTGGCGGCTCAATCTGGTGCTCCCTCTGGGAGACCCAACGGCAGATGTTTTGTGCCTGAGGAGTTGCGCACTCGGTTGTTGCGAACCTACCATAACTCCAAGGCCGCGGGGCATCCTGGAAAGAATCAGCTGTCCTGGGCTGTTTCACGTCTGTTCTGGTGGCCTTCTCTACGTTCCGACATCGCCGCATATGTAGCGGCATGCTCCGTTTGTGCCCAGAGTAAGTCCCCTCGGCACCTTCCGTTGGGCCTTTTGCAACCCATAGCCACCGGGGAGCGCCCATGGTCACACCTGGGGATGGATTTCATTGTGGACCTCCCTGCATCCCGAGGCCATACGGTCATTCTCATGATTGTGGATCGGTTTTCCAAAATGTGCCACTGTGTTCCTCTCAAGAAGTTACCCTCTGCACAAGAGTTGGCCACGATTTTCGCCAGGGAGGTCTTCCGGTTGCACGGTTTGCCCAAGGAGATTGTGTCGGATCGGGGGAGTCAGTTTGTGTCCAGGTTCTGGCGCGCCTTTTGCTCCCAGTTGGGGATTCATCTCTCTTTCTCCTCGGCCTACCACCCTCAGTCCAATGGGGCCGCAGAACGATCCAATCAGGCCTTGGAGCAATTCCTTCGTTGCTATGTCTCCGATCACCAAGACAATTGGGTTGACCTCCTGCCTTGGGCTGAGTTTGCCAGGAACACGGCGGTGAACTCTTCCTCTGGGACGTCTCCCTTCATGGCCAATTATGGGTTCCAACCTGCCGTGTTACCGGAGGTATTCTCTCCCCAGGATATTCCGGCTGTGGAGGATCACCTTTCCGTCCTACGTGCTTCTTGGGTACAGATCCAGAGGTCCCTTGAGGTCTCTGCGCAGCGCCAGAGACTCCAGGCTGATCGCAGACGAGCGCCCGCTCCTTCCTACCAGGTCGGAGACCGGGTATGGTTGTCCACCCGCAACCTCAACCTTCGAGTGCCCACTCCCAAGCTGGCGCCTCGCTTTGTTGGTCCCTTACGAGTGCTTCGCAGGGTAAACCCGGTAGCCTATGCCCTTGCGCTTCCTCCTGGCATGCGGATCTCCAACGTGTTTCATGTCTCCCTGTTGAAGCCATTGGTGTGTAATCGTTTCACTTCCTCGGTTCCTCGGCCCCGTCCGGTCCAAGTGGGCAATCGTGAGGACTATGAGGTGAGCAATATCCTGGACTCACGCCTGGTCCGCGGTCGGTTGCAGTTTTTGGTCCATTGGCGTGGTTATGGTCCAGAGGAGCGTTCCTGGGTTCCCTCCGCAGATGTCCATGCTCCTGCTTTGCTCCGAGCCTTCCACGCACGCTTCCCTCAGAAACCGTTCCTTACTCCGCGGAGGAGGGGCCCTTGAGGGGGAGGTACTGTCATGGTCTTACCTTCTTACTGTTCTCCTTCGTTTGACATGTGCTGGCGGCCATCTTGGTTTCTGGGTTTCTTGTAGCCTCCCACCCTGCGGCTTCTCCTTCCCACTGGGAGGAGCTGGATGCCTAGCTCATATATATAGGAGGTCTGTGGCTTCAGTTCCTTGCTTGGTCCTCCTGTGTTCACATGCTTCTAAGACTGCTGCTGCTTCTGGTTCCTGATCCTGGCCTCGTCTGACTACCCCGTTGGTTCCTGATCCTGGCTTCGTCTGACTACCCTGCTGGTTCCTGATCCAGGCTTCGTCTGACTACCCTTCTGGTTCCTGACCTCTGTCTACGCAAGACCCTGCTTCGGTTTAGCCATCCGTTTGGACTTTTGCTTACAGCTTGATTTTCAATAAAGCCTTCTTATTTCCACTTATCTCTTGTTGTACGTCTGGTTCATGGTTCCATGACAGTACCACAGTGGTCTCTTCCTTTTTTTGCTTTTACTGACAAGCCTAATGCAATTTTCTGTTGCCTTCAATAGTGCCACTTTTAAGTAGTCCCATTTCTCCTGGACTCCAATGAAACTGTTCCAGTCTGATAGGGACTCGTATACCTCTAATCTAATTTTAGAAAAGTCTGTTTTTCTAAAATCTAAAACTTTTGTTTTTGTGTGGTGTGACTCAGTCACTGTACTTATAGTAAACCAGACTGACTGGTGATCACTAGATCCCAAGCTTTCTCCTACAGTAATATCAGATACCAAATTCCTATTTGTGAATACTAAATCTAAAATGGCCTCCTTCCGGGTTGGCTCCTCCACTACTTGCTGTAGAGATAATCCCAGTAGGGAATTTAGAATATCTGTACTCCTGGCAGAACTAGCTATTTTGGTTTTCCAGTTTACATCTGGAAGATTGAAGTCTCCCATAATGATAACTTCCCCCTTCAATGTCATTTTAGCTATTTCCTCAACTATAGTAGATCATCTAATTCTCATGGACATAATCATTAAAAGCCAAGTGGGCAGAAAAAACCCTGACAAAGGCACGCCGAAACACGCGTTGGGATAACGCCATCCCTTACTTTTTCTCTATGCTGCCCAGGTTGTATGGGTAGAGGTGGGTGATTATTTCTTGGATCCTTTCTCTGGACCAGTAGTTATTATTCTTTTCACCTGTGGCTCCCCATAACATACAGTTTGGTATGATTTATGACCTACCTCTGTGATATTTATTATTTATTTACATATTAATAAATGTATTACTTACTTATACATCAATTTATGAAAATGTTGCCTGTAGCCGGTGGCCCTTCAGGATGGTGTTTTTTCTGCCCACTTGGCTTTTAATGATTATGTCCGTGATATATATCATGTTTTGTAATTAATAAGTTATTTATGATATTTGATAATAGTACGTAGTCCGCTTCGTTTTTTTTATAGGTTTTGTAATCAATAGACAGAGTAGATTATTCATAAGCTCATTGAGTGTTTGTACAATGACTGAGAAAAAGGTGACATTTTGGTCTTAAAGGGATTCTGTCACCTCCCCTAACCCAAAAAACGATTTTAAAGCAGCCATGAAGCACAGCTTACCTTGATTAGGCTGTGCTCTTTTATCTTGTAATCCGTCCAGCAGTTTCAGCGATGCTTGCTCTTCCCTCAGTCAGCAGGGAAGAGCGAGCATCGGACGTCACTGGGCTCGGCGCATGCCCAGTGACGAGGATGAAGCTCCTGCCCTCAGTCTCCTGCTGATCGCACAGGCGCAGCCCTCAGTGGGTACTGCGCCTGTGCCAGAGTTCGTTCGGCGTGAGGGAGAGGGAGGAGAGGCTGTGGCAGGCTGGGGGCGGTTAGACAGTGCAAGGAAGGCGGGCTGGGCACTGTAAGAGGGGCGGTACTGGGCTCTCTAAGAGGAACAAAACGCCCCTCTGGGCACATTCAGGACTCATTTGCATATCAACAATCGTTTTTTGCTGAAACTGCTGGACGGATTACAAGATAAAAGAGCACAGCCTAATCAAGGTAAGCTGTGCTTCATGGCTGCTTTAAAATCGTTTTTTGGGTTTGGGGAGGTGACAGAATCCCTTTAAGCCAGGACCCTGGTCACAAAATGTCACAAGGAGATAATGAGACAAAATAGACAGAGCACAATGGGTGCTCTGTGTAGTGAGATGGTGCCATATGTGATCAGGAATGGAGTGAATGCATTGAAAGAAAAAATAGGTACAACATTTTAAATGGACATGATTAAGTAGCAGCTCTTGATTTTAGTCGGTACACTATACAATATAATATCATTAGTAAAGCACTCTGCACTCTTTGTATATCATAGCTGTTAAATATATTAAGTGATGGGGTAGGCACACTAGATAAAGGGATTAAAGATTTCCAAGATACTGAAGCTGATGACCTATCCGCAGAAGGATCTGACACCCCCGTTGATCAGCTTTCTGAAGTGGCCACTACACGCCAGTGTGCACCATAGCCTCTTCTTAAGGCCTCCTGCACACAACTGTATGGTTTTGCGGCCCGTTTTAAACGGATTTGTTTTTTCATTTTTTTGTTTCAGTAGTGTTTCAGCTTCTGTTCCGTTTTGCCGTTTCCGTTTGGTTTCCATTTGTGATCCGTTTTTTGCATACAATAATTTTTAAACAGTAATTACATAAAAAAATTGGGCTGGGCATAAAATTTTCAATAGATGTTTCCACAAAAACGGAACGGATACGGAAGAAATACGGATGCATTCCGTATTTTTTGCAGACTCATTGACTTGAATGGAGCCACGGATCGTTATTTGAGGGCAATAATAGGACAAGTTCTATCTTTCAGCAGAACGGAAATACGGAAATACGGAAACGGAAGGCATAAGGAGTACCTTCCGTTTTTTTTGCAGATCCATTGAAATGAATGGTTCCGTATACGGACCGTATTTCCATATATCCTTTCCGCTGAAAGAGAACTTGTACTATAATTGCCCGTTTACGGAACGCAAAAAATGGAACGTAAACTGAAAAAAAGTTTGTGTGCAAGAGGCAAATTGCGTTCCTGCACGGGCACTGACCGTGGGGCAGCCGCATGTAAATTGTGCCACGAAAAAAGTAGGCACGGCCAGAAACACCACGGAAGCACTCGATAGTGCTTCCGTGGAGTTCGGATCCATGCTTCCGCACCGCATCTCCTTGTTTGCGGACCCATTCAAGTGAATGGGTCCGCGATCCGTGGTGCACACGGCCGATGCACGTGTATTGCGGATCCCCTGCATGCGGCCCGCAATACAGGCACAGCCGGGTAACGGCCGTGTGCATGAGCCCTAAGGGTCCATTCACACATCTTAAAAATGGGTCCGCATCCATTCTGCAATTTTGTGGAACGGGTGCAGACCCATTCATTTTCAATAGGGCCACAAAAGATGCGGGCAGAACACTGTGTGCTGTCCGCATCCACACTTCCATTCCACGGCCCCGCAAAAAAATAGAACATGTCCTATTCTTGTCTGCAGCCACTGACAAAAAAAGGCATTTCTATCATAGTGCCGGCCATGTGCGGTGCGCAAAAGCGGAACGCACATGGCCGGTATCCATGTTTTGCGGATCCGCAGTTTGCAGACCGCAAAACAGTTGCAGACGTGTGAATGGACCCTAAGACAGTAACGTCATGTTCAACTGTCACGTGTCCTAGGCAGAGCACAGTCCAATTCCTGTGAATGGGGCTGAGCTGTAATACCAAGCACAGCCTCTATCCTATGGATGGCACTGTACTCCAAAACCTGTTCATGTGGCCTGCTCAAACAGCTGATCGGCGGTGGTCGATGACCTATTAATGGCCTATTCTCAGGATTGGTCATCAATATAAGAACTACTTTAATGGTGCACCAGTCATGGTAAAGCATGACACAACTTCTTATCATTACTACAGTATACACTGGAAATTATTTCCATGACAGGTAATACAATGTCCTCCACTGGAAAATATTCAGTGATCTGTCATGGTTGTGACACAACAAATATAACATATTTGGGTTGAAAACTGCATGCATTTAATGTACAAAATGTGACATTTTATGGCATGGTGCATAGAGCCAATGCAGTGCTAATTGACAGTGACATCTCTAAAATTACATATTAACAAACTGAGCAGCGAGCAGTTTATCAAAATTTGAATATGTTTAGTGATGATGTTTCTTATGATTCACTGTATTAGTTTTGACTTTCCTAAGATAGAGAGGATCGGAGAAACTTATTTAACTAAATGCTGAGAGCAATGACTTCTGGCAAGTCTAATTACATTTGACAGAATATAAAGCAGAAGAAGTTGTTTTTTCCTCCTGCCAGATGTTTCAATTGCTTGAGGCTCTCTTGTGGACTAATTTCTTCCCCGGTAGATCTTATTAGGACATGCACCTGTCAGTTGGAACATCACAAGTATGTAGCGAGACATGCAAAGTGTAACAATGTGTTACAGAAGTGGCAGCCCCTTTCTGTCTCTGCAAACTGGGTTTAAAATGCCAGAAATTGCGTGACGTAGCATGTCACTGAGAGAACATGTCAAGTTTTCCAGCTTTGGTTGGTGGGGGTCACGTCCAGCAAGACATCAGCCTGCATCACTGTCCAAATCCATCTCTTTGATATGCTCCTTTAATCTCAACACTCCAGCATACTTTCTAAACACTCCAGTGGTTTCTTAAACTCATGCTTGATTAATAAGCTGAGACTGACGATGATTCAATGACTACTGTGATACAATCCTTTGGGGGAAGCCTAAGCTCTGTACTTTCTGTTCCAGATAAATCACAACATAACCGTTTGTCACAAGCAGGAATGCATTTTTCCTGTAAGTTTCTTTTTTTGATATGTAAAACGAACCTCCTTGCCTTTGCCTTTTATCTTAATTTAATAGGCTACAAGACACAAACGTAGACGTAACCTAAGGCAGTAGTCCATCATGGTTTATTTTTAAATGACAGCCAAAGTACAAACGCCTTCATCGGTGCAGGGTGAGTTCGTTTGCAGATTCTCTCCCCGCAGAGGTATATATGAGTAGCTCCTTACAAATTAGCTGTTTCTAGTATGCAAAAGTTAGACATAAGAGAGACATAATTGCAAATGCATTCACTGCAATAACAATGGCTAATCTTCATTACAATGATAACACAATGGAGTGCATAAAAAAAAAAAATATATATATATATATATACACACACACACACAGTATGTACATATATATATATATATATATATATACAC